>NC_092382.1:70883447-71513374 GCF_030028105.1 Mobula birostris
CTCCCCCCAGACTCTCTCCCTCCCCCGGGACCCTCACTAAACACCGGACACTCCCTCACCTCAGACTCTCTCCCTCCCCCGAGACCCTCAATAAACACCGGACACTCTCTCACCCCGAGACCCTCACTACACACCGGACACTCCCTCACCTCAGACTCTCTCCCTCCCCCGAGACCCTCACTAAACACCGGACACTCCCTCAACTCAGACTCTCTCCCTCCCCCCGAGACCCTCACTAAACACCGGACACACCCTCACCTCAGACTCTCTCCCTCCCCCCGAGACCCTCACAACACACCGGACACTCCCTCCCCTCAGACTCTCTCCCTCCCCCGGGACCCTCACTACACACCGGACACTCCCTCACCTCAGACTCACTGCCCCCCCCGAGACCCTCACTAAACACCGGACACTCCCTCACCTCAGACTCTCTCCCTCCCCCGAGACCCTGACTAAACACCGGACACTCCCTCACCTCAGACTCTCTCCCTCCCCCGAGACCCTCACTAAACACCGGACACTCCCTCACCTCAGACTCTCTCCCTCCCCCCGAGACCCTCACTAAACAGCAGACACTCCCTCACCTCAGTCTCTGTCCCTCCCGAGACCCTCACTAAACACCAGACACTCCCTCACCTCAGACTCTCTCCCTCCCCCGAGACCCTCACTACACACCGGAGAACGCCCTCACCTCAGACTCTCTCCCTCCCCCGAGACCCTCACTAAACACCAGACACTCCCTCACCTCAGACTCTCTCCCTCCCCCGAGACCCTCACTACACACCAGACACTCCCTCACATCAGACTCTCTCCCTCCCCCGACACCCTCACTAAACACTGGACACTCCATCACCTCAGACTCTCTCCATCCCCCGAGACCCTCACTAAACACCGGACACTCCCTCCCCTCAGACTCTCTCCCTCCCCCGGGACCCTCACTAAACACCGGACACTCCCTCACCTCAGACTCTCTCCCTCCCCCGAGACCCTCAATAAACACCGGACACTCTCTCACCCCGAGACCCTCACTACACACCGGACACTCCCTCCCCCCAGACTCTCTCCCTCCCCCGGGACCCTCACTAAACACCGGACACTCCCTCACCTCAGACTCTCTCCCTCCCCCGAGACCCTCAATAAACACCGGACACTCTCTCACCCCGAGACCCTCACTACACACCGGACACTCCCTCACCTCAGACTCTCTCCCTCCCCCGAGACCCTCACTAAACACCGGACACTCCCTCAACTCAGACTCTCTCCCTCCCCCCGAGACCCTCACTAAACACCGGACACACCCTCACCTCAGACTCTCTCCCTCCCCCCGAGACCCTCACAACACACCGGACACTCCCTCCCCTCAGACTCTCTCCCTCCCCCGGGACCCTCACTACACACCGGACACTCCCTCACCTCAGACTCACTGCCCCCCCCGAGACCCTCACTAAACACCGGACACTCCCTCACCTCAGACTCTCTCCCTCCCCCGAGACCCTGACTAAACACCGGACACTCCCTCACCTCAGACTCTCTCCCTCCCCCGAGACCCTCACTAAACACCGGACACTCCCTCACCTCAGACTCTCTCCCTCCCCCCGAGACCCTCACTAAACAGCAGACACTCCCTCACCTCAGTCTCTGTCCCTCCCCTGAGACCCTCACTAAACACCAGACACTCCCTCACCTCAGACTCTCTCCCTCCCCCGAGACCCTCACTACACACCGGAGAACGCCCTCACCTCAGACTCTCTCCCTCCCCCGAGACCCTCACTAAACACCAGACACTCCCTCACCTCAGACTCTCTCCCTCCCCCGAGACCCTCACTACACACCAGACACTCCCTCACATCAGACTCTCTCCCTCCCCCGACACCCTCACTAAACACTGGACACTCCATCACCTCAGACTCTCTCCATCCCCCGAGACCCTCACTAAACACCGGACACTCCCTCCCCTCAGACTCTCTCCCTCCCCCCAGACTCTCTCCCTCCCCCGGGACCCTCACTAAACACCGGACACTCCCTCACCTCAGACTCTCTCCGTCCCCCGAGACCCTCAATAAACACCGGACACTCTCTCACCCCGAGACCCTCACTACACACCGGACACTCCCTCACCTCAGACTCTCTCCCTCCCCCGAGACCCTCACTAAACACCGGACACTCCCTCAACTCAGACTCTCTCCCTCCCCCCGAGACCCTCACTAAACACCGGACACTCCCTCACCTCAGACTCTCTCCCTCCCCCCGAGACCCTCACAACACACCGGACACTCCCTCCCCTCAGACTCTCTCCCTCCCCCGGGACCCTCACTAAACACCGGACACTCCCTCACCTCAGACTCTCTCCCACCCCCCGAGACCCTGACTACACACCGGACACTCCCTCACCTCACCCTCTCTCACCCCGAGACCCTCACTAAACACCGGACACTCCCTCACCTCAGACTCTCTCCCTCCCCCCAGACCCTCACTAAACACCGGACACTCCCTCACCTCAGACTCTCTCCCCTCCCCCGAGACCCTCACTAAACACCGGACACTCCCTCACCTCAGACTCTCTCCCTCCCCCGAGACCGTCACTACACACCAGACACTCCCTCACCTCAGACTCTCTCCCTCCCCCGAGACCCTCACTAAACACCGGACACTCCCTCACCTCAGACTCTCTCCCTCCCCCGAGACCCTCACTAAACACCGGACACTCCCTCCCCTCAGACTCTCTCCATCCTCCGAGACCCTCACTACACACCAGACACTCCCTCACCTCAGACTCACTGCCCCCCCCCCGAGACCCTCACTAAACACCGGACACTCCCTCACCTCAGACTCTCTCCCTCCCCCGAGACCCTGACGAAACACCGGACACTCCCTCACCTCAGACTCTCTCCCTCCCCCGAGACCCTCATTAAACACCAGACACTCCCTCACCTCAGACTCTCTCCCTCCCCCGAGACCCTCACTAAATACCGGACACTCCCTCACCTCAGACTCTCTCCCTCCCCCGAGACCCTCACTAAACACCGGACACTCCCTCACCTCAGACTCTCACCCTCCCCCGAGACCCTCACTACACACCGGACACTCCCTCACCTCAGACTCTCTCCCTCCCCCGAGACCCTCACTAAACACCGGACACTCCCTCACCTCAGACTCTCTCCCTCCCCCGAGACCCTCACTACACTCCGGACACTCCCTCACCTCAGACTCTCTCCCTCCCTCCCCCGAGACCCTCACTAAACACCAGACACTCGCTAACCTCAGACTCTCTCCCTTCCCCGAGACCCTCACTAAACACTGGACACTCCCTCACCTCAGACTCTCTCCCTCCCCCGAGACCCTGACTAAATACCGGACACTCCCTCACCTCAGACTCTCTCCCTCCCCCGAGACCCTCATTAAACACCAGACACTCCCTCACCTCAGACTCTCTCCCTCCCCCGAGACCCTCACTACACACCAGACACTCCCTCACCTCAGACTCTCTCCCTCCCCCGAGACCCTCACTACACACCGGACACTCCCTCACATCAGACTCTCTCCCTCCCCCGACACCCTCACTAAACACTGGACACTCCCTCACCTCAGACTCTCTCCATCCCCCGAGACCCTCACTAAACACCGGACACTCCCTCACCTCAGACTCTCTCCTTCCCCCCGAGACCCTCACTAAACACCGGACACTCCCTCACCTCAGACTCTCTCCCTCCCCCGAGACCCTCACTACACACCGGACACTCCCTCACCTCAGACTCTCTCCCTCCCCCGAGACCCTCACTACACACCGGACACTCCCTCACCTCAGACTCTCTCCCTCCCCACGAGACCCTCACTACACACCGGACACTCCCTCACCTCAGACTCTCTCCCTCCCCCCGAGACCCTCACTAAACACCGGACACTCCCTCACCTCAGACTCTCTCCGTCCCCCGAGACCCTCACTACACACCGGACACTCCCTCACCTCAGACTCTCTCCCTCCCCCCAGACTCTCTCCCTCCCCCGGGACCCTCACTAAACACCGGACACTCTCTCCCTCCCCCGAGACCCTCACTACACACCGGACACTCCCTCACCTCAGACTGTCTCCCTCCCCCGAGACCCTCACTAAACACCAGACACTCCCTCACCTCAGACTCTCTCCCTCCCCCGAGACCCTCACTAAACACCGGACACTCTCTCACCTCAGACTCTCTCCCTCCCCCGAGACCCTCACTAAACACCGGACACTCCCTCCCCTCAGACTCTCTCCCTCCCCCGAGACCCTCACTAAACACCGGACACTCTCTCACCCCGAGACCCTCACTAAACACCGGACACTCCCTCCCCTCAGAAGCTCCTCGGACTCGGTCAGACTGAGCGGAGTTTTCCAGACGGATGAAAAGCGCCGAGCGGAGCTCACGCAACCGACAAGAATTCCTGACCAATGGTGGATGGAGATTGGAGCTCGCGCCGTAGGCGGGGTAATTGACCAATGGTAGAGTGCGATTGGAATTCGCGCCGTAGGCGGTGTTATTGACCAATGGGGGAGGGAGATTGGAGCTCGCGCTGTGGACGGGGCTATTGACCAATGCTGGAGCGAGTTGAAAACTCGCGCCTTGGGCGGAGCCATGGGCCAATGGCAGAGAGAGATTGGAGCTCGTGCCGTAGGCGGGGTAATTGACCAATGGTAGAGTGCGATTGGAATTCGCGCCGTAGGCGGTGTTATTGACCAATGGGGGAGGGAGATTGGAGCTCGCGCTGTGGACGGGGCTATTGACCAATGCTGGAGCGAGTTGAAAACTCGCGCCGTGGGCGGAGCCATGGGCCAATGGCAGAGAGCGATTGGAGCTCGCGCGGTTTGGAACTAACGGTGAGGGCGGAGCGCGATGATCGCGCGGTGGGCGGGGCTCCCCGATCAATGACGGAGAGATCTCGGAGCTCAGCAGAGGGGAGAGGTGACTGGGAGACAGGGCAATTGATATTGATCCCCTGTCCCCGTCCCTCTGTGGGTGAGTGGGTGTCCAGGTCTTCCCTCTCTCCGCTGGGTTCCACATCAGTGACAGGGGAAGAGGTTACTGGGAGACAGGGCAATTGATGTTGAACCCCTGTCCCCGTCCCTCTGTGGGTGAGTGGGTGTCCGGGTCTTCCCTCCCTCTGCTGGGTTACACATCAGTGACAGTAAAGTCCCCTCTGTTCACACTCCCGCACTCAGACAGTGAAGCTCCCTTTATCAGGCGTCTCGGCCCGAAACGTCGACTCTATCTTTCCTAGAGATGCTGTCTGGCCTGCTGCGTTCACCAGCAACTTTTCTGTGTGTTGCTTGAAATTCCAGCATCTGCAGATTTCCTCGTGTTTGCGTTCCCAGCTTTTCTCTGCCATGGACCTCTCCTACTAACTGAGGGTACCTGGACCCAGTTTGGGAACTCCTACTTCTACACGGTCCCATCACACACGCCCGGAAACAGACACGCAGTGAAGCTCCCTCTGCAATGTCCAATCACACACTCCTAGGGATTAGACAAGGAGAACAGCTCCCTGCACAATATCCCATCACACAATCCTGGGGTCAGACACAGTGAAGCTGTTTCTACAGGCCCCATCACACAATATCGCTGTCAGACACAGTGAATCTGCCTCTACACAATACCATCGCACACTCCCACAATTAGATATATAGTGAAGCTCCCTCCACACTCTCCCATCTCACATTCCCGTGGCCAGACAGAGTAAAGCACCCTCTACATTGTCCATCATGGTAATTAAAGGAGGTCCTGAGGTAGAGGGAGGGTATTTCATTAGCAAGAGGCCAGACTGAGTGAACTCCCTCAGGGTGAGAGATGGACCTGAGCATCTAAGGTGGGCAGAGTTCCACTGGTCAGATTTTACTAATGACGGGTCTATTACAGGAAGGTATCAGACCGAGAGTGATGGACTCTTGTCAGTGACAGAGGCAACATCTGGTGAGGAGCCACAGGGGAACACTGAACAACAGATGGAAACCAGGCTGAGGTGAGAGGTGGAGCTGAGACCTGGAGGGTGAAGACTTCCTCGGGTCTTACTCTCCACTGAGTTATCACTGCTGTCCCATCCCTGTCACTATTATTGTGATTTAAATTCTACAACACTGTCCATTGCGTCCCTCTGCTCTTGAAGTACATCATGAAACACCCGCACCTCCACACGGGAACACACAACAGATCAGGAGCTTGACTGGGTCACTGGGCTCCTCAACCCTGACCCACTTCTCAAATCGATCTGGGTGATTTGTCCCTGGCCTCACCTCCTCTCCTGAACCAGCTCCACAAAGCTCTCAAATCTCCATTCCTTCACAGATTGATCCATTTCATTCCATAACCCCAGTGTTTAAGATTCTGGATTTAACACAGTGAGAAGAAATACCAATGTACATCACTTATAAATGACCACACAACTTGTTACCACATCCACCTTATTTGAGTCATACCCACCCCTGGGAACTTCTCAACATCTACACTATTATCTCCCTCTGGACCTTCCAAATTTCAGTAAGATCACCCCTCATTACTCTAAATTCCAAACGGCACAGGTCTAAAGCTTTTAGCTCCTCAGGGAAGGACAACCTCCTCATCCCAGGATTCAGCTGAGTGGATCTCTTCTCATCAACCTTCAATGCTGGTCTCTACTTTTGTTTAAATAATGGTACCAAGGCTGGACATAATATTCCAGGTGATGTCACACACCCTCTTTTGTGTAATAGTAGTCCTCTAAACTCTAACCCCTCACAATGATGACAAAATGTCCTTTACCTTCCTGATTGTTTGCTGCAGCTTCATGTTCACTTGATATTATTTTATTTGCAATAACACTTCAATCTCTCTGTAATATGTTCATCTCGAATTTTCTATGTTTAGATTTTTTTCTAAAACTTGACATGCAAAATTTATTCACAAAAAATATACAGTACATTGTATTCTTCACATTTGTAATGTTGTTCAAACAATATGCTCGTAGTGTCCTGTTTTGTCACATATTCATTTGTCACTTTATTAGGTAGACCTGTACATCTGCTTGTTAATGCAAATATTTAAACAGCAAATTTTGAGTCAGCAACTCAATGCAAAAGTGCCTGCAAACATGGTCAAAAGGTTCAGACCAAACATCAGAATGGGGAAGAAAGTGATCAAAGAGTATGACAGTGAAATAATTGTTGGTGCCACATGGGGCAGTCTGAGCATCTCCAAAACTGCTGACGTGCTGGGATTTTCGTGGACAACAATTGCTCGAGTTGAGAGAGAATGGTCCAAAAATAAAGTTGTACAAGGCAGTATGAATGTTCAGGAATGTAAGGAGCTGTGGAGAATGGATGACTCAGATCAATACATTACAGACACACCCCTCCCCACTGTCACTAGTTTCTACATGAGGAGCTACTCAAGAAGGCAACGTCTATCATCAAACATCAAGACCATGCCATCTTCTCACAGATACTATCAGGCAGAAGGTATGTAACCCTGAAGTCCTCACAAGGGTAGGTTTCACACAGTGAACAATAGAGCACTGGTGATTGTGGTAGAGCAAAATAATCTGGGAATACAACGGCAGATGGGCCTTCATAAATCAAAGTCTTGTTGTGTTGAAGTTGTGTAAGCCTGGCTTATAGTATTGTGTGCAACTTTGATCACCTGACCTGTAGGAGAGATGTAAGCAAGGTTGAAAGAGTACGGAGACAATCTACAGGGTTGTTGCTGGATCTGGAGGATCTAAATTAGAAAGAAAGATTGACTAGGTTAGGACTTTATTCCTTGGGACGTAGAAGATTGAGAGGAGATCTGATACAGGTATACAGCATTATGAGAGGTATAGATAGCATAAATACCGGCAGGCTTCTTTCACTGAGGCTGGGTGAGATTACAATTGAGGTCTTAGGTTAATGGTGAGTGGTGAAAATGTCCAGGGGAACACGAGGGAAACTTTCTTCACTCAGAGGGTTGCATGCGTGTGGAATAAGCTGCCAGCACAAGTGGTGCATATGAACTCGATTCAACGTTTAAGAGAAGTTCGAATCAGTACACAGATGGTATGTGTATGGATGGCTATGGTCCCAGTACAGGTTGATGGCAGTGGGCACTTTAAGTGGTTCAGCATGGACTCAATGGGGTGAACAGCCTGTTTCTGTGCTATACTTTCCTGTGACTCTATGTCCTATCTATCACCTCCTCAGCCTCCTGGAAGTCCTATTCTCAATTATTGACGAAATGAAATAACATACTAATCTGAATTATACTCCATCTGCCATTCATTTGATCACATCAAGAGATGATCAAGATCTCTCTGCAAATCCCGATACCATGTTCACTGTTTTCCACATCACCTATTTTAGTGATGCATACATCTCAGCCAGTTCTCTCCCATTTCCCTCCATTCCAACAGTGCTGTTGGCCTGGAGATTTCTCAATACATTTTGAGATATTTAGCACCTCCTCTGCTATGATGTAGACTATCACAAAACCATTTGCATTGACTATTTTAAGTTTTGCATCATTCTCTACAATGAAAAAAAAGCAGGATAAATATTGATTTAAGATCTTGCCCATCTGCTGAGGCTCAATATAAAGAAGTTTACTTCCAGAAGTGATCAATTTTTGATCTCTTTTTGGTACATCACGTGGATGCTCTTCAACACTCGTTGTGCATTAAAGTTTAATTTGTCAGAGCCCACAGCCTTACTAATGTCCGGTGTGTTAGAGAAAGCTGATAGACTGTGATCGATCAACTCCCTGTATCAGAGACAGAGACAACATCAGGTGAGAAGCCACGTGAGAGCTTTGAGTAATAGTGACAAACAAGACTGAGGTGACAGAGGGAGTTGGGACTCGGGCGAGTGTATGCATTTCCTGTGCCCTTAGCCCCCACAGAGAAAACAATGACTATAGCAGCCGTATTTGTCACATGTGCATTGACACATATAGGGAAACACGTTGTTTGCGTTGGAGAGGTGCCGTGGCAGTTCGCAAGTGTTGCCATGCATTCGGTGCCAACACAGCATATCCACAACTCAGTAACCCTACCTGTGCATCTTTGGAATGTGGGAGGAAACCAGGGCAGCCAGAGGAAGCTCCCACAGCGAAAGCGTGCAGGCTCCTTTCGGACAGTGGCCGGAATTGAAACACAATCTTAAAGCTTATGCTAACCACTATTCCACCATGTCATTCTGTTATCCTTAACTTAAATACTCCAACACTGGCCACTAATATCTCCCACTCAAGAATGACCTCCAAAGTCCTCTCCACTTATTTACACTCTTACTGCTGTGCTCAGTGATTCTAACCAGACAGAGAGAGTCTCCCTGAGAGTTTGAGGGAACAGGCATGGTGTTTGCCAAGTTACACTGTTTCATTTACTGATTCCCAAAAATGATTCCGGAATGGAAAGGCTTGTCATAGGAGGAGGTTTTGGTGCTTTGGGAAGCTAATCACTGGAATTTAAAAGGATGATTGGGATCTTCAATGAAACCTATCGAATATTGAACGGCTTTGATAGAGTGGATGTAGAGAGGATGTTTCTCATGATATGGAGGTGGATGGAAGAGGTCTGAGACCAGAAAACACAGCCTCCTAATAGAGGGGGCTGAAGGAGGTCAACTTAGAACGATGAGGAGGAATATGTTTACTCAGAACGTGGAGAATATGTGAAATTCTTTGCCACAGATGTCTAAGGAGGACAGGTGATCTGTTATATTTAAGGCAGAGGTTGACAGAATCTTAATTAGTCAGAGCATGAAAGGATATGGTGATAAGACAGGAGATTGTGGTTGAGAGGGAAATCTCTCTTTCCTGATGCAATTTTTGAGGAAATAACAGCAAATACAGACAAAGGAGAGTTAATGGATATTGTTTATTTGGATTTTCAGAAGGCATTTGATAAGGTGCTGCACATAAGGCTGCTGAATAAGATAAATGCTCGTGGTATTACAAGAAAGGTGGAGAGCTTAACAAAGTGTGGTCGCACCCAGAGTAATGCATTTACTCTGGTGGCCCCACTAGAGGAAGGATGTCGAGTCTTTGTAGAGGCTGCTGAAAATATTAACCAGGGTGCTACCTGGATTAGAGAGCATGCGCGACGACTGGAGTTTAGACGAACAGCGACTGTTTTTATTTACTAGAGCGGAGGAGGCTGAGAGTAGATCTGATTGATGTTTCTAAGTTTATGAGCGGCACAGATATACAAGACAGACAGTATCTTTTCTTCAGGGTTGAAATTTCCAGTAGAAGGGGCCATGAATTTAAGATCAGATGGGGATAATTCTAAAGGACATGTGAGGTACAGTTTGTTTTTCAATTTGAAGTTGTGGGTATTTGTCAATTTAACATTATTATTTCGGCCACACTGCGGAATGTACCGTCCTCAGCAAAGTGGGCAAAAGGATTCACTCCCCGGATTACCCCATCCCGGGACTGGTGTCCCATGAGCACTGCCTCCGGGCTCTTACTGCCTGTGTAATTACCCAGGGCATCACTTGGGGGCGCTCTCCGGACTGAACATACATCGGAGGCAGTTCTGCTGATCCGGAGGTGGAATTACGTCTCTGGAACTGACTCTGACGTCACAGTGCGCGCTGCTGGAGACGGGGTCCGTCAGAAACTTTGGGAATTAAATCTGTCACGGTCCATTAAAGGCGCGGGGGAGGGGGTGGGCGGAGAGTCTGTCAAACTGTGGGTGGGGATGTGCACACATTCAGATGTTCACAGTATCAGACTCAGTCCGGATCTGAGTTCCTGCAGAGACTTCAGTTCCTCTTCCCCGGTCCAACTGATCCGATTGTCCCACAGCCTGAAACAGATGGAAGAATGAAGAGGAAATAACAAATTACACAACAGTGTCAGCAACAGAGGACTAGGGTTAATGTTTCAACAACATTCACAGACAAACACAAGCGGAAACCCGGCGGATCCGCTGATATTTTATGACATTGAATATGAACACAATCACTCACCAGATCCGCTCCAGATTCGGGAGGGCCAGTATGAGGCGGCGAAGAGCGGGGACAGATTGGTCTGTGAGCGAGTTTGATCCCAGATCCAGCTCTGCCAGTGATTGGGTTGCACTGAGAGCGGAGACGAGATCATCGACACCAGCATCAGTGAGACCGACCTTGTACAACCTGGAGATGAGAGAGAGTGAGGGTGAAGGACACCGAGAGACAGTGGACGCTATGAATCTCGAATGTTGACCAATAAGACAATTCTGATCACATTAATGTTCAGCGTCAGACACCCAGTGACTGTAAAGACAATCTCCCACAGTCTTACACTTACCACAGTTTCTGCATTTTACACTCTGAGTTCGTCAGAGCCTCAGACACCAGTTTCACCCCTGAATCTCCTAGTTCATTTTCATTCAGGTTCAGCTTCGTCAGTGAAGGGTTTGTGCTGAGAGCGGAGGCAAGATGCTTGGCACCAGAATCTGTGAGACCGACATTGCTCAGCCTGTGGATGAAAGGGAGAGTGTGGGTAAAGGCCACAGAGAGACAGGAGACGGTAGAAATTCCCAGTGTTTATCAGTAATACAATTACTGATCACCTTAATGTTCAGTGTCAGATACCCAGTGACTATAACCGCAATATCC
This sequence comes from Mobula birostris, assembly GCF_030028105.1. NCBI lineage: Eukaryota > Metazoa > Chordata > Chondrichthyes > Myliobatiformes > Myliobatidae > Mobula > Mobula birostris. Next base: position 70,895,035 of record NC_092382.1, read on the forward strand.
CTTTCTGACACTTACCATAGTGTCTGTATTTTACACTCTCGATTCCTCAGAGCTGCAGACAGCAGTTTCACTCCTGAATCTCCCAGTTTATTCACCCCAAGTCTAAACACAAACAGACAAATTGATGAACAAATTGATTCAGACAGTGGTTCTGAGGGAATTCCTTTCACCCGGTATTTCAGGAAACATTAAACCCTTCAGTAAATCACTGACCAATTCACATGACTGTCAATGTCCCTCACTGCCCAGCTCCGAATGTTAGTAATTTAGCCTGTCGGTGTGACTCTGTAAACTTTCTATATTCTGTCTCAGTCCCCGACGTTTGGAAAAAAAGTCCTGACGAGATGGTAGAAAGCTGCAGCGTTGGAGGGCTGGAAAAAGTCCCACAGGGAGGAAGAGTTGTGGATGAGAACGTGTCCATGGGAGATGGTGGAAGAAAAGCCCGCCAGGGCAAAAGGGATAGGCAGAGTAATCCCACAGGAGGAAGGGAGATGGGGAATAGAGATACCACGGGAAGAAAGGAGAATAGAGAAGAAAGATGCCACAGAAGGAAGGGAGATGGGAAAGAGATATCCCCACAGGACGAGGGGGATGGAGAAGAGGGATTCCATGGGAGGACGGGAAATGGAGAAAAGAAATCCCACAGGAGGAAGGGGGATGTGGAAGACAGATGCCACAGGAGGAAGGGGGATGGAGTGGATAATTACCACAGGAGGAAGGAGAATGGAGAAGAGAGATCCCACAGGAGGAAAAATGTATGCAGAGGATAGATCCCAGAGGAGGAAGTGGGATAGGGAAGCTAGATCCCACAATGAAGGAAGATAGGTAAAGAGCCATCCCACAAGATGAAGAGGATATGGCAAAGACAGATCCCATAGGAGGAAAGGGAATGGGGAAGAGAGATCCCATAGGAGGAAAGGGGGATGAAAAAGAGAGATCCCATAGGAGGAAGGCAGATGGGGAAGCAAGATTCCACAACAGGATGTGATGCAGATGTAGATCGCACGGGGAGGGTTGGTCAGAATTGAACCCCACAATTGGAAGAGGTGATGCCCACATGAGTGTTGGGTATCTGGCAGTGAACAAAGTCACACTGTTGGAGTGATCGTGATAGTCACACGCGGGGAGAAGGGTTGGGAAGGATAATCTCGGGTATTTCTCTCCCTCTCACTGGGACATTTCTCTGATTCTCTCTTGTACTTCATCGGGAAGAGGGTGCGCAGATCCGTCACACCTGCTGCAGTCAGTGTCGGTGTCGATGTCAGTAACAGTGAGAAGGAACATTGTCAATTGACGTGTCACATGCAGCGAGAAACACGGCCATTCATGTGATTTACTACCATTAAACCAACGACCATTGTTCGCTCATCTGAAGTCTCCAACATCTCTATACACGAAACCATAGGGCACTCCCGTTCTTGATTTACTGACCGATCGCCTATTAATTTGTCACAAAAACTCATAATCTGCTTTACCTTTACATTAAAACAAAATAATGAAATACTTTCACAGATCAGACTGAGAAATAAGTGAAGTTACCCCAACTCCTGGCATTTGTGCAGCCCAGGTACCAGCCGCTGGATTCCTTCACACTGAATGTGGCAGCCAACTAGGTCGATATGTTTTATTGTATCACAGAGTCCGATGACATGAGACAGGACCGCACAGTCAATCGGGGTCAGTGTCATTCTACTGAATGAAAGTGTTTCCACAGATTCCAGTGCGGCCTGAGCCAGCCCACAATTCTGAGACTCAAACAGGTAGTGCAGTGTGTTCAGGAGGCTCCTTTTACCAGCTTCACTCCTCGTGTTTCCACTCTGGCGTTTAACCTCTTCCCTCACCCAGTCAATCACCCGGCAGGTTGTTTGACGGGGAAATGGTCCCAGAAACTCCTCCAGGCCCCGAGCTGTCATTGGAGAGGAGAGGCCAGCAACAAAACGGAGACACACCTCAAATCGGCCATCTGTTGTGTTGTGGGCTTCAGTGAGGAATTTCAGGATATCCCCGGGATGCGGATTCAGGAACTGTGCGAGTGCCGCTACAAACTCCTGGATGGTGAGGTGTGGGAATGTGTACACCACACATCGGGGAGAATCCTCTCTCTCCAAAAGCTCCATTAAGAACCCAGACAAGAACTGGGAAGGCTTCAGATTGTAGTTGATTAAATCTCCATTTGTAAATACAATCTTCTTGTCAAACACACCTCTGAAGGCCATCTGACCAACCCTGAGTAACACGTCACGGGGGTTCTCAATCTCACGGCCGTGGTTTTTCAGGATATTGTAAATATAGTAGGAATAGAGTTGGGTTATGGTCTTGGGAACTCGCTGTGGGTCCCTGTCTCTTTTTGCGAAGAAGGGTCCCAGTGCCAAAGCGAGGATCCAGCAGTAGGAGGGATTGTAGCTCATGGTGTACAGGATCTCGTTCTCCTCCACATGTTTGAAAACAGCTTCTGCTACCGTCTTATCTTCAAAATGCCTCATGAAATATCCCTTCCGTTCTTCATCGACAAATCCCAGGATTTCAGCCCAGACATTGATTTCTGCCTTTTCTAATAAATGTAACACAGTGGGTCGGGTGGTCACCAGTACTGAACACCCTGGCAGCAGCTTGTGCTGGATTAAACTGTACACAATATCCGACACTTCACACCACCACTCGGGATCTGGGCACTTGTGCTGAGGTTCTGTATCTCTCCGACTGTCAGCAAAATCAATTTTATGTTTGAATTCATCCAAGCCATCGAATATAAACAGCAATCCCTCTGGGTTTTTCCAAACCTCTCTCAGGAAATTCCCAAAGTAAGGATACTGATCCAAAATCAGTTCCCTCAGGTTTATTCTGCAGTTAATGGAGTTTAAATCCCTGAATTTGAAACTGAAGACAAACTGGAATTGTTGGTATATTTTCCCCATGGCCCAGTCATAAACAATCTTTTGCACCATTGTTGTTTTCCCTATCCCCGGGACTCCAGCCAATGCTGCCGAACTCCCAGATTTGCATTTACTTTGGGAAAAGCTGCTCTGGAACAACTGATCAGTCCGGAGTTTTTCCAGCTCTCTGAGGAGATGTTGTTTTCTCCACTCCTCGTGGTCTCTGCCTCTCGCCAGCAGCTCGTGTTCCACCAGTCTCCGATCACGAATAGTAGAAATAACCGTGATCTCAGCGTATCGATCAACCAGCTGGAAAACATTCACCTTCTCCGTCATCAGGATCGTGTTCACGCTCAGTGTTTCGGTTTGTGCCCGCAGAGTCTCCTTGTGTTTCTGTTGAACATCTTCCATGGGAACAGAGAAAGAGTCAAAATGTTAGACGCCTCAACTCAGAATTTAGTAAACAACAAATAGTGCAGCACAAAGCTCTTGTATCAATTTAATTTATCAGAATATGTTCATACACTAAAGTAAATTTGGTTGTAGTGAATCAGAATTGTGACGAAAAACCAAGTTATCAGAAGATTGATGCTGATGAGAGAGATAAGGGGAACAATGGAGAAACATTCAAAATGCTAATAAGAGAGAAGAGCGAGATTAACGAGAAAGAAAGACATTTCAGATATTGACAGATTGATTGCTTTGAACCTGAACTGTTTGAAGTTTAATGGACAGGCGATACCCCAGCAGGGGGATAAAAAGAACAGGTTCGCTAAGGCACGACACACACCACGAGATCACGAGATAACGAGACCCTGGAAGAGCGGTGTGCCCCCACAAGTTGATTAAAGTTGGAGGTCTGGTTCGAGGGAACTGACCATAGACTGACAGGGTGAAAAGGAACGATCGGCGGGAACCTGGTGTGTGTGCCCGCCCTTGCCTGGGTGCCGGGTTCACTGCGGAAGAACGGTCGTATCCAGAACGGAGGGATCACAGTCGGTGACCACAGAAGACATAAAAGGGTTCGCCCGAAAGCTAACTGCGAAGAACATTAAAGGTCTGTTTGAATCAAAATTTGCATTCTCTCTCTCTCTCCAACAGCACAACAGCGATTACTGCAAACTGTACTAAGCTGAACTGAACTCTGCGTCACTTGAGACTGATCATTTTACCCCTAGACTGCGATAGAACTTAGCTGATTCCTGTTACCCTAGTTCTGTGTACACGTGTGTATTATCATTGCTAACCTGTTTCATTTACATCCTTACGATTAGAGTACTGTGTTACTTATTTCTTTAATAAAACTTTATTAATTTCTGTTAAACCAGACTCCAACTAAGTGGTCCATTTCTGCTGGTTTGGCAACCCAGTTACGGGGTACGTAACAGAATAAAACAAAAGAAACCTACTGCATGTCGATCAGCAACATTGTAGGGGTGGTGGGGGTCAGCTGTCAAGGTCTCGCAAAGCTGACTCAGACAATCAGCGTTTCTAATCAAACATAAATAATTTATTCACCCTACTATACCACGGATGCTGGACAACTCACCGAGATCATCCAGAAGAATGTCCGGGCCTGCAGATCTGCAGTCTCATGTCCACTAAACAGTATACACGGGAAATACTCAGCAGGACAGGGAGAATAAAAACATAGAAACATAGAAAACCTAGAGAACAATACAGACTCTTCAGCCAACAATTCTGTGCCGAACATGTCACTACCTTAGAATTACCTAGGCTTTATCCATAGCCCTCTACTTTTCTCAGCTCCATGTCGCCATCCAGGAGTTTCTCAGAAGACCCTACTGTTTCCGCTTCCACTAACGTCGCCGGCAGCCCATTCCACGCACTCACCACTCTCTGCGAAAGAAAACTTACCCCTGACATCTCCTCTGTACCTACTTCCAAGCACCTTAAAACTATGTGCTCTCGTGCTAGCCATTTCAGCCCTGGGGAAAAGCCTTTGACTATCCACTCGATCAATGCCTCTCATTATCTTGTACACCTCTATCAGGTCACTTCTCATCCTCCGTCGCTCCAAGGAAACAAGTCCGAGCACACTCATACTGTAAGGCATTCTACCCAATCTAGGAAACATCTTTGTAAATCTCCTCTGCACCTTTTCTATGGTTTCCACGTCCTTCCTGTACTGAGGCGACCAGAATTGAGTACAGTACTCCAAGTGGGCTCTTACCACTGTCTTGTATAGCTGTAATATTACATCTTGGTTCTTAAACTCAATCCCACGACTGATGAAGGCCAATGCACCATATGCCTTTTTAACCACAGAGTCAACTTACATTGCAGCTTTGAGTGTCCTATGAACTCGGACCCCAAGATCCCTCTGATCCTCCACACTTCCAAGAATCTTACCATTAATGCTATATTCTGCCATCATATTTGCCCTAACAAAATAAACCATCTCACACTTATCTGGGTTAAACTCTATTTGCCACTTCTCAGCCCAGTTTTGCATCCCATCAATGTCTCGTTGTAATCTCTGACAGCCCTTCACACTATTCACTACACCCTCAAGCTTCGTGTCGTCAGCAGATTTACTAAACCATCCCTCCACTTCCTCATCCAGATCATTTATAAAAATCACGAACAGTAGGGATCCCACAACCGATCCCCAAGGCACACCGCTGCTCTGGAGAAAGGGAGAGAGTGGATGCTACAGATCTATTATTCAAATTGAACTAAAATTTTGAAAAGCAGGATCATTTCCAATCCCGGTAGCATCTGGTAAAACTCTCTTCTCCGAGTTCTCCAGATCCTTCCTGTAATGGACCGACAGAATTGAACCAATTCTCCAAGTGCAAGTCCAAGTGCAGCCAAACCAAAGTTTTATACATCTGTAACCTAAAGCTTCGATAGACTTAGTGCTCCGTACAATGAAGTGAACTATGTGATCATATCTTCTTCATTTACCTGTGTTGTCACACCTAGCGAGCTACGGACATTGACAACAAACTTCCTCTGCACCTCAATGATGTTAGCGTCTGCCAGCTACTTTAAACATCCCCCATACCTTCACACTTTTCTGGATTAAACTCCATCTGCTATTTGCCCACCCGCCTCTGCAACTGATCTATACCCCACTCAACGGCTGTGAAGGCGGATGAAGGCTGCAACAAATCCGCCAGCTCCAATCGTCGTGGTTTCCATGCCATTGGAATCAGTTGGTTGATTTGTGAAGTATTGTGTGCTTCTTGGAGTGCAACATCAAGTATTCGTTAAACAAATACACGCACAGGCGTCTTCGCTCTGGGGGCCACTTCTTCAGAATGAAGACCATCATCCTCGACCTCGAGGGATAGCCACGACGATACCCCACTGGACTCTTTGAGACATTTCTTCCCTCTCCATTACTCATTGTCTCACCTCAGCTTCAGAAAGCATATATTTCATTTGCAGACTAAATTCACAACATTTCCCGTCACCGTCACGGGACGGTGACAAACTATGCTCTAATCCTCTTTGGAACATGCCGGTTCGAAATTCTGATCAGCTGATATATATCGACTCTCACCAGACGGAGATTTGCCCTGTAACAGTTGTTCCTCACCTGACTTCTACCATTTAATCTGCCTTCCCCAATTTAACATCCCCACCCTGTGTATCACCTAAGCTGCAGGCCTCTCTTTATTCATAACCATCTCAGAACTTGAGTTGTGTTCATTGTTCCCGAAACCTCTCCCACTGAAACCCGAGCCCGTCCTGAAATAAGGGATAGCCGATGTCAATGTAGGACCTGGTCTGGATGAGGTGTGGAAAAGTTACTTGCAGTGAAAGTACACCTGAAGAATGTGAAACCTCACGGTATGTCAGGATCCTGACAGGAGTGTGCGGGACCTCAGAGTGTTCCAGAGCCTTGTAAAGTAGTTAAAGGGTTTCACATTGTGTGACGGCTCTTGCAGGAGTGTATGGCATCTCGCAGCGTGTAGGTAGACGGCAAGAGGCTTGTGGAGTCTCGCAGCGTGTCAGCCCCTGCCAGGGGCGTGTGGTGTCTAGCGGTGTGTCAGTACCCTGCCAGAGATGTGCAGGGTTTCACAGCGCATTAGGATCCTGCCAGGGGTGTGTGGTGTCTAGCGGTGGGTCAGTACCCTGCCAGAGATGTGCAGGGTTTCACAGCGCATTAGGATCCTGCCAGGGGTCTGTGGTGTCTAGCGGTGTGTCAGTACCCTGCCAGAGATGTGCAGGGTTTCACAGCGCATTAGGATCCTGCCAGGGGTCTGTGGTGTCTAGCAGTGTGTCAGTACCCTGCCAGAGATGTGCAGGGTTTCACAGCGCATTAGGATCCTGCCAGGGGTGTGTGGTGTCTAGCGGTGTGTCAGTACCCTGCCAGAGATGTGCAGGGTTTCACAGCGCATTAGGATCCTGCCAGGGGTGTGTGGTGTCTAGCGGTGTGTCAGTACCCTGCCAGAGATGTGCAGGGTTTCACAGCGCATCAGGATCCTGCCAGGGGTCTGTGGTGTCTAGCGGTGTGTCAGTACCCTGCTAGAGATGTGCAGGGTTTCACAGCGCATTAGGATCCTGCCAGGGGTCTGTGGTGTCTAGCAGTGTGTCAGTACCCTGCCAGAGATGTGCAGGGTTTCACAGCGCATTAGGATCCTGCCAGGGGTGTGTGGTGCCTAGCGGTGTGTCAGTACCCTGCCAGAGATGTGCAGGGTTTCACAGCGCATTAGGATCCTGCCAGGGGTGTGTGGGGTTTCCAAATAACAGGTATACTCTACATAGACGTTTATTGTGTAACGGATCTTGAAAATGACATTTTAGTCTTCACCATGTATCCGGGGCCAGCAAATACCGTTTATATCATCTTCTTAGAGAGTTGAGAGTTCTGAGGAAAACACCGGTGATCTGGCGCTAAACGATGCAGGCATGTTTTCTCAGTAGCCATTCACTCAACGTATTCGAGTGAGACAGGGAACGTAGGAAAGCATGGATTGTATAAACAGTTACATTAGAGAATGGCAAACTAGTAGAGAAGTTGTTCTTCAAAGATCCAGGGGAGTATCTATTGCATGTTCAGAAGTGGTTACCTAGAGTGCCAGGATTTAGGTGTTTCAGAAAGAACAGGGAGGAATACAAAAGGGGTGGGCGTGGCACTGCTGATCAGAGATAATGTCACGGTTGCAGGAAAGGAGGAAGTTATGGAGGGATTGCCTACTGAGTCTCTGTGGGTGGAAGTTATAAACAGGAAGAGGTCAATAACTCTACTGGGCGTTTTTTTATCGACCACCCAATAGTAACATGGACATCGAGCAGCAGATGGGGAGACAGATTCTGTAAAGATGCAAGAATAACCGGGTTGGCGTGGCGGGAGGTTTTAATTTCCAAAATATTGATTGCAATCACCCTAGAGCAAGGGCTTCAGATGAGGTGGAGTTTGCTAGGTGTATTCAGGAAGGTTTCCCGATATAATATGTAGATAAGCCTACAAGAGGAGAAGCTGTACTTGATCTGGTATTGGGAAATGAACCTGGTCAAGTGTCAGATCTCTCAGTGGAATAGCATTTTGGAGATAGTTATCACAATTCTGTCTCCTTTACCATAGCATTAGAGCGGGGTAGGAACAGATAAGTTAGGAGTGAGGAGAAATATGAAGTAATTGGGCAGGAACTTGGAATCATAAATTGGGAACAGATGTTCTCAGGGAAATGTATGGCAGAAATGTGGCAAACGTTCAGGGGATATTTGCGTGGCATTCTGCATAGGTGCGTAGGGTACAGGAACCGTGGTGTGCAAAAGCTGTTGAAAATCTCGTCAAGAAGAAAAGAAAAGCTTACGAAAGGTTCAAAAATCTAGGCAATGCTAGAGACCTAGAAGATTATAAGGCTAGCAGGAAGGCGCTTAAGGATGAAATTAGGAGAGCCAGAAGGGACCATGAGAAGGCCTTGGCGGGAAAGATTAAGGAAACCACCCAAGGCATTCTACAAGTATGTGAACAGCAAGATGATAAGAGAGAATAGGACCAATCAAGTGTGACAGTGGAAAACTGAGTATGGAACCGGAATAGATAGCAGAGGTTCCTAGTAAGTACTTTGCTTCAGTATTCACTACGGAAAAGGATCTTGGCGAGCATACAGACATGAAGAAAGAGGACGTGCTGGAGCTTTTGGAAAAGTCTCCGGGACCAGACGAGATGCACCCCAGGTTACTACGGGAGGCGACGGAGCAGATTGATGAGTCTCTGGCAACTATCAACGCATCATCAATCGGGACAGGAGAGGTTCCAGTGGGTTGTAGGTTTGTAGATGTTGTTCCCTTATTCAAGAAAGGTAGTAGAGATTGCACCGGAAATTATAGACCAGTGAATCTTACTTCAGGAATTGGTAGACCGATGGAAAAGACACTGAGAGGCAGGATTTATGAACATTCGGAGAGGCATAATATGATTAGGAATAGTGAGCATTGTTTTATCAAAGGCATGTCGTGCCTTACGAGCCTGATTGATTTTTTTTGAGGATGTGACTAAACACATTGATGAGGTAGAGCAGTAGATGTACAGTATAATGGATTTTAGCAAGGCATTTGGCATGGTACCCGATGCAAGGCTTATTGAGAAAGTACGAAGTCATACGATCCAAGGGGACATTGCTTTGTGGATGTAGAACTGGCTTGCCCACAGAAGGCAAAGTGTGGTTGTAGGTGGTTCATATTCTGCATGGAGGTCGATGACTCAGGGATCTGTTCCGGGTCCCTTTCACTTCGTGATTTTTATCATTGACCTGGATGAGGAAGTGGAGTAATGGATTAATACATTTGCTGATGACACAAAGCTTGAGAGAGTTGTGGATAGTGTGGAGGGCTGTCAGAGGTTACAGCGGGACATCGATAGGATGCAAAATTGGGCAGAGAGGTGGCAGATGGAGTTTAACCCAGATAAGCGTGAGGTGGATTATATTGGTAGGTCAAATATGATGGCAAAATATAATATCAATGGTAAGACTTTTGGCAGTGTGGAGGATCGGAGTGATCATGGGGTCCGAGTCCATAGTACACTCAAAGCTGCTGCGCAGGTTGACCCTGTAATTAAGAAGGTATACGGTGCATTGGCCTTCATCAACCGTGGGACTGAGTTTAAGAATCGAGATGTAATGTTACGGCTACATAGGACTCTGGTCAGACCCCACCTGGAATACTGTGCTCAGTTCTGGTCATCTCAGTACAGGAAGAATATGGAAAATATAGAAAGGGTGCAGAGGGGATTTACAAGGATGTTGCCTGGATTAGGGAGCATGCATTTTGAGAAGAGGTTGAGTGAACTCGGCTTTTTCTCTCTGGAGGATGAGAAGTGACCTGACAGAGCTGTACAAAATAATGAGAGGCACTGATCGTGTGGATAGTCAGAGGCTTTTTCCCAGGGCTGAAATGGCTAGCATGAGAGGACATAGTTTTAAGGTGCTTGGAAGTAGGTAAAAAGGAGATGTCAGGGGTAAGTTTTTTACGCAGAGAGTGGTCAGTGTTTGGAATGGTCTGCCGGTGGTGGGAATGGGTACGATAGCGTCTTTTAAGAGACTCCTGGATAGGTACATAGAGCTTCGAAAAATAGAGGGCTATGCGTAAACATAGGTAATTTCTGAAGTAACTGACATTACTCAATGTTAGGCGCAGCATTGAGGGCCGATGGGCCTGCGTTGTGTTGTAGGTTTTCTACATATCTATATTTCTAAGTCAGTGTGAGAATTCTACAGCTGTATCTGTTCCCTTGGCAAGCAGCATGAAGAACATTGAAGAATAATTTTGCAGGCAATTTATAGAGATATACTAAGTCAGTGGTGCAAGGAAACTGAGGGGTTTTGGTGGCAGAATATGGACCGAAACAATAATTACGGAAGTGACAGAGACTGAGAGGTCTTTCTAAAGTTCCTAATTAGCCTATCTCAGGTCCTATAAGAACAATAACATATTTGGAATTTGTTCTTGGAAATGAGAGACGCTGAACCAGGACACTGGCAGGGATTCCTCATGTTTCTGATGAAGACTTTCGAATACTGAGATACAACATTGGCTACTGTAAGATTAATAACTGTTGCAATATCTGTCTTTCCTTCGCCCTCTCCTCTGTTAGATGTGCAGTTGGATGATACAACACTGTCTGTGAATATGAAGCTTTTCGGACTCTGAGCACTTGCACTGCCCAGGGCTCCATTTTCACAGGCACAATGTGCTTATGGATGAAGTGAGCTTCTCATCAGTCTGGAGCATGTAATTTATCTCAACATTTTTTTTATCGATTTCTTCAGTTCTTCTCAGTTTCCTCGCCGCATTAACACAACACTGGGTTTCTCTGACCTAATTGACAGCTCTTACCCGTCCACAGTTTCCATCACACACCACAGGCAGACATGAATTTCAGTTCTGTAGATTTTTCAACCCTCACTGCTCCCCCACCCTCCCCTCACCTCCACTGTCTCCTGATGGACTTCCCACTGTTTGCATTAAGAGAGTGCAGATATAAACAGACTGGGTTACAGTTGCTTTTTTGGGATTGGACAGGTTAGTTGGAATATGACCTGGTTTTCTGTTTAAAGGGAAGCTGTTGCTGGTATTCTGTGACTAGAACTTCAATCGATGTCCAACTCGAAGAACTGATTATCTGCGGGGACTGACGGAGTTTAGAGAAATGAATTAGGATGAGGGATGTTCGGCAGTGGGGAAGGGGGAGAGAGGCAGGTAGGGTGAGGTTTCGACCTTTTGGGGTGTAGAGGTTTCCCAGATTTCCCCTCCACCGGATTGCTCCTTCGTATGCTCTGACCCCGGTGGAAGCAGCTGTAGTTCCAGGCACCAGAGAGGAGTCACCCCTTTCCTCAAGTCCCGACTCTCAGCCTCGTTCCTCATTATGTCCTCTGAAAACTCTTCCTCCAGGAGACGATGTTTCTATGTGCCTTAGTATGTACTGTGTCACAGTGACGACATTTACCTGGTCAAACCCCCGTGACTCATCAACATGACCGTTCTGCGCAAGTGTCAGCGGTTGGTGGAAACAGCATTTTCTTCACCTACCTTTCAGCTCACTGGGGATCTCCCGTAAACCTTGAGCGGGGTCTGATCGCTCGTACGGTGCACAACCTGTTTAATTTTAAACAGTTTGGTGAAATCAGATGTGTTGAATTATAAAGTGTGCATTGTTTGAATCCGAATTGACATTAATCTCTACTATTATCTCACCATATTCCTGTATTTCTTTAAGTATTTTGTCCAACTTTGGGACGCCATTCCGCATTTTCACAAACGATTCCCACATCACCCTCCGGGCGCGGGAGCCTCTCTCAATCACCAGGCTCAAGAGGAGTTTAGAACCATCCACCAACTCTCCCTTATCAGCGAGATCAGAGATTTTCTGTGAGGTGCAGAAATGAACATATTGGGGACTGCCAGATTCACAGAGAATGCGAAGTAAGCGATGTACCCTTTATCAGGATCACACGGCCGGATGCCGATCCTCTCTGGAGATGGGCTGTACATTCAGAGCAGAGAACAGAGAGGGGCATTCACCGTGAACCTGGCCCACCAGTCAATGAGATCCTGGCTGGTCTGTGACCACTTTGTTACAATGATTCCAACCCATAAGTAATTCCTCATCAGATTTGACAGTGTCAATAAGAAATCATAAAATATGATTTATCATAAAGCAGATGAACAAAGAAGTCAAGAAGCTTTTTTTATAGCACGTGTTCAGTCTCAGAGAAGTTACAGAAAAGATGATGCGATTAATCTTCTCAGTCTGCCAGTATCCAACATGACGGCGGCTGGCACCCACTGTATTTCCATTTTCTTTTCTGGTGGCGTTTCTTCAGTGATTACATCACAACATCACAACATGGTAGTGTACCACGAAAGACACAGTTTGCAGTTACAAATTATAACACAAGCACCTCCACCCAAAAGAGAACACTGTCGAGCTCCTGTGACACCCACAGGTGATGCCCAGGTTTTCACTGAAATCCTACGGTCACGCTCTGCGATCGTCCTAAACCGAAATACTGTATCATATTTCTATTTAATGTCCATTATGTTAAGCCTATACAACAGTTACCCGCTTCCCTCGCTGTGAAAATGAGCAATCACCCACCAGTCCGGGGGATATTTTCACCCCTTTTCTGTCATTGGTGCAGATTTATAATTTTGTGATTGTACAGGGCATGCAAAATTTGGGCACCCCTGGTCAAAATTTCTGTTACTGTGAATCGTTAAGTGAGTAGAAAATGAACTGATCTCCAAAAGACATGAAGTTAAAGATGAAACATTCTTTTCAACATTTTAAACAAGATTAGTGTATTATTTTTGTTTTGTACAATTTTAGAGTGAAAAAAAAGGAAAAGAGCACTATGTAAAAGTTTGGGCACCCCAAGAGATTTGAGCTCTCAGATAACTTTTACTAAGGTCTCAGACCTTAATTAGCTTGTTAGAGCTATGGATTGTTCACAATCATCGTTAGGAAAGACCAGGTGATGCAAATTTCAGAGCTTTATAAATACCCGGAATCCTCAAACCTTGTCCCAACAATCAGCAGCCATGGGCTCCTCTAAGCAGCTGCCTAGCGCTCTGAAAATTAAAATAAATGATGCCCACAAAGCAGGAGAAGACTATAAGAAGATAGCAAAGCGTTTTCAGGTAGCCGTTTCCTCAGTTCATGAGGTAATTAAGAAATGGCAGTTAACAGGAACGGTGGAGGTCAAGTTGAGGTCTGGAAGACGAAGAAAGCTTTCAAGAGAACTGATCGTAGGATTGCTAGAAAGACAAATCAAAACCCCGTTTGACTGGAAAAGACCTTGAGGAAAGTTTTGCAGACTCTGGAGTGGTGGTGTACTGTTCTACTGTGCAGCGACACCTGCACAAATATGACCTTCATGGAAGAGTCATCAGAAGAAAACCTTTTCTGCGTCCACAAAATTCAGCGTCAGAAGTTTGCAAAGGAACACTTAAACAAGCCTAGTGCATTTTGGAAACATGAAGTTGAAATAGAACTTTTTGGCCGCAATGAGCAAAGGTATGTTTGGAGAAAAAAGGGTGCAGAATTTCATGAAAAGTACACCTCTCCAACTGTTAAGCATGGGGGTGGATCGATCATGCTTTGGGCTTGTGTTGCAGCCAGTGGCACGGGGAACGTTTCACTGGTAGAGGGAAGAATGAATTTGATTAAATGCCAGCAAATTTCTGGAAGCAAACATCACACCGTCTGTCTTCTACAACAGGATAATGATCCTAGACACACCTCAAAAATACAAAATGGACTACCTCAAGAGGTGCAAGCTGAAGGTTTTGCCATGGCCCTCTCAGTCCCCCGACCTAAATGTCATCGAAAATCTGTCGATAGACCTCAGAAGAGCAGTGCACGCAAGACGGACCAAGAATCTCAGAAAACTAGAAGCCTTTTGCAAGGACGAATGGGCGAAAATCCTCCAAACAAGAATTCAAAGACCCTTAGCTGGCTACAGAAAGCGTTTATATTATGTGATATTTGCCAAAAGGGGTATTACTGAGTACTGACCATACAGGGTGCCCAAACTTTTGCTTCGGGCCCTTTTCCTTTTTTGTCATTTTAAAACTGTAAAAGATGGAAATTTAAAAAAAAAACACAAAATATTAAAGAAATGTGTCATCTATAACTTTATGCCTTTTGGAAATCAGGTCATCTTTTACTCGCTTAACTATTCACAGTAACAGAAATTTTGACCAAGGGTGCCCAAACTTTTGCATGCCACTGTATATTCAGTATTTATTTCCCAGTTGTTCATTTATCTGCTTTAATATCCGATGAGTCAGATTTTGGACACCTATGATGTGTGAACATTCAAACCCATTCTCTCGCTCACTTACCCGATGTTCCTCTTCACTGAACTGATTCTCGAACGTTAACGCCAGGCTCATTCCGTGCACCACTCCTTCCATCGCCTGCTCCAGCCTGTCCCGGTAGAAGTCAATCAACTGCAGAAGCTTGAAATCGTTCCAGTTTGCCAGGAGCTCGGTGATTACTGAGCTCGGACCTGTGGAGCGAAGTGAAGGAAACTAAAGAAATTATCGAACCTTTATTGCTCAACATCTTTCTATCTAGAACCTAAGGTCGGTGCACCATGTCACCAAACACAATCAGAAATAGACACACACAGGTGTTACCATTTTGAAGCACAAATCATGGAAGGACTTACACAGCGAAAGACATGGCACTGAGAGATATAGATCCAACTCCAAGGAATTTAATTAATTGATAGTGGCGTCACGTGGAGACAGGGTATTAAAGAGAGTCCTGGAACATTTAATTTTGTTAACCTAGCTACTGAGTAGAGAAATTGGAGCTGTATGAGTCGTTCGTGAGGTCTTGTTTGGAGTATTGCGTGCAGTTGCACCTTAGATCGACTTCAGTATATTTCAATTCTCATTAATCCCACCTGCATTTACCTACTTCTTGAGCTGAATGGTTTGAGGTGGTTAACATTACACAGGTCTGTGAAAGTAGAAGTTAAAACGAAGATTAGGAACAGTATTTTGCTTAGCCTGACATCAGTGATGTGAACAATTCTCGGCCATTGTAGAAGCTGTATCAGGAGAAAATTCAAAAGGCCTAACAAATTCAACAACACTTTGTGAAACAGAAATCACACTGGCTGAACCCCTTGCAATACTTTTGAGGATGCAACTAGCAGAATATATAAGGAGAGACCAGCGAATGTAGAATATTAGGATTTTCAGTAAAATCACGCATTACAGATTATCAGGCAAGCGTAAAGCACGAGGGGTTGCGGATAAAGTAATGATACGGACACGAACGTGTTGATCGAATTACATAGATTAGGCATAAAGTGATTGTTTTCCGAATGGCAATGAGTGAGGAGTGGTACCACCGGAATCAATGCCAGGACCCGAGATATTCAGAAAGGCTATTTCCACGAGGGAAATAAATGAAACATCTCCATGTTTCTGAATGACCTAAATCTGGATGGAAGGCGAGAATCGAAGAGACAGGCTGCCGACAGATTTAAATTTGTCCAGGAAGTTGAGAAATACCTGGCAGATACAGTACGAATAACAAATATACGACTGGCCACTTTGCTGCGTACCCGGGTGTTTTTCTGATGTTGACGCCACTGAGTCTCGTCCCTCGCCGGCTCCATCAGCCATTGTGAAGACGGGTGTTAACAGATTCTGGTTCTCTGCAAGAAACAAAATCAAGAGTAGGGTCAAGTATTAATTTAGGTATAAAGGAGGAAGCTGATATGCGTACCGAACAACATACTGCCAAAAACATAGTCCTTTCCAATGAAATCATGATATGGCTTGATCCTTCTGCACACACCCAGACAACTTCTGGAAGATACTTTATGGCCGGATTACTGGATGAGATGCCCGTGCTTTTCCAGGCAATCCCGTGACATGAGCAAGAGTGAGATGTCACACCGGCTTGTCAAGTCAACAGAACGTCAATGCAGGTTGGAGGTCCTGAGCAGGAAACACATACAGCTTGTGCCCTCCGGCCACTAGTGGCGCTATGGTGATCAAAGGACACCTGGTACAGCAGCGAGTGCTCAAACACTTCTGCTGACCTTGGCACATCTATTCCTCACTTCGCCAAATTGTACACATTTCTCCATCACACCTGATTCTCAGAGTCTCCTTCCATTTTTTTTTAAATTACGAAGTATTGACGTCACTGGCAAGACTACATATCTTGTTTGAGGCAATGTGGAAAGCCAGTCCCGCGTACAGCATCACGACGTCTTGCCTTAAACCACTATATTTTCACCGGCAGGTCTTCAGCGCCTAAATTTCTGTCAGGATTTATTGGAGCATATCATCTGGTTACCACTGGATCGTTACATCCAATACAGCAAGTTTTACAAAAAATCTTCAAAATAATTTTAAATGCTGGAATTATTCAACAAGACAGACGGTGTAATACTTTTTTTCAGGTCGAGGGACCATAATCAGAATTGAGCCTGTCCACAGCCGTTCCCCAATCTACTGAACACTTCCAGTATACTCTGTTTACGTTTCACATTTCCCTCACTGAAGATTTATTTTAATTATTTAATGGATAAGAATTTCCTCAATTGACTGTAAAAAAAATCCTGCAAAATTAAGCAAGACTATTGGAATACCATTCGATTTCCCTAATGCGACAATCTTCAATGTTTTATTAGATAGAGTACGAAACTAACAGCATGGAGCATAACCTCGATACGTCCCTTATCTCGCTTCATTGGGTCTGCACCCGAGATGACACTTTGACTGCCGAGTGGCAGTCACCGGACCTTGATAAAATCACTGACCTGGGGATCGGGACTACATGCGGTCTGGGGATAGGGGCGCCGTGCGGACTCGTTGCGGTGGTGTTGGTGTTGTGTGAATAACTCTCCTTGCAGCTCGCAGACAATGAAGGGAGACTCTCATCATAGACAACCGAACAGAGAAATAATACATCTAAGGCCACGTGATTTCTTAGTTATCCGGACAACAATTCGGCAATATCTGAAGTTTATTGAACAGTTGCGTGCAACTGTGAAGTGACTGTATTTCATAGGAATACCTTCACCGAAAGTTAGAGAGCAGCACACACAAACTTCTGGAAGATTTGAGCGGATAAGGCAGCTTCTATGGAGAGGAATATTACGGTCGACGTTTCAGATCCGAGACGTTTCATTTGGACGTCGATTTCCTATTCATCTCCCGAGATGCTGCTTGACCTGCTCAGTTTTGTGTGTGTTGCTCTTGATTTCCAACATTCTCAAATTTCTTGTTTTGTGACTGAAATATATATTTCTCAGTAACCTACCTTGTACTGGGTCTCCCGATTCGGATCTCTTTGAGTCCGTTATTGTTTTTGTGGGTAAATGTACACTCCGGAGTAAATATTACTTCCACTTGATAATCATAAACAAAAAGATTGGTTTGTCAGTCGACACGCTTCTCCACAACTCCCCCCCCCCCCGCCCCCGCTCTCCCAGCATTTACTGTATTCGGTTTTGACCGGATTAATGAGCTCAGATTAATTCACCGGGACGTCAGCAACACACCGGACATTCAAGAGTGTCAGGGAAGTGAGGTTCGTGCAGCGAAATTTACGACTGAGACGGTACTCAGGAGGCTTAATGGTCTGCGAGTGGATAAATCTCCTGGACCTGATGGAATGCACCCACGGGTTCTGAAGAAAGTAGCTCCAGCGATTGCGGTGGCGTTAACGATGATCTGTCAAGAATCGATAGATTCTGGCATTGTACCGGATGACTGGAAAATTGCAAATGCTACTCCGCTACTTAACAAGGGTGGGAGGCAGCAGAAAGGAAACTGTAGACCTGTTAGCCTGATATCAGTGGTTGGGAAGTTGTTAGAATCGATTGTTAGGGATGAGATTTGGAGGCACATGACAAGACAGGCATGGTTTCCAGCATGGTTACCAGCATGGTTACCTGAAAGGAAGATCCTGCCTGACAAGCCCACTGCAATTCTTTGAAGAAATTACAAGCAGGATATAGAAAGGAGATGCAGTAGAAATGGCGTACTTGGATTTTCAGAAGGCCTATGGCAAGGTGCCGCACATGAGGCTGCTTAGCAAGGTAAGAGCCCATGGAATTACAGGGAAGTTACTAGTATGGATGGAGCATTGGCTGGTCGGCAGAAAACAAAGAGTGGGAATAAAGGGATCCATTTCTGGCTGGCTGCCGGTTACCAGTGGAGTTCACAGGGTCGGTGCTGGGACCGTTACTTTTTACGATGTATGTCAATGATTTCGACTATGGTATTAAGGGATTTAGATTAGATTAGATTATGAGGACACACAGTCCTCTTTTATTGTCATTTGTGGCTAAATTTGCCGATGGTACAAAGATAGATGGAGGAATGGGCAGTGTTGAGGAAACAGAGAGCATGCAGAGAGACTTAGATAGTTTAGGGGAATAGGCAAAGAATTGGCAAATGAAATACAATGTTGGAAGGTGTATGATCATGTACTTTGGTGGAAGAAATAAACGGGCAGACTGTTATTTAGATGGGGAAAGCATTAAAATGCAGAGATGCCAAGAACTTGGGAGTCCTTGTGCAAGATACCCGAAAGGTTAACCTGCAGGTTGAGTCGGTTGTGAAGAAGGCGAATGCAATGTTGGCATTCATTTCTAGAGGTGTAGAATATAGGCAGAAAATGACTAGGCACAGCCAAGAAGGGCCAAAAGGCCTGTTTCTATGCTGCAGTTTCTATGGTTTCTATAAGAGCAGGGATGTGATGTTGAGGCTCTATAAGGCAATCGTAAGACCACTCTTGGCATATTGTGCAATTTTGGGCTTCTTATGATAGAGAGGATATACTGATATTGAACAGGGTTCAGAAAAGATTCAGTAGAATGATTCGAGGAATGAGAGGGTTACTGTAGGAGGAACGTCTGGCAGCTCTTGGGCTGTATTCCCTGGAGTTCAGGAGAATGAGGGGGGATCTCATAGAAACATTCCAAATGTTAAAAGGACTGAAAAGTTTAGAGATGACAAAGTTATTTCCCAATTGTTGGGGATGCTAGGACAAGAGGGCATGACTTCAGGATTAAAGGACGTCCTTTTAGAACTGAGATGCAGAGAAATTACTTTAATCAGAGGGTGGTAAATCTGTGGAAATCCACAAGCGGCTGTGGAGGCCAAGTCACTGGGTGTATTTAAGACAGAGATAGACAGGTTCCTGATTAGCCAGGGCATTAAAGGTTTTGGGGTGAAAGCGAGGGAGTGGGCGTGAGTGGATGAAGTGGAGAAGCGCACGATTGAATGGCGGAGCAGAATCGAGGGGCCGAATGACCTACTTCTGGTCCTATATTTTATGGTTTTATGCCGCGACGCCTCGCACAGAATTGGACCGTTAATTGGCTATGTTTTTGAAAAGAGGGGCATCGGGAATAATTAGGTCCAGATCTCATAAATGCTCATATTAGAGATAGGGGAGGGCCGTCTGAATAGGAAATACAACCATTAGCCACTCTATTCGGTGGATATGTATACCAGCTCGTCAATGCGATCCAGTGAATCATGTGGCAGCAGCTTAAAACATGAAAACATGCAGGCATGGTCAATACGTATGAAGGGTGTTCAGGGGCAACTTCAAGATGGGGAACAAAAGTGATCGAAGTGTCTTTGACCGTGGGAGGATTGTTGGTGCCAATATCTCAGAAACTATTCAGCTCCTGGGACATTCACGCACAAATTGTTCCGTTTACAGAGAATCATGCAAAAAACAAAAGACAAAAAAAAAAAAAAAAAATCAAGTGTGCGAGAACATCGCCCTAATTAGAGAGATCAGGGAGACCGGCCAGGCGGAAACAGGCAGTTATCTGGGCGAGAACCCGCTCTAATGAGAGAGATCAAGGGGATTGGCCAGACTGATTCCGTCTGATAGGAAAGCAGCAGCAAATCAAATATGCACACGTTATAAAAGTAGTGTGCAGTGCAGCATCACTGAACGGGTAACATACCGAGCATTGAACTGGACGAGCAACAGTAGCAGAAGGTCCCGGACATACACTCAGTTTCCACTTCATTAGGTACAGAACGAACATAATAAAGCGCCCACCGTGTCTGCACTTCGGTATGTTTTTGTCAACAGCCAGTGAATTTACTTGGAGAAAATTTATATTAAATACCGTTGCTTGCTGTACCCCGTTATTGCTAAAAAAAAAATACGCATACAAAAAAAAACCAGATCCAACAAGCCGTGCGATTTTAGAGACCGTATTGATCTGGTAGTAACACTAGACGCATTGCCGCAACGAATGGGCGCATGGAAACACCGTGACTTTTCCCCGTATAGTCTCTGTTCTTACCTCGTGCTCAACTCCTGAGTCTGGTCCCAGCCTATCGAAGCAGCTGAATTTTATTTTGGATCTTTTTGGATCTCCCCCTCCCCCTCCCACTTTTAAATCTCTTACTAGCTCTTCCTTCAGTTAGTCCTGACGAAGGCTCCCGGCCTGAAACGTCGATTGTACTTCTTCCGAGAGATACTGCCTGGCCTGCTGCGTTCAGCAGAAACTTCGATGTGTGTTGCTTGAATTTCCAGCATCTGCAGATTTCCTCGTGTTTGAGCTGAATTTTATGTGCCCTAACTGTGAGGGAACACACCCTGAGCAAGGGTCAGTTGATAACACGCTCATAAATCCAAACAGCACACTTTTCAGCACGTAACGCCACATCCTGTTCCACAACGCTCATGTTAAAGCATTTGTATCGCTTGAATGCGCATTTCTAACATACGGCTCCAACCCGAGCTACTACGACAGTGCACAATTGCAATGAGTAACTTCCACTGGAAAATTTGATCTGCTCCAGAGAGCGATCACAACCCGCATCCTGGTTCCATTCGGTTGGTGTCGGCGCTTTGATTTATTATTCACCCTGGGCCCAGTTTATTGCCAGACTATAAACTCCAGTGACAGCTCAGGGCAAAGACCGCTGCGTGTTTACTGCACAGGCACCGCAGACGGAAGAACTCTGTTAGGTGTGATCATATATTTTGCCTTTGGAATATATATATATTTATGAACACTGGATCCTTCCTTTCTCCAGCCTTAACTGCTCTCCCATCGCGTAGACTTGCGCTGATCTTAAAGTTAGCCCGTTTATACAGCCAGCTTTAGCAGTTGTCTGATGGTGGTCTATTGGAGTAATGGGCCAGCTGGGGAGAAACATGCCGAGATTATCACCTCTCCCAGATAGCTACGGGTCAAAGTCGACAGCAGATTAAGAACCCCCTTCTCCTTCACTTTACTACGCACACACTGGAAACACGTTACCATATCCCAGCAGCAATCATATCAAATTACGACCATTCTCGCCTGTGAATTTGCCTGATGTCTAATTTATTTTATACATACACTTACCGTTCTGCGTCAGAGGTCGATAGAAAACTCCTGAACATAAAATTAGCTGGATCTTTCATCTGTCAATGTGTTCTGTGGTATCAGCGACCTTAGACCTGCTTCAGCGAATAAACTCGTTAAAATTTTATGGACCCTAACAGTAGGTAAACACACCTTGAACACACCTTCAGATGATAACACACTCATAACCTGAACTTCACCCTTTACGCTACACCTTGTTTCATCACACTTTTCTTCAAACACGCAAATACTCATTTTACATCAATGAGTCTTTGTAACATGTGTTCCGAGTCAAAAATTATTAATTCAGAGCACCATAGCAGTGGCCACGTTTTCTCTAGAAAAATTGGTCTACTGCAGAGAGGAATCGCAACCTGCAGTTGGTTCGATTCGGTTGGTGTCGGCGCTTCGATTTATTCTTCAGCTTGGGACCAGTTTGTTGTCACACTATAAACTCCAGTCACAGCTCAGGGCGAAGTCCGCTGTGGAGGTATTACTCAGAGGCAGCAGAAGGAAGGACGCTGTGAAATATCATGAACTATTACACATTTTTCATTTTTTTCCCCTTTTGAACACGAGACATTTTCCCTCTCCTGGTTTTAACTTTGGCCCAGCTGCCTGGAGCCGCACTGGTCTCAGAGTCAGCCCGATAATAAAACTGTCTTCAACAGTTGCACCCAGTTGCACCATTACAGCAATCGGCAAAGTAGCAGCTGTGCCGAGATTACACTTCCCAGAGATAACTACCGGTCAAAGGCGACAGCAACATAGGCGCGCCCTTCCCCTTCAGATGACCGTTCTTACTGGAAACAGTAAGTAACCAAATCACAGCACCAATCATATGACATCACGGCCATTTCCCGCGGATGAATTTGCATCCATCATACTTAACTGATAGATACATCTCTTCAGTAAGTGATGGAAAGACTAGGGACATTAAATTCACTGGGTCACTTAATTCTCAGGTCTGGCTGCTGGTTTATTGAATTCAGAGTAGGGCATTTGACCTCTCAGGCATTTTCCGCAGCTGAACTCTGACCTCAGCGCGCCCTCTCTTGTGCCTGCCTGCAGCAGTTCCCTCCCTTGTCCATCGAGGGTCTGTGGAGCGCGGAACGAAACATACTGAGAGATAAATTGGAGCAGAATAAACAAAGGAGAGTCACTGAATGTTGTTTACTTGGATTTTCAGAAGGTCGTTGACAAAGTGAAGCACAGGAGTCTGCTAAAAAAGATAAACGTTCCTCATAATACAGTAAAGATACCGCCATAGATAGATGAATGGCTGACTGGGTGGAGGCAGACAGTGAGAATAAAGGGGACTAGTCAGAATTAGGGCATCATATGTCAATGAATCCGGTTGATGAAACTGGTGCTTTTGTGGCCAAATTTGCGGACAATCCAAACGTAGATTTTAAAAACGCAAACAACAGGAATTCTGCAGATGCTGGAAATTCAAGCAACACACATAAAAGTTGCTGGTGAATGCAGCAGGCCAGGCAGCATCTCTAGGAAGAGGTGCAGTCGATGTTTCAGGCCGAGACCCTTCGTCAGGACTAACTGAAGGAAGACTGATTAAGGGATTTGAAGTTGGAGGGGGAGGGGGAGATCCAAAATGATAGGAGAAGACAGGAGGGGGAGGAATGGAGCCAAGAGCTGGATAGGTGATAGGCAAAAGGGATACCACCCCCCCCCCCCGTCTTTCTTCCCGGACCTCCTGTCCCATGATCCTCTCGTATCCCTTTTGCCTATCACCTGTCCAGCTCTTGGTTCCATCCCTCCCCCTCCTGTCTTCTCCTATCATTTTGGATCTCCCCCTCCCCCTCCAACTTTCAAATCCCTTACTCGCTCTTCCTTCAGTTAGTCCTGACGAAGGGTCTCGGCCTGAAACGTTGACTGCACCTCTTCCTAGAGATGCTGCCTGGCCTGCTGCGTTCACCAGCAACTTTTATGTGTGTTGCCCAAACATAGGTTGTAGGGTACATGGTCTTGAGGAAGCAGAAAGTTTGCAGAAGACCTTGGACAGGTGAAGAGAGTAGGCAATGAAGTGGCAGATGGGCTGTACTGCAGGGAATTGTATGGAAATACGCTCTGTTAGGAGCAATAAAGGTAAAGACTATTTTCTGATCGGGACAAATCAGAAAAGAAGAGGTGTAACAGGAGTTCAGAGGCCTAGTGCGGGATTCTCTAGAGGTTAATTGCCAGTTTGAGACAGATATAAGAAAGGTAAATGCAGTGTCAGCATTTATTTTGAGAGAACTAGAAAATAAAAACAGATATGTAATGCTGAGCCTTTATAAGGTTTCGGTGGGGCCGCAGTTGGAATATGGTGAACGGTTCGGGTCCTTATCTAAAACGGATGTGCCGGCATTGGACAGAGTCCAGAGGGCGGTCACGAGAATGATGCCCGGAATAAAAGAGTTATGTACGAGGAATATTTTAGTACCGTGGGCTTTGGTCGCTGGAATTTGGAAGAATGAGTCGGGGATCTCATTGAAATCTATCGAATATTGACAGGTCGAGTTAGAATGGACCTGGAGAGGCTTTTGATGTAGTGCTAGAGTCGAGGGCCAGAAGGCACAACCTCAGATAAGGACGTCCCTTTAGAGAAGCAGATTCTGTAGCTTGAAGTTATGGGTTTGTGGAATTTATTGCCACGAGTAGCCATGAATGACAAGTAATTGGGCATACTTAAAGTGGCAGTTGAGGAGGTGGACAGGTGATAAGGTTGTCAAATGTGACGAGGAGAAGGCAAGGGAAACGGGTTGAGACTGATAATATGTATGACCACAGGACTATAAGACATAGGAGCAGAATTAGGCCATCTGGCCTATCGACTCTGCTCCACCATTCAATCATGGCTGATCCTTTTTTTCTCTCCTCATGAACTCCAGTCCCCATCCTTCTCCCCATATCCTTTGATACCATGTCCAATCAGAAAACTACCAATCTCTGCCTTAAGTACACCCATCGACCTGGCCTCCACAGCTGGATGTGGCAATATATACCACAAATTCACCACCCTTTGGCTGAAGAAATCTCTACGCATCTCTGTTTTGAAAGGGCGCCCCTCTATCCTGACGCTGTGCCCTCTTGTCCTAGACTCCCCCACCATGGGAATCATCTTTTCCACATCTACTCTGTCTAGTCCTTTCAACATTCAAATAGTTTCAATTAGATCCCCCTCCCATCCTTCTAAATTCCAGCGAGTACAGTCCCGGAGCCATCAAATGTTTCTCGTATGATAACCCTTTCATTCCTGGAATCATCCTGGTGAATTTCCTCTTGATTCTCTCCAAAGTTAGTACATATTTTCTGAGATGGGGGACCAAAAACTGTTCACAATACTCAAGGTGAGGCCTCAGCCATGATGCAATAGCGGAGAAACATCGATGAGATGAATAGCCTAATCCTGCTCCTACAATATATCTTGTGGCATTGAGGCCAAATTTGGCGGTAAACTAATGATGAATGTTGTTTTTCATGACTTATATAATAAACCGTCTGGCGTCCCTGTGACAGAAGTTGGAGCTTGGATGTTTTAAAGTGACAGATTCAACAAAGAGTCTCCCAGATAAACATGTCGCGACGAGGATGGGATTCGAGCCCAGGCGTGCAGAGCACAATGGATTAGCAGTCCATCACCTTAACCTCTCAGCCACCCCATCTGCTCTACTCTCTCTTGTTTCTAAGTTCTGAATTTCTTCAGAGCACTTACAGACTCTACTTATCATCAAAACATTTGTGTTCAGATTTTATGTCAATTAACTTTCCTTGCCGTGCTTACCAGAATTCATGGACGTGGATAAGAAAAGTTTAGAGAGATTTGTGCCAAGCACGGGAAACATGGAAATAACTAATGCAGGCACCTTAAACGCTATTGACTTGCTGTGGCATAAGTATGGAATCCGTGCTCTGTAACTCGGAGAAACTGTGAATGTTTTGAGTTGTAAAATGAGATAAATTTATGTTGTATTAAATAAAATTTCAATAGCTTTGTTATCATATTGCTCGATTTCGTAAACAGATATTATAAGAATTTGCCATCTGGTTCGAGAATGACGATTTTCCGTGTTTTGGGCAAATGCAATAACCCGATAGTTACCACATTATGACGCGTTGAAGGGCACACCCGGCTGTGCGCAGCCGCAGATCTGAACACCCTAACGCTTACCCGACACATTCACATGGCAAACAACAGGAATTCTGCAGATGCTGAAAATTCAAGCAACACACATAAAAGTTGCTGGTGAATGCAGCAGGCCAGGCAGCACCTCTTCCTAGAGATGCTGCCTGGCCTGCTGCGTTCACCAGCAACTTTTATGTGTGTTGCTTACATTCACGTGGCTGCTTGTTTCTGTAATACCAGACCAACGGCTGAAATACCTAAAAAAGAGATCAAGTTCACTCTATCAATAACGTATTGAATGTGGTGGACCATTTTCACTTATTCCAATCCCACAATATAACGCAGCCGCAAAAGATAGTGGTGTGTGCCTTTTAGAGTTCCTTTCTGTGTGACAGAAAGAGAATATTGAATTTAAGAGAACATCCCAAAGCAGGAATGAATGGAGAGATATTAGCAACAATGGTCGAATGTTCACCTGGGATGAAATCCCTGCATGTGAGTACTTTTATCTCGGTCAGGAGACCATTCCACACGTGGAAACTCCTTGCAGCAGTCAGCATGTTCCCCATTTCCCCCCTCGGCCTTTCGCACATAACAGGACTGTGTGGCCTAATGGATAATGTCTTACTATCTCTTCTTTCAGTTAGTCCTGACGTAGGGTCTCAGCCCGAAACGTCGACTGTACCTCCTCCTATAGATGCTGCCTGGCCTGCTGCGTTCACCAGCAATTTTTGTGTGTGCTGCTTGAACTTCCAACATCCGCAGATTTCCTCGTGTTTCCATCCTCCATATGTTGTATCGCTTTATTTCATTTTGGCCTTTTGTAAAAAAAAATGTCGCAGAAAGGGCAGGTTTGTTGTACGTTCAGTTCCCATTAAGATGTTTAAAAACTGATGTGCAGCAAATTCCAGAATTCACTTCTACTGTTGGCTGAAATCAGTGTTTGACTATTGCTTTAAAATGCAGATAGATGAATTTGCGTATTTGTTTCTAACAGTAAGAATACCGTTTCCAACTGGCAAAGCCGTGTCTCACTTTTATATTGATGAGGGAGACAGATTTGAAATTCTGAAGCTACTGGAAGTTCCTGGGTATCCCCCCTGCTCGCCTGATAATTCTACTTCAAAGATCACCCGGTAAGATGATCCGGGCGCAATCTGCTATAGAGCTGCAAAGTGATCGATGGCGCTAAATGTCAGTCAGTGAAGAATCCCCATTAAAAATACAACAATTTGAGCAAAAGATCCGTCAGTGGTAATGGAGACCCCCTCAATAGTTTTATCCGCAGGGGTAGTATTTGGAATTAGGGAGTGTTAGTGTGTTGCCAATACATGTAAACCAATTCCATTACACAGTTTTCGCAGATTAAAACGGACAGAAGTTGAGCAAACCTGGAGAATGTATAACAGTCATTATTACCAATGGAACTCCTGCGGCACTGAAGACAGATGAAACAAATTAAATCCAGATTTTCCGGAGTCAGTCGCTCTCCTGCAGTTATGTTTCCGGTGCCTTGTTCTACAATCGCCATTGTTCAATCTCTCAATCCATTTCCTCCCTTTACTTGGTGTGGATCGCCGACACAGGCGGCAACGATATCAAATCCCAATGGTAAATGAAGTGAAAGGTTCACTTGTAAACATCAGTTGGCAGTGAAAGTCGTTGTTGTTGTTGGACTGGAGCAGACCGGCCTGTAGGTTTGCACAGCTGAGATTTCCCAAGGTCCCAAATGAAATGTACCTGTCAATAGACAATAGACAATAGGTGCAGGAGTAGGCCATTCGGCCCCTCGAGCCAGCACCGCCATTCACTGTGATCATGGCTGATCATCCACTATCAGTATCCAGTTCCTGCCCTATCCCCTGTCGTCGTGGAACTAACTTTCCAGACCAAGTGGGCAGGGGATATTGTTTCATTGGATTCATATTTCCAGAACCTTTGCTTGGTTGTGCATGTGTGCTAAATAAATGACGTAAAAAGCATTTCCACCTTATTTCGTGAATAGGACAATATGAAAGTTTCAGAAGGAAGTTCGTGCAGCTGATCCACTTCTGGTACAATTGCAGGCTTGACCGGTCTGAGGAGGGATATGAAAACAAATGAGACGGACCTGTAGCTCATTGAACGAATAGAACAAGCGGCAATCTAACTATTCCGGAAGGCGGCAGTCATCCGTCAC
Organism: Mobula birostris; assembly: GCF_030028105.1. Taxonomy (NCBI): domain Eukaryota; kingdom Metazoa; phylum Chordata; class Chondrichthyes; order Myliobatiformes; family Myliobatidae; genus Mobula; species Mobula birostris. The sequence continues at coordinate 70,923,064 of NC_092382.1, forward strand.
TTACTGATATGAAGATGACTGGTTTCTGTATTGGTCATTGTCTTTAGTACAGCTACGTGTCCCGTTTAACTTCGCTTTTGCAAAATAAATCAGCGTTAAGCTTTAATATTAATGCAAATATTTCTCTTGCCAATTAAACGATAAACATCAAAATTGAATGCTAAGAGATTCTACGGAAAAGAGTACAGCCGAGGTTTAAGTCCTGCCGAAGCGTCGACTGTACATGTTTCCAGAGATGCTGCCTGGCCTGCTGAGTTCCTTCAGCATTTTGTGTGTGCTGCTCAGATTTCCAGCATCTGCACATTTTCGCTTGTTTGTGATTGAATGCCAAGAGCATTACCTTTCAGTGATATGGAAAGATTGGAGCGAGGGTTAGATTATCCGTGGAAGATGAAAAACTGTGAAGGAATTTGCCAGGGTTTTATGAAAATTTGCAGGGTAGAGTCAAAGTAGATGGAGCGGGAAAAGTTTGGAGGAGCATAACTGTGATATTTAGGTAGGTTGTCGGACTAATGGGGAATATGACAGATGAAATTCAGCGCTGATGACAGCGTCATGTTATATTTTGACTCCCAATAATAAAACAGACCTCTTGCACCGCACTCTCCAACTGACTGCACGTGGTTCCAAGTGGCCACACAGACCGACCCCACCTTCGGCATCATATAGGCCTCCAGAGACAGATTAGCTCCTCCATTAGCCTCATCAAATTACCTAACGATTCAGCATCAGCTGTACCCATTGAAACCGGTCTCTCCACAATTCTCCACCACTGACTATTCCTCCTCACCATGCTCTGTAATTGAACACACCCTTTCTCCGCCAGCTCTCAATAACCACGCGTCTTCCCAGCAGCCCGTCCTGCTGTGCCGAACCCTCCCACACAAATCCCAGTGAGTCCATTCCGTCATCACAGTGCCTTCGCATTGAAATTATGAATTCCACACGTTTTACACATACCCAAAGACCACACACTACATCATCGAATCCTCCTCCTAAATCTACTTCTTCCCGATCAACATATGGCAATGAATCTGATCATCTCTGTCAGCTTCTCCCAGTGATATCATCAGATCCAACAGCATGCACCCCTGCAGCCTCGGCGTCCCATTAACCCTGATTGCGTAATCCCCCCATTGACCACCTCTCTCAGCAGTTCCTCTGACCCCACTCATAAGCACAATTCCCAATGACCCCACAACCTCGAGTGGTCACACAACTTCCCATATGTTATCTCTGACAACAGAATTCCTCCACCTTCCGACACGTCCCCTATAGTTCCTGCTGATGCCACATCGGCACGTCCAGAATGACGCGACACCCCACTAATTGCTATTGAAGCTACACTGTTTCCACATTACAAACAGCACCACAGCACATCCAAGAGCCCCTAATGACGTCACATTTCCACGTCCTCAGTAATCACACACCATCACAGCAGTTTGTCAGAGTATTGGCCACTCAACCTGCCGATTATTTCTCACTGACCCCCAGGTCTCAACTTTTCCAATGACGACATGCCTCGCATATTCTCTCTGAGTACCCTCCTCCACAGCAGTTCACACAGCGCCCATGCCTCCTGAAAAGACCCCAGAGTTCCGAGGCGTCTGACATTGACCACACACCACTCTCGTACACCACATTCGCCCACACACTCAGCCTGTATCTCACCCACCGGACCTGAAACCGTCCCCATACTTCCGCACCAACACCACACCTGCACCTCCAGCGAAACAAGGCCTAACGATTCTCTGGCCCCATAACTACACATAAGCCGCTCCCATAGACACCATCAGATCCCTGGCGCTAAGTAAACCCTTTCGATCAGCCACCACAGACCCCACTCTTCCACTATCAACTTCCACATCTGCAGCAACGCAGATTACTAACAACACACACACACACACACACACACACACACACAGTTATCTAACTGACCGCTCACCCCCTCCGGACTGGATAAATGTCAATGCTTGAGACGATGCCTCTCGTACGACATTTCACGGGTCTCCTGTCGGCAGTAGAAATCTCCAATAAACTAATCCGCTATTACCAAGAGGATGAAGTGAAATTGTGCTGATTATGAATGGAGAAAGGAGACTAAAAAGAGAAAGGGTCAGGTTTTGGGAAGTGACCAATCACTGATCGCGACTGAATTGTGGTCATTTGCCCCATCTTCTATGCGCTGACAACTCTCTGAGCAGACTGGATATCTCTGCTCCCTGCCCCGGTTCCAAAGCTCCATCTAATCGCAACATGATCTGCGTATGTAGCTGCCTTCAAAGACTCCTGGTGAATCTACGTTATTAGTTAGTGCCTTCCAAATGACAAACACTGATTCTTTGACGTTTTAAAGGCCGTGAATCTCTAACTCTCCGACCATTAGCCCTCCACCATTATATCGTCCTTTACACCCGCTCAATGCTTTATGTCTTGTTTGTAAAATCTATTTTGAACCTTGTCTTCACTCAGAGGTTCACTCGGCTTCTCCGGTGTAAATGGAGGTTACCGCCTGGTACCTTGTCTTCACTCAGAGGTACACTCGGCTTCTCCGGTGTAAATGGAGGTTACCGCCTGGTACCTTGTCTTCACTCAGAGGTACACTCGCTTCTCCGGTGTAAATGGAGGTTACCGCCTGGTACCTTGTCTTCACTCAGAGGTACACTCGCTTCTCCGGTGTAAATGGAGGTTACCGCCTGGTACCTTGTCTTCACTCAGAGGTACACTCGCTTCTCCGGTGTAAATGGAGGTTACCGCCTGGTATCTTGTCTTCACTCCGTGCAGTACTAGGCCTGCTGTCCGACGCAATGCCCCAGCCAAGGTCAAGTTTCCCACAGCAGCACACAATCACGTCGAGGACTCGGATAGAGCAGCATCCGTAGAGGGGAAAATGAATGTCGGCATTTCAGATCGAAACTCGGTTTCAGGACTGGCGATTCATCGTGATTTCCGTGTTTCGCATGTATTCACTAATCCTATTCCTTTATGAGGTATCACAGTTTCTTGCATTCTGTGTCAGGTGGATACGGAAGGAACTGAGATAGACCGAGTTTCTGTTCACTATATTTATCGCTTACCACCCATTTCTCTGGAAGCCTGATTGTTGCGCCTCAGGAAGGAAAGTTTCAACTTTGATGTTTACACGCAATAGATTGTTATTATATGGTCTGTTGACAAGGATGAAACAAGGTCTGTGGAGTGGATCGACCACGGCCGCGAGAGGATGGGAAGACACGCAGACGGGGAGACGGGGAGACAAGGACCTAGCAATCACACTCGGCATAAATCGCGGATTAAATTACAGTTTATTCACTGTTATACATTTTCTTCCGTGAAGAAGCATCGAAAATCACAGAGAGCTATCTATAGAAACTGAGCGGACAAACTGAGAGATCGTTTCCCTATCAGCAATAGGTAGCTAACGGGTCGCCCTACTGATCAATGTTTGGCGTCTGATCTTGACAATCAATATCGAAAATTCTGCTCTGCGTTCAATCCCAGATTTTTAATTAACATAATAAATTGCAAATTCACGAATGGACTTCAATCTGAAACTCAGTGGAGTATTGCATAGAATTCCCCCTGGATACGTTGTAAATTTGGAGCACTAGCAGATGGAATTTAATTCGAACAAATTAGCGTTAATGAATTTTGGAGCTTCCAGTAACGTAAGCAGTAAATACACAGAGTAAATTGTTTGCACCGAGGAAAGCCAATACTATAGTTCCACGAAGGTTGCCCTTTCTATGAGAGATGATTAACTGCGCGATGAAGAAGATTGGCGACATGATTGTGTCTGTAATTCTGGGCCTAGAACTGAAATGTTGGGTCGTTATATTGCAACGTCACGGTGCTGCAGTCTAGCTCACCGCATTATGGTGATGAAGTGATCATTTGAAGTGAGTGCAGGTGATACCTTCCAGGATTTTTTCTTACATTGCACAAATCAATACATTGATTTATGAAACCGAATTTGCAAAAAAAAACTATATTTACGATCCTAACTACTTTGCCGCCACTTTCGACGAATTATGGATCCGTATACCCAGATCAATTTGTCCTACCACACTCCTCAGTACTCGACCGTTCACTTTAAAAGACCTTCCTTGGATGGTGCTACCAAAGTGCAACACTTCGCACGTGTCTGCATTACATTCCATCTGCCACTTTCAGCCCATTTTTTCCCAGATGATCCAGTTCCCTTTGCGAGCTATGATAACCTTTCTCGCTGTGGCCACATTATCATCTAGATCATTGATATAGATGACAAATAACAACGGACCTAGCACTGATCCCTAGTCAGAATTTGGATAGACATGGACTGCTTATACATGGTTATACATTACCTACCACGAACAAAGTCCGTGCCTGTTTAAATACTCATATATCCAGTCCCTCAGAATACCTTCCAATAACTTTCCGACAACTGATAACAGACCTCTAACTTTCTGGTTTATGTTTAGATTGTGGAACAATATTGGTTATCCTCCAATCCGCGGGCATCTCTCTTGTCACTAAGGATGATTTAAATATCTCTGCAAGGGCCCCCGGCAACTTCTGCAATGAACTTGCCCTTAATAGTGTATCGTCTCCGTGCACTCTCCTAAAGAAGGTGCAACATTTCACACTCAGCACACACTGAATGCTGGAGCAACTCAGCCGGGCAGCACCAGCTGTGGAAAACAATAGTGGGTGTCTCGGGCCGAGGCCCTTCGTCAGGACGGAATTCAATCAGTTCAATTATGAACTTTTGCACTTTCTGACACGAAATCCAAAGAGGCAGCATAATGTTCGTGTCGAGACACTTAACAATGTTTACGCGAAGACCGATATTGGTATCGAAGTTCATACTGCCATGAAAATGTCTACACATGTAGACAGGGTAGTAAAGAAGGCACGGCGGATGTCTGCCATTGTTACTGAAAGAACCGACCATCCAGAGATTGGGAGTTTATGATGTATCTTTATGAAGCTCCAGTGAGGTGGCAGTGGAGTATTGCATTTAGGTCTGGTCGCTCCATCTCAGCAAGCATGTGGAGGATCTCATAATGAAGCAGATGATGCCTGAATTAGAAGGCATGTGCTGTCGGGGAATTTGGATAAAATCAGTTGCTATGTTTGGTACTGCGAAAACTGAGTGGATATTTGAGAAAGATTCATGAGATTATGAGGGGCCATAGGTAGAACTGTGAGTCAGTATCAATTTGGCAGCGTTGAAATGCGTATCATCAGAGTTCATGTACTTTAGAGGAGGTAATTTCAAAGATCTATTCAGAGATACTGGTTAGTACCGAGTATGGACGTGCGGTGGCACAGGTGAATGTGAAGTAGGCGTTCAAGAAGTTCCTGAGCACATTGTTGGGCAGGGTTGCGAATCTGCTGTGACCTAAGAATAAGCGAGAGACCTGTTCCCTAAAGCAGAAGGGCAGTGTTCAAGTCAACAGAGCAGACCAGGAAACAGCCGTAGGGTGATCGATAGGGTATTCAGGTAGAAAAGAATGTGGTCATTAACTTTGACAGAGATTTACAGAGATCAACTGAAAGCAGTGAAGGACAACACATCTGTGGCGCAGGGGACGAAGAAGTGTGTGACCGTCATGGGATGGAAATAGGATCAGCAACCAGAACAGAGAACCCATGGGAAACTTCCCCTCCATAGCAAGTATCTCACTTCAGATACTGTGAGGAGTGACGCCCTAGCAAAACAAAGCCACCGGGTCTGACTGTCTGACACAGAACAGAATGGAAACAGACAGATAGTAATGACAGGGGATTCAATGTTTATAGGGACAGGCAGGTTCTGTGAACGAAAACGATATTCGAAGATCATAAACCTCCAGGCTTACCAGTGTTGGATAAATCTTGGATAATGTCCATAGCATTCTTAAGTGGGAACGGGAGTGGGCGAGCAGCATGAGGTCGTGGTTCCGGGGGGTATCAATGCTACGGGCAGAGAGTGTGACCATGTCCTGCAAAGTGAGTTTAGGTTGTTAGGTGATATAATAGGGGACCAGACCTCAAGGTTGATTATCTCAGGATCTGTAACCATGCCAAATGCCCCAGACGCTCGGAATATGAACATAACACAGTTTAGCATGTGGCTCAACAGATAGTGCAGGAGAGAGAACTACAGAGGTTTGGATCTTTGGAGTCTCCTCCACAGAAGCTAGGACATTTCCAACGGAGACAGATTGCACATCAACTGCATTGGGACGATTATCCTTGCAGTAAGGGTTTCCGGTCCTACTCATGGACATTTGAACGAAAGCTGCAGAAATATGGAAACCCGTGTGCCAGGATAGCTGGTGAAATAGTTGTGGGGAAAGTAGGGTTTAGGCCTACATGCAAAGACATGACCGAAGATTTGCGCATTGTGGGACAAATATTCTGAGTTGCCTCTATTTCAGTACAATGAGCATTGTTGGTAAGGCAGTGATATTATATGTTGGATCAGCACGTGGATTCTGATGTGCGACCATTAGTGACAATTACGTGCAAGAGGGCAGAGCTCGAATTTCACTGTTCCGAGGTTCTATTGTTTCATAACGAATGGAGAGGTGGATATTTATGGGGAAAACGGTGCCATTACTCGTCATGGAACATGCCATAACAGTGCTCATGCAGGACCACCTCGAGGTCTTCTATAACGAGTCTATATGAGAAGGACAGAATACAAACTAACTCATGATCATGTTTTTCAGGTTATATCAAAGATCAGCGGGATTTAGAGGAAAACATTTGCAGAAATTTCCGATAGTCGAAAGGGAAATAAGGTTGTGATTGAAGATAATTTTAATTTTCCATGTGATGAATGCGTCTCGGATACTGTAAATTGTTGGAAGGGGTAAACTTTGCATAATATGTTCAAGTAAGTTTTCTAAAAAATTATATAGCAGTCCCAACTAGAGAGAGCGAGATACCGGCCCCCCCTCTTAGGGAATGAGACAGGGCAGGTGGCAGAAGTGTGTGTACGAGAAAACATATGCCCAATGATCTTACTGTCATTAGCTTGAAGAACGACTGGATTGGTGCTCAGTTCGAGATCCGAAAATTGGAGAACGACCAGGTTCGATTGCATTGTAAAGGATCTGTAGCAGGTGTGATTTCGATTAGGATGGGTTCCTTATATCAAAGGGATGCTTGGTGTCACGAACCCCATGACAGGAATAAAGAACCAGCAGAGATGGAAAACACTTTGGAGTCTAGTATTGCTATAAACTAATAATATTTATTAGTAACTACTCAATACAGTAACATAAATGTAGATAAATCAAACAGGTTAGCAATGATTCTCTATGTAAGTATATCAGTAGGTGTGGAAATACATGTATGAAAAAACAAACTTCTTTAAGTCTAGGGGTTAAAAGATACAGTCTTACGATGATGGGTAAAGTTCAGCTTAGTGCAGTTCAGCTCGTGGTATTGAGTTGAATAGTGATGGAGAGAGAGAGGGAGAGATTTGAGTCTTCAGGTGAGCTGATGCCGTCAATCTTCTCGCTGTGCTTCGAAATCCTTTAAAAGTCACCGACTGTGACTTCAACAAAGGGGATCAGTTTTCTGTGGTGGAGCTATCCCCCAGGTGAGGGTGGGCACATGGACAAGTCCCCACCAGTCAACCCTTTTCCTCCTTCCATTGCAAGAGCGATGGATCGATCCGCCTGATCGATCCTCCAAAACCCACTTTTCTTGCGGGCACAACAATGCTCATTCAATGTCCAGAACATGTGTCTGAGGTCTATCATCTGACCTCCTATTTTATCTTCCCCTGCTGAACATCAACTGTCATTCAAATAACTCCTCCTTCCTATCTCTGTGAAGAAATGCACAAGCAGGTGAACTGTCCTTGAGAAGTGCCAACAACTTGCCGAAAATCATAACATCGAGTGTCCATTAAATAACGCGGCCTTTGGTCACCATAGCAACTTACTCCATTAAATAACACGGCCTTTGGTCACCATAGCAACTTACTAGCTGCTCGGCGCTGTCTCCGACTCAGCAGAAATCCAAAAGTTAACCAGTTCTTAAAGTGGCAGTCCAACAGTTAGTCATCATCTCTCTCTCTTTCTCTCTCTTTCCAAAGCAACATGTCGGTGTTAAATAACTGTCTCGCTCTCTTTTCAAAAGCACAGTTCATAGGGATGCTTCAGGATTCCGTCACGCTCCCCTTCCTCGGAGAAAAAAATGATGAAGACGATTTTTTGACTAAATGTAAATTACAGAGTTTGCAACAATACAGGTTAAATTATCAGATAACACAGCAAAAATGTGCATAATTTGCAACTTAATATCTGGATAACTAATCAGCTATAATATTGTCAGTACCTTTCACATGTTTGATTTTTAAGTCGCCTTCCTACAATATCAGACTCCAATTTAACAACCCTCTATTCTTATCCTTCATCTTGATTAGAAACACCCACAGATTATAACCCATGTAAACCACAAGTGGTCACTGGGCAACAGAAAGGTTTCGAGGCCTCTGCACATAGATCTCAAAATGTGGTCAGATCAGAATAAGTGCTAATAATTCATATTCAAGAGTTGAATAATTTTTCTGGTGTACATTAAGTTTCTTTGTGAAATAAACTACTGGATGTTCAATGTCATCCACACCCTTCTGTAACAGTACTGCCCCAGCAGCTTCGTCACTAGCGTCCGTTGCTATAGAAAATTGCTTTGAGAAAACAGGTGCTTTGAGCACAGGATGGTTTTCAGACGTTCAAATGTCCCCTGGCAAAGGTCATTCTATACAAATCTTTCACTCTTCCCTAGGGGTTTTGTTAGGGGGAGAACGATGTCAGCAAAGTTCTTACATAACTTACAATAATACCTAACCATTCCTAAAAACCTTCTCAAAGCCGGAACAGGAACTTCAGCAATAGCTTGCCCTTGGCCTGTACAGGAGCCAGTTGGCCTTGGCCTACTACGTAGCCAAGATAAATAACAGTAGCATGATTAACCTCACTCTCATCAAGGTTCATGGTAAGATTGGTTTTGGAAAGTCTCTCAAACAGTTTCTCTACAGCTGCAATATGTTTTTCCCACGTGTCATTCCAGACCACTAAATCATTGATATAAACCCCACCCCCCAATCACAGAATTGATCATTCTTTGAAATGTCCCTGGAGCATTTTTCATCCCGAAGTGTAAAAGATTGTATTCATACAGTGTAGATGGTGTCACAAATGCTGATATCTCTTTAGCCTTCTCTGTTAAAGGAACACCCCAGCATCCTTTTAACAAGTCAATCATTATAAGGTATTTAGCCTTCCCCTCTCTATCAATACAGTCATCCACTCTCTTTCCTTCTTCTTTCCTGTTTCTAATTTCTTCTTCAACCATTTTACTTTTCTCGAAGTTCTCACTGTGAAGATGCTGTTTCATAGGCTGGGCTGAATTTATAATGATGTGATGCACTACACCTGTGCACCATTTCAAAATACCAATTAGTGCTTTTACTTGTTTTTGTGGTTTTGGGTCCAACTGATGGACCTTATCAGTAATATTTTCCAAAACACTGGAATTCTGACATTTTGGTGAGACTAGATTTAGTGGATAAACATGTTTTTCCACTCCATCATCAGATTCCATGACTGCATTTTGTTCCATAACAATTCTCCCAGCTGCAATTCTAGCAAACAGATGTCTTATTTTGTTTCGACCATTTTGTAAACTTTCCTTTGCAAGGACACAAAGCTTACTAAATCTCTTCCAGAGTTTGAAAACATACTTGAACACACTGACACATTTTTCTAAATCAGACCATAGTTCTCTGAGTAGGGTCAAAGGTCCTTTTGGCCTGAAACTGAATACAGGTTCTAACAAACTACCCTTCACTGCCTTCTGAATTGAATCTCCAACAATAAATAAGGGAAGGGGAACCCCTCATCCCAATTTTTCCCATTTCTTACACAATGTGCTTTAATCATGGTCTTAAGAGTTGAGTTGAGTCGTTCCAAGGCTCCCTTGGACACTGTGTGATATGTAAATGACACCATGTGCTTAGCTTCCAATTCTCTAACTATACCTTGGAACGTTCTCAAAGTAAAGTTACTGCCCTGGGCAAAGTGAATTTCTTTGGGCAAAGCTACCAGTGTGTAAAACTTACTGAATGATTTGACCACAGACTTGGCCTCCGTGTTTTCAAAAGGCACTGCTACAGGGGACCTGGACACAGCACACACAATTGTTAGCCCATATTGATAACCAGCTGCGGTCTTTGACAATGGGCCTACACAATCCACTATGACCCTAGGAAAAAGTTCACTAAAAGCAGATATCAGTTTAAGTAGTGTTACCTGAATAACCTGATTAGATTTCCCCTCAACTTGACAGGTATGCTCAGTCCTGTTAAAATTCACAACATCCTTTATTAAACTAGACCAGTAAAATTCCTTCATAATCCAGTTCACTTTCTCTCTCACTCCACGAGGTCCACCTAAAGGCATACTGTAAGCCATGTTTAAAATTTCAGCCCTATAAACTTTCAAAACCACCACGTGACTTGCAGGCACTGTGGCTGGTCTCCACCTCCTCATCAACACCCCATCTTTAAGGTAATATCCTACTGGTTCTCTCTGAACCTCCCCTCCTGTGAGAGCCACCTCCCTTAAAGCCAATATTCCAGAATCTCGCTTCTGTTCCTCTGTAAATTCCTTCCTCAATAAAGACAAACCTTTCTCATACACGGTACTCTTCTCAGCCTTACTACCCTCTAAGTCCTGCTGAAATCTGGATGGTAGAAAAGTCTGCATCACATTATCATACATTAAACCTGTGGTTTTGCTATCATAGGCTCCAACAGCAGCTCTGCTCATCAGCTGAACAGCCATATCAACCTTACCTTGGAGAGGTGTCAACATGCCTCCATTGTTTACTAAACTCAGCACCATCATCAGGCTTATGAGAACTATGTATACATTATGGAAGAGACCAAACAATCCACCCATCTGATTATGACCTACCCTTCGACTTGCTTCCATAACATCACCCTGAATAACAGTATGACCTTGCAGGTGTTCAAATGTTCAAACAAAATTCAACAGAGTAGTACATCCTTTCTCAGCAGGCCTTTGTCCTGCAAACAGGGTCAAAGGTCGCGCAACCAATCCAACCTTTTCTAGCACTTTATACAGAAGTCCAGAAACAGCACTTTTGCCATTATTTCCAGTACACTGACCTCATCAATTTCTACCTCTTCACCAACTTTTAAAACACGGTCTGATACAAGTGACTGAAAATCCTCACATTCCACTGGTATCAAGGTTAACCCCTTATTCACTGAACCAAGATCATCTGACACACAGAAACTGCATTCCTTTCCAACCAAGTCAGACACCTCCGACTTCAACTGAGCTTTAACACAAGTTTAAGACTCTTGTGAAGTCACAGGTACTTCCACAATCTGAACACATTCAATCGGAACAGCTGCCTCTTCTGGGCTGTCACCACTTGTCCCAGTTCACCCGAACCTCACAGCTATTCTCTGGCAACCACTTTCCTGGAGTAAACTCAACCTCGTGGGTTAAAACTTCCTCGTCTGCTCTCTTATCAAACCCCTGCAGGGTAGCAGGGAAATCAAGAACACGACCCACCCAGCCAACACACTTTTCGTCCCTCGTCCCTCCTGGAGAAGGCTCAGGAGCTTGAAGACCGGTACGGCCAGATTTGGGAACAGCTTCTTTCCAACTGTGATAAGACTGCTGAACAGATCCTGACACAGATCTGGGCCATACCCTCCAAATATCCGGAACTGCACCTCGGTTTTTTTTGCACTACCTTACTTTCCATTTTTATATTTTCTATTTATTATTTATAATTTGAATTTTTAATATTAACTATCGATTTGTAATCCAGGGAGCGGGAAGCACAGAATCAAATATCGCTATGATGATGGTACGTTCTAGTGTCAATTGTTTGGCGATAATAAAGTATAAAGTAAAAGTAGCGGCATCCTCAGCATCTGGGTATGTCCTCACACAAAACAAGCCCTTCCGAGCTGTAAACATTATCGGGGTCCGACACTAAACCTCTTTGCTGCAACCTCTCTATCCTTTCCAGCTCGAACCGCCTCTGCATCTGGGTATGTCCTCACACAAAACAAGCCCTTCCGAGCTGTAAACATTATCAACGTCCGACACTAAACCTCTTTGCTGCAACCTGTCTATCCTTTCCAGCTCGAACCGCCTCTGCATCTGGGTATGTCCTCACACAAAACAAGCCCTTCCGAGCTGTAAACATTATCAACGTCCGACACTAAACCTCTTTGCAGCAACCTCTCTATCCTTTCCAGCTCGAACCGCCACTGCATCTGGGTATGTCCTCACACAAAACAAGCCCTTCCGAGCTGTAAACATTATCAGGGTCCGACACTAAACCTCTTTGCTGCAACCTCTCTATCCTTTCCAGCTCGAACCGCCTCTGCATCTGGGTATGTCCTCACACAAAACAAGCCCTTCCGAGCTGTAAACATTATCAACGTCCGACACTAAACCTCTTTGCAGCAACCTCTCTGTCCTTTCCAGCTCGAACCGCCTCTGCATCTGGGTATGTCCTCACACAAAACAAGCCCTTCCGAGCTGTAAACATTATCAACGTCCGACACTAAACCTCTTTGCTGCAATCTGTCTATCCTTTCCAGCTCGAACCGCCTCTGCATCTGGGTATGTCCTCACACAAAACAAGCCCTTCCGAGCTGTAAACATTATCAACGTCCGACACTAAACCTCTTTGCTGCAATCTGTCTATACTTTCCAGCTCGAACCGCCTCTGCATCTGGTAATGTCCTCACACAAAACAAACCCTTCCGAGCTGTAAACATTATCAACGTCCGACACTAAACCTCTTTGCTGCAACCTGTCTATCCTTTCCAGCTCGAACCGCCTCTGCATCTGGGTATGTCCTCACACAAAACAAGCCCTTCCGAGCTGTAAACATTATCAACGTCCGACACTCAACCTCTTTGCAGCAACCTGTCTATCCTTTCCAGCTCGAACCGCCTCTGCATCTGGGTATGTCCTCACACAAAACAAGCCCTTCCGAGCTGTAAACATTATCAACGTCCGACACTAAACCTCTTTGCAGCAACCTCTCTATCCTTTCCAGCTCGAACCGCCACTGCATCTGGGTATGTCCTCACACAAAACAAGCCCTTCCGAGCTGTAAACATTATCAACGTCCGACACTAAACCTCTTTGCTGCAACCTGTCTATCCTTTCCAGCTCGAACCGCCTCTGCATCTGGGTATGTCCTCACACAAAACAAGCCCTTCCGAGCTGTAAACATTATCAACGTCCGACACTAAACCTCTTTGCAGCAACCTGTCTATCCTTTCCAGCTCGAACCGCCTCTGCATCTGGGTATGTCCTCACACAAAACAAGCCCTTCCGAGCTGTAAACATTATCAACGTCCGACACTAAACCTCTTTGCAGCAACCTGTCTATCCTTTCCAGCTCGAACCGCCTCTGCATCTGGGTATGTCCTCACACAAAACAAGCCCTTCCGAGCTGTAAACATTATCAACGTCCGACACTAAACCTCTTTGCAGCAACCTGTCTATCCTTTCCAGCTCGAACCGCCTCTGCATCTGGGTATGTCCTCACACAAAACAAGCCCTTCCGAGCTGTAAACATTATCAACGTCCGACACTAAACCTCTTTGCAGCAATCTGTCTATCCTTTCCAGCTCGAACCGCCTCTGCATCTGGGTATGTCCTCACACAAAACAAGCCCTTCCGAGCTGTAAACATTATCAACGTCCGACACTAAACCTCTTTGCTGCAATCTGTCTATACTTTCCAGCTCGAACCGCCTCTGCATCTGGTAATGTCCTCACACAAAACAAACCCTTCCGAGCTGTAAACATTATCAACGTCCGACACTAAACCTCTTTGCTGCAACCTGTCTATCCTTTCCAGCTCGAACCGCCTCTGCATCTGGGTATGTCCTCACACAAAACAAGCCCTTCCGAGCTGTAAACATTATCAACGTCCGACACTAAACCTCTTCGCTGCAATCTGTCTATCCTTTCCAGCTCGAACCGCCTCTGCATCTGGGTATGTCCTCACACAAAACAAGCTCTTCCGAGCTGTAAACATTATCAACGTCCGACACTAAACCTCTTTGCAGCAACCTCTCTATCCTTTCCAGCTCGAACCGCCTCTGCATCTGGGTATGTCCTCACACAAAACAAGCCCTTCCGAGCTGTAAACATTATCAACGTCCGACACTAAACCTCTTTGCAGCAACCTGTCTATCCTTTCCAGCTCGAACCGCCTCTGCATCTGGGTATGTCCTCACACAAAACAAGCCCTTCCGAGCTGTAAACATTATCGGGGTCCGACACTAAACCTCTTTGCTGCAACCTCTCTATCCTTTCCAGCTCGAACCGCCTCTGCATCTGGGTATGTCCTCACACAAAACAAGCCCTTCTGAGCTGTAAACATTATCAACGTCCGACACTAAACCTCTTTGCTGCAACCTGTCTATCCTTTCCAGCTCGAACCGCCTCTGCATCTGGGTATGTCCTCACACAAAACAAGCCCTTCCGAGCTGTAAACATTATCAACGTCCGACACTAAGATGTCCATGAAGACGTCAGTGAACTAGGATATACATTGCCTGCGTGGGATTTTGAATAGATAGAGTGGATAGCCAGCGCCTCTTCCCCAAGGCACCACTGCTCAATACAAGAGGAGATGGCATTAAGGTAAGGGGTGGGAAGGTCAAGGGGGATATTAGAGAAAGGTTTTTTACTCAGAGAGTGGTCGGTGCGTGGAATGCACTGCCTGAGTCAGTGGTGGAGGCAGATACACTAGTGAAATTTAAGAGACTACTAGACAGGTATATGGAGGAATTTAAGGTCGGGGCTTGTATGGGAGGCAGGGTTTCAGGGTCGGCACAACATTGTGGGCCGAATGGCCTGTACTGTGCTGCACTATTCTATGTTCTATGTTTACACTTTAGTCCACACAAGATGAATGCAAACATTTCATACCGGCTGATTTGATATACCTGCGGAGAAAAACTTGTGAAGTTTTGAAGATGTCCATGAAGACGTCAGTGAACTAGGATATACATTGCCTGCGTGGGATTTTGACGTCCGGCAACCTTACAAGAACTGCTTCCATGCAAACTCCTTGTCATGTCTGCCGCTGCAGCTGATAAGTAGGCGTCTACCATGAAGGCGTTTTGTAGACGGGTACTGGGTCTATACAGGGTCCTTCTCATGTCTGCGACTGCTCCGTACAGTGGCTGCGCATTTGGAAGGCGTTATGTTGACGGGGACTCGCTCTCTGCAGACTTTTTCTCATGTCTGTCGCTGCAGACAGTGGTTGCGCACCTGGATGGCGTGATGTTGCTTCCCTCGGTGTGTGCAAATTATTTTTTTTAGAGATTCGGGAGGGATGCCTGACTGGAACATTCGACGCCATTTTTTCCTCGCGTCGCCAATAATGCCCTGATGCCCAGCTACATAGCGTTATCAGAAAGGTGCTCCCGTTTATTGAAGTTGTGTTAGACAGTCTGTGCCATTTTGCTACTCTGAGAATTATTTTGATTCCAGACAAAGTCAGCGTATATTCGGACCTGCCGTGCGGCCTGGCCTTTTGCTATCCCCAGGAACGGCCTTGACATGCTGCCGTCGGAGGAAAGCCTGCGCACTCGAACCATCCCCTCTATCATTCTCTGTGCCTCTTTCACTCTCTCAGCTGATCGAGAGTGACAGCCAGTCGGTCCTCCAAACGGGAGGCTTGGAGAAGCAACGCTGTAGACCGTAACATCAAAAAGATAGTGTCTGGTTCTGGAGTATCGGAATGATAGAGCGGAGGAAGGGGAAAATAGAAATAAATCTAAGATAGTGAGCAGTAAAGATGTCAGGAAAGACAGGCAGGTGATGGGGCATATGTGTAGCCATTGGGATGAGTTGCAGTGCAATAAAGTTGCAGTGAAATCAAAGCAAAAAGTATCAAATACTGGTCTTAAGGTGTTGTACTTAAATGCACGCAGCATAAGGAATAAGGTGGATGATGTTGTTGTACAGCTCCAGATTGGCAGGTATGATATTATGGCCATCACTGAGACTTGGCTAAAGGATGCATGTCTCTGGGAGCTGAACGTCCAAGGATACACGGTGTATCGGAAGGATAGGAAGGTAGGCAGAGGGGGAGGTGTGGCTTTATTGGTAAGAAATGATATTAAATCATTAGAAAGAGGTGATATAGGATCGGAAGGTGCAGAATCTTTGTAGGTTGAGCTAAGGAATAGCAGGGGTAAAAGGACCCTGATGGCAGTTATTTATAGGCCTCCAAACAGCTGCAGGGATGTGGACTACAAATTACAACTGGAAATAGAAAAGGCTTGTCAGAAGGGCAGTGTTATGATAATTGTGGGGGATTTTAACATGCGAGTGGATTGGGAAAATCAGGTCGGCACTGGATCTCAAGAGAGAATTTGTAGAATGTCTGCGAGATGGCTTTTTAGAACAGCTTGTTGTTGAGCCCACTCGGGGATCGGCTGTACTGGATTGGGTATTGTGTAATGAACCGGAGGTGATTGGAGAGATTGAGGTGAAGGAACCCTTAGCAGGCAGTGATCATAACATGATTGAGTTCACTGTGAAATTAGAAAAAGAGAAGCCGAATTCTGATGTGTCGGTGTTTCAGTGGAGTAAAGGAAATTACAGTGGCATGGGAGAGGAACTGGCCAAAGTTGACTGGAAGGAGACACTGGCGGGAAAGACGGCAGAGCAGCAGTGGCTGGAGTTTATGTGAGAAATGAGGAATGTGCAAGACAAGTATATTCCAAAAAAGAAGAAATTTTCGAGTGGAAAAAGGATGCAACCTTGGTTGACAAGAGAAGTCAAAGCCAAAGTTAAAGCAAAGGAGAGGGCATGCAAGGAAGCAAAAATTAGTGGGAAGACAGAGGATTGGGAAGTTTTTAAAACCTTACAAAAGGAAACCAAGAAGGCCATTAAGAGAGAAAAGATTAACTATGAAAGGAAACTAGCAAATAATATCAAAGAGGATACTAAAAGCTTTTTCAAGTATATAAAGAGTAAAAGACAGGTGAGAGTAGATATAGGACCGATAGAAAATGATACTGGAGAAATTGTAATGGGAGATGAGGAGATGGCAGAGGAACTGAACAAGTATTTTGCATCAGTCTTCACTGAGGAAGACAGCAGGATACCGGACACTCAAGGGTGGCAGGGAAGAGAAGTGTGCACAGTCACAATTACGACAGAGAAAGTACTCAGGAAGCTGAATAGGCTAAAGGTCAATAAATCTCCTGGACCAGATGGAATGCACCCTCGTGTTCTGAAGGAAGTAGCTGTGGAGATTGCGGAGGCATTAGCGATGATCTTTCAAAAGTCGATAGATTCTGGCATGGTTCCGGAAGACTGGAAGATTGCAAATGTCACTCCGCTATTTAAGAAGGGGGCAAGGAAGCAAAAGGGAAATTATAGACCTGTTAGCTTGACGTCGGTGGTTGGGAAGTTGTTGGAGTCGATTGTCAAGGATGAGGTTACAGAGAACCTGGAGGCATATGACAAGATAGGCGTGAGGAGCATGGATTTGTGAAAGGAAAATCATGTCTGACGAATCTCATAGAATTTTTTGAGGATGTAACTAGTAGAGTGGATAGGGGAGAACCAGTGGATGTGGTATATTTGGATTTTCAGAAGGTTTTTGACAAGGTCCCACACAGGAGATTAGTGTGCAAACTTAAAGCACACAGTATTGGGGGTAAGGTATTGGTGTGGGTGGAGAGTTGGTTAGCAGACAGGAAGCAAAGAGTGGGAATCAACGGGACCTTTTCAGAATGGCAGGCAGTGACTAGTGGGGTACCGCAAGGCTCAGTGCTGGGACCCCAGTTGTTTACAATATATATTAATGACTTGGATGAGGGAATTAAATGCAGCATCTCCAAATTTGCGGATGACACGAAGCTGGGTGGCAGTGTTAGCTGTGAGGAGGATGCTAAGAGAATGCAGGGTGACTTGGATAGGTTGGGTGAGTGGGCAAATTCATGGCAGATGCCATTTAATGTGGATAAATGTGAAGTTATCCACTTTGGTGGCAAAAATAGGAAAACAGATTATTATCTGAATGGTGGCCGATTAGGAAAAGGGGAGGTGCAACGAGACCTGGGTGTCATTATACACCAGTCATTGAATGTGGGCATGCAGGTACAGCAGGCGGTGAAAAAGGTGAATGGTATGCTGGCATTTATAGCGAGAGGATTTGAGTACAGGAGCAGAGAGGTACTACTGCAGTTGTACAAGGCCTTGGTGAGACCACACCTGGAGTATTGTGTGCAGTTTTGGTCCCCTAATCTGAGGAAAGACATCCTTGCCATAGAGGGAGTACAGAGAAGGTTCACCAGATTGATTCCTTGGATGGCAGGACTTTCATATGAAGAAAGACTGGATGAACTGGGCTTGTACTCGTTGGAATTTAGAAGATTGAGGGGGGATCTGATTGAAACGTATAAAATCCTACAGGGATTGGACAGGCTAGATGCAGGAAGATTGTTCCCGATGTTGGGGAAGTCCAGAACAAGGGGTCACAGTTTGAGGATACAGGGGAAGCCTTTTAGGACCGAGATTAGGAAAAACTTCTTCACACAGAGAGTGGTGAATCTGTGGAATTCTCTGCCACAGGAAACAGTTGAAGCCAGTTCATTGGCTATATTTAAGAGGGAGTTAGATATGGCCCTTGTGGCTATGGTGGTCAGGGGATATGGAGGGAAGGCTGGGGCGGTGTTCTGAGTTGGATGATCAGCCATGATCATAATAAATGGCGGTGCAGGCTCGAAGGGCCGAATGGCCTACTCCTGCACCTATTTTCTATGTTTCTGTAGGCAGAACTCAGCATGGATTCCTTAAAGGAAAATCCTGCCTGACAAACCTATTACAATTTTTTGAGGAAATTACCAGTAGGCTAGACAAGGGAGATGCAGTGGATGTTGTATATTTGGATTTTCAGAAGGCCTTTGACAAGGTGCCACACATGAGGCTGCTTAACAAGATAAGAGCCCATGGAATTACAGGAAAGTTACATACGTGGATAGAGCGTTGGCTGATTGGCAGGAAACAGAGAGTGGGAATAAAGGGATCCTATTCTGGTTGGCTACCGGTTACCAGTGGTGTTCCACAGGGATCAGTGTTGGGGCCGCTTCTTTTTACATTGTACATCAACGATTTGGATTATGGAATAGATGGCTTTGTGGCTAAGTTTGCTGACGATACGAAGATAGGTGGAGGGGCCGGTAGTGCTGAGGAAACGGAGAGTCTGCAGAAAGACTTGGATAGATTGGAAGAATGGGCAGAGAAATGGCAAATGAAGTACAATGTTGGAAAGTGTATGGTTATGCACTTTGGCAGAAAAAATAAACGGGTAGACTATTATTTAAATGGGGAAAGAATTCAAAGTTCTGAGATGCAACGGGACCTCGTAGAGGATTCCCTTAAAGTTAACCTTCAGGTTGAGTCGGTAGTGAAGAAGGCAAATGCAATGTTGGCATTCATTTCTAGAGGAATAGAGTATAGGAGCAGGGATGTGATGTTGAGGCTCTATAAGGCGCTGGTGAGACCTCACTTGGAGTACTGTGGGCAGTTTTTGTCTCCTTATTTAAGAAAGTATGTGCTGACGGTGGAGAGGGTACAGAGAAGGTTCACTAGAATGATTCCAAGAATGAGAGGGTTAACATATGAGGAACATTTGTCCGCTCTTGGACTGTATTCCTTGGAGTTTAGAAGAATGAGGGGAGACCTCATAGAAACATTTCAAATGTTAAAAGGCATGGACAGAGTGGATGTGGCAAAGTTGTTTCCCATGATGGGGGAGTCTAGTACGAGAGGGCATGACTTCAGGATTGAAGGGCGCCCATTCAGAACAGAAATGTGAAAACATTTTTTTAGTCAGCGGGTGGTGAATCTATGGAATTTGTTGCCACGGGCAGCAGTGGAAGCCAAGTCATTGGGTGTATTTAAGGCAGAGATTGATAGGTATCTGAGTAGCCAGGGCATCAAAGGTTATGGTGAGAAGGCGGGGCAGTGGGACTAAATAGGATAAAATGGATCAGCTCAATATAAAATGGTGGAGCAGACTCGATGGGCCGAATGGCCTACTTCTGCTCCTTTGTCTTATGGTCTTATGGTTCCGCTCACGGTTTGCAGTGGTTGAGGGGTTGGGGATGTGGGTGGGAGAGCCTGTGTGAGATACACAAGTGCTCGGTTATGGTCTGTAGTTTTTTGATGTACTGCAGATCAAGTTGGCTTTGTTACTCTAAAAGTGCAGACCATTGAAGTGAACGGGAAGAGTTCCGGTCCTTTGGGACTGCGGAGGATGGGAGTGAATGGGAAGGGTTTGGGGCCACAGGGAGCCTGGACCGTTGGACCGAATGGAAAGGGTTGGTGCCCCATGTGAATGCAGACGGTGAGAGTGAATGGGAAGGAGTGGGTTCGAAATGCGTATCTAGACCGTGAGAGTGAGTGGGATGGTGTGGGATCACTTTGTGTATGCGGGCGGTGAGAGTCAATGAGCGTGCGGATAGGGGGAGTGCATGGGAAGGGGTGTGGTGCCGCTGTGAGTGTGCATGGTGGGAATGGATGGTAAAGGGTGGGGTTTCGCTAGGAGTCAAGTGAAAGTGAATGCAAGTGTATGGCGTCCCGTTAGAAGTGTGGTCTGAGAGGTTGGGAATGTATGTGGTCCCTTGTAACAAAATAATTATCTTCGATTCCATCCATTGATACTTCTCAACGCTCAAAGTCAAATGAGATTGTTATCCGCTAAGTTTCTGCGATCCACCTGTACACCTCTGCACGTCTGTGTCCCCCTCACTCACTCCTCGTTTTCGTGATATGACTCATTCCTCTGTTACCGCTTCTCCACCCGCGTGTCCCAGACGTGACAGAGATGGTAAATATTCAAGGGGTATGCTCATTCTGCCATTTCTGGAGCTTCCTTGCTCTCCAAAGTCCTCTGTTACATGGCCGCTCCGCCTTATATTTATATTTATCTCTCTCTCTCTGTCTCTCTCTCTCTCCCTCTCTCCTCCATACCCCTGCCTCCGGGACGCCACCTTCTCCCTCCCCCTGCTTGCTGAACGCTCCTCTCTATCCTTACCTCCTTTCCTCTCGTCAAGTGTCTTTGGATACCAAAGTATATTTGCAGCTATAGAAAGAGCAAAAGGGTGACGATTGAGAGGCAACATGGCGAATTAAGAAATGGTGGACGATTTTTATAAGTATTCTGAGTCACTTTTAACCGTGGCAGACACCATCATGGTGTGAGATATTAAAAAATGTCAGCGGACAGGATTGAATTAGTTGCTATTAATAATGGTTCAATGGTTCAATTTAGAATGTACTTCGGAAGATGAAATGTCTGAAGGGAGATATGTCACCTGGACTACACCCCAGGGCTCTGAAAGAGGTAGCTGAAGAGACTATGGAAGCATTGGCAGTGATCCATTATGAATCAGTAGATTCTGGAATGGTTACTGAGGACTGGAAAATTGCAATCGGCACTTCAATCCTCAGGGAGACGAAAACAGGAAATTATACGCCAGTTAGCCTGACTTCAGCGGTTCAAAAATGATGGAGTACATTCTTCAGAATGGAGTTTAACGATACTTGGAGGCGCATGATGAAATAGGCGAAATATACAAATACATTGTGCCCTTAAGTAGAAATCTTGCCTGGCAGATCTGTTGTAATTCTTTGAAGAAATAGCAGGCAGTACATACCTTGGGACGGTCAGATAAGAAGTAATGGTATTACAGGAAAGATGGCAGCAGGGATAGAATCACAAACAAGAGAAATTCCGCAGATGCTGGAAATAAAAGTAAGGCACATGCTATGCTGGAGGAGCTCAGCATGCCAAGCAGCATATGTGGAAAATGGTAAACAGTTGACGTTTTGGGCCAAGGCCCTTCATTGGAACTGGAACAAAAAAGCTGGAAATTCAGCGGAAGCAGGTGGTGGCGGGGATGTTCAAGGTAGTAAGTGATAGGTGATACCAGGAGATGGGGAGAGGTGAAGTAAAGAGCTGGGAACTCGACTGATGAAAGTGATAAGGGTTCGATAAGTGGAAATTTGATAGGAGGGAACATAGGCGAAAGGGAAGGGTGATGCACAGTAGATGGCAGCTCTTGGCCAGGTAAGGAGATAAGAGGAGAGAGGGAAATTGGAAGGGGCAGTGATAATGGTACGATGAGTAGAAGTTCATGCCATCAGGTTGGCGGCTACGCCGACGGAATATAATATGTTGATACTCCACTCTGAGTGTGACTTATCCCAGATATAGAGGAGGCTAAGAACTGAAGCGTCGTTCATGCCCAGGTTGGAGGCATGAATAGAAGAATGGCTGAATATCAGGATGCATAGATTGTGCATAAAACTGGATCTTTCTGTTTGGCTGTCGGGAACTAGTGGTGTTCCGCAAGGGTGTCGGTATTGGAACCACGTTTTCTGTCACACGGATTTGATTGTTTTGTGGCAAAGTTTCCATGTGATACAAAAATAGGTGGAGAGGCGGGTGGTGTCGACAGAGCAGGACGACTGCAGAAGGACTTAGAAGACTGGGAAAACGGGTAAAAACTGTGGCAGATGGAATACTGTATCGTGGAATATATGGCCATGAATTTTGGTAGAACGAATAAAGGCATAGACTACTTTCTAAACGGGGAAAAAATTCAATAATCAGTGGTGAAAAAGGACTAGGGAGTCTTTGTGCAGGATTCTGTAACGTGTAACCTGCAGGTTTATCTGTGGCAAGGAAGACAAATGCAATATTAACATTCATTTCAAGAGCACCAGAATATTGAAGCAATGATATAATGCCGAAGATTTATAAGACATTGAGCAAACCACACATGGAATATTGTGAGCTGTTGTTGGTATTCCAGTGACCCAATCGAATCCGCACTGTCAGACGACGTAGCTTACCGGTCTGTAAGTGAGATTCAAAAAGGAGCATTCTCGGACTTCCGGCATTGTCCACCAGCTCAATTGAATCGCGATTCATTAGAAAGCTCAAATGAAAATGAAGTAGGGACAAGCGAAGCGGCCATTGTGTGAGTGGTGAGAGTGGGAACGTTTTCATTCTTTGTACTTCGGCGAAAATTATCTTGGGCGAGTTTAATATCCGGTAAGTTTCCTCTCTTTTTTTCATCTGTTCGTACATAGTAAGGACAGTCAGAATGGCCCAGGGGCTGTGCTGTGTTCTTTGGCAGAGATGTGGGAATTCCGGGAGACCTCCATCTTCCCTGATAACCACACTTGTACCAGGTGCATCTCTTCAGACAACGTGTTAAGAAACTGGAACTGCAGCTCGATGGTCTTCGGCACATACGTACAACTGAGGATGTGATCGATCAGAGCTGCAGGGAGGTAGTTACACCTAAGTTGCAGGAGTCAGGTACCTGGCTGAATGTCAGGATATGGAAAACAATTGGGGAGCTGGTGCAGAGTAACCCAGTGGTTGTTCCTCTCAATAATCAGTATACCACGTTATATTGTTGGTGTTTGGAGAGAACTACAGGGGGAAGCCACAGCAACTGAGTCTAGCTGGTGGCTCACAAGGGAGGGATCTGGGGCGTGGAGAGCAGATGACTGCAGTATTTTTATGGGATTCCGTAGTAAGAGGAGTAGGCACGAGATTCGGTGGGCGTGATAAATACACTAGGACAGTATGTTACCTGCCAGGTCCCAGGATCAGGTATATCTCGGACGGGTATATAGCATTCTAAAGGAGAAATGGTGAGCAGCCAAAACGCTTGGTACATATTGGCGTCAGTGACATAGGTGCAGAAGGGCAAGGGGTCCTAAAAAGAGAAATTTGCAAACTATGTGGATAGACAAAAACATGACCAGTGTAATCATCTTTTGATTCCCGCAAATGCCACGCGCTGATAAGGCCAAGAATAGGATGATCTGGCAAATTGAACGTTTGGCTGAGGAACTGGTGCAAAAGGTAAGGGTTCAGCTTTCTTGCTCAGTGGGATAGCTCCCACCTCTTTTGGCCTCTGCAATAGGACCGGCTGCACCGGAACTGGAGACAGACTAATATCCTTGTTTGCAGATTTGCTAGAACAGTCAGGGAGTGTTTAAAACTCATTTGGCAGTGGTGATTGGAAATGAGTGATATGACTGCAAAGGGGCAGTTAGTATACAAGCAGAATGGGAGTTATCCCACCATAGGAAGGACGGCGATGCTTTGGAGAGAGTGCAGATGAGATTTACCAGAAATTTGTCTGTATCCGAGGGCATGTGCTATAGCGAATGGTTGGAGAAACTTGTGTTACTTTCTCCACAGCCGTGGAGGCTGATAGGAGACACGACAGATGTGTATACAATTATAAGCGACACAGAGTAGACAGAGAGTATCTTTTTTCCCCAGGATAAAATTATCAATTAGCATTGCATACGTATTCAAGTTGTGTGAGGTGTGAGGGGCATTTTTTCCAGAGTAGTGGGTGTCTGGAATGCACTGCCCAGGCTGGTGGCAGAGGGAAATGCATTATGGACTGTTAAGACATGTTAAGATAGGCACACTTGTACGGTAATTGGAGGAAAGTTTATGGGAAATATCAGAGGCAGGTTAAATAATTATAGTGAGTAATGCATGCCGAGGGTATTAGCTTAGACAGATGCATTAGGCATATTTAAGGAACTCTCAGATGGGCACATGGATAGATTTAAGATGGAGAGTTACAATCTGTGCGTAGAATAGTGGAAGGAAGGAGCGCCGTAACCACCACCAAAAATTCCACCTTCCTTCCGTTAACTGGCAGGTCATCATCGGGCTAGTCGTGGCGCCTGTTGATCTCCCCCGCCGCTACTCAGCGTTACATGAAGCCATTGGAACGGTATGTGGATTGTCATGTGGGCAGCTGATGCATATTAAAAGTCCTGGATATGCAACCATTAACAACAGGCTGATGATCTCTGAAGAGTATTGATGATGGGTAGGGTCGCCAGTCAGGTAGAGATAATTCCCAGAAGAATGCAATGGCAAAGCACTTCTGCAGAAGTAAAAAATGCCAAGAAGAATAATGGCCAAAGACCACGATAGCCCACGTGATACGACGCGGCACATAATGACGATGAAGAGGAGGAAGTGATCAAACTATGGAAGAATGCAGCCTTTATTTTGGGAGAGACATAATAAATTAAAATGTATCGGTGCTGTTGAACAATAAGAATTACAGAGGCATGATAGATGAAGTCCCGAAGTTAACTGGGAAAAGACACAAGTCGTAATAACGGTGGAACAGCAATAGCTAGAGTTCCCCGGAGCAATTCAGAGGGTGATGCTTAGATATATCACAAAGATGTAGTCTTATTCAAAAGGAAGCATTAGGCAACTAGGACAGACAAGGGAGGTCCAGGAAAGTACAAAAACAAAAGACAGGGCAAAACTTAATGGGAAGTTAGAGGAATGGGAAGTTTTAAACACCAACGAAAGACAATTAAAAAAATGATTCGGAGAGGAATGATCAAATATGAAGGTAAGCTAGCGAGTAATATAAAAGACCCTATTTTCTGATTTTAAAAAGTGTAAAGAGAGGCGGGAGTGGGTATTGTACCGCGGGAAAATGATGCTGGGGAGGTTGGATTATCGGTGGAGGGGGAGGGAGTCAGAGAAATATTGGATGATCTTAAATGCAATTTCCATCTGTTTCCACTGCGGAAAAATACAGCGGAATGTCAGAAGGTCTAGAGTGCCATGCGACGAAGTGAGTGTAATTGCAATTACAAAGGAGAAGAGAAGCGAACTGGGTGGTGGTGCTGGGGGAATGGGAAAAGATTGAAAACCATTGCGAGATCTGTGGAGCAGGATGAATAAAGGATCGGGAAGGGTTTAGGGTCTGGAAGCGAGTAGTGGGGGGGGCGGGAGGACAGAAGTCAGAGAATGTGCATGGAGGTTAGATGTCAGGGACAGGTACAAGGAGACTGCGAGCGTAGCGGGGTCAATACGGCGCTCGGTGAAGCCATGAGAGAGCTGGAGGTGAGGGCAAGGAGTGCAAGGGTCCATTTGTATGGTAGAATGTGGCAAACCCGGAGCGGTGAGCGAGAAGAGTGCGCGGATGCCAGAATGAGGAGGGAGGGGGTGACGTGTGGGAGGGAGCAGAGGTGGGGTGAGAGTGAGGGGAATGCGAGGATTTGGGTAAGGACAGAATGGGGAGGAGGTGTTGGTTGATCGAGGAGACTGAGTGAGGAAGAGGCACGAGAGAGTGTGGGTTAAGAGGGGGACGAGTTTTGACTGATCACCCTCAGTTTGGAGTGAAACGCTGCCACGCCAGTGTAAGGATCTCTGGACCACTGTTGTATTAGGGTGAGCGGGTCAGCAGTAACTTCAGATCACTGTTTCTCCTCCAATAGGATTCAGATTCAAAGTGAAGAAAGGATGTTACAGCAGTTTATTGATTTCATCATGACAAATGTAAACTCAACAACATGTGACCTGCTAACGTGCGAAAATAAATAATCTGCTCCCGATTCACTCACAGGCACATACAATTAACTGAGAGGCGATAACGACCACCATCACTCTGCATCAGGGAAATGATGGCCACAAAATCTCACTTGAGTGCAGTCTCCGAGGACACTGCAGATCCAGGGTCACCGAGGCTTTTGTCAATTTATCATCATTGTAAATGAACGTAGAAGCATAGAAGCACAGAAAATCTACAGCACAATTCAGACCACAGAGTTGTGCGGAACATGTCCCTACCTTAGAAATTACTAGGCTTACTTATAGACCTCTATTTTACTAAGCTCCATGTCCCTATCTAAAAGTCTCTTAAAAGGCCCTATCGTATCCGCCTCCACCACAGTTGCCTGCAGCCCATTCCAAGCACTCACCACTCTCTGTGTAAAAAACTTACCCCTGACATCTCCTCTGTACCTACTCCCCAGCACCTTAAACTTGTGTCTCCTTGTGGCAACCATTTCAGCCCTGGGAAAAAAAAAGCCTCTGACTATCCACACGATCAATGCCCCTCATCATCTTATACACCTCTATCAGGTCACCTCTCATCCTCCATCGCTCCAAGGAGAAAAGGTCGAGTTCACTCAACCTATTCTCATAAGGCATGCTCCCCAATCCAGGTAACATCCTTGTAAATCTCCTCTGCATCCTTTCTATGGCTTCCCCATCCTTCCTGTAGTGAGGCGACCAGAACTGAGCACAGTACTCCAAGTGGGGTCTGACCAGGGTCTCAGATAGCTGCAACATTATCTCTCGGCCTCTCAGTGTAAAAGACTACAGAATATACTGTCTTTAGCAAAGTGAGCAAACTAATTCTCTGCAGGATATTTCCAGCCCGGCACACTGGTGGACCAGGCTGAGCTCCTACCTGGGCTCTTCCCGTTTGTGTAATTATCCAACAACCACAGGCCCCACCCCCTTCCAAAGAAACCAAGAGACGGCATCTAATGAGTTAAGTCTGGAGGGTCGTCATTAAATAAATGGATGGCTGTTAAATGGCTGGGGGAGTATGAGATCAGCCAAAACGTCCCCATTCCGCGAGCGGTGATGTTGACACGTTCAGTTTTCACAGCATCACTGCCAGTCCGGGTCTGGAATCCTGCAGAGACATCAGTTCCTTCTTCCCGGTCTCACTGAACTGATTTCTCCAAAGCCTGAAACAGATTGAAGAATAAAGAGGGAATAAACAGATTACACAAGAGTGTCAGTAATGGGGAACTGGGTTAATTCTTCAGCAACAGTCACAGAAAAATATCGGAAGAAACCACACGGCTTTGCTGATATTGTATCACATTGAGCATTAACAGAAACACTCACCCTATCCACACCAGTCTCAGGAGGTTCAGTACGAGACGGCGGAGAGCGGGGACAGATTGGTCTGTGAGCCAGTTGAAGCTCAAGTTCAGTGCATTCAGTGATTGGATTGTACTGAGAGCGGAGACGAGTTCTTCGGCACCGGAATCTCTGAGACCGACATTGTACAGCCTGGAGATGAGACAGAATGATGGTGAAGGACACAGAAAGACAAGAGACGGCAAAAGTACCTATTGTTTGTCAGTAACATAATTACTGATCACATTCATGTTCAGTGACTGACACATGATGACTGGAAACACGATCTCCCACAGTTTGGTACTCACCACAACTTCTGTATTTTACACACCCGGTTGGTCAGAGCTGCAGACAGCAGTTTCACTCCTGGATCTCCCAGAGTATTCTCCCCAAGTCTAATATGATCAGAGAAGTCGATGAAGTAAGTGATTGAAACGTGGGTGTAAGAGGATTTCAACACTCGGCCACTTCAGGAAACACCAAACCCCTCAGAAAATCACTGGTCAATTCCCTCACCGTCAGTGTTCCTGACTGACCATCTCCAGATCATTAATATGTGTAAACCTGTAAATACCCCAATTCCCAATATCAGATCTGTCTACCGCATTTCCCCTTCACCCTGTGGGAATTCTCTTCCCTATTCCCCTCAACTGAGAGGGTCAGAGGATCAGGGGTGAAAGGTGAGACAATGTGCATGGGTAATGGAGAAAGAGAACCCTAACAGAAGATACTAAATAAGAAGGGAGATCCACACAGGAGGGAAGTGATGGGGATGAAGATCCAACATGATGAAGGAGAATGGGGCAGAGAGATCCGACAGCAGAACGATGGATGTGGAACAGAGAACCCACGGGACAAAACAGGATAGGAAAGGGGGTTTCCAAGGAGAAGGAGGAATGGGAACAGAGATTGCACATGAGGAAGAGGGCATGAGAAAGAGATCCGGCAGGTGCAAGGGGAATGGGGATAAGAGACCCCACAGGAGGAAAGGAGCAGTGGGGATGAGAGGTCGCACAGGAGGAAGGGGATGGGAAAGAGAGATCCCAAAGGAATAGGGATTGGGTTGAGAGATCACACAGGAGGAAGAGGGATTGGAAACAGAGGTCCAACAGGAGGAAGATGGATGGAGAAGTGAGATTCCACAGAAGGAAGGTAGATGGGGAAGAGAGCTCACACAAGAAGTTAGGTGGGGAGATCCCACAGAAAAAGGGGGATGGGGAAGAGGGATCCCACATAATCATGGCGATGTAATTCGACAGGAGAATGTTGATGGGTATGACAGATCGCTAGAAGAAGGCAGCATGGAGAAGAGGATGATGCATAAGGGGATGGGGAAGAGAGATCCCACAGAAAGAAGGGGGTGAGGAAGAGAGATCTAACCGGAGCGAGGGGGATAATAAAAAGTCTAACAGGAGGAAGGGGGTTATGAAACAGACTTCTTTTACGAGGAAGAAAATGGGGAAGAGGCACCTCACAAGAGGGAGGAGGATTGGGAAGATAGATCCACACAGTAGGAAGATGGACCATGAATAGTGATCATTACAGGAGCATTAGGGATGGGAAGGGAGATCCAATCCGAGATAGGAAGACTGGGAAGAATGGCCTAACAGGAGGAGGACGATAGGGAGGAGAGCTCCCACAGAAGGAAGTGGGATGAGTAAACAAGACCCCACACTAGGATGGGGAAGGGAAAGAGAGACCCGATAGAAGGTGGGATGGTAAAGAGAGATCCCCCAGAAGGAAGGTCGATGGGGAAGAGTGTTTCTTACAGGCAGTTCTGATGGGGAAGATAGAGGTCTCTCTCACAGAGGTATATCTCTCTTTCTCACTGGGGAAGTATCTTGCTCCCCTTCACAATGAAGGCAAGAAGCTCCGAACAAGCTGTTGCAGTCAGTGTGGGTCTGGGTGTGAGTAACAGTGAGAAGGAACGTTGTCAATTGATGTGTCACAGGCAGCGAGAAACATGACTATTCCTGTGATTTACTACCATGAAACCAACGGCCGTTTTTCGCTGATCAGATGAATTCTCCAACAACCAATCACAAGAAACCACAGAACCCACTCATCGGGAGAATTACTGAACGATCCTGGGCCATTTGTCACAATTCTTCACAATTTGTTTTACTATAGTTTTACCCATATTCCTTTACATTGAATCAACACAATGGAACAGTTACACTGTTCAGAATGACTCATAAATTAAGTTACCTCAACTTCCTGCATTTGTGCAGCCCAGGTCCCAGACGCTGAATTCCATCACTCTGAATTTGGCAGCGAGTGAGGTCGAGGTATTTTATTGCACCACACATACCAATGAGATGAGACAGGACTGCACAGTCAATCGGGGTCAGACGCATTTCACTGAATGAAAACTTTTGCACAGATCTCAGTGTGGATTGAGTCAGTCTACGATTCTGAGACTCAAACAGGTAGTGCAATGTTGTCAGGAGGCTCCTTTTACCAGCTTCACTCTCTGTGTTTCCACTCTGGCTTTTAACCTCTTCCTTCACCCAGTCAATCACCCGGCTGGTTGTTTGCTGAGAAAATGGACCCAGAAACTCCACCAGGCTGTGAGCTGTCATTGGGGCGGAGAGACCAGCAGCAAAACGAAGAAACACCTCAAATCGCCCATATGTTGAGTTGTGGGCTTTCGTGAGGAATTTCAGAATATCCCCGGGATACGGATTCAGGAATTTTGCGAGTGCAGCTATAAACTCTTGGATGCCGATGTGTTGGAATGTGTACACCACGCTCCCGGCAGAATCCTGTCTCTCAAAAAGCTCCATTAGAAGTCCAGAGAGGAATTGGGAAGGCAGCAGATTGTTAGTTATCAAATCTTCATCTATAAACACAGTCTTCCTCCTGGACACTCCTGTGAATGCCAACTGACCGACTCTAAGCAACACATCACGGGCGTTTTCAATCTCACCACTGTACTTTTTCAGAATGTTGTAAATATAGTAGCAATACAGCTGGGTAATGGTCTTGGGAGCTTGGTGCGGATCCATGTCTCGTTCTGTGAAGAAGGGCCCCAGTGCTAGAGCGAGGATACCGCAGCAGGAGGGGCTGTAGCTCATGGTGTACAGGATCTCGTTCTCCTCCACGTGTTTGAAAACAGCTGCTGCCACCGTCTGATCTTCAAAATGCCGCATGAAATATCTGTTTCTTTCCTCACCAACAAATCCCTTGATTTCAGCCCAGATACCGATCTCTGCCTTTTCCAATAAATCTAACGCAGTGGGTCGGGTGGTCACCAGCACTGAACACCCTGGGAGCAGCTTGTGCTGGATTAAACTGTACACAATGTCAGACACTTCACATCGCCACTCGGGATCTGGGCACTGGTGCTGAGGTTCAGTGTATCTTCGACTGTCAGTGAAGTCGATCCTGTGTTTGAATTCATCCAAACCATCGAATATAAACAGCAGTCCCTTTGGATTTTTCAAGACCTCTCTCAGGATCTTTCCAAAGTAAGGATACTGATGCAGAATCAATTCCCTCAGGTTTATTCTGCAGTTAATTGAGTTTAAATCCCGGAATTTGAAACTGAAGACAAATTGGAATTTGTGGTATATTTTCCCTGTGGCCCAGTCATAGACAAGCTTTTGTACCATTGTTGTTTTCCCGATTCCTGCAACTCCGGCCACCGCTGTTGAACACCCAGATATGGATTTACTCCGGGAAAAGCTGCTTTGGAATAACTGATCAGTCCGGATCTTTTCCATCTCTCTGTGGACATGTTTCCCCCTCCACTCCTCCTGATCTCTACCTCTTGCCAGCAGTTCATTGTCTACCAGTCTCCGATCTCGAACACTGGAAATGACCGTGAGCTCAGCGTATTGATCAACCAGCTGGAAAATCTTCTCCCTCGTCAGGATCGCGTTCACTCTGAATGTTTCAGTCTGCACCCGCAGAGTCTCTTTGTGTTTCTGTTGAACATCTTCCATGGGAACAGAGGACATAGTCAAAATGTTAAATGGCTACTCTGGCAAAGAACTTTCTAACTGCATTTCAACATTCTGTGTTTGAGATTACATGAATTAATTCAATGTTTCCACGGATATTAGGTCAGAAAATAACATTTTCAGGGACACCTGAAACAACTGCGATGGATGTCCCAGCAAATATCGATTCCTCATAGTCTTCTACTAATTCGTTGTGAAGGTGAACATCCCCCTGATATCCCATTGCAATCCCGCCTGCACTGCTGTGGACGTTTCCCTTTTCAACAACATGTCACCATTTTGTAAGCACTGCTTGCATCATTAATAGATTTATGTTATTTTTGATCTGGTGTGGAAAGATTGAGAGCAAGACTCCGTGTATTTTGGCAAAGCTGCACAGTTGGGATTCACAGATGTCCACAGCTCAGTGCATGAAAACAGGAGCAGAATATGTATGAAGTAGTCAAAAAGGGCAGCATCTGTGGAGAGATTTACGGAGGTTTCTATCGATAACACATGGGAAGGACAAGTCAGATAATTGGTAGAATTTAGTTGCAGGGATGGAGGAAGGATGGAAAGATGAAAGGGTATTGTCATGACCAGGAGAGTCCACACACGTCTCAGTGATGTGTGTTTGTGGGAGAGAGTGGTAAAGTCTTGGCAACTGATACTGATTAGTCGAGCAAAGGGGTTGTGGGGTATTATATTATTGACAGTAAGTCGGTAAATTTATTTATTATTGTCACATGTACCAAGGTACAATGAAAATAATTTTTGTCTGCTATCCATATCGATCACTCCATTACATCAATACATTGAGATTGTACAAGGAAACACAGAGCAGAAAAGTTCAGGGAAACAGCGTTGACAATATAGTATAAATCCAAAATATAAATAGCAGGTCCGCTTTTTTCTGATCAACGCCCTGAAACGGTAAAATTCAAAACCTAAAGTTACAGTACAGTACACGAGTCTTATGCGAAGGTACACACACACACCTAAGAGGTTTGAAAGTACTGTATAAGCAATACAGACTCAATTGTCGCTTTAAAACGACAGCTCAGAATCTTTTTAATTGAATCTTGCTTAAAGCTAACATGGTTTTGTCTTTCATTTTCTAGTTTGCAGTCTATCCAAATG
This sequence comes from Mobula birostris, assembly GCF_030028105.1. Lineage (NCBI taxonomy): Eukaryota > Metazoa > Chordata > Chondrichthyes > Myliobatiformes > Myliobatidae > Mobula > Mobula birostris. The sequence continues at coordinate 70,955,978 of NC_092382.1, forward strand.
AGATGTAGTTTGAACAATATCGTCTGTATGAAATGTGCGCCAGAAATAAAATAGTATTATTTTTATTTTTTCTCAGCTCTAGCTGCTTCACCCTGAGGTACAAACATGGACATGAATACTCATTTCTCAATTGCTCGGAACTTCCGGACTTTTTTTTTGTGACGTGCATAAATATTGTTTTATAGGCCTAATTCTTGAATCGTACTGTGCAGTCACTTTGGCATGATGCCAGTGGAAGATATTACTATTGGGACAATGTATACCCTGTTGGTGTTCCAGAGTACTTCAATTTTGTCTTCTCGTTCAGCGCATTTCTGATCTTTTTTACTCATAGATTTATATCTGCTATGTTTATTGTGTTAATATCAGAATTGCATACACTTGTATGGAGTGCCGAATCCTGTTTTCGCTGATGAAATTATATCCTCAGAAGTTTTATCTGGCACTTGTGTAAGTTTTATGTCTGTTATTCCACTTTCTCTTTCTGTCCTTGGGAGTGTTAATCTAAGTGCGTTCAAGTGTACATAGTATTTTATAGTTTGTCATTTCAGTTCTTATTTTTTTCTTTGTAAATTTCCTTATCAGTTTCCAAACAAGCTTTTATGCCAGAAGTATAAGTTAATAAACTTCTGAGGCTGAGGTTGAAGCGTTCGGATAGAGATGGTGCTCGGTACTCGGTGTCGGAGGGCTGTTCAGAGCTCCAAGTTTTTGGACGACTCAGAGTTGGGCTGTGGTCGGGCATGGCAGGGAGAGTTTTCTTCCTTCTCCTGTCTGTGTGAGATGTGGGACTTCCGAGAAACTTTGAACTTTTTTTTTTACTGTGCCATGGACTATTCTTCATCAAGTTATGGTATTGTTGCACTGTTGTAACTATATGTTATAATTATGTCGTTTTGTTAATTTTTCAGTCTTGGTCTCTCCTGGGTTTTTGTGATATCTCACCAGAGGAAATATTCTATCATTTCTTAATGCATGCATTACTAAATGACAGTAAAAGAGGACTGTGTGTCCTCATAAACTAATCTAATCTGATATGGGTATGGCGAGAATATATATTGCTTTTGTTGTATTCTCTCGAATGTTTTCCCTTCATCACCTCTGATATATTTTTTGTGCTTGTTCATAACTCATGTACCCATATATTTCACATTCATCCACGGGTTATCATCCTGCTCTGTTTTCTGTTGCACAAGCTCTTTTGAACCTTTGTTTATGTTTAATGTTCATGTCTATACCTTATGAAAACATTTCTAATACTTGAATTAATTTCTCTGGCTTTACTGCTGAAGGAGCATAAAATTTCACATTGCCCACAATTTAACCCATTTCGAGATATATTTCATTCAATCACACAGGGGATAATTGGGCAGGGGTTCTGTCAGACAGAGTGTATTTGGTCTGCAGTAGCGGCATTTTGTAGTACATAATAATAATACTGTAAATTACGGTAAGAACAGATTACCGTAATGCAGCCAGTCAATACAGTTTCAATCACTCATCGATGGAAGTTTGAAAAATGGGAAAAAAATTCTTCAATCAGTTAATTCATTCTCTATATGTGCTAAACATGCATTGATACAGTTTAAAGTAGTAGTAGGGCTCATATGTCTAAGGATAAATTATCTCGTTATTATTCTCATATAAATCCTACATGCAATGGATGTCACTCCGAGATAGCTTCTCTAACTCATAAGTTTTGGTCATGTCCTTTGTTGAAAAAATATTGAAAGATAATTTTGATACTATCTCAACTGTTCTGAATATTGATTTACAACCTCACCCTATTACTGTCATTTTTGGGTTACCAATAATAGAATCAAGTAATTTAACCTCTTCAGCTCGTCGGATGATTGCATTTCTTACATTAATGGCTCAAAGATCCATTTTGCTGAACTGGAAAGAGATTAATCCTCCCACCACATTTCATTGGTTCTCTCAAACTATGTTGTGTTTAAATTTGGAAAAAAAATTAGAAGTGTTGTTTATGATCCCTCTATTAAATTTGAAAAAAAACTTGGAGGCCATTTATTCGACAGTTTCATATGATGTAATTTGACATTTTTTTGTAATATATGTTGAGAGGAACGGAGTCGACGACACTAATGGTTACTTTTTTTTTAATGATGTTTCATAACAGCCCCGTCTTTTTTTTCTTAGTTTAGTTGTTTAACACTGTTTAGGTTAGTTTTTTTGGGGGGGATATATTATTTATTTATTTATTTAGGTTTTTTTCATGATTTTTTTTAAGACTTTTTTTTGTTTTATGTTGCTCATCTGTATCCTGTACGATGGGAGATTTAACACTCATGTGTCAACTGGGCTATTTAACTATGTTAACCGCAACAATGTATTCCCAATAACTTTGTATCAATATTATGGTATGTTTATTATGAAACTAATAAAAAGATTGAAAAAGAAAGATAGAAGTTTGCCAAGGTATTCGATGACATGCTGAATCTCCATATACTCCTGAAGAAGCGCACGCACAGTTGCGCTTTCTTTGGAAATATATTTATATGATGTGTCCAGGACAGGTCCTCTGAGGTAGAGACACCCAGGAATTTAAAGTTACTGACTGTCTCCACCTCTGAGCCACAGGCGATTACTGCCTCATAGGACTCCGGTTCCCTCTGATGGGGTCTGCAATCAATTCCTTGGTATTATTGACAGATATTATCGGTATTATTGAGAGATAGTTGTTATTAAAAAATAACTCAGCCAAATTTTCAATCTCCCACCAGTATGGTGATTCATCTTTGATACAGCCCAGAACACAGAGACATAGGAGCAATGCGAATAGAGCAGGGAGCTAAGTACACTTCTCTGCAGTGCTCCTGTGCTGATAGAGATTGTGGTGGAGATGTGTTTGCTAATCAGCATTGACTGGAGTCTACAAGTGAGGAAGTCCAGGATCCAGTTACATAAGGGGGTATTGAGGCCCAGGTCTTGGAGCTTACTGAGAGGTTTAGGGGAGATGATAGTGTTAAATGCCGAGTTGTAATCGATAAAGAACATTCTGATGTATGCATTTCTTTCTGACCAAATATTCCAGGGTTGTGTGAAGAACAAACGAGAAGGTATCTGCTGTAGACCTGTTGCTTCGACAGGTGAATTAAAGCGTATGCAAGTCACCACTTAGCTAGGAGCTGATATACTTCAACATCAGTCTTTCAAAGCACATCATCACTGTGGATGTAAGCACCACTCGACAGTAGTCATTTGGACAAGCTACCATGTTCTTCGGCATCAGCGTGCTTGAAGCAGGGGGGTACAATACACTTCTGCAGCCAGAGGTTGAAGATATTGGTGAATACACCAGCCAGTTGGTCAGTACAGGTCTTCAGCACTCAACAAAGTATTCCGTCCGTACCGGATGCTTTACTTGGATTCACTCTCTTGAAGGCAGCCCGCACGTCATCTTCAGATATCGAGACCAAAGGACCTTCAGTAGACATTGGTGTGCGCGATGGTTTTTCACTGTTTTGGTGATTAAGGCGAACATGAAAGGCTTCAAAACGAAGCTCTGCTGACCACTATGTTGCAAGATTTAACTTTCTAGGTGGGTTATGCCATTGAAACCCTTCCACAGATGTCGAGCAAAGCTCTTTCATTCCAGTCTAGTCAGGAATCTTGACTGCGCACGAGAAATGGCATTCCGGAGATCATACCTGTACCTTTGTGGCATTTTTGATCTCTAGGCTTGAATGCCTCTGATCTGGCTTCAAGCGGATTTCGGATCTCATTTTTCATTCAGGGCTTCTGATTGGGGGAATCCCTGAACAATTTCGTGGGGGCACATTCATCCGTAACTGTTTCAATAAAGTCTACCTAACGGCCCTAATGTAGTTGTTCATGTAATCAGATGAGCTCCTGAAAATGGCCATGTTCACTGACTCAAGACAATCCTGTAACCGTTTCTCTCCCATCACCGACCGCCTCTTGAGTTGTCTTGATCTCTAGAGTTTTGCAGGTAGCAGGTGTACAACCAAGTGAGCCGACTTGCTAAAATGTGGTCTCGGGAGGAACGATGGGCTTTCCTTATCGTAGTCTAACAGCGGTCTAGTGTGTTGGGATCTCTGGTGCAGCAGAGTTATGAGCTGATAATCATTTGTCAGGGTTCCATCAGAAAGGGTTTCCTTCGTGAAACTTATTGTTCTGAAGCAGCTGTAAATTGCAATACATAACAGTAAAACTATGGTAAAATTATGGTAAGAATATATAAAGTTAAATTAATATGCAGTGCAAAAAGAGAAATAAAAGAAGCGAGGCTGTGTTGATCGGCTCAATGCCCTTTCAGAAATCTGATGGCACAGGATAGGAATCTGTTCTTGAATCGTGTAATGTGTGCCTTCAAGATCCTGTACCTTCTCCCTGATGGTACCATTGAGAATAGGGTATGTCCTCAGTGATGGGAACACTTTCTGGTGGATATGGATTTTTGCATCGCTCCTTGAAGATGTTCTGGATGCTGGGGAGGTGTATCCCCATGATGGAGCTGTCTGTGTTAACAATTTTGTTCCTGTGCAGTCACACCCTCAAGTTCCCAATACCAGATGGTGATGCAGCAAGTTAGAATGTTCTCCACAGTACATTTAGAAAAATGTTCTAGTGTCTTTGGTGACACCCCAGAACTCACCAATTCCCAATGAAAAACCGCCACAGTCATGCCTTCTTTGTAAGATTTAGATATGCTGGGCCCAGGATAGATCCCCACAGAAGCTGACTCACAGGAACTTAAAGTTGTTCAGACTTTCTACTTTCGATTTATCTAGAAGGACAATTGCGTATTCCTTCGTCTTATCCTTTCTGAAGTCCACAAAGAATTATTTGACCTTACTGACGTTATGTTCAAGGTTGCTGCTGTGACACTGCTCATATCTTTCTTTCCTGTACGCATCATCGTCACTATCTCAAATTCTGCCAGTAATAGTTTAGAGATGATATTTGAGGTTCGCCTACCCACACCGCTTTAGGCTCGGAGAGGGAGAAGTGCAGTGGGCTAAGCAGACGTCTTTGAAGTGCTCCAGTTTTGACTGACAGCGAAGTGCAGACTTTTTTTTCCAATCCACACAGACTGTGGTCTTCCAGTGAGGAGGTTGTTCATCCAGTTGCAGTGGGAGATACTGAAGTTCATGTTTTAGAGCTTTTGAATGCACCTGTAGGAATGATTGTTTTAAACAGCAGTTTGACAAAAGTATTAGCATTATCAGGGGACCCAGGGCAGCAAGAGGAGACAATTAAATCACATCAGCTGTAGACCTATTGTGGTGATTGGCCTGCCAGCTTGTGAGGGTTCACCCTCTTGATCGACTTTCTGACGTCAGCCTCCGAGACAGATAATAGGGTCGCTGATGCTACAGGAAATTATCGTAGCTATAGTTCTATTTTCCCTTTCAAAGCATGCATGAAGATCGTTGAGCTCGTCTGGGAGTGAAGCATCACTGTTGTTCATGTTGTTAGCTGTTGCTTTGGGGGAAGTAATGGACCGCAAACCTGCCAGAGTTGACGTGCATCCGCTTCCACCTCCAGCGTCAATCATAATTATTATTTTGCTCTTTAGATAGCCAATCGTAAGTCGTAGCTGGCTCCTACTGATTCGCAAATCCTGAATGCAACAGATCTAGTCCTCAGCAGACTCCGAATCTCCTGGTTTATCTCCGGCTTTTCATTCGTGTATGATCCATACTTTTTGATTCGGGCAATTGCAGTATGTGCTGATAGACACACACACACAACCAAACAGGTTTTAATGAAGTTAGTGACAATTGAGGAGTACTCATATAGAGTCAATGATAAATCTCTGAATCGATTCCAGCCCGCCGACTCAAAACAGTCCAGCAAACGCTCCTGTGCCTCCCTTGTCCATATCTACTTGGCCGTCTCTACTGGTGCTGTGGTCTTCAGTCTCTGCCTGTACTCAGTGAGTAGAAGTGCAGCCGGGTGTTCTGACTTTCCAAAGTGTGGGCGTAGGATGGCACAGTAACTGCTCTTGATGGTAGTATAACTGTGTTCCAGTGTCTTTGCTCCTCTGTTTCCACAGGTCACATGCTGGTGATAATTGTTTGGAGACTTTTTGAAGTTGGCCTGGTTAAAATCCTCCAAAATGATAGGAAAAGCATCAGGGTATGCTGTTTCCTTCCTGCTGATTACGTAAATCAGCTCATTTAGAGCCAGTTTGACACGGGCCAGAGGTGGGATATACACTGCTACCAAGATGATGGCTGAAAACACCCTGACAGATAATATGGACGACGCTTGATCGCTTGCTGTTCCAGATCGGGTGAGCATGAGTGAGATAAAACCACCACGTTTGTTCACCACGGGGACTTAATAATGAAGTGCACTGCTCCTCCTCTGCTTTTGAATACTCAGCAGTTCGGCTCATTGAGACGAATGTGAAGCCAACAAAATGTACCGATGATTCCAAGCCGGAAATCCAAGTCTCCGTGTAACCAAAACAACAACAACAACGTACCCGAATGTCCCTCTGGTACAGCAATCTTGCTCAGATCTTCGATTTCCTTTATCAGAGACTGAAGTTTTGCCAGCAGAATAGTCGGTAGTGGAAGTTTGAAGCCTTAACCAGACATTAAATCCAGCATGGCATCTATTTTCTATGATTGGAGACTGCTATCCGAAATTTTGGGGCTTTCAGTAGTGATAGATTTTTTAGTCACCTTAAAACAATTTTACTTCCTATGTTGTCCATAACATTAGCTGTATATTGCAACTGTAGCAGTCTATAGCCGGAATATTTGATCACCTCCACCGAGCTGCTCGCATGTGTGGCCTCCTTAATGGCGCCTCAGAATCTATTGAATATTCTGCATTTATCTAGTCCAAAGTTGATGTTGATACCTTTCTAAAATAGTTCCATTGTTTGAGTTAGCTTTACTGGTAACGGATTATATATGTATTTTACTGATGCGATTCAGTAAATTGGAGAGTGGGATTCAAGCTGCGAAAGACCATAGTGGGCTTAGAGAATCACCCTGAGAATTCTCTCTGTTTATTTTGATAATGCTGTATTTTTTGTTGTTAATAGATAGTGTGTTTAGAGTACGTCACTTTTTCATCAGATGTTGTAGGAAGTTCATAAGAAGTGGGTGTAGCTTATATGTATGTATTCTATAATAATATAACTTCTTTTAACCATGAATGTGGGTCAGAAATAAATGCTTTATGGTGGTCAAGATAACAATATAACAACATGAAAGAGTTCTGCTTTTCTATAGGGATTGATATAGGTTACAGAATCGATCATTACTAGATGCTCTTTACGTCCTTTCATGCGCTTACGCCATCGTTTCATCTCTTCAACAAGTATATTGAGTTTATTTAAGTAAGCTGTATTTCCCAATTAATCACATGATGTTACAATTTTATATATAGTTTGTAAACAATTAATAGGATGATATTTTGAAGGACTACTTCAGGTGCTGCTACTACTACTACTATCTTTAGGTAAGAGATATGATTTACCTTATTATTATATTTATTATTATTATGAGCCGATTTTAACAAAGTGGGTGACAATTCGGTAGTCTTAGAAATACCGACTTACAATTGTCATTGATAGTTGTGGTACATACATTTAGGCCTTTGCATCTGCTGCTCAATGCGAGTTGGAGAAGAGAGAATGTTTGAGGTGCGCAAGCAGTAAGCAGGGAGGCTTTATGCACGGCAATTAGCGTCATCCAAACTTCAAGTTGGGCGTTTGACAATCCTGCAGAAAATTAACATGCTTGTGAACTGTGGTGAATTGGCCTTTTGGAATTATAATTGTCTTCCCCATAGAAGACAGATGTTATTGAGATTTAGTCTGGCTGCAGTTCTTTGACAAGTGCTGTTCTGCAGCACTGTGCACTGCGATTTGCCATATCCAGATTTATTTTTGTTTATAAAATACCCGAAATAAAATGTTGATTGGAGTTTGCAAAGATTGATGATATCGTGAAGAGTGTAGAAGACTACTAATGGAAACAGTGCAGTGTAGATTGGTTGCAGATATGTTGCAGAAATCATGTTGTTTAAATTGGTCAAATATGAAGTATTTAAACTTAGAACGTGAACATACAGTGCACTGTTAAAGGCAAGACCATGAACGGTGTTAATGAGCAGAGAGATCTTGAGGTCAAAGCTCATATTTCCCCAAAAAATGGATTCAAGGGCTGGTAGGGTGACAAGGAAGCCATGTTGCTTGCTTGTATTTATTAGTGCAGGATCTTAGTTGAAAAGCTAGGTTGCAGCTTCACAAGAATTAATTTAGGCTGAAAGTTTGCCCTCCAAAGTGATGCCTTTGTGGCAAAGCTTGTAGGAGTACTCAGATAGATTCGGAGAGTGGGCAACACAAGAGTGGCAGATGGAATACAGTCTAGCAAATTGTATGGTCATGCACATTGGGGAGAGGAATGAAGGGGTAGACCATTTTCTAAATGGGGACAAAATTCAGAAATCAGAGCTGAAAAATTACTCTGCGGTCCTCATGAAGAATTTCCTAAATGTTGCTTTGTAGATTTTGTCAGTGGTAAGGAAGGTATGTGTAATTGTATTACTCATTTCGGGAAGACAATGAAATAACAAGGATGTAATTTTCAAGCTTTACAAAACACTGGTCAGATCATATTCGTAGTATTCTGAGAACGGCCTACCAATGGAGATTCGCAGAAGGTAACTCAATTTCCAAGGAGGAGAACACCAAGAGCATCAAGCAATTTCGAATCATCTTACTGTTCAATGTGGAAGGGAGGTATTTTTCAGTGTTGTTGCCCAACGCCGAACGGAATATCTCCAGAATAATCACAACATTGCAAAAGGGCGGGTTTAGCATAGGTTTCTTGGTGCCTAGAAAATCTAGGCGTGATCACTCAATTGATCAAAGCAGTATGAGAAGGTAAGGGAGATCTTTCCATCCTCTGACTGTATCTACAAATGCATGTAATTCTATACCGCCTAAGATGGTTAAGGTCGCCATCAAGAACGACTATGTCCTATTTTGGACAGGGAACTCTTTCTGGACTACTACAGCAATTGCAGTCCATGAGTCAGCTTTGGGACAGTCACAACTGGTTGGCATCGTCTTGAGAAGGTGGTCATAACAGGATGTCTGTGATACTCTTCCCCTTGGCGACCACCATGTTGCCCAACTCAGCAGAAGTATAGAGCAGAGGCCCAGGCCACATAGTCACATCTAGTGTCCGTCAATCATCTGAAAGTGCATTCACGGATGACCTGACTGTAAGAACAAGGTCAGTGCCAGGATGCAGACGGGTCCTCCAGGGTCTGGAGAAGCTCACACTTGGGTAAGGATGACCTTCAATCCTAAGAAATCAAAATTCATTACTCAATACAGGAAAGGTAGTTGACAATTTCGGCTTTAACCTGGAAGGCGCCCAATTTCTAAGGCTATATGAGAAGCCAGTGAAAAACCTGGTCCAAGTTTTTCATTGAAGAAATGAATGAAAAACTTCAGCATCCAATGAAGAAACAGCATTCAAGCATCCACATCCATCAAAGCAGCCGGAGAAGAGCTGCATAAATGGTTGACTGCTGTTGCTAAGTCACGGCTGCCAGACAAATTCAAGGCCTGGATTTACCAGCATGATATTCTCCCTCAGATCCACTGGACTCTGCTAGTCTCTGATGGCCCACTGTCAACAGCGGGGAAAAAAAATCAGCTGGTACCTAGGATGACGGTTATGTTTGCTTCGGAACCTAACCAGTATCGCCTTTTACGGGAAGCAAAACAGATTGAAACTCCCCATGAACAATCTGAGCGAGGTGTTATTGGTGCAATACAACGAGCCCAGGTACCCGAAGGTCTCACACACTGGCATTGATCTGAGGATACGACTGAACAAACTGAAGCACGCTGCGCCATTGGGTGCTGGTGAGCTCAGAGGGATGCAGGGCAGGCGGGCTTGGGCTGCTTCCCGACAATTCGCTTTGATAAAGTGCAAGGAAGAGCGAGGCGCCAGTTGGTCCAGGAAGAAGTGCGAACTGCTGAGGAGGAGCTACATACCAGCAAGATTGACGGCATACGTGGACAAGATGGGACAAAGTAATGGAGTGCAACATCTTGTTGTGGGAAATCTTGCGAGCTGAACCTCACCGTATCACGTTCCTGATCCAGTCGGTCTATGTCGTCTTGACAAGCCCAGCGAAACTTGACTGCTGGGCCAAGGCCGGAACACCTGCGTGTTCCCTTTGCTGAGGGAAGAGGTGCACACCCTCAGCTGCTGCTCAAAAGCCCTGGGGCAGGGCGAGTATCGTTGCCGCCAATCAGCTGCTGAATACAGTGAAGACACCTTGCGCATAGTCATCGCCCAGGCGAAACACCATCGTCCAGCAAAGCTTTTACTGAGGCAGGGTTAAGGCTCACATCCAACCTATGTCTTCTGCCAACATTCTGAGAACACCAAAGGACTGGCATTTGAGTGTCGACCAAGGGAAACGGCTCTGATTCCCTGAACACATTTGCTCGATCTTGTTTAGGCCAGACATAGTGCTGCTGTCAGTCATCTAGACTGGTGGTCATGTTGGAACTACAGCCTAGAGACGCTTGGGCATCTCAGGATCCCAGAAGAGGAATGTCGTCAGGATAGCACAGCGGCATCAAAGCGAGCCTCGACATGGTTGTGGATGTGACAGACACAAGTTGGGGCTTGATCACTTATGGCTGGGTTGCCCCAGTGTGTCGGATGTTGAAGGACCTGAAATACCCTGTGACCGCGGTGACATCACAATGATGTGTCTGAGTGCGTCCTTGAGCAGGCTGGACTCAATCTCTGAAAAAAAATGGATGTGCTAGCATTGCAGAGCAGATTCACGAAAATGATTCCATGAATGGAAGTGTTACCCAATAAGGAGAATTTTACTGCAGGAGTTTATGAGAATAGGATATATCCCATTGAAACCCATCTAATATTGGAAGGCAGATATATAGTGGACATAAAAGATGTATCCTATAATCCAGGAATTTTGGACCGGGTGCACATCCTTAGAATAGAATTGTGCCTGCTCTCATCAGAATTAATGAGAAATTCTTTGCTGGCGAGTGGTAATTGTGTGAAATTATTGCCGAATACGGCTGTGGAGGACGTGACTGGGTATATTTAAAGCAGACATTTATTGGGTCATGATCTATAAGAGTGTCAAGGTTTACTGCGAGAAGGAATAACAATAGGATTGAAAGGATTTGTGGAGCAAATTTGATCAGTCGGATGGCCTAATTCTGCTCATAGGTCGTATGCCCGTAGGCTGCACATGGAGTATTGATTTCACTTTTAATCTCAAACTGTCGGAAAACTGGAGAGGGTGAAGGAAATGTTCACCAGTATGTTGCCTGGATTCGACTGCATATGCAACAAGGAGATGTTTAACAAACTGGGTTTGTTTACTGTGGATATTTTGAGAGATCTGATAGAGGTGTATCAGATTGAGAGAGAGAGAAAGTTAGAGTAGAGAGCCATTACTTTTTCTCCAGGAGTGATGTGTCTAATACCAGAGGGCATTTGGTTTAGGTGAGATGGGTCCATTGAAAGAACATGCAGGAATTTATTGATTTATGTATTTGTTTGTTAGCTTGTTTTGTTCATAGAATGTACTGCCTGGATGGTTACTCAGGCAACTATGATAGTCGTGTTGAAGGTGCTCCTAGATATACACGTGAACCGGAAGGATATGATCAAAAATATAAAAAAGAGGGTTCCAGGAGTTTGTTTTTGTTGAACTACAGATATAAAGAGATGTATAATCAGTCAGCTTCACCATGCATGCCAGCTGCCGTACTATCCAAATATTTTCAAGGAACGATGCCTCAGAAAGTCGGCGATCATTATGAAAGACCGCAATTACTCAGCACATGCCATTTCCTCATTGTTACCGTCAGGGGTACAGAAGCCTGGAGCATACACTCAACGATTCAGAAACAGCTTCTTCCCCTAAGCCATCCGATTCCTAAATGAACATTGAACCCATGCACACTACCTCACTTTTCTATAAGATTTCTGTTGTTGCATTATCTTTAATTTAATTATTCAGTTATATATTTAACTGTGGTGCTATTTACTGTAACTCATTATTTCTTTATTACCATGCATTGCATTGTACTGCTGCCGCTATGTTAACAAGTTTCACGACATATTCTAGTGATATTAAATCTGATTCTGATTGATTTTGATTCTCAGGTTCTACTAAGTCACAGTCTAACACTTGAGATGTGGATTGAACTGTGCATTCCATCACTCACCTTTCAGTCGAGTGGGTAACTCAGATAACCCTCGGGCGACGCTCGTGTAGTCCTGTGGATCAGGGCCTGTTTAAATCAAAAGCTTTCATGAAAAGAAACCTAACATGCTTAAAACTGTGTATTTCAATGTGACTGTGTCCAGTGTGTGGCTTTAACATACCGAGCTCCTGTAGTTCCTTCAGTATTTTGTCCAACTCAGGTAACTCAGTCCTCATTTGCACAAAGGATTCCCACATCATCCTCCGGGTCTGCGAGCCTTTCCCCATCACCAAACTGAGGAAGAGTGTGGAACTCTCTGGACGGTTTCCCTTCTCTGTCAGTTCAGTGACTTTCTATAAAAGAGAAGCAATGAATTTATTGTAGCAGACAGAAAAGATGGAGCATGTGGAGGAAAGGACATGTTCATTGTCCCGGAAGCTTTGGAGCAGGTGCAGTCACTGGGCAGCCATCTCAGATAGTAAATCTGTGGATTCTGTCATTGACTGAAGGAAAGTCTAAATCAATACGGTGTAAGAATGGGGCTTTACTGACATTCTGCAGTAGGTGCAACGTGATTAATTTCCTCACTCTTTCAACGTGCAACATTACAGCAACAACATGTGACAACAAGAACGCAAGGCAGGGGAGAGCAAAAGGGTTGGAAAATCGATGGCGACCATCACTGAATCATGGCGGAAAGGAGATGATAGCTGTGTGCTTACAACCAAGGATACATATTATATCGAAATGTTAGGCAGATAGGTGGTGAGTTTAGGTTGACTCTGCTGGGAATAAAAACTTAGAAAGAGGTGACATCGAATCAGACGATTTTGAAACCTTGCGGGTAGGTAGAAAGTACAAAGGTAAAATGACCAGGATGGAAATTATATACAGGTCTCCAAGCTGTAGCAAGGACGTGGATTACAAATTACAACGGGAGATAGAAAATGCATGTGAAAAGATCAATGTTAAAATAGTCATGGTGGATTTCAATCTGCAGGTAGCTTTGGAAAATTAGTTTCTTGGAGCACTTCTGGAGTCTTAGGATAGATCATCCCAAAGATGAAGATTTGTTCGAAAGGGAGGAAGAACATCCATAGCTGGCGAGTATAATAATAATGGCCTCGTCAGTCTAAGTAGGCAATGGATGCGCCCGGTTGGGTGTGGAACAGCGTCGGCTGCGGCTGAATAAGCCGGTTCTTGAGCAACAGTCCGGGCGAAGACCTAGGCGATGAATATGGAGATCGTGGGCTACCAAGACATCAAGATCCCCCTCTGCTTCGTGAATCTGGTCCAAAGGAATACGAAGCAGTACATTTGGCATCAGCTTGGCTGCAGGAGCTGTCGAGAGGTGACGTGATACGTCATCCAACCACCTTAGGGGCTCCACTCCGGATTTGTGTAGGGTTAACTCCTTAGCCTTCTCTTCTCCCGAAGGTTCCCACAAGGCAGTGGGATCTGTAACCCTGGGTAAGGGCCCAGATCAGGTACTGTCAGCCAGAGTCAGCTGAGCCCGGGACTCCTGGCTGGCGAGTAAGCCAGCAGAAACCAAAGGAAAGGGTATCGAATATAGCAAAAGCAGTGGAAAGCTGGAGGACGTTGAAGCTTTTATAAATCAACTGAAGGCAACAAAAAAGTCACAACGAGAGAAAACATGAAATATGAAGGTAAGCTTGCTCATAATATAAAGGTGTTTTTCAAAATGTTCTTCAGATATGTAAAGAGTGAAACCGAGGGTATAGTAGATACCGGACTGCTGGAAAATGTAGATGGTGTCGTAGTCTTGGGGGACAAGGAATTGGCAGAAGATATTAGTGCGGCATGTATTTTACATCAGTTTTCATTGTAGAAGACATTAGAAATGTACCAGAAATTTGTGAATGTTGGGGGGGGGGGCACAGAAGTAATGTATTCTCAATTATTAAGCAGAAGGTCTTTGGGAAGCAGAAGGTACTAAAGATTGACGTATCACGTGTTCCAGCTGGACGACACCATATTGGCTGTGAAAGGGGTAGATGAAGAACCATTGTGGAGGTAGTCGTAATGATCGTTCAAGAATCACTAGATTTTGGAATCGTTCTCGAAGGCTGGAAATTTTAAATGTCACTTCACACCTTAAGAAAGGAAGGAGACAGAACAAAGGAAACAATGGGCAATTAACCTAATCAATGATCAGGAAAATGCTAGCAGTCAATTACTGGCGATAAGGATTCGGGGTATTTGGAGACATATGCCAAAATAGGCCAAAATCTATTAGGGGGAACCTTGACTGACAAATCTTTTGGAAATATTTGAGGGAATAGAAAGCAGGATCAACATGGGAGAGTCGGTGTAAATTGTTTACCTGGATTTTCATGGGACCTTCGTATACGTACCGCACATGAGGCTGCTTAAAAAGATTAAAAACCAATCGTGTAACAGGAAAGATACCAGCATGGGTAGAGAGTCCATGTTTATTTCCAGTTAAACATTTGGCTGAATGAAGAGAATAAAGAGGGCCTTTTCTTCTTGGATGCCATTGATTAGCTGTGTTCTGCAGGGGTAGGCTCTGGGTTCACTCCTTCTCATATTGTACGTCAATGACTTTGTCCACAGAATGATGGCTTTATGGCCTAGTTTGCGGACAATGTGAAGGTAAATACAGGATCAGGAACCATTTGAGAATGTTGGGAGTTCATAAAAGCAAAAGGACAGATTGAAAAAATGGACAAATCAGTGCCAGCTAGAGGACGGTATATGGGCATGCAATTCTGTAGAAGTAATGACGACGTAGACTATTTTCAAATCTGGGAGAAATTTCTGAATTCAGAGTTGCAGAGGGTCTTGGAAGACCTAGTTCAGGGGACCCTACAGATTGAGTCGGTGTTGAGAACGGTAAATACAAAGTTAGCAATTATTTTGGGAGGGTTATAATATAAGACCACTGTTGTAATACTTTGGCACTGGTCGAATGTCACTTTCATATTGTGATCAGTGTTGGTAGCCTTATCTGTGAAAAGATATGATGCTATTGGAGAACGTCTAGAGGAGAATCAGGAGAATGATCCGTGGAATAAAAGGGTTAATATATGAGGAGCGGCGGGTGACTCTGCACCTGTACTCGGTAGAGTTTAGAAGGACAAGGGTGAATGTCATTGAAACCGACGGAATGTTGAAAGTTGCAGATAGAATAGGTGTGGAGAGGACGTTGACTAAAATGGGGACGTTTATTGTCATGGGGAGTCTCGAACCGGAAGACACAGCCAGCGAGGGTCATTTAGAATGGATGAGGAGGAACGTCCCTAGCTGGAGGTAGAGAATCTGTAGCATTTATTTGCTCAGACAGCTGTGGGCATCGAGTAATTGTGTACATTTAAGGTGGAGGTTAGTAGGTTGGCAATGTTTACCGGGAGAAAGCAGGATCAGGGGATGAGAGAGATAATAAATCAGCAATGATGGAATGGAGGATAGGCCGAATGGCCTATTTATGATTCTATGCCTTCTGGTCTTATGATTGACGTGTGAAAACAACACAATGTCCAGGCGACTGTCTCGGGATTCGGATTTTTACTGCCTGTTCACTAATGCTCTGAAATTGTGTCACTTCCTCAATGCAGCAATGGGCTTACTGATCAGTGGGGAATTCTAAATTAAACATATTCAACTATATTATCTTAGGATGGATTGAAGGTCATTGATAATGCAACTAAAAATGAATGGGTCTTAGAAACTGTTCTGAGAACAAAAAACTGCTGTGATATTCTGGTGTTAGAATGATTGATCTCCAAGACAGGTTATCAAAAGAGAAATGGAAAGATGTTGCATAATAGGAATAATGGACAATAATCATGGAACGAATCAGCATAAGTTCCTGAGGTTCCACTGCATTGGAAAATTATCCCAGTTTCACTACAACTAGGTCTGAGGAGTAGCAGTTGTGAAAGGGATTTAAAGATGTAATTTCCATACTACTAAATTTGAAGAATTCAGATGATGAATTTATAGATGAACTTCATATTTACAGACGACTCCTCTTTACTGAACAGCGGGCTTTGGATAACACCTGTCTATTATAGACAGATCCACTGAGTCCCAACGAGAACAGAATCAGTCGTGGGTGTAAATCATTTAATATTCCAATACCACACATGGCTGGACAGTTCAGATCTTGGATATGACCATCAGTGCTTGTGAAGTCCATGGACAGTGGCCTGAAATACCATGTTCATGTCTATCTTTAGGTAGATATTCAGCAAGTCAACAGTTTTCTTTTTTTTTTCCGGTTTGTCCTTTATCTGCCCTTTTAGGGCAACCTGGTGATTTCTGGTGTCATGAGTTGTCAGATTCCTGCATGGTAGATCGTGTCTTATAGAGTTTTTCGAGGACGTTACCAGGAAATGTTGATGATTGCTCAGAAGTGGATGTGGTCCACCTGGACCTAGGCGCACATTCGGACCAGATATCACTTCATTTGGATATCGCCCATATACGAAGAGACAGACATTGAAGCGGGTCAATAGTTCACAAGCTTTAATGTTAACAAAGTTAGAAGAAAAGGAAAACAATAAACGTTACATCAAACAGGCCGTTAACAATTACTCTCAAATGGAAAAAGAAGCCAACACCGCAGCCAAAAGGAATAGCTAAATACATATAAAAAAGGAAACAATGAAAACCGGTCGTCTTCATAGACAGTTGACTCGACTGCCCGATTTCTCATGCAAGACTGAATGCAAGCAGGCAGCGAACCGTACTGTACTTCCAGAAAAATAATAGTTAAATACTGTCACAGTGAAATAATACTTAGCTGACATATGCATATTCATCAGCACAATTGCTGTATTTGCTCAGCTGCCGAATCTGTGATTGTAACAGGAACCACTTCCCTAGGCTCCTGAGGTGCAGCAGACCTGTGTGTGCTGGAAGTCCTGGATAAGCGACTTGTCCAGGATGTTTTTCGCCGGGATCCAAGTACGTTCTTCTGGACCATACCCTTCCCAGTCCACAACGTACTGAACTTTACCACGTACCGGGCGAGGTACCAGGAGCTGACGTACAGCATAGATCAGAGAACCATCTACCAACCGACAAGACGGGAGAAGTTGTGTGACTGCGCCTGTGGAAGAGGTAGCAAACGGTTTAAGCTGGGAGACATGGAATACACGGTGAATCTTCAGTGATGCTGGTAGATGCGATCTATACAAAACATTGCTGCCTGCCTTTACCAATTCAAACAGTCCCACGTAACTCGTTGCTAACTTGCGTCTCTCGTCTGCTAGGGGATGACAACAATACTGCCTGTCCTTGGACGTAGATGGCCACTGCAATTGTCTCTTTATGAACTCCTGGGTCCAGTGCATTGCTGGATCTCCAGCCAGACGACTTGTGTGTCCTCCTTTAAACATGTTAGGCGCTCCGCATCAGGGACGAACAGCCGTAAGGAAGTTCAGACACCCATGCCTATGTCCGACTGTTGGGCGGCCCTCATCTCCGCCTCTATCCTTCAGATCACCGTTGGAGCAATACATGAGCGAGGAAGCTTGGGCTCTGTATCGAAATTGCCCTCAGATCCATGGAACTGCCGGGAGAGAGCGTCGGCCTCAGTATTCTTGCAGCCGAGAGGATAGGTGAGGATGGAATTGAACTGTGCGAAGGAAAGACTCCACCGACCTTGAAGATAGATGAGTCTCTTTGCATCCTAAATTTAAGAGAGATCCTTGCTATCTGTGCAGACCAAGAAAGGATGTTGTGCCCCTCCAGGCAGTGTTGCCATTACTCCCTGACAGCCAGAAGTTCCCGGTTTCAACATCAGAGTTTCTCTGAGCCAGGGTCAAGTGAGGAAAAAGAAATACACAATGGCAGAGCCGACTATCCGCAGAAGAGCACTGAGAGAGGACAATTCTAATGCCAACACTGGCTATGAATGACTGTGACGTGCCTGGTGAGTGCATTTATGGAAGATGCGATAGAGCCGAAATTCCAGAAGAAGCGGCGATAAAAGTTTGCAACACGCATGAAGTGCTGCACTTGTTTGATTGTAGATGATCTTGGAACTCTGGATAATTGTCTGATCTTTATTCTGGTCCATTTGAACAGTGGATGCGGTAAGCATATAGCCCAAAAAATGACTCCTGGTCTTTATGAAACTCACACGTTTCGTGCTTGGCGTACAGGCTATTTCCAAGGAGCTCTATGTGCACCTACTGAAAGTGCGAGAAGATGTGTTCCCAATGAAAGGGGCAGAAGATAAGGATGACAGCCAAATACACGAACGCAAGCTGTTTCAACATGTCCCTAAGTATCGTTAATTCAGGCCCGGGATACAGCGGATGTGTTGGCCACACAAAAATGCATCGCCAGATACTCATAGTGGCCATTAGAGGTGCTGACAGCTGTTTTCAACTCTTCTCCTTCTTTCATGTGAACTAGATTGTAAGCATTGCACAGATCAGTTTTGGACAACATTGTTGCTCCCTGGAGATGTTCAAACGCAGAGGTCAGCAGTGGAAGAAGGTAGCGGTTCTTCACAGTGTTGTTATTCAGGGGCCGATAATCAATGAAGGGACGGAACTTGTCATCTTTCCTGCTCCCAATGAAGATTGATTCTGCCGGCGAGGTTGACGGATGCATAAAGCCCATAGCCAATGCCTCCCAGACATATTTCTCTGTAGCCACCATTTCAGGACGAAAGTGTGAAAACATCAGCCCTGGAAAGGGCTAGTACCAGGTAGCAGGTCTATAGCATAGTCGGATGGCCGGTGTGGGGGTACGGAAGTAGCCGTCTTTTTTTATTGAAGAACTCAGGAAGTTACGCATATTTATTTCCAGACAGGTCCACATCTTTAGCGGACACAGGAGAGGATTCATGGAACGAAGCTTGAGCTGACTGGTAGACAGGGATGCCAGTCCCCACTCTTGGAGTGCTTTCAGAGACCAATTGATTTGTAGTTTATGCTAGGATTACCAGTGGAGACGAAGTGCAGTGACTGTTCAGGCAAATCAACCAGATAGAAAGAGACTTCTTCACGATGGACGCCTTTGAGCACAAGTTTGTGGGGTTCGATAGAATGTGTGGCTGAAGCGCAGATGTTGACTGTCCATTCCTTTGCTGTTGCTCTTGAGGTATGGAGATGTCTATGAGACTCACAGCTGCAGCAGTCAATAAACTCCTTGGGGTCATGGGTTCAAGACCCCCACGATAAGGCAGCAGCTAGTATTACATAATTAGAGAAAGTTTATGAAATACTTAAATGACTCGTCAGGACTTCCCTCCCTGCTGACGGGTGTCCTCTTTTACTGGACGGTTGGGATGTCCTGTACAGCCACATTAGGGGCAGGAACCTGTTCCCCTGCGCTGGTTTTGATCTTCCTGACACAAGCGCATCCGCCATACATGCATAGGCTTCTTCGTTGACTGGGTGCTGGGTGATGAAGGAGTGGGAGGAGCAGGGAGTGCGGTGAAAGATGGTGATCAGAGAGAGCGTAGGAAGCTTGAAATATACTTTCCTTGCGCCACTCAGTTACCCATCATCAACTCAAATAGCCAGGTTAGTCAGGTCATCTAGACTGTCCTACACATCCATTCAGAACCCCTGTGTTCTGTCCACGCTGGCAAACAATGATGTGCGATCACTCATTATAACCTGTCTTGACTGGAAGAATGCAGAATTTAACTGCACAGGCTCTCACCGCCCCTTTGCCTTGGCACAGGTCCAGGAGTCAGTGGGTAGCCTCCTTAGCCAGTGCTGCAAAACTATCCTTCACTCTGCAGCAATGAAACATTGGAACTACTGGACTGCTGGGTATCCTTGCTACCGTAATATGGAGAACAGGCTGAGTTGATGTCCATCTGGGAGTTTGACCCATACACGCAAGCTTTCGCGCATATCAACAAAACTATCAAACCGGGCTTGAATGTCAGCTGACACTGGGTAATAAAATACTTACAACCATCGAGATCTTCCTGGTGGAGGAACACGGTTCCTGTTCTGACGCGGGTGTCTGTCAGGTTCTGAATGCATGAGTCATTTCAGGTCCGACAGCGGGAATATTAGGACCAGACATTGTAGGGGCAGCACAAAAAGAAGACCTGCGAGATGCTGAGAGTGAGACTGACGCAGACTGAGGTGCGGAATTGACGAGAACCCTAATGGCTGCCAGATGACACTGGCTGTCTGCAGTGAGCTCGTGGACGTCGTCCGTGAGTCCGGAAATCGCAGGCAACTGACTGATTGTCTGCGGTGAGCTGTTGAACAGTTGCTGCAGTGGATGATAACTGTTCCTCCATGTGAGTCTCACTTGTCGGCACGAGATTATCACCCTTATTGCTTCTGTAACTTCACTCAGAACAGATTCAATTGCTCCTAGCTTGTCCCCTACCTGTTCAAGCAACCTCAGGGGCAAGGTCAGTGCTTTTCTCTCTCTGCTGGGTCCATCTCTGTGTATTGCAACTTGCTGTCAGTATCTTCAGATATGACCCAGGAGCGGTGGGGGGGAGAGGGGGAGAGGGGGAGAGGGAGGGAGGGGGAGAGGAAGGGGGAGACTGAATAAAACTGGTCAATAGGGGAAGGAAAACAATAAACGCTAGGCCAAACAGGGCTGTTAAGTAAATCTCTCAAATGGAAATCGAAGCCAACAACCCGGAAGAAATTTAACAATTGAACACAAAATGAATACAGCTAATCTGCAGAGTCAGTTTACTAGACAGACCAACTACTGAAACAAGGCCGAATGCAAGCAGGCATCGAAACATTGCTGTGCTTTGCTCAGGTCTCGACAAGCACTACGACGAAAAGAATGGAGTTAAATGCCATCACAATGAAATAATAATGAAATGACACCTGCATTTCCACAAACGCAATGGCCGAATCTACGGTATGCTGATCCTTGGTTATGACACAATAAGTTCAGTTACTCAGCATTCAGGAGGAGGTAGTCAATTGGAATAGGCATTGCCTTCCTGGAAGAAGCCAAAGAGGTGTAGTAGATAATTGAGTCTCTGACTGTAGGCCTGTAACTATTGGAGTGCCGCAGGGATCGGTGCTGGGCCTTTCGGTCTTTATCATTTATATCAATGATCTGGATGACAATATGGTTAATTGGATCAGCAAATTTAAATGATACCAGAACTGGAAGTGCAGTGAACAGCGTGGAAAGCTATCGTGGCTTGCAGCTTGACCGGCTGGAAAATGGGCTGAAAAATAGCAGATGCAATTCAATGCAGACACATGCCAAGTGTTGCATCATGGTAGATTCACACAGAGCAGATCTTGCACAGTGAATGGTTGGAAAATGAAGGAATGTAGCAGACCAAAGGTATCCAGAAACACATTTTCATAATTCAGCGAAAGGGGCGGCAGATTATGATAGGATTTTAAAGACTGCTTTTGTCACATTAGACTTCAGAAATGAAAATACGGAATACAGGAGAAGAAGTGTTAGATTGAACCTGTATAAGATATTGGTGAGACTGAATTCAGAATCTTGTGTGCATTCATGGTCACCGACGTAGAGGAAAGCTGTATATTAGGTTGAATGTGTACTGAGAAAATTTAACCAAGTTGTTGACGGGACTGGAGGACCTGAGTTATAAGGAAAGATTGAATTGGTTAAGATTTTATTTGTTGCATGGATATTTGATAGAGGTATGTGAAATTATGAGGTGCACAGATCAGAAGATTGCAAGCAGGCTTTTTCCGCTGAGGTCGGGCTTTGCTACAACACACGGTAATCGATTAAGGGTGAGAAGTGAAAACTTTAAGGGGAACGTGAGGGGAACCACTCAGGGGGTCGAGGGAGTGGATCGTACTACCGGTGCGTGTTGCAAGCATGTTCAATTTCAACTGTTACCAGAATTTTGGGTAGATACATGAATGGTAGGGGTACAGAAGGTTATGGCCGTTGGGAGTAGGCAGTTTAAATGGTTAGACAATGACTAGATGGGACAAAGGGCCTGTTTCAGTCATCACTTTTCTATAACTCAATGAAAGGTCAGCCACCCATTTTTGGGGAATTCAGATGGAGGTGAGAACATGTGTGGCTAGCTGCTTTCCGACCCTCAGTATGTGCAATGAAGCCCAGTTTTTTATTTATCCTGGGTTAATGAGCTCAGCTGAATTTGACCGATGGTCCTGATAATATGTGAAGTTAACTTTAGACTGAATGCCTGCTCAACAGTCCAGATGCGCAGCCCCTACTCTTATACCACAGCGATAAATACAGCAGGTGCAAGAGGAGAAGGGTATGCTGAACCTGTAGTTCCCTGTGCTCCCCACCTTAACAGGCTTTTACAGCTAAAACCAGATCTGCTGGAGACAAGCCAGAGATACAACTTCCAGAGTCAGATGTAAATTCTAGAACGTGCAGGCGATTATCACTATTCCCTTTGATATCAACAGTTATGTCACAATATATGAAATACTCACCTCATTTTCTTGTGCACTGAAATGTCCCTCCTTTGTCAACATCCAACCCAGTCTTTCAACCTTTTCTTCAATTGCTTGTTTCAGTCTGTCCCTGTAGAACTTTGTTAGTTGGTACAGTCGATACTCGTCCCACTGAGCCAGGAGCTCAGAGATTGTAGATTCTGTAGCTGTGAATTTAAAAAGGATAAGGTAGACACGAACTCGAATATCCCTCGTCTCCACTGCTGTCACCTTACGCAGCAAATCAATCATGTCTCGAATCTTAGTGTTACCTACATTTAGCTACAAAATACGGATTTTCTTCCAATCTTTTAAAACCGACATAACAATGCTCTGGACATCAGTTTACCAGAAGGACCAGTTCCCCACAGTCTTACTCCCAAACCACCCTCTCATCCAGTACAAATATGGCCAATAAATACTGTGATTGTCAATGATTCTCGCTTCTCTGAGATACTCTCTTCATCTGAGCGACTACTTTTCCTTAATTCACATCAAATAAATTATCTTAATCTGGGCAGCTGCATTTCCTTCAATACACATCATACAAATCCTCGCTTCAGGTAGTACATTTCCTGTAGTGGGGTAAAGGGTGCCCCACTACACCACATGTACCACACTCACATAGTATTTTCTCCTCTCTGACCAACCCTCCAAGTGCGTCTATTCCTTGGCGCACTTCCCACGGTCCCCTTGTAAATTTATAATAAGTTTGAATGGCCTTGACAGAGTAGATGTGGAAAGGAAGTTTCCCATGGTAGGAGAGTCTGAGGCAAAACAGACATGCGGAGCAATTTCTTTAACCAAAAGGTGGTGAATTTGTGGAATTTGTTCCCACATGCAGCTGTGGAGAACAGGTCGTTGGGTGTATTTAAGGTAGAGAGTGATAGGTTCTTGATTGGACATGGCATCAAAGGTTACGGAGGGAAGGTCGAGAACTGGGGTTGAGGAGAAGCAAAAAAAGAGGATCAGCCATGATTGAATGCTGGAGCAGACTCGATGGGCAGATGGCCTAATTCTGGTCCTATATCTTATGATCTTATAATCCCCTTCATTGTCCAATGTACCAGCAATTCTGGTAGCATTTGCAAACGCAAGAATGACATTAACAACTTTATCTCCCATATCTTTAATACAGATAGCAAACAGTGGATCCAGCATTCATAGATACCACTAGTCACAAGCCGACAATCTGAGTAGCTCTCTATTATTAACTGTCTGATTCCTTTCACCTGGTCATTTTTGTATCCAATTGTCCAGATCGTTCACAGGGAAATTAATCCTAGACTTGTATATGGTGACAGATGTGTACTTTGCTAATAAATTCACAGTGAATTTTGAACTTTTAATAAATGCAAAGGTCTGTGAATGTAGCAGCTCAAGTAGGCAATGTGTGGAGGCAATTGTTAACATTTTGACATCATTTGTTGCAGCACAGAGTACACTTGCAGGGAAGTCTTCTGACAACTTTATAAGTTGGTTGGGTCAGTCGGAACAGCGTGTGTAGTTCTAGTAACAATACAACCGGATGGATGTATTTGTACTGAAGAGAGTGCAGAAAAGATTCAGCAGGGGATTGCTTGTGATTGAATATTTCAATTACAGAAGATCGTATCGATAGTTTCTGATTCAAAGTCTCGGCCCAGACATTCCTTATTCATTTTCCCCCATAGATACTGCTTGACCTGCTGACACCCTCCCTTTTTGTGTGTTACGTGTTCTCGTCACTGAGTTGAAATGCCTTGGGATTCACATTAATCATACCCCTGATAGCCTTGTTTCATTCCATGATTGTCTCCTGCTCGTTCATATTCCTCAAAGACTCTGTGCTATTTCCGCGTAGAAGGACCTAAAGCATCCTTTTAGAAAACTACGTTCACCATTTGTCCTCAGCCCAGACTTTGATTAGTGCATTAAAACATCCAAACAGACATAATTTTCTCTACAAAGAGCTGTCTCCTGCTCCTGGGCCATTCTCAACACTGGTAATGTTCTCGGCTCGGCTGCCAGAAACAGATTCTGAAAACACCCTTCATCACCATTGCACTGCAGCCCAGAAAACCAGTTGGAAATTGCTGATTGTCCTTCCAAATCCCAAAATTCTTTGTTACCACGCAATCTCTTAAATCCCAGAAATGCTTCAATTATCTGGCGGTGACTTTCAGAAATGAATCTTGGAGTGTCTTCAACATCAGTGCCTGTCTAGAGGTGAAACAGACTTGACTGTTCCCTTCACTTCCATCACTCACAAGAGCTAAGTAATCCACTAATATTAAAGCCTATAGCAACTATTTCTTCAGATACAAAAACTGTAAAAGAGAGTTAAGAGTGGATATGGAAATCAATACGTAGTGTGCATCAGTTTTCACAGTGGAAAACACTAGCAATATGTTGGAAGTTTCAGGTGTCAGGTGTAATGAAGCGTATGAAGTTACCATTACTCGGGAGGAGGGTTTTGAGAAAATGAAAGGTCTGAAAGTACAGTAGTCACCTGGACCAGGTGTTGCACTTCCCAGAGTTCTGAAAGAAGTGGCTAAAGTAATCGTACAGGCATTAATAATGATTTTTCAAGAATCACTAGATTCTGGAATGGTTCCAGAAGTTTGTAAAATCCCAAATGCCCATTCCACGCTTCAAGAAGGGAGAGAGGCAGATGAAAGGAAACTATAGGCTAGTTTGTCTGACCTCAGTTGTTAGGAAGATGTTGCAGTCTATTACTAAGGATGTCTCAAAATACTTGGTGGCACATGATACAATAGGTCGTAGGTCATAGTTTTCTCAACAAAACATCTTGCCCGACAGATCAGTTGCAATTCTCTGAAGAAAGAACAAATAGACAATAGTGAATCGGTTGATATTCTGTAGTTCGATTTTCAGAAGACCTTTAAAAAGATGCCGCACGTAAGGCTGCATAACCAGCTACGAGCCCATTGTAGTACAGGAATGAATCGAGAATGGATAAAACAGGAGTTGTTTGGCAAGGTGCAAAGAGTGCCAATAAAGGGAGCATCTTCTGCTTGGCCGTGTGACTAGTGGTGTGTCCCCAGCAGTCTGCGTTAGGTCCGGTTCTTTTTTACGTTATATGTCATTAATTTGGATGACAGAATTTATGGTTTGTTGCAAGTTTGCAGGTGATCTGAAGACAGAAGAGGTTTCGAGGAAGTAGAGATGTTACAGAAGGACTTTGACCGATTAGGGGAATGGGCAAATAAATGGTAGATGGAATACAGTGTTTGGAAGTGTACTGTAATGCAATTCGTAAAAAAAAGGAAATGAAAGTGTTGACTATTTTCTAAATGGAGAAAAAATACAAGAAACTGAGGTGCAAAAGAATTGGGAGTCCTTTTGCAGGATTCGCTACGGTTATTTTGCAGGTTGAGTTTGTGGTGAAGAAAGCAAATACAATGTAGACATTCATGTCAAGAGACTAGCATATCGAACCAAGGATATAATGATGACTATTTATTTTTAAAAATGGTGAAGCCTCACTGGGAATATTGTGAGCAGTGTTGGGCCCCTCATCTTAGAAAAGCTATGCTGAAACTGCAGAGGGTTGAAAGGAGGTTCACAAAAATGATTCCAGGATTGAATAGCTTGTCACATGAAGAACATTTGATAGCCCTGGGCCTGTATTCAGTAGAATTTAAAAGAATGACTGTGACCTCATTGAAACCAATCGAATGGTGAAATTACTTTTTTAGATTTGTTGTGGAGAGAAGGGCTGTAATATTGGGAAAGTCCAAGACCAGCCCCAGAAGAGAGTGGCGTCCTTTTAGAATATAGGTGAGGACAAATTTCTTTATCCAGAGAGCAGTGACTCTGGACTGGGCAAAATCGCAAATCAACAACTTCTTTCTCTATCTTATTACCATAACACCATAAGACCATAAGACATAGCAGCAGAATTAGGCCATATGGCCCACCGAGACTGCTCGACCATTCAATCAAGGCTGACAGTTTTTAAAAAATCTCGTCCTCAACCCCAGTTCCCGGCCTTCCCCCGTAACCTTTGTTGCCATGTCCAATAAATAATCTATCAATGTCTGCCTCAGATAAAACCAAGAACATGGCCTCCACAGCTGCAAATTCCATAAATTCACCGCCATTTGTCTAAAGAAATTTCTCCGCATCTCCTTTTTAAAAGGACGCCCCTCTGTCCTGAGGCTGTGCCCTCTTGTCCGAGACTCTTCCACCATGGGAAACATCCTTTCTGCATCTTCTCTGACTATGCCTTTCAACATAAGACTACAACATATAGCAGCGTAAGTAGGGCATTCAATCATGGGCTGATCTACTTCATCCAGTCATCCCCACAATCCTGCTTTCACCCCATATGCTTTGATGCCCTGGCTAATCAGGAATCTATCTATCTCAGCCTTAAGTGCACCCAATGACCTGGCCTCCACAGCCACTTGTGGCAACAAATTCCACAGATTTGTCACCCTCAGACTAAAGTAATTTCCCCGCATCTCAGTTCTAAAAGGAAGCCCTTCAATCACGCAACGAATGGGAATAAAATAATCCTTTTCTGGTTGGCTGTCCCGTGACTAGTGGTGTTCCGCAGGGGTCGGTGTTCAGACCACTTCTTTTCCTGCTGTATATTATTGATTTAGACGATGGAATAGATGGCTTTGTTGCCAAGTTTGTTTCTCCTACAATGGAGTCTGTCTTACCTCCGTACTTGGGTTCCAGTTTCGACATTTACCACATGTTCTCTAATTCCAATGTCTACAAACTGCAAGTGTGTAGAATGACCCACGGATGTGATGTCCGAGTAAATAGTCCGTGATTCCCCGTTTTATATCTACATAAATAAAATAAAAATCGGCGGGATACATTGACCAAAAGGATGTGGCGGTGCTGCTGCTTGACTCATGACTACTAGCTACTCGTCCAGTCATGAACGCTCTGCTTGAAGAAAGTGAGAAAATGATCCCTGCCGAAACCACGGACGCTGAGGAAACTCTCTAAAATTGTTGCAGCCCGTTAAATGCAGATTTCTGAATTTGGTAAACGTTGGTGGAATTGGTGATCACCCCTGTGAATGTGCGCATTCAGAATTGCTTTTTGTAGGGCGGCGTACAACCGCTCCGTTCGAACGTTCCAGAGTGATGGTTACTGTCCAGCAAGAGTTCTCACTCAATGTCAGCAAGACTAAGGAATTGATTACAGCCTTCAGGAGAAGGAAACCAGAAGTCCCTGAGGCATTTCTCATCAGAGAATCAGAAGTGGAGTGGGTTAGTGACTTCAAATACCTAGATGTTATCAGTTTGGAGGAACTGTCTTGTGCCAAGCACGAGTGCAATTCTGAAGAAAACACGGCAGCGCCTCAATGTTTTAGCAGTTTTCGGAGATTTCTCATCACATCTAAAATGTTGACAGATTTCTATGAATACGTAATGCAGTATATTGAACAGCTGCATGGCAGCCTGTCATGGATGCACCAATGCTCTAAAATGTAATGGATAGGGTACAGTTCATGAAGCATACAGCGCTCCCTATCATGGATCCTGCTGTAATCTCCATGTTTCTGCATGCAGTCATCCACTTATGCGATGGCTGGTCTCCACAGATTTGCGCTGCCCATACTCATCCATTTCTCCATTCTTCTTCTTTTCCTTATCAGATCAGTCTGTTATGTTTCAATTCACTGCCTGAATCTGATCTGACTGACCTGCATCAGTTTCTACTTGTATTCGGCCCAAGGCCACAACGATATTATCTTAGTTTTTTTTTCATCCCAGACTTGCAACCTAGATCATTTATTTTGTTATTTCCCACCCAGACTAGTTCAAACCCAAACAACCAGGACAGCTAAAACACTGGGCCCAAACCATCAATGACAGGTTGCATTCCCAAATGAAAGCCGTGGAAGAATCATCAGGTACGTCGTCTGCTGAAGGCTAGATCTGTGGCATTAAAGGCTGGCGACACAGATCTGTACCACAGGACCAAGTATGAGGCGAATGGCTATCACAAGGGCGAAGAGACAATTTCTTATGATGTTGGAGGTGACATTGGATGTCGACAACTCTGGCAGAGTTTGCAAACAATTAATTCCTACAAAGTGAAACCCAATTGAATGAATGGTAGTGATGCTTCACTACCATATAACCCAAAAACTTCTATGCCCACATTGAAAGGAAGAATATAACTACAGCTGTGACAATCCGTGATGGACTTGGTGACCCTGTGATCTGTCTGTCAGGGGCCGATGTTAGGATGTCTTTAAAGAAATCGAACCTCCGAAAGGTGGAAGCTGCCGACGGAGAACATGATAAGGCGCAGAAAACTTGTGCTAACCAACTGGTGGAAGTATGCACGGACATTTTAATTTCTCACAGCTACAGACGGAAGTTCCCACTTGCTTCAAAATGGCAACAATTATACCAGTGCCAAAGAAGAATAATGTGCGCTGCCTTCATGGCTATTGCCCCGTAGCACTCATATCTACAGTGATGAAATGATTTGATAGGTTGGTCATGACTCGACTCAGCACTTGCCTCAGCAAGGACCTGGACCCATTGCAATTTGCCTATCGCCACAATAGGTCAACAGCAGGTGCAATCTCAATGGCTCTTCACACGGCCTTAGACCACCTGGACAATACAAACAGCTGTCAGGATGCTGTTCATCGACTATAGCTCAGTATTTAATAACATCATTCCCACAATCCTGATTGAGAAGTTACAGAACCTGGGCTCCTATACCTCTCTCTGCAATTGGATCCTAACTAGAAGACCGCAATCTGTGCGGATTGGTTTTAACATCGCCGCCTCGCTGCCGATCAACATGGTGCAGCTCAGAGGTGTGTGCTTAGCCCACTGCTCTGCTCTCTCTACCGTCATGACTGAGTGGCTGGGCATAGCTCAAATACCATCTATAAATCTGCTGATGATACAACCATTGTTGGGAGAATCTCAGATGGAGACGAAAGGGCGCACATGAGTGTGGTATGCCAACATGTGGAGTGGTGCCGCAACAACCTGGCACTCAACGTCAGTAAAGCAAAAAAAAAGCTGATTGTGGACTTCGGGAATGGTAAGATGAAGGAATGCATACCAATCCTTAAAGAGGGGTCAAAGTGGAGAGAGTGATCTGGGTGTCAAGATCTCCGCGGACCTAACCTGGTCCCAAAATACCGATGTAACTACAATGAAGGAAGGCAGCGTCCATATTTCATTAGGAGCTTGTAGAAATTTGGTACGTCAACAAAAAAACACTCAATATCTTCTATAGATATACTGTGGAGAGAACTCTAACAGGCTGTATCTTTCTCTACTACAGGGGAGGGGGCTACAGCAGAGGACGAAAGAAGCTGCAGAGGGCAAGAAATTTCTTCCGCTCCAGCTTGGGTACTAGCCTACAAATTACCCAGGTTACCTTCAAGGAGCGGTGTCTCTGAGAGGCAGCGTCCATTTTTAAGGACCTCCATGGACCTCCAGCACCAAAGGCATCCTCTTTTCGCATTTTACCCCCACTGCCATCCGATTCCTGAATGGACAGTGATCCCGTGAACAATACCTCACATTTTTAATATATATTATGTCCGTTGTTGCACAATTTTTAATCAGTTCAGTCTACGTTTACTATAATAGATATTATTATTATATTTCTTTTTCTTCTGTATTATATAGAGAATTGAACTGCTGCTAACTCCTGGGTGACCAAGGATGGGAGCTCACTGTTCAGGGATATTCAATATTCAGGAGGGATAGACATGAAAGAAAAGGAGGTGGGGTGGCGTTGCTGGTTAAAGATGAGATTAACGCAATAGAAAGGAAGGACATAAGCCGGGAAGATGTCGAATCCATATGGGTAGAGCTGCATAACACTAAGGGGCAGAAAACACTGGTGGGAGTTGTGTACAGGCCACTTAACAGTAGTAGTGAGGTTGGGGATGGTATTAAACAGGAAATTAGAAA
Source organism: Mobula birostris (assembly GCF_030028105.1). NCBI lineage: Eukaryota > Metazoa > Chordata > Chondrichthyes > Myliobatiformes > Myliobatidae > Mobula > Mobula birostris. Next base: position 70,986,535 of record NC_092382.1, read on the forward strand.
TGTGTGCAATAAAGGAACAGCAGTTATAATGGGTGACTTCAATCTACATGTAGATTGGGTGAACCAAATTGGTAAAGGTGCTGAGGAAGAGGATTTCTTGGAATGTATGCGGGATGGTTTTTTGAACCAACATGTCGAGGAACCAACTAGAGAGCAGGCTATTCTGGACTGGGTTTTGAGCAATGAGGAAGGGTTAATTAGCAATCTTGTCATGAGAGGCCCCTTGGGTAAAAGTGACCATAATATGGTGGAATTCTTCATTAAGATGGAGAGTGACATAGTTAATTCAGAAATAAAGGTTCTGAACTTAAAGAGGGGTAACTTTGAAGGTATAAGACATGAATTAGCTTAGATAGACTGGCAAATGACACTTAAAGGATTGACGGTGGATATGCAATGGCAAGCATTTAAAGGTTGTATGGATGAACTACAACAATTGTTCATCCCAGTTTGGCAAAAGAATAAATCAAGGAAGGTAGTGCACCCGTGGCTGACAAGAGAAGTTAGGGTTAGTATCAATTCCAAAGAAGAAGCATACAAATTAGCCAGAAAAAGTGGCTCACCTGAGGACTGGGAGAAATTCAGAGTTCAGCAGAGGAGGACAAAGGGCTTAATTAGGAAGGGGAAAAAAGATTATGAGAGAAAACTGGCAGGGAACATAAAAACTGACTGTAAAAGCTTTTATAGATATGTAAAAAGGAAAAGACTGGTAAAGACAAATGTAGGTCCCCTACAGACAGAAACAGGTGAATTGATTATGGGGAGCAAGGACATGGCAGACCAATTGAATAATTACTTTGGTTCTGTCTTCACTAAGGAGGACATAAATAATCTTCCAGAAATAGTAGGGGACAGAGGGTCCAGTGAGATGGAGGAACTGAGAGAAATACATGTTAGTAGGGAAGTGGTGTTAGGTAAATTGAAGGGATTAAAGGCAGATAAATCCCCAGGGCCAGATGGTCTGCATCCCAGAGTGCTTAAGGAAGTAGCCCAAAAAATAGTGGGTGCATTAGTGATAATTTTTCAAAACTCGTTAGATTCTGGACTGGTTCCGGAGGATTGGAGGGTGGCTAATATAACTCCACTTTTTAAAAAAGGAGGGAGAGAGAAACCGGGGAATTATAGACTGGTTAGCCTAACGTCGGTGGTGGGGAAACTGCTGGAGTCAGTTATCAAAGATGTGATAACAGCACATTTGGAAAGCGGTGAAATCGTCGGACAAAGTCAGCATGGATTTGTGAAAGGAAAATCATGTCTGACGAATCTCATAGCATTTTTTGAGGATGTAACTAGTAGAGTGGATGGGGGAGAACCAGTGGATGTGGTATATTTGGATTTTCAAAAGGCTTTTGACAAGGTCCCACACAGGAGATTAGTATGCAAACTTAAAGCACACGGTATTAGGGGTAAGGTATTGATGTGGATAGAGAATTGGCTAGCAGACAGGAAGCAAAGAGTGGGAATAAACAGGACCTTTTCAGAATGGCAGGCAGTGACTAGTGGGGTACCGCAAGGTTCAGTGCTGGGACCCCAGTTGTTTACAATATATATTAATGACTTGGATGAGGGAATTAAATGCAGCATCTCCAAGTTTGCGGATGACACGAAGCTGGGCGGCAGTGTTAGCTGTGAGGAGGATGCTAAGGGGATGCAGCGTGACTTGGATAGGTTGGGTGAGTGGGCATATTCATGGCAGATGCAATTTAATGTGGATAAATGTGAAGTTATCCACTTTGGTGGCAAAAACAGGAAAACAGATTATTATCTGAATGGTGGCCAATTAGGAAAAGGGGAGGTGCAACGAGACCTGGGTGTCATTATACACCAGTCATTGAAAGTGGGCATGCAGGTACAGCAGGCGGTGAAAAAGGCGAATGGTATGCTAGCATTTATACCGAGAGGATTCGAGTACAGGAGCAGGGAGGTACTACTGCAGTTGTACACGGCCTTGGTGAGACCACACCTGGAGTATTGTGTGCAGTTTTGGTCCGCTAATCTGAGGAAAGCCATAGAGAGAGTACAAAGAAGGTTCACCAGATTGATTCCTGGGATGGCAGGACTTTCATATGATGAAAGACTGGATGAACTGGGCTTGTACTCGTTGGAATTTAGAAGATTGAGGGGGGATCTGATTGAAATGTATAAAATCCTAAAGGGATTGGACAGGCTAGATGCAGGAAGATTGTCCCCGATGTTGGGGAAGTCCAGAACAAGGGGTCACAGTTTGAGGATAAAGGGGAAGCCTTTTAGGACATAGATTAGGAAAAACTTCTTCACACAGAGAGTGGTGAATCTGTGGAATTCTCTGCCACAGGAAACAGTTGAGGCCAGTTCATTGGCTATATTTAAGAGGGAGTTAGATATGGCCCTTGTGGCTACGGGGGTCAGGGGGTATGGAGGGAAGGCTGGGGCGGGGTTCTGAGTTGGATGATCAGCCATGATCATAATAAATGTCGGTGCAGGCTCGAAGGGCCGAATGGCCTACTCCTGCACCTATTTTCTATGTTTCTAAGTTAACAAATTTCACAACACATGCCGGTGATAATAAACCTGATTCCAATTGAAGCATTGTAAGGGAAAGGTCTGTTGATCGTTTGCCCTTGATGATTTCTGACAAAATTACTGCACCTCTTTCAAGCTTGGTTAAGTAGTCTGTTGCAGAGTTGATGCATAGTTGAGAGTCTCACTTGTGCAGAGAAGCAAATTTGTTTCCATCTGTCTCAGTAATTTGCTGATAAATTCAAAATGAGACCAACTGGAACATTTTCTGCCCAGGAATCCAAATGTTTCTAACTTTCTCTCCCTGTGACCCCAGGTGAGTGGGAGTGGATTGGTATGATACTGTTTTAAGTCTTTGCAATTGTGCTGCACAACGCTCAGACAGTCAGGCACAGTTTAGTGACCATCCACTTTGTCACTTTATCATTTCCGGTCAGTCATCTCATGTTCAGATACTCCCACAACCAGCCTCTATTTAAGTACATACCATCAGTGTTTGCGTACAGTTAATCCTATGTATTTACCAGCACATTAAATAGCTGCGTGTAATTTTATTTTTCATAGTATTCCATTTATATTTATTCTGTTTTTATAAGTAATGTGTTTTTGACAGCTGCACCGGACTCGTGCAATATTCGTTCTGCTCTCCTTTACACTCGTGGACTGCTGAATGACAGTAAACAATCCTAAAGCATGAGATAGATTGGGTTGGAGTCACAGAGAGGTACAGACTGGGCAAATAGAGAACAATCAATGCTTAAATCGCACAAGCTAATGAATAATTGCTGGCATTCTGGTACCTTTACTTATTGGTGTTTCTGAGAATCGATAATTCAATGAAAATGATTCAACACAATTCAAATTAACGCTGCAAAGGGATATTTTAATTTGCGTCTCACGGTCATTATTCCATGAGCGGTGAAATTCAACAACTTCACAATAAGAAGGTGGAATATAGGAGCGTTAATGACTCCTAACGGCAACTCCAAGCTTGCCTTTTCAGAAACAGCTCTATTTCCATCTTTAATATCTCCGTTTTTCCTCCTCAAGGTTGTTTTGAAGACCCTGACCTGGAGTTACAGGCTGACTACGGTTCCTTGCGGGAATGGGATCCGCTATCGTGGTTTCACAACTGTCCATTATTCGGCACACCAAGGGCTCGGCCTAAGAACTTTGCTCATCTTTGGAGGTCTGAATTTTCGTGGCTCTGCAGACGGGGGGTTCAGAGGTCAGTGTCCGAGCAGAAGACTGGTGTGCAGTGTAAGAAAGAAGATCTAAGACTGTGTGCCCAGCAACTCGAGATCTTTAAGCACATAGCTTGGAAAAAAAGCGACGCAACAGACTTTTAACATCGTGAAATGGAGACCACCTTTTCTCCCTTATTAGGGAGAGAGAGAGCCTGTGGTATGTCGAATGCCGGGTGAACAATGTAGTCTTTGCAGTACTGCAAGTCTGTGCCTTTGCTGTTGTGGGTTTTTATGTAGATGGGGTTAGGGGATTGTTGCTTTCTGCTGCTTACACGTGGGAGAGAGAGGAGCTTTAACTATCATTCACTCTTTAGGGGCACTCCACTGTTTTCGTGAATTGCTCCGAAGAAATAGCATTTGAAGATGTGTATTGTATACATTTCACTGACATTAACCTTTGAAACTTTGAAAAAGCACGAAAATGCATGGTTCAACGACATTTCGAATTACTGGTCTTGTGAACTCAGTGACGTAATAGGAGAGGGCTGGAGAAGCCGGTGACGTGGAAAGGGTGATATCAGAGATCAAAGCTCTGAACATCATAAGGAAACCTGGTACATGAGTAAAAAGGGACATTCAGACATAGCGTAATGTTTATGGTTCTGTGCCTACTGCAGTCAAAATACATACCAGAGGAATGCATAGACCTGACAAAATACAGCTATCAATAGGGATCATTGCTTACAAGGCAGCATCTAGCAAAAGTATGGGTATGAAGTTAGTCATCATTTTTAGATTATGAAGACATGCAGTCCTCTTTTATTGTCATTTAGTAATGCATGCATTAAGAAATGATACGATATTTCCTCTGGTGTGATATCACAAAACACAGGACAGACCAAGACTGAAAAAACTAACAAAACTATATAATTATAACATATAGTTACAACAGTGCAACAATACCATAACTTGATGAAGAAGTCCATGAGAACAGTAAAAAGTTCAAAGTCTCTCAAATGTCCCACATCTCACGCAGACAGGAGGAGGAAGAAAAACTCTCCCTGCCATGCCCGACCACAGTCCGACTCTGAGTCATCCGAAAACTTCGAGCCTCCGATCCGCTCTCTGACACCAAGTACTGAGCGTCATCTCTATCCGAACGATTCAACCTCAATCTCGGTCACCAACAGCAGGCAAAGCCGAGGATTCTGATGCCTTCCCTCTGGAAGATTCCCGACTGCGCAGTAACAACAGCAGTGAACTGGCGTTTCAGAAATTTCTCCAGATGTTCCTCTGTGCTTTCACGTCTGTCTCCATCAAATCAGAATTGTCCATGGTCCCTATTTAACGGATACAATATCATTTTTCACCGGAGGGCTGCGCACACGCGGGGCACTGCTCTCTCTCCTCCCGCCGAATTTGCAGTCTCAGCAGGATTGACAGCGGGCCAGGGACTCCAACTAGTTTGCGGAATTGACCGGGGGAGGGGGGTGAAGGGAGTGGGGCTGAAGGCTCCGGACACCAGGAAAATGAAATTCCTACTGGCGTCGGAAGGCTGGCTGGAATCTTTTCTGCAGCTATATCTAGTTATTTGTGGTCTCATTTTACCTGCGGTGAAAGTGAACCGCCTTCCGGGAAAGGAGAAGCAAAATAGTATTCTGCTGGTGACACGTCACATTCATCATCAGTTACCAGTCAGTGTGGCTTTAAATGGGAGGCTTCGATGCAAAGGAGCAATAACTCTCCTCAGGTAAACCAACACACATCGCTGGTAGGTTACATGGAGATTAAATCAAGACAGGTAAGAACACCTGGTCAGTGTAGTCTCCTTTCCCAGGTAGTAACTTTTCTATTCTTTGGGTGTTCATTGGGCGGGGTTTCGTCAGAGGAACTTAGTAGGTAGAAGTATTGACATTTGACACCTGGAACTTCTGCAAATCCCATTATCCCCATTACTTCCTCTCGAGCGTCATTTTCTAGCAGTCCAATATCGACTCTAGCCTCTCTTTTAAACATTATGTATCTGAGGAAACTTACGCTATCTTCCTTAATATCATTGGCTAGCATAATTTCGTATTCCTCCTTTGAATTCTTAATGCCTTCTGCTGTTTTTTTAAAATCTTCCCAATCCTCTAACTTCCTATGAACTCTTGCTCTATTACGTGCCTCTTGTTTGTGTATTATGTTGGATTTGACTTCTCTTCTTCGTCCGGGTGTGTCATCTTTTGTTTTGGAAATGTTTCCTCCTTGGGATGTATGTATCCTGTGCCTTCCAAGTTCCTTCTAGAAATTGCAGCCCTTGCCTCTCTGTTGTTATCCCTAGCAGTGTTCTTTTCAAATCATTTCTGGCCAATTCCTCTCCCAAACTTTTGTAATTACCTTTATTCAAACCTAATTCTGATACACCTGACTTTAGCTGCTTCTTCTGAAATATCAGGGTGAATTCGATCATATTATGATCATTTTCCCCAAAGCAGCCTTTTACCAAGCTCTCTAATTAATCCCAGCTCATTACACAGCACCCAATCCAGAATAGCTGATCTGGTAGTCGGCTCAACCTCGAGATGCTCTAAAAAGCCATCTTTCAAGCATTCTAGAAATTCCCCCTGTTGGTATCCAGCATGATGATGATTTGCCCAGGCTCCCTGCAGATTGAAATCTCCCATGACTAATGTAACATCGTCCTTTTGGTATGCATTTTCTCTCTCCCATTGTAATTTTTAGACCACATCCTTTGGGGAGTCTGTACATCAGGGTCTTTTACCCTTACAGTTCGTTAGCCCGATCTATAATGATTAAACACCTTTGGACCCCGTATCACCCTTTTCTGATTATTTGATTTCATTTTTAATCAACAGGGCAATGCCGCCCGCTTTACCCTCTTGACTGTCCTATCGCCACATTGTGTATCCGAAACATTACGCTCATTATTTATCCATGATTCAGTGATTCATACAACATCCTATACACCTATTCCAACCTATGACTGTGTGACAAGTTCTTCTACCCTATCTCGCATACTTAGCGCATTCAAGTATAACACCTTAAGTCCAGTATTTACCTGTTTCGATTTTATCCATCTATTATAATTCAACTCATCCTCTTGACTGCAATTTTGCCCTATCATCAGCCTTTCCTTGTTTGGAGCCTCAGTTTCTGAACTGACTACCGCATCTTCAGCACTATCACGCCGGTTCACATCCCCGGGAAAAGATAATTTAAATCCACCAAAAAGAATCCAGCCAACCTGCCCGCAAGGATATTGGACACCTCGGGTTCAGGAGTAACCTGTACCATTGGTGCAGGTCATACACATGCCAGAATCACCACAACAATCTCAACTACAATATCTTTCAAAATCGTTAATGACAATGAGCAAAACGGCAACAAATCGTCTCTGTGTTCGATGTCCCCAGCGATAATCAACACTCTTCAGAGATTATCCGTCTGCTGTCAGTGGCCGCATAACCAGGACTTACGATATACACCAGCGGCTCATACAGCCATTGTCCACCAGCTCCCATGGCTGCACACAAACTTTATCGGTGGGGGTGGGGCTGGTGGTGTGCTGAGCTGGGGTATAGCGTGTTCAAGGGCAAACTGCAGGCTAGCGGAGGGAAGCATCTCTTTTATTTGGTCAAAGTGCAGAAAATTCTTTCCAGAAATAGTTTAGTGTATTTGTGGATAAAAAACCTAAAATATGAAATGAGGTGCTGCTTGTGTTGAGTGGCTGCAGATAAAACACACCAGGGATGCTAAAACTATCGAGTCGACCTCATTTACAGCTTTATACAGCTGCTTCTTTTTCTGAACTCACATATTGGCAATGACATAGTCAATATAATTGTTTAAATATCTTGTATACATGTATATCCTGTTGAACATACTTAAACACTTTAACATATTGTGAAGAATGCTGCAAATAAATGTTCAGGTTTGTGTTGTTCCAACCAGGCTGTGTACAACAACAAAGGGTATTATTGCACATCACAAATCACATTAATTGCGTTCAGAAATAGATTCAGTTAATTCATTGTAGTTCAGCACATACAGACATATGGAATATGCCACATGTTGTTATGAAATGAAAATAGTACATGTTATTATTATAGATTTTGCAACCATATGAAATGTTTCTCCAATACGAGTAAACATTCCAAGGAAGAAGTCTCTACAGATGGGGAAGGATGTGAAACACAACCTTGATGAATCTGCCCAAAATTTACATTAATCACATTCAGACTCACCTCTCTGACCTCCTGTGGAGCCACTGTGTAGATTGGAACTGCAAAGTGGCAGACACAACCAGACACATTGAGTACACTGCTGGAACATCAGAACGATGACAGGATTTGTATTCAAAATGCAGAATGGTCTGAACTTTGAAAACACATCACTGACCGATGGGATATTGTCACTGCAACTCTGGATCTAAGCTCACTGAACTGAGATGATAACCTCACAGCTGGCCACGCTGCCGACACCATTACTATTCCCTGCCCATCGTCGATCATGACGATAATGTTGTCTCTGGAGCCTTAACACTGACCACACTGCTAATGTAACAGCGTGTCCTGGTCATTCTCTGAAATACATTCCTAAGACACCCATATTTTAACTTCTTCCTTCTCTGCATAGTATTCAATTGGAGATTTACCCAAATCCTTGAGTCAGCTGATCGCGATTAGGTAGATCAATGGCACCAACAAATGCAATATTGTATTATGTACATTACTGCCCCATATGACTGAATAGCTAACAAACCAGGTGGAGAATTAGTACAGATGCTTCTCTCCTACGGTGTTAGCACTAATATTAAATGCAGGATCACTGCCATCCTCCTACATCAGCTTTCACCTTAAATGTGCAACTGATGTGTCGTTGTTCTAATACCAATTAATTTCAATTTGTCGAAATGTAGCTGGAATAAGAGAAAATCTGCAGGTGATGGAAATCCGAACAACACACATAAAATGCTGGAGGAATTCAGCGGGCCAGGCAGCTTCTACGGAAAGGAGTGCAGTCGACGATTCAGGACGAAACATGTCGGCAGGGCTGGAGACAAAAAAAGCTGAGGTGTAGATTTGAAAGGTGTGTCGGGGGGGGGGGGGTGAGAGAAATGCCAGGAAATAGGTGAAACTTGGAGGGGAAGGGATGAAGAAAAGATCTAGGAAGTTGATTGGTGAAAGAGACAGAAGGCCATGGAAGAAAGAAAAAAAAATGTGTGGATAGGAGCACCAGAGGGAGGCAATGGGCTGGCAAGGACATAATATGAGAGAGACACACAAGGGAATGGGCAACAGTGGGGGAGGGGGGGGTGGCATTACTGGAAGTTTGAGAAATCGATCATGCCATCAGGTTGGAGGCTAATGGAACAGAATATAAGGTATTGTTCCTCCAATCTAAGTGTAGCCCTATCGTGACATTGGAGGAGCCCATAGACGGACATATTGGAATCGGAACGGGAAGTCAAATTAATATGGGTGGCCACTTGAAGATCCTGCTTGTTCTGGCGGACGGAGCATAGATACTGAGCAAAGTGGTCCCCCAATCTACGCCGGTTCTCACGCGATATACATCGGGTGTGGTTTTCCTATAGATAAGTCACTGCACAACAGATTGGGAATTATATTAAACGAACACCAACACAAATAATTTGTCTCCATCACATGGATGGCGGAGCAAAGTGATTGAACAACGCAGTAATGTGAGGCACAGAAGTTGATCATTTTAACTTTAGCTTCAGCACAGTCAATTTTTCAAACACCATACGTGTAGCATAAACTTATATACAAGATAAAGCATTATTAGCATCTATTTCATTACATCTGGTAGTGAAATAATCAAAACGGGACATCTTTCTCACTGTGCGAGACGGTAAACTATTTAGATAATAGTCGTGGAAAGGGATTGGTAATGCAGAGGGATCTGAGGAAAACGTTTTCCAACCATATACCAGAAGCAGTCTGGAATGCACTGTGTAAAGTGACTGCTGGTGGAGGGTAAACTCAAAACATTTACAAGTGTAATATCGCACAGTAGATTGAGAGAGTTGCCAGATATGAAGCAAGCAAACTGTTTGCACTTCTGGAACTTGACAACTATTAGAGGCGTAGTTCATTTCTTAAATGGATCCTACGCAGCAATAAATAAAGTAGCCGTGGATGTTAGCAGCGAATCACTGACTGTACAAAATCAGAACCAGAATGAGGATTAGTATCACCAGCATATGTCATGAAATCCGTCTTTATGCGGCAGCAGTACATCGCAATGCACAATAACAAAAACCGTAATTCCCCTTACTGAAATTAAACGTTTCCCTAACTTGTCTGTTCCTATCCCCCTCCAATACTATGGTAAAGGAGATAGAATCGTGATCACTATCTCCAAAATACTCTCTGACTGAGAGACCTACCACCTGACCGGGTTCATTTTCCAATGCCAGATCAAGTACAGTCTCTCCTCTTGTAGGCTTATTGTGTCACGAAATCTTCCTGAGCACACCTAACAAACTGCATCCCATCTAAATCGCTTACTCTAGAGAGATGCCAATCAATATTTGGGAAATTAAAATCTCCCACCACAACAACCCTGTTATTATTACTCCTTTCCAGAATCTGTCTCGCTGTCTGCTCCTCGATGTCCCTGTTACTATTGGGTGGTCTTTCAAAAAAAAAACACCATGTTGCATTATTGGCCCCTTCCTATTCCTAACTTCCACCAACACAGACTCCGTAGACAACCCCTCCATGACTTCATTCCTTTCTGCAGCAGTGACACTATTTCTGATCAACAGTGCCATGCCCTCACCTCTTTTGCCTCCCTCCCTGTCCTTTTTGAAACATCTAAAGCCTGGCACTTGAAGTAGCCATTCCTGCTCCTGAGCCATGCAAGTCTCTGTAATGACCACAACGTCACAGCTCCAAACAATGTTACCTCTAATTTTTAGTAGTCAGTGTGCACAAAAATCTTATGTTGTGCAATTTATTTTTCCTGTGACAAAAGTATGAGCGCACTGAATGCACACATGGCACAGTTTATGTAGGTTTGTTATGTATTTGACATAAAACTGCACAGAATTGGAGGCCGGTAACTAGTGGTGTGCCTCAGGGATCTGTACTGGGTCCAATGTTGTTTTTCATATACATTAATGATCTGGATGATGGGGTGGTAAATTGAATTAGTAAGTATGCAGATTATGATACTAAGATAGGTGGCGTTGTGGATAAAAAAAAATAGCTTTTCAAAGCTTGCAGAGAGAATTAGGCCAGTTAGAAGAGTGGGCTGAAAGAAGGCAGACAGAGTTTAATGCTGATAAATGTGAGGTGCTACATTTTGGTAGGACTAATCAAAATAGGACATACGTGGTAAATGTTAGGGCAGTGAAGAATGCAGTATAACAGAGGGATATAGGAATAATGGTGCATAGTTCCCTGAAGGTGGAATCTCATGTGGATAGGGAGGTGAAGAAAGCACTGCACATTTCTTCAGCTTTTTTTCAGCTCAGAGATATCGTTGGGCTGCACAGCTGAAAAAAAAACATAGGGATTGTTCTTAACAAGGAAGATTCCAGGACTGAAAAGGGTGGGAAATGTATGATGCCTCTGGGCGTGTAGTCTTAATAGTTTAAAATACTGAGAGGACATCTGATTGAAATACACACAAATTAAAAGTCCAAAAGTCCTAGATGGAATAGATATCATGAGTTTCCGTGTTGTATGACTCTATATCAATCTACAGTATACTTTTCTGCTGATAAAAAGAGAAACTGGTGTAAATGTCTGACTTTGTTGCTACAAGCATAACCCAGAATATTGAACTTTGCGAAGTTCCTCACGCAATAATGAAATTCTAGTTCCAAAGCAACAATGAAATGCGTGTACAGCTTTTGAACATGAGTGTATATTGGTAACCAACACTGGTATCGTTGTGTTTCCACACTTGTAACAACAGTGACCCTGAAAGGGTACTGACAGGATGCAAATAATTACATTAACAACCCAAAAGCTGTCTTGTAGATTTGTCAAAGTATAGTATTGTCTGCATTCAATTCTTAACATACACTGAAGACTTAATAGATTCTAGGCTCACACAGGAGACTTCAGACCAAATCTACCTTGTCTGTTGATGATGCAGGGCTGTCGTCAAGTTGCGACAGTGCGTACATTCTCCCGTTCTGGAGAATCTGGGAGCACAGATCCAAGGCAGAACAGGAACAGAACATGGTTTGCTGAGAACATTATTGATCTCTCAAAACAGCATCTGAGGAAATGTCATCCATCTGAACGCCTACTGTGTTAAATTTCTCTCTCCATAATTTCTGCATAGCTTGCTGATGTTTCTGATAATTTGTCTTTTTAAGTTCAGAGTTATGCCATCCGCATTATTTTGTCTTTTCATCACCAGAGAAGTTTTTCCTCTGTGGTTATTTGAAATGGCTGAGCAGAATCTGGAAGCTCAGGTTACACAGCACTGGCTGTATCATGAGTTTTTTTTTCAGGACAATTAGCGTGGTTGAATGGATTTTCTGGAAGTTGCTTCGCACTGAAAGCTAATGGGCATCCTTCACCTGAACTCCATCCTTGCCAGCAGCAACAGAAGCAACTTTCTAGTTAAACACGTGAGCCATTACACACGTGACATTTGATCAGGTTGCTAATTTCATCAGGTGCCAAAACACATTCTTCTCACCCCCGATAAACACATTTTTTCACAACCTCTGTTTTCCTATTAATCGTTGTATATTTCAACGTGGGATTATCTTCTGATTCTGAACTTCTGTGTTGTATGTCTATTTTGAAATAGTCTTTCTGTGTTCCAGAGCTGTGACATTGTTGGCAGTGTGTTCCGGGGCGTCACAGAACACTTCAGCTGACGGGCAGGGGTTAAACTGCCCACAAGTTCATACAAAGCGATATCAACTCAATACCAAACACACAAAAACACAAGTACACACATACAGTCTCTCTCTCACACAAACACACACACATTAAAGAATTAATGTGATTCAAAACGCGTAATGAGATAATCCAGTTCGAATACTAAATGGTAACAAATGAAAAATTGAAATAAGTTCTGTATCGAAGAGTAGTTCTTTTTTAAAGTAAACTGGTGTAATCATGCCAGATGTGAAAGTTAGGTTGAGCTAGGGTCACACGGCCTTGGGTTCCACACCCACAAGCCCCCATGATCTTATTTTGTCCATCCAGCCGACGCCTAACCGGCAAGATCCCATAGTAAATGTAGGGCAGAGTTATCCTATGCATTGGCTAACATTTCCTAATCAACAAAAGATAAACCTTCAAGAGATTAGTGACTTACAGTGTAACAGAGTAAGTTGGAAAGTAGAGATAAAACAAATAAAAAAGAGCAGCCCTTCAATAAATGAGCGAACAAGACCAAAGTCTCACTTACCAGTGACTTCGAGAGTGATGGTCGCTAAGGTTTTTGGGCCACGGATTGGAAGCATGTTCACACGGTACACCCCACTGTCTGACTCGTTCACCGACTTCAGCAGTAGCGACCCATTGGAGGTGAATAGTTCAGCTCGCGATGTATAGGGATTATCAATGGACACGAATTGATCGATCCACTGACAGATAGTTTTCCCATTGAAGGTCCAGCTTCCACTTGAGATCTTCCCTGATGGCCGCACTGAAAAGAAGGCTTCTCCCCCGATGGCTGCATATATTTTTCTGCGCTCTACATTGATGGTAAAATGCTGAGACTCACCTGAGGAAGAGCAAATCGTATGAGGGTAAAGTGACAAAGGTGCAAAAACTAGAGAAATGTACGCACAGTAGCTCAGTAATTACAGATATTTATAACCTATATACAGCTGAAAACGCAGATCGCCTCTTGTAAACCAATCTTCTATCCTACATCTATCCACCAATCTGTTGATTCAGGGACACCCTCTTCCACCAGGCCAGCAGACTGATTAACTCACCCTGATACAATTGTATTTCTATATTGTATGGACTGTCCTGTTGTTCGTGTTATTATCATCATCATGGCTTGGCTTCGCAAACAAAGATTTAGGAAGGGGGCTGCCTACGTCTGCTGCAGGCTCGCTGGTGGCTGATGAGGCCAATACGGGATAGGCAGGACCGGCCACAGCAGCTGCAAGGGAAATTCTGTTCTGGGTTTGGTGCTGCTGTGTCACGGTTCTTCCTCCCTCTCCTTTTGTCCTTAATGCCGGCCCTGCGTGTGTTCTCGAAGGAGGAGACAGTTCGGTGAATGGTGCGTCGCCAGGCCTCGCAATCGGAGTCTAGATTAGACCACTGGCGATGGTCAATGTGACAGGCGCCAAGGGATTTCTTCAGAGAGTCCTTATAATTTACCATAAGTAATTGCACATTGCACATTCAGACGGAGAGGTATGTGATGCAACACAGAGCGTCATAGGAAGTCATTCCTGCCTGTGGCCATCAAACTTTACAATTCCTCCCTTGGAGGGTCAGACACCCTGTGCCAATAGGCTGGTCCTGGACTTATTTCCATTTGGCAAAATTTACATATTATTATTTAATTATTTATGGCTTTACATTGCTATATTTATACTCTATTTTCCTGGTTGGTGCAACTGTAACAAAACCCAATTTCCCACGGGATCAATAAAGTATGACTACGACAATGACAATGTATACGAAAGATGTAAGTAAAAAACTCAATTCAGTCATTCAATTTATTCCTGGCCAATGTACCTTCACTGGAGTGTAAGTCATAGGACCTAGAGGTAAGATTGCTGTATTGGAGGGAAGCAAGTGATTATTGTGTTTTCTGTTTCACTGAGATGGACCGGTCAGCAGCATCAGGCAAGAACAAAGCAGCGGCGCTCCGACATAGAGCTCTTGTTTCATTCTTGTTCTCCAGACTCAGACCATCCTACATACCGAGGGAGTTCCCCGGCGTGATCCTCACTGTCATTTATGTACTGCCAAAGGCAGATGTCAAGCAAGCACTGGGCGTATTTAATATCATTATAAAGAAGCAAGAAATGACATACCGCGACGGCTTTCATATCTTTGCCAGACACCTTTAATCAGGTAGTTTGAATAAGTCTCGGCCCAACTACATCAGCACATCACCTGCGGCACCTGAGGACCCAGCACACTCGACGACTGATGCACTACTATCCAGAATGCCTGTTGTTTCATCCCTAGACCACATTAGCGGAAATCCAAAATCTGACTGTTCTCACCTTACTTGCACACAGACAAAGCAGCCTGGCCCCAGATACTATTCCAATAAAGTGTTTGTCCTGGGTGGCTAATTGGCTGAGTCTATGGACTTCATTGTCTACATTCAGCAGTCTGACGTACCACGTTGTTTCAGGCAATCTGTAGTCATACCGGTCCGCAGAATATCGCGGTTATCTGCTCAAAGCCTAACATCTTATTGCACTAGCATCCATTGTACGGAGTGATTCGGGAGTTTGCTCATGAAAAACATGAACCCCTGCCTGAGGAATGAAGTATTTCTTTTCCAAATTGCCCAGCATCACAGCTGGTCGACACCAGATGTAATTTAATTGGCTGGTCACTAAGTACTGGAACAACTGTACAATAAATATGCATAGGTGAGAGTGGTTCACATTGAGTACAACTCAGCACCCCCTCAAAACAAATCATTAGGCACCACAAATAGCTCCCTGTTCAACTGGATCCTCGATTTTCTCAGATGCAGACACCAGTATGTACGATTTAATACAAAAAATCCATGGGCCCGATTCGAGATATCCCTGATCCTGGCAATAGGATAGCAACATTATCATCTGGGTGTCCCCTTTACCTCCATGGAATCTCCTTTTTACTCTTCTAATTAAGTAATCTTCTGTCACTATTGCACTCCTGTTCTCCCCCCCCCGCCCCATTTTCTTCTGAGCCACAGAGCCAGACTCAGTGCTGGAGACATATACGGCTTCCTTCTGGTAAGACAACCCTCTAATAGTATTCAAAGCAGTGTACTGATTATTGAGGGGTAAGGCTACAGGGGCGTTCTGCAAAGGTCAACTATCCCTTTTCCATCTTCTGACAGATACCCAGGGACCCGCTTTCTCGAGCTTAGGAGTGACATATCCATCACCTCCTCATTCTTCTGTGTTGGTCAAAGTTCACCCAGCTGCAGCTTCAGTTGCTTAATACTGTCTCTTAGAAGCTGCAACTCAATTAACGTCGTGAAGATGTGCTTGCAGGACCTTCATTGCTGACCTAAACGCTCGCAGACCGCAGTAAGTAGATAAGTATTTATGAACTTACTTCTTACTTAAGTAAGCAAATGAATGAACAAATAAATAAATGAGTAAACAAACAAGAAAAATGAATAAGAAAATAAACAAGTGAGCGAGGAAAGAAACACAGAAACGAATAACTAATATTGCCGATATAAATAAATTCACAAACAAGAAAGTAAATAAATAAGGAAACAAACAAATAAAAGAAGAATTCTGAGGTCCTGTTCATGAGCTCAAGGACAGTTCCGAAATCTGATTGCTGAAGCTGTGTGTGTGTGTGTGTGTGTGTGTGTGTGTGTGTGTGTGTGTGTGTGTGTGTGTGTGTATGTGCATGTGTGTGTGTGTATAAATAGATAATAGTAGGTAAGAACTAGTGCCAAATGTTTAGAAGTTTTGAGAGCAGCCTAGAACAGGTCGCCGTGGTCCACCAGCATATGCGGAATAAAGTGTTGCATTTACAGAGAAAGTGCGGTGCAGGCAGACATTATGGTGCAAGGCCGTAACGAGTTTGATTGTGAGTTCAGGAGTCCATCTAGTCATACAGGGTCCGATATTTGTCTTTTCCCAAGCAGTAAGGCTGATCAACATCCCCACCCACTATCTCACCCCTCCACACAGCCATCACCACTGCTTTATCATTTCCTGTCAGTCACCGTATGTACAGACACAACTACGCTGAGCATCAACTTATGAATGTACAACCAATCCATGTATACAAGCTATCTTATGTGTTTACATTTATTGTTATTTTAAATTATTGTGTCCTTCATTTTATTGTTTTTTTGTGCTGCATTGAATCTGAGATAAAAATTACTTTGTTTTCCCTTACATTTGTGTGCTGCAAATATCATTAAACAATCCTGCATCTTGAATCTTCCAACAGTTGGACAGAAGCTGTCCTCGAATATTGAGCGTACCCTTAGGCGGTTGCATCTTCTGCTCGATTAACCTGTGCCTAAAGTGGCTGGCTAAATATGATATTTGTTCCACATTCTCCTCAGTACAAGTGAGAGTTTAAAATAAACAAGTTTCTTTTCCTTGTTCTACTTATGATTTTGTAGCTAAGCAGAGTTCCAATGACACCACAGTCATAGGCCGCATCAAAAGGGGTGAGGAATTGGGGGGGGGGAATAAGTTCTCTCAACTTTACTTCATCCATTACATTGAAGGACTCTTCAAGTTCCAAATTAAATTTATTATCACTGCACATTTATATCACAATAAAACAGCCCGGAGGTTCATTTTCTTGTGACAGAATAAATCTATACACTGTAATAATAAATATAATAGAACCAGTGAAGTACCACACCAAGAGTGTGCAAAAGACAACAAACTGTGCAAAAACAACAAAGAAAGAAAGAACACTGATAATAAATGAATAAGCAATAAACCTATGGATGGGTGGGATACGGAGGGCTCTCTATGTTACAGGTGCTGGTGGATGCGACTCGGCAGATTAATGACTTCGTGTGGACTATATGGGTCAAAGGGCCTGGTATTGTGCTGTGACGATATCCTGAGTTATTCATGATGGATTGTGCTTTTAAAAAGAGAGAGCACACAGCTGTACAGCACCGAGTGTGAGAGTGTGTGTGTGAGACAGAGAGAGAGATGGACAAAGACTGCTCACAGTTTGATCGGGATTTCTACAAGGCCACTGCTAGCTTCTGAGTTCCTACAGAGAGAGAAGGGAGGAGCTACTTGATGGACAGCTGGTGTTCAGCACAACAGTATCTGAACTAGCGTAATTGCTTGTTTCACAGGACACGCAGATGCACTAAGGTAAGGTGAAGTTACCACTATCCTGTTCAGGTGCCCACGAGAGTGGGACTGAGGATCGATCGTGAGGGATCGATCTGTGATTATTAGTGCGTGAAAGAGAGACCCTGTGGAGTCTACCAGTGTGTCTAACCTTTGCCTGGATTGGTAGACTATCACTCGAAGACGGTGCTCTTAAGTTGGTCAAGTTTGGCTAACTTGGAAGTTTCGGAGGACAACAGGAAGGATCGATGGCATCGGCTTACTCAGACAACCACGACACCTCTCTCTCTCTCCATCATTACTGAACTCAATACCACGAACTGAACTGATTTCATTTACCCATCGTCGTAAGACTGTATCCATTTACTCCCTAGGCTTGAAGAAGCTTGGTTTTTATATTTCCACACTTATATATGCATGAACTTTGCTAACCTGTTTGATTTATCTGAATTTATATTACTGTATTGCGTAGTTACCAATAAAATAGCATTAGTTAACAGCAATACCAGACTCCAAGGTGTTTTCCATTTCTGCTGGTTCTTTAATCTGTTACAGGGTACGTAACAGTGCTATGACTATGATGGTGAGATATGTGGTAGAAGTGATTGTGTCTACAACCTTCTGCAATCTCTGTCGATCCTGTGCTTTGGAGCCTGTATACTAGCCGGTGTTGAAACCAGCTGGAATGCTGTTCAGATCTGTCGACATTTTCCAGTCTCCTCTTTAATCTCCTAAGCAAGTACACCCGCTGATGTGAATGTATAAATATGCGAGGCCAAGCAGATTGGTTGAACCTGCTCACCACTTCCACCACCTCAATGAGGACTGGAGTGTGTCCCGCACCCCACCCCCTGAGGAAAATGTCACATGAGCTGGTAAAGCATGACAGAAGGAGAGTTAGGGCTGAAAGGCCTTCTGCTACTTCTGTGTTTTGGGTTATTTCCTTCTCCACCTTCTCACTCGACGATCCATTCAGTCTGGCTTTTCAGATGACAGACACTAGTGAACTGGCACAGAGACCAGAAAATGCACCTCAGTCTCCAAGTGTAACAGAGACAGGAGCATTCTCTCGGTGTGGCAGTGATGGAGCTCTTGTTCTTCATCTCTTCACACCGGCTGGTGAGGAACATTCAGTTTGAGATAGAAAACCATAGAAACCATAGAAAAACTACAGCACAAAAACAGGACTTTTGGCCCTTCTTGGCTGTGCCAAACCATTTTCTGCCTAGTCCTGCTGACCTGATATGGACCATATCCCTCCATACACCTCCCATCCATGTATCTGTCCAATATATTCTTAAATGTTAAAAAAGAACCCGCATTTGCCACCTCATCTGGCAGCTCATTCCATACTCCCACCACTCTCTGTGTGAAGAAGCCCCCCCTAATGTTCCCTTTAAACTTCCCCCCTCACCCTTAGCCCATGTCCTCTGTTTTTTCTCTCCCCTTGCCTCAGTGGAAAAAGCCTGCTTGCATTCACTCTATCTATACCCATCATAGTTTTATATACCTCTATCAAATCTCCCCTCATTCTTCTATGCTCCAGGGAATAAAGTCCTAACCTATTCAACCTTTCTCTGTAACTGAGTTTCTCAAGTCCTGGCAACATCCCTGTAAGCCTTCTCTGCACTATTTCAACCTTACTTATATCCTTCCTGTAATTTGGTGACCAAAACTGAACACGATACTCCAGATTCGGCCTCACCAATGCCTTATACAACCTCATCATAACATTCCACTCTTACACTCAATACTTTGATTAATAAAGGCCAATGTACCAAAAGCTCTCTTTATGACCCTATCTACCTGTGACGCCACTTTTAGGGAATTTTGCATCTGTATTCCCAGATCCCTCTGTTCCACTGCACTCCTCAATGCCTTACCATTAACCCTGTATGTTCTACCTTGGTTTGTCCTTCCAAAGCGCAATACCTCACACTTGTCTGTATTAAACTCCATCTGCCATTTTTCAGCCCATTTTTCCAGCTGGTCCAAGTCCCTCTGCAGGCTCTGAAAACCTTCCTCACTGTCTACTACACCTCCAATCTGTGTATCATCAGCAAATTTGCTGATCCAATTTTCCACATTATCATCCAGATCATTGATATAGATGACAAATAACAATGGACCCAGCAATGATCCCTGTGGCACACCACAAGTCACAAGCCTCCACTCGGAGAAGCAATTCTCTACCACCACTCTTTGGCTTCTTCCATCGAGCCAATGTCTAATCCAATTTACCACCTCTCCATATATACCTAGGGACTGAATTTTCCTAACTAACCTCCCATGCGGGACCTTGTCAAATGCCTTACTGAAGTCCATGTAGACAACATCCACTGCCTTCCCTTCATCCACTTTCCTGGTATCCTCCTCGAAAAACTCCAATATATTGGTCAAACATGGCCTACCACGCACAAAGCCATGCTGACTCTCCCTAATAAGTCCCTGTCTATCCAGGTGCTTGTAGATTCTGTCTCTTAGTACTCCCTTCAATAACTTACCCACTACCAACTTCAAATTTACCGGCCTATAATCTCCTGGATTACTTTTCGATCCTTTTTTAAACAACGGAACAACGTGAGCCACTCTCCAATCCTTCGGCACCTCACCCGTAGACTCTGACATTTTAAATATTTCTGCTAGGGCCCCCGCAATTTCAACACCAGTCTCCTTCAAGGTCCGAGGGAACACCCTGTCAGGTCCTGGGGATTTATTCACTTTAATTTTCCTCAAGATAGCAAGCACCTCCTCCTTTTCAATCTGTACAGTTTCCATGATCTCACTACTTGTTTCCCTTAATTCCATAGACTTCATGCCAGTTTCCTTCATAAATACAGACGCAATAAACCCATTTAAGATCTCCCCCATTTCTTTTGGTTCCGCACATAGCCGACTACTCTGATCTTCAAGAGGGCCAATTTTATACCTTACCATCCTTTTACTCTTAATATACCTGTAAAAACACTTTGGATTATCCTTCACTTTGACTGCCAAGGCAACCTCATGTCTTCTTTTAGCCTTCCTGATTTTCTTCTTAAGTATTTTCTTGCACTTTTTATACTCCTCAAGCACCTTATTTGCTCCCTGTTTCCAATACATGTCATACAACTCTCTCTTCTTCTTTATCAGAGTTGCAATATCCCTTGAGAACCAAGGTTCCTTATTCCTATTCACTTTGCCTTTAATCTTGACAGGAACATACAAGCTCTGCACTCTCAAAATTTCTCCTTTGAAGGCTTCCCACTTACCGATCACATCCTTGCCAGAGAACAACCTGTCTCGATCCACGCTTTTTAGATCCTTTCTCATTTCTTCAAATTTGGCCTTCTTCCAGTTCAGAACCTCAACCCTAGGACCAGATCTATCCTTGTCCATGATCAAGTTGAAACTAATGGTCTTATGATCACTGGAACCAAAGTGCTCCCCTACACAGACTTTTGTCACTTGTCCTAACTCGTTTCCTAACAGGAGATCCAATATTGCATCCCCTCTAGTTGGTCCCTCTATATATTGATTTAGAAAACTTTCCTGAACACATTTTACAAACTCTAAACCATCTAGACCCCTAACAGTATGGGAGTCCCAATCAATATATGGAAAATTAAAATCCCCTACCACCACAACTTTATGTTTCCTGCAGTTGCCTGCTATCTCTCTGCAGATTTGCTCTTCCAAGTCTCGTTGACTATGGGTGGTCTGTAATACAATCCCACTAATGTGGCCATACCTTTCCTGTTTCTCAGCTCCACCATAAGGACTCAGTGGACAAGCCCTCTAATCTGTCCTGCCTGAGCACTGCTGTAATATTTTCCCTAACAAGCAATGCTACTCCCCCACCTTTCAGTCCTCTGCCTCGATCACATCTGAAACATCGGAACCCTGGAATATTAAGCTGCCAGTCCTGCCCCTCCTGTAGCCAAGTTTCACTAATTGTTATAACGTCATAATTCCACATGTCAATCCACACCCTCAACTCGTCCGCCTTCCCCGCAATACTCCTAGCATTGAAATATATACACCGCAGAAGATTTTTACCACCACTCACAACCTTTCTATTTGCGGCTTTGCTTGAACTTTTAACATCATTTATTTTCACCCCAGCCTCACTGTCAGCTCTGGCACTCTGGTTCCCATCCCCCTGCAAATCTAGTTTAAAACCTCCCCATCCCCCTACAAATCTAGTTTAAAGCCTCCCCAATAGCACTAACAAACCTCCCTGAAAGGATCTTGGTCCCCCTGTAGTTCAAGTGTAACCCGTCTCCCTTGTACAGGTCCAACCTGCCCCAGAAGAGATCCCAATGATCCTGAAATCTGAAACCCTGCCCCCTACACCAGTTCCTCAGCCACTTGTTCCTCCTCCAGAGCATCTTATTCCTACCCTCACTGGCACCTGGCACAGGTAGCAATCCTGAGATTACCACCCTTGAGGTCCTGCTTTTCAACTTCCTACCAAGCTCTCTATACTCACTCTCCAGGACCTCCTCACTCTTCCTTGCTATGTCATTGGTACCAATGTGCACCACGACATCTGGCTGATCACCCTCCCACTTCAGAATGTCATGCAATCAATCAGAGACATCCTCGACCCTGGCACCCGGGAGGCAACAAACCATCCTGGATTCTCTGTCACGACCACAGAACCTCCTATCTGTATCTCTAACTATCGAATCCCCTATCACTACCGCTCTCCTCTTTTTCCACCCTCCCTTCTGCACTGCAGAGCCAGACTCAGTGCCAGAGATCCAGCTACTGCAGCTTGTCCCAGGTAACTCATCCCCTCCAACAGTATCCAATGCGGTATACTTGTTGTTGAGGGGAATGGCCAAAGGGGAACCCTGCTCTGCCTGCCTTTTCCTCTTCCCTCGCCTTGCGGTAACCCAATTACCTGTCCTCTGCTCCTTTGGCGTAACTACCTCCCTGTAGCTGCTATCTATAATCTCCTCATTCTCCCGAATGATCCGCAGGTCCTCCAGCTCCTGCTCCAGTTCCCTAACTCGGTTTGTCAGGAGCTGCAGCTGGATGCACTTCTTGCAGGTGTCGTTGTCAGGGACACCGGAGGGCTCCGTGACTTCCCACATCCTGCAAGAGGAGCATTCCAACATCCTGCCTGGCATTCTCTCTACGCTAGACAATCTGAACAAAAAAACTAATGGGAACCTACCCTGGCCTCTGCCCGTTCTCGCCAAAGCCTGTTGAGCCAAAGCCGTCCCACTCTGACTCAGTCCACTCTGACGATGGCCGCTACAACGATGGTCGCTGTATATGGTGGTCTGTTTTTAAACCCTGGCGCACTACGTCACGCGCCTGCGCAGTGCAGACCCTTCTCCCCGAGCAGTGTTTAAAAAAAAACTTTTTCTACTTGATTTCCTCACTCCCTTCTTCTCAGCTGCTTGCTTCGACTGATATATACTTCAAACAGATAATAATCTATTTGAGCACACTGGCAGATAACTGCAGAACAGTTAACAACATTTGAACTAAATATTCAAAGAGTATTTGTCCTTTGATTGGGGCTGATTCAATTGGCTCTGCCATTTATGACGCCATAATCCAATCATTTGAACCGAAGACCAATATCTACGGCTCAGTCTCCGAGTGTAACAGAGATAGGCCCTGCTGTTGGGATGATTTCTCAGTGCTTGTTCTTTGTCTCTTCCTACCTGCGGGTGAACGACACTCTCTCAGATAGTCAGGAAATCAAACAGTGCAGCGGGTGGTTGTAGGAAAGAAGAGTCGGTTACAAGATACAATCTTATTGAGCCAAACAGTCCCTAAGGATCTGCAGTTATTGAGCTAAGTACAGTTCTGTAGTCTATCTATATCTGCTCTTCCTCAGGTGAGTCTCATCCACATAGAGCAGAACCAGATAAATGTCACTGGCGGGGAAATGTTTTCCTTTCTGTGCAGCCGAACTCAGCAGTGGAAAACTGAATTTTAATGGGAAACAATTGCCCAGTGGATCAGTAAACACCGTGTCTATTGATAATGCATAAACATTGCGGGCTGAGTTAATCATCTTCAACAGGTTGTTGCTGCTGAAGCCAGTGAACATGTCTGGCAGTGGGGAATACTGTGTGAATGTGGTTCCAAAAAATGTCCCCATGACCTTGCCGATCATCACTCCACGAGTCGTTGTTAAGTGAGATTTAGTTGTATGCGGTTATGCATTCTCCAATGATTACGTTCATTTTATTCCTGTGATGAATGTGTAATGCCCTGGTTCACGTCTTTGCTGTTATACTGCAGGTGTTTCGTCTGGTAGTTCTGTAGGAGGGGACTGTTTTGCTTTTAGCCTCCTTCGGTTATTGTTGAAGATAAGGGATGATGTTGAATGTGTGCCATCAATTAGCAGGAGGTTTTTTTCATTAGGAACAATAAGATTGGTTTTGGTTCAGCGGGAGATGAAAAGAAAAAACGTAGCATGCGATCTGGTTGGAGACCGATTGTTCAAGATGGATTTAAAAAATTAGATGCAAAAAGATGACGCTGCGTACGGTGGCCGTGTTGAGAGCTCTGTTCCAAATCTTCAGTATACTACTAACTTCTACAATTTTCTTCGCATTTTCTGTTCAAGTAGCTGATAGTCACATCACATACAATGGACTGACACTTCTGTACATCGGAAAGATGGTACTTACCCACTAGGTGCCGCCTTTCCTACACTGGGACCCCCTGCTCGCGCGATCCATGGGAGACTCATCTTGACAACGCCACGGCATCGGAACAAGCGCCGGAGGCAAGGGAGAAGGGATGGCATCCTGGTGTGGCTGAGACTGCGTGCTAATCGGCCAAGGCTCCCTCGCATACCCTTGAACAACAAGCTGTGTGAACTGACAGCCAGAATCTTCTACCAGTGGGAAACAAAGGTATGTAACATTTTGTGGCTCGTGGAGACCTGGCTGATGATGGAAATACCAGACCTCGCTATCGAACCCTTTGGGTTCTCCCTGTTCTGGGCAGATAGTCAAAAAACCTCTCTGGGACGAGTAATGGAGGAAGGATATACTTCATGGTCAAAAGTGCTTACAGCGATCCCCGGAATGTGCATGCCCTCAAATTCTTTTGTTCTCCCGACCTGGAATAACTGGCGCCACTGTGTAGCCCCTACTGGCTGCCCAGGCAGTTCACGGCTGTTATCATCACAGCAGTGTACATTCCACCGCAGGCTGATGCTGACCTAGCTCTTAAGGAACTGTACAAGACCATCAACATGCTGGAGACTGCACACCCAGAGGCTGCCTTCATCATCGCCGGTGATTTTAATCGAGCGTCGCTGACGGAACTCTCTCCAAAGTTTTGTCAGTACATCTGGGTGAGCACTCGGGGAGATAGCACACTCGACTGCTGCTACTCTCCCTTCCGCAACGCTTACAAAGCTCTCCTACGCCCAGCTTTTGGAAAATCAGATCACTGTTTGATCCTGTTTCTCCTGACGTACAGGCAGAAACTGATACAAGATGTCCACTGTTGGTCCGACCAATCGGTCTCCATGCTGCAGGATTGCTTCCATGACGAACATTGGAATGTCATTGGAATTCTAGTACGAGAGGGCATGACTTAAGGGTTGAAGGGCGCCCATTCAGAACAGAAATGCTTAGAAATTTTTTTAGTCAGAGGGTGGTGAATCTATGGAATTTGTTGCCACAGACAGCAGTGGAGGCCAAGTCATTGGGTGTATTTAAGGCAGAGATTGATAGGTATCTGCGTAGCCAGGGCATCGAAGGTTATGGTGAGTAGGCAGGGGAGTGGGACTAAATGGGAGAATGGACCAGCTCATGATAAAATGGCGGAGCAGACTCGATGGGCCGAATGGCCGACTTCTGCTCCTTTGTCTTATGGTCTTATGAAGATCTCTTCGAGATTAGGGATAGAGTCACGTGCTTCATCGGGAAATGCATCGATGATGTTGTCCCCCAGAAGCCAGTTAGGGCCTTCAAAACCAGAAACCCTGGATCAATAGTTCCTTGCGAGCAGGATTTACTGCGCGACACAGACCTTACCTTGCCAATAATCAGCAGGAGATCAAGAAAAGCAGCTACAAACTGTGCAAAGCCATCAAGGCTGGGAAACCACACACAGGGACAAGACCGAGTCATGAGTCTCTCTGAATAGCACATGTGACTTGTGGCGAGTGTTGCACACCATCGCAGACCTCAAAGCCAAACGCAGTGGTGCAGCCTCTCTCCCAGATGAGCTCAGTCGCTTTTACACTCAGTTCGATGTCACTAACTCTGAGCCTCCCAGGAAAGCCACGGCTACAAACTGCAACCCGGTCATCTCCGAGGCTCTGGTACGCAGATGGTTCCAACGAGTGGACAGTCGCAAGGCTGCGGGATCAGAAGGCATCCCAAGGCCAATAGTTAAGATGTGCGCAGTACAGCTGGCAGGTATGTTTACAGACATTTTTAATCTCTCCCTCTCCTAGTGTAGAGTGCCCTCCTGTGTCAAATTATCCACCATTGACACTGTACCAAAAAAGACCAAGGTAAGATGTCTGAACGACTGGCGTCCTGTCGCACTCACCGCAATGCTCTAAGAGGACTGCAACTGCACTAACCCTACCACCTAAAATGCACCCCAGGCAATTCGCCTGCCAACACAACTGATTGACCAACAACACAATAGCCACTGTTCTACATACCGTCCTTACACATCTGGAGAAGAAGGATGCTTATGTGAGAATGCTGTTCTTGGACTACAGTTCTGCATTCAACACCATAATTTCCTCCAGGCTCGACAGGAAGCTCAGAGACCTCGGCCTTGTCCCTGCCTTGTGCATCTGGATCCCGGACTTCCTGTCAGATCACTGACAGGTGGTAAGAGTGGGCTCCCCCACCTCCATCCCTCTGACTCTCCACACAGGAGCCCCTCAGGGCTGTGTACTAAGTCCGCTCCTTTCAGCCTGGTTTATACTTCTGCGTTAACTGCGCGCCGTAACCTACGCAAGTGGCCTACGAGTGTTGTGAGCATTTATACTTGTGCGTTGGTGTGTCTGCGTCGCTCTGCAATTCGCGCACTTCACGCATGCGCACTCACCTGCCCGCGCAAGGCTTCATAGTAGTCTCGGGGTAAACAAGACGTGAGCGTCTTTTTTCATGCGAAATGTGTCCTCCATAATTTCGGAGGTCTGTAAAGCTTTATGGAAAGCATTGCAGCCAGAGTTCCTTCCCTGCCCTTCAGTCACCCAATGGGAACCTATTGCAGCGTAGGATGAAATGCGATGCTACCAAGCGGACCAATCACAGCTTGCGTTCTGCATTGCCATGACACGTGGTTACATTTTGGGAGAGGTGCGCGTCGCAGCAACACAAACTCTCGTGTAGGGTTCTGCATCAGCTTTGCGGCGACGCATTGACACAGAAGTATAAATCAGCCCTTATTCTCTGTGTACCCATGACTGTGTCGCCCCCATAGCTCTAATCTGCTAATTAAATTTGCCGATGACACTACATTGATTCGTCTTATCTCAAACAATAACGAGGTGGCCTACAGGGAAGAAGTCATCCCTCTGACACAGTGTTGTCAAGAAAACAACCTTTCCCTTAATGTTGCAAAAAAGCGAAAAACAAAGGTGCTGATGTTGGATTACAGGAGGAATGGAAACGGGCTGAACCCTATTAATAGCAATGGATCTGTGATTGAGAGGGTAAACAGCCTCAAGTTTCTCAGATTCCACATCACCAAAGATCTCACGTGGTCTGTACACACCAGCTGTCCAGTGAAAAAGGAACAACAACGCCTCTTTGACCTCAGACGGTTGAAGAAGTTTGGTTTGCGCCCCTAAATCCTAAGAACTTTCTACAGGGGCACAATTGAGAGCATCCTGAAATGCCTGTTATGGGGACTCTAACTCCCTTAATTGCAGGATTCTGCAGAGAGTGGTGCAGACAGCCCAGTGCATCTGTAGTTGTGAACTTCCCATGATTCTGGACATTTACAAAGACAGGTGTGAAAAAAGGGCCTGAAGGATCATTGAAAACCCAAGTCACAACAACCATAATCTATTCCAGCTGCTGCCATCCGGGAAGTGGTACCGCAGCATAAAAGCCAGGGCAAACAGGGTCCGGGGCAGCTTCTTCCACCAGACCATCAGACTGATTAGCTTGATTTAAGTGTTACGTTGTTACATTCTATGTTACATTGACTGTTCTATTTATTATAAGTTATTATAAATTAGTATGATTGCATATTGCACATTTAGACAGAGACGTAACTTGAAGATTTTTACTCCTCGTGTGTGAAGGATGTAAAAGTAAAGTCAATTCAGTTCTGATCAATTCTGTCACCGATGATTTTTTAAATGTTCCACCTTTGTCCGGCATCCTTTACTTGTATAACATTTTGCGATATTCTGTCTTATGCCACCGGAATATGTTTTCGCAACATTTTGGTCTTTGACTTGAATGTCTGCTCTATCTGTTATGTGTAACAACCTGGTAATGAGGCACTGACATCCAAGCCAATTATACATTCCCATTCACTCACAAGTAGTCCAATCCAACCATTTGACTTGCGTTACCATTTGCATCATACATAATAGTTGTTCGTCCATCGTTAATGTTGGTGAGGACCTCGACATCATTATGATGGTGTCGAGACTAGTGCTTGATTTGGATTTAAGTGAGGGAGAGTTGCGTAGCATCAGCCTCACTCTCTCTTCACAATTCCCATCTGGATCCAGTGGCAGGACAGAGTCGAGACATAATAATACATTCCTGGAGGCAATCAAAATGGTTGGCACTTAGACAGCCAAAGGCAATTAGCTTCAGGAAAGAGGGGTAATAGTGGATATGACACTGGAGAAGTAATAATGGCAACAAGGAAATGGCGGATAATCTTAATAATTATTTTGCTTCAGTCTTCACTGTGGAAAACACCACAGTCTTCCCGAAATTGTACAGTGTCGAGGCAGGATTGACTGTAGTTGCTATTACTAATGAGAAGGTGTTGGGTAGTTGAAAAGCCTTAAGGTAGATAGGGAGGGGAGGGAACGTCGACTCAGACCATGAGAGGCCTGCATCAGGCATTTTCATGCCTTACAAGGCGCAGACTGGATGTCCGTGTGGGGCACCACTCCTTGCACAGACTAGAGCAATGTGTGATTAAGTGCCTTACTCAAGGGCACAAACACACTGCCACAGATGAGGCTCGAACTGGCGACCTTGAGATAACTAGACGAACACCTTAACGACTTGGCCATGTGCCCAACACAAGGTAGATAGGTCACCTGGAACAGATGGGCTATGCCCCATTTCATGAAAGTGGCAGCTGAAGACATTATGGAGACATTTGTAGTGATTATTTAGGAAGCACTAGAATTTGGAATGATGTCCGAGGACTAGAAAATTGCAGAAGTCACTCCACTCCTTAAGAAGAGAGGGAGGACAAAAGAAGGAAATTATAGACCATTTACCTGACTTCAGTGGTTGGGGACTTGGGATCCATTACTAAGAATGATGTTTCAGTGTACTTGCAGGCACATGGTAAAGTAGGCCAAAGCCAGCATGGTTTCCTTTAGGAAATATCTCTGCCTGACAAGTCTCCTGTCATTTTTGAGGAAATAACTGAGAAGATAGACAAATGAAATTCAGCAGATGTTTGATACTTAGATATGCAGGAGGCCATTGATAAGGTGCTGCACAATCGAGAGGCTGCTTAACAAGATAAAAGCTCATGGTATCACAGGAAATATACAAACATAAAACGATTGGCTGATTGGCAGGAGGCAAGGAGTGGAAACAAAGGTGTATTTTCCAATTGGCCGCTGGTGATGTGGTGGTGTTTCTCAGGGGACAGTATTGGAATTGCTTCTTTTCAAGTTCAGAACTCCGAGTTGCAACGGTAATTGTAAGTCTTCTAGCAGGATTCCCTGAAGGCTAGTTTATAAGTTCCATCCGTGAGGAGGAAGGAAAATGCAATGTTAGCATTCATTTCAAGACGGCTAATACAAAAGCAAAAGCTGTCGTGCCGAGCCATTTTAAGGCACGTGTAGTCCCACAAGTGGTAATTTGAGCAGTTTTGGGTCCGTTACCTAAAAGAAGATGTGCTGACCTTGGAGAAGGTTCACAGGGCATTCACGAAAATGATTGTAGTACTTAATGGCTTATCGTACGAGGAATGTTTGATGGCTCAGGGTCTGTTCAAACTAAAATGAATGACGACTTCATTGAATCCCATCGTATGTTGAAAGGCCGAGATCGGGTGGATGTTGTGAGGATGGTTCTATCCAATTTAACTTTAAACGACAACATCAAACCTGCCTCAACCACTTCTGCTGGAAGCTACCACTCTCTAAGTAAAGAAGTTCCCTGTCATGTTACCCCTAAACTTTTGCCCTTTAACTCTCAACTCATGTCCTCTTGTTTGAATCTCCCCCATTCTCAATGGAAAAAGCCTATCCACGTCAACTCTATCAATCCCCCTCATAATTTTAAACACCTCTATCAAGTCCCCTCTCAACCTCCTACACTCCAAAGAATAAAGACATAACTTGTTCAAACTTTCTCTATAACTTAGGAGATGAAACCCAGGCAACATTTTAGTAAACCTCCTCTGTACTCTCTCAATTTTGTTGACATCTTTCCTATAATTCAGTGACCAGAACTGTACACAATACTCCAGATTTGGCCTTACCAATGCGTTGTACAATTTCAACATTACATCCTAACTCCTAAACTTAATGCTCTGATTAATAAAGGTCAGCATACCAAAAACTTTCTTCACCAGCCTATCCACATGAGATTCCACCTTCAGGGAACTATGCACCATTATTCCTAGATCCCTCTGTTCTACAGCATTCTTCAATGCCCTACCATTTACCACGTATGTCCTATTTTGATTAGTCCTACCAAAGTGTAGCACCTCACATTTATCAGTATTAAACTCCATCTGCCATCTTTCAGCCCACTCTTCTAACTGAACTAAATCTCTCTGCAAGCTTTGAAAACCTACTTCATTATCCACAACACCACCTATCTTAGTATCATCTGCATACATACTAATCCAATTTTCCACCCCATCATCCAGATCATTAATATACAAATGTTTGTATATGACAACCAACATTGGACTCAGTACAGATCCCTGAGGCACACTGCTGCACACCGTCCTCCAATCTGACACACAGTTATCCACCACTACTCTCTGGCATCTCCCATCCAGCCACTGCTGAATCCATTTTACTACTTCCATATTAATGCCTAACGATTGAACCTACCTAACTAACCTTCCGTGTGGAACCTTGTCAAAGGCCTTACTGAAGTCCACATGGACAACATCCACAGCTTTACCCTCGTCAACTTTCCTCGTAACCTCATCAAAAAATTCAATAAGGTTTGTCAAACATGACCTTCCATGCACAAATCCACGTTGACTGTTCCTAATCAGACCCTGTCTATCCAGATAATTATATATACCATCTCTAGGAATATCTTCCATCAATTTACCCACCACTGACGTCAAACTCAAAGGCCAATAATTGCTAAGTTTACTCCATAACTACCCATCTTGTTTCCTTTACCTTACTCAATTCAATATCCTTCTCCTTAGTGAATTCTGAAGAAAAGAAATTGTTCAAAATCTCCCCCATCTCTTTTGGCTCCACACATAGCCATCCACTCTGATTCTCTAAGGGACCAATTTTATCCCTCACTATCCTTTTGCTATTTATATAATTGTAGAAACCTTTTGGATTTATTTTCACCTTACTTGCTAAAGCTGCCTCGTATCTTCTTTTAGCTTTTCTCATTTCTTTCTTAAGATTCTTTTCACATTATTTATATTCCTCGAGCACCTCATTAACTCCAAGCTGCCTATATTTATTGTAAATCCCTCTCTTCTTCCGAACCCAGTTTCCTATATCCCTTGAAAACCATGGCTCTCTCAAACTTTTAACCTTTCATTTCAACCTAACAGGAACAAAACGATCCTGTACCCTCAACACTTCACCTCTAAATGACCTCCATTTCTCTACTACATCCTTCCCATAAAACAAATTGTCTCAATCCACTCCTTCTAAATCCTTTCACATCTCCTCAAAGTTAGCTTTTCTCCAATCAAAAATCTCAACCCTGGGTCCAGTCCTATCCTTCTCTATAATTACACTGAAACTAATGGTATTGTGATCACTGGACCCAAAGTGCCCCCCAACACATACCTCCGTCACCTGCCCTATCTCATTGCCTAAGAGGAGATGCAACACTGCTCCTTCTCTAGTTGTTACCTCTATGTATTGTTGCAAAAAACTATCTTGCACACATTTGACAAACTCCAAACCATCCAGCCCTTTTACAGAATGGGCTTCCCAGTCTATGTGTGGAAAATTAAAATCTCCCACAATCACAACCTTATGCTTACTACAAATATCTGCTATCTCTTTACAAGTTTGTTCCTCCAGTTCTTGGTCCCCATTAGGTGGTCTATAATACACCCCTATAAGTGTCACTACACCTTTCCTATTCCTCAATTCCACCCAAATAGCCTCCCTGGATGAGTCCACTAATCTATCCTGCCAGAGGACCGCTGTTATATTTTCTCTGACAAGCAATGCAACACCTGCCCCTCCTATTCTATCATTGAAGCAATGAAATCCTGGGATATTTAGTTGCCAATCACACCCCTCCTGCAACCAGGTTTCACTAATAGCTACAACATCATATTTCCAGGTATCGATCCATGCTCTAAGCTCATCCACCTTTCTTACAATGCTCCTAGCATTAAAATAGATGCATTTAAGAAACTCTCCACCTCTTACTCTCTTTTTATCCTTAATGTAGCGAACAACTTTGTTATCTTTTTCTTCCTTGTCCCCTACATCTTTGGTCTGAGTACTCCTGATCTCTGCCCCCTGCCTATCCTCCCTCACACACTGTCTACTAGTTTTCTCTATATACTTCAGAGTCCTGTCCCATTTCACCGAATAACGTGAAATATTTTTTTGACGAAACCAATTCACCTTTGGTCCTCAGGCCAAACATTCATCAGTGAATAACAGAACACATCAGAACAGACCATAAGGTCAGCAAATACAACTTATCTACAAAGAGCTGTCTCCTGATCCAACACCACCTCTCACTATCCCCTTCATGTCAGCCAGGAAAACACACTACAGAAACTTCCCTCATCTCCTCTGGGCAACAACAGCGAAAACTGATGAGAAATTGACTGACGCCATTCCAGAACACAAACTAGACTCTCGCATTTGTGAACTCCTGGAAATCTGCCAATCATCCGATGTTACCTTTATAATTGCAAGGTAGAGGAATCTACCACTTTAGAAACAGTCTACTGGTGAAACAGATCCTGTCTGTTCCCTGGACTCTTACATCGCCTACAAGAACCGTTGTCATAAAGCTGTCAGCATTTCATCCATAGCCGCCTGATTCAGGGCCTCCTGATCCCTTTCCTCATAAAGCTTTGCATGGGGAGAAGACTAATTCGACCATTTGCAGTGCTGTACCTGTTTGGTTGTTCCAGTGCTCAAGGCCGCTTTACAGGATTGATGAACCCATTAGATGGCATTTCTCTCTGTTCCCGTTAGCACCCGTGTATGTCTCTTTCACTGGCCTTTTTTATAATTATACGTTTAATTATACAGATCCCAGTGATTATACCTGTGTCCATTCTGATTCTGACCAACGATTATTGATTGTCGTCTTCTTGCTTACACTTTTATCCCCGCACAGGAAACCTCCACCTGCTGGTGATTCTGTGAATTGCACACAACAAGCAGACAAATCAGTCATTGAGAGTATGATTACTTTACAAAGTATGATGGTATCACCATCCCCCATATCAGAGTAGCGGTTGGCCCAGGGACCAAGCTTTCCCCATTTCCATCAGTTACTGCATCATGTCTGTGTGTCTGTCCAGTGATATCTAGCGCATCCCAATGATAGAGTCACAGAGCAATACCCGACGGAATCAGACCCTTTGGCCCAACGAGACCATGCTGATGATGATGCCCACCACGATGGTCCCAATTTCCTGTGATGGGCCCACACCCCTTCATGCCCTGCCCCTCCATGTACTCGTGCAAACCGCTTCTGCCACTCCCTGCGGCATCTCACTCCACATAATCAGCAGCCTCTGCATGAAGAACATTGCTGTTCATATTCCTTTTAAATCTTTCCCTCTCATCCTCAATCTAATTCCCTAGTTCTGGTCTCCATCTACGAAAAGGAAACCTGCGAAAAGTTCTGTCACCGAACCAGGTTCATTACCTTGTACTAGATACAGTATGGCAAACCGTCTAGCTGGCCCAACCACATAGTAAGTCAGGAAACGTTCCTGGACACCAAGCATATTGTGTCCCATTTAACATTTTTGAATCAGGAGATGGGAACCAATATTAGGGAAATTGAAGTCAACAAAGACAATGACTCTGTGATATTTGCATCTTTCCAAAACCTGCCAACTTACCTGCTTCTCATTGTTCTGGTGGGCTTTTTTGGTGGTGGTGGTGGTGGTGGTGGTGGGGGTGGTGGGGGGGGGGGGGTCTGGGACCATAGGATACACTGAGTGATTTCTCTTCCACTTCTCTGATTTTCATCCACACCATATGCCCCTCCCCCCCGATGTCCTTCATTTCTGCAGCTACGGATATCAATTCCACTTGTCCTCCTTTCACCTCCCTCCATATGCCTTTGAAACAAATAAACCCTGCTACATCAGACATCCAATCCTGCCCATCTAACAGTCATGTCTGTGTAATGGTGATAGCATGTATCATGCACAGACTGAAACATGTTCTAAATTATTCCTATTTTAAATACTTATTGTACTGAATTAAACACATTTCAACTCATCCAGTGATACCCTTTCCACAGCCTATCATTCTCTGAACATTGCATCGACCTTTATATCAACTGCTCCACCATCTGACCTAACACTCTCTTTCCCATCCCCTGACCAACCGAGTTTAAATTGACCTCAGAAGCTCTACCAGTCCTGCCTAGAAGGACATTGGCTCATTCTAAGTACAGGTATAACCCATCGCTACGATACATTGTCAAATAGGAACAAAATTTCCATCTAAATTACCCTTCTTCTTAATCGCAGGTTCATATGTACTGAAAATTTAATTAGTAGAAAAGTACTCAATGAGGCCTGGCGTATATAAATGAAAATTATTTGTTGGCAGTTGCTAGTTTGGACTGAAGGAGAAGCACTGTTGGATGGTTCTGTGATTCTCCATCGGAGCTAATCAGCCATACCTCTGCTTAACAACCTACTAGGCTTACTGGACTAACTTGAATGTTGAAAAGCCATGTATAAAAATGGTCAATACTTGGCAATTTTCCTCAAATCGTGCATTTCTCATAAAAGAATCAGCGGAGGATGAGTGCTCTGGGAATGGAACCAATAAATGAAACAAACAGATAAAAACCAACTCACAGGTCTGTAGAAAAAGCAGCTTTATTCCATTCTCATGTTTTAGGATCTATAATAGTGAAAAAGAGAGTGAATTGTGTTCGAAGTTTCAAACACAACTTGCGACTTGTGAGATTCTCACAGCTATGGAAACATATGCACCATAGTACTTAATTTGGAGCTGCTTCATGTGCAAATATGCACAATGGTGCTTGTCGTTTCCATCTACAGTCTTACATGCAAGGTTTCAAAAATAAATTGTGGACCTTCACTGAGAATATAGCATGTTGCCCATGCTAATGAATTGGCAATGTGATACAATAATTGAAATCAGCACACAGCACATAGTTTCACCAGTGAATGAGCTACGAAAGAAGAGCCCCAGACATGAGACTAATCTTTTGACACCTTTTGTAAGAGTTCTTTAGCTGCTTACATATCAGTCATGTCAGGTGTGTGATGGAATACGTTTCACTTTCCTGGGGAGGAGTATGTCCTCACAGTTATTTTGCAATTCCATTGTTACTGTGAACAGGTAGGAAAGTGGAGCTGAGGCTAAGACAGATAGATCAATACTTTTTGACCCCAAAGGAAATTGCAATGGCACCGTAGCATTACAAATGCACAGATACATAAACATTAGAAGAGAAGTAAGAAAAGAACAAAAAATAAGTTGCCTCAAACAATCTAACTGAAGGGGATATTCACTTCCCGGGTTATAGACTGACTCATTAGAGAACATAATGGCCGAGGGGTAGAATGACTGTAGAACTACCAAGTTCCCTAGGCCTCCCATCCCATGATCCTCTCCCTTCTCCAGCCTTGTATCCGTTTTGCCAATCAACTTTCCAGCTCTTAGCTCTATCCCTCCCCTTCCTGTCTTCTCCTATCATTTTGGATCTCCCCCTCCCCCTCTCAAACCTCTTACCATCTCTTCTTTCAGATCGTCCTGACGAAGGGTCTCGGCCAGAAACGTCGACTGTACCTATTCCCATAGATGCTGCCTAGCCTACTGCGTTCACCAGCATTTTTTGTGTGTGTTGCTTGAAAAATAACAAGTGGAGTTTAACATAGACAATTGCAAGGTGCTGCACTTTGACAGGACATGCCAGGCTAAAACTTACACAGTCTGTGTTAGGGGACTGAGGTCTGAGGTGGAACAATGGGACCTAAGAATGCCGATGCGCACTGACATGGTGCCAAAAGAAATGTTGGAGTTTTCCATAGTGGGAATTAACTGTTCATTCTAACCTTTGCAGTTACTTACGAAGGTATTGAAAGAAGAAAATTACCAGCATGGATTTTTGTTCTGTCCTGTCTTTGTTTTCGTTTAGTGTTACTTTATGTTTTTTCAATGAAAACTGTCACATAGAGACCCAGATTCCACACTGGCCATGTAGAATCCAGATTAAGGTAACGGAAATTTCTGCATCTCTATTCCAGATATGAGACCCTCTCATTTCAGAGGGAAATTGCCCATAGGTAGACAGTTAAATTAGGAATTTTAAGTTAACATTTTGGAAGATTGGAATATTTGGGGAGCAATCCTAAAAGTTGTTTTTACTCACAAGAGTGCCTTCTTTTTACAGAACATAAAATATGTTGCTCAAGACTTTAGACATCGTAATTTTTACATTTGAATTTCCTTTAAAAATAGTTATGATGCAATCATAGTATTTGTCATGCAAATTACCAATTTAAATACTAGGTTGTTTCAAAAAGCAGTTTGCCATTAATTGCCCCACCATTTTAACACACACATTTATCCAGCTGTTGCTGGGTGGTCGAATCGAAATGATTTGTTCAGTCTGCCCTGACACTGTAGGGATGAGATGCAGTTGTAAAGGATATTAACATTTTCTGCCTTCCTTGCAGATAACCTTCAGGTACTGGAGAATAGCACGGACATTATGATATGACAGCAGATTATCTACAGGGACCATTTGAATCAAAACAAAAATAGAGAAGTTGGAAGGAGATTTGCAAAGCAAGGTGCTAAATGGGCAGGAATGGCTGCCACAGACTGGTGAGATCGGAAGGCAGAAGGAACAACAGGTTAGGCTTATGGGTCTACCAAAAGAGAAAGAGGACTCAAATATGTGCTATGCTTGGGAGAATGGTGTGATGGGCATGGACAAAAACCTTCCAAATTCCAAAAGTTGCAAATGTACAGATCTGAAATAAAATTCTCAAGATGAAGTATCGCAGAGGAAATAATAATTATCAGCTTTTAGGCCCACTTACTGAACAGCTTTCAGGTAATGATAGCCATGGTAAGGTTACAGTACGGTGAGAGCAGACTCATGTGAACGTTGAGCTGGATAGCGACTCACATAAGAGGCTATCGGTTGAGGTGGTCACACCAAGCATTTTTCAACTGTCGTTTCAATCATTATAAAATATTCACAGGAGGACATCGTACACCAGGATAGTAGATGGGAAGGGCATGAAAGGACATGGATAAGTTATACTTTCAAGGCCCAGGACCCTTCCGGTTTTTCAAAACTACTAGACCATCAACCATCCACCACCCCACACCCTCAAGTGACTTAAATGATACCAGAGCCCAGGGTAACACAGAGGGGTTGGGATTAGTGTTAGAAGATGCAAGCAAATTTGTCACTTTGGCACCAAGATACCAGCACCTGCAGGTAAATTTTAATCAAACCAAAATAATGGTGCTCGCCTACAATGAGACAGTTATTCACTCACATTCTTGGAAGGCAATGAAGCAGGAGAGAGTTTAAACCTGATAGAAGGAAACGGCGATGATTAGAATTACTGGAAGCAGGTTATGCCTCAGGGGTACTCACTGTTACTACCTTAAATATAGTAGAATTAGAAAGCTAAATACAGTCCCTTCAGTAGAAAATACAGGATACGGTAT
The DNA here is from genome assembly GCF_030028105.1 of Mobula birostris. Classification (NCBI taxonomy): domain Eukaryota; kingdom Metazoa; phylum Chordata; class Chondrichthyes; order Myliobatiformes; family Myliobatidae; genus Mobula; species Mobula birostris. The sequence continues at coordinate 71,024,477 of NC_092382.1, forward strand.
TACTGGAGAAGGTTATCAAGATCAGTACCAGACTAATCAGATTGTTCATGACGTATCCCAGGTAACTCTGGATGCAGTGAAGCCCCTTCAAGGTACAACAAACCTGGTTACTGACCATATAGACTCAACTACGAAGGAAACACAAAAGACTGAGATTTGTGCCACATAGTCTACATGCTTAATAGCCATGATTGGCACAAATTTATTACAACTTGATCCATATCAAGTACCAAACTGGGTATCAGGAGGGCAGATAAAAGAATGGCTTGAAGACAAGGGACCCTTATGTCACATTACATGTCTTACACTGACCAACAGAGCACTGGGTACAGATGGTGATGTTAAAGGGTGGTTTTATCCCTGGTGTCATGAATTCTTGATTACCTGACTGGCAGACCACAGTATGTGTGCTTGCAACACTGTGTGTCTGACAGAGTGATCAGCAGCACTGGGGCTCCACAGGGGACTGTCTTGTCTCCCTTTCTCTTCACCATTTACACCTTGGACTTCAACTACTGCACAGAGTCTTGTCATCTTCAGAAGTTTTCTGATGACTCTGCCATAGTTGGATGCATCAGCAAGGGAGATGAGGTTGAGTACAGGGCTACGGTAGGAAACTTTGTCACATGGCGTGAGCAGAATTATCTGCAGTTTAATATGAAAAAGACTAAGGAGCTGGAGGTAGACCTGAGGAGAGCTAAGGTACCGGTGACCCCTGTTTCCATCCAGGGGGTCAGTGTGGACATGGTGGAGGATTACAAATACCTGGGGATACGAACTGACAATAAACTGGACTGGTCTAAGAACTCTGAGGCTGTCTACAAGAAGGGTCAGAGCCGTCTCTATTTCCTGAGGAGACTGAGGTCCTTTAACATCTGCCGGACGATGCTGAGGATATTCTACGAGTCTGTGGTGGCCAGTGCAATCATGTTTGCTGTTGTGTGCTGGGGCAGCAGGCTGAGGGTAGCAGACAACAACAGAATCAACAAACTCATTCGTAAGACCAGTGATGTTGTGAGGATGGAATTGGACTCTCTCATGGTGGTGTCTGAAAAGAGGATGCTGTCTAAGTTGCATGCCATCTTGGACAATGTCTCCCATCCACTACATAATGTACTGGGCTGGCACAGGAGTACATTCAGCCAGAGACTCATTCCACCGAGATGCAACACAGAGTGTCATAGGAAGTCATTCCTGCCTGTGGCCATCAAACTTTACAACTCCTCCCTTGGAGGGTCAGACACCCTGAGCCAATAGGCTGGTCCTGGACTTATTTCATAATTTACTGGTATAATAATATGTAAATTATTTAACTATTTATAGTTTTATTACTATTTATTATTTATGGTGCAACTGTAACGAAAACCAATTTCCCCCGGGATCAATAAAGTATGACCATGACTATGACTATTATGTTGCTGCAGAGTTCCACATTCCACAATGGGGGAATAATGTAACCTGCCCTTTGAAAGGGATTCACATTGTTGTCAAGTGTCGTGAAAACACTTAATAGATTCAGTGCCAATGAGAACTGTTTATTCTGCCTGTGAGTAATCAAGTCTTTTTTGCCATATGCATTGGTGGGACAGTCGTATTACATATCAACAGCAGGCACAAGTTTTCCAAGGACTGGAAAGTGTCCTCTGAGGTAAATTTTACCTCTATCTGTATATAATGTGACCATAGCACACCTGCTAGGTGTCCATGTGTAGTCAACAGAATGAGTGGAGGATAATGATCCTAAGATTAACATCTTTGGTTCAAGATGAGGGAGATGTTGGCCAGATGGAACTACAAGAGTAAACCCTACATCAGACTGCTTTTTAAAGATTACAGTTTCACGTTCATCACAAACATACACTCCATTCTAATTGACAAGCACCAAAAACCTGAGCCCCTGTTCCTCTCTCTGAAACTGGATTATTAACTTCCTCATCGGGAGACTATGGTTTATGCGGATCAGAAGTAGCTTCTCCTCCTTCCTGACAGTCAACACTGGTGCACCTCAAGGATACGTGTTTAGCCCACTGCTCTACTCTCTCTCTCCACCCGTCTGTGTGGCTAGGCACAGCTCAAAGGACAACCAGAAGTTTGCCAATGGCACAACTATTGTTGGCAGAATTTCAGATGGTGATAAGGAGGTGTACAGCTGTGAGGTAGATCAACTGGTCGAACAGTAACAAAACAACAAACTTGCACTCAAATTAGTAAGACCAAGGAATTGATTGTGGATTTCAGGAAGGGGAAGTAGAGGGAAGAGCAGTGGAAGGGTGGTGCCAGCAGCTTCAAGTTTCAGTTTGTCAACATCTTTGAAGATCTATGCAGGGCCTAACATATGGATACAATTACAAATAGCATGCTATATTTCATCAGGAGTTTGATGCGATCCTGGATGTTACCAGACTCTAGAAAATGTTAACGGATGTAACACAAAACAACAAGTTTCACAACATATGCCAGTGCTATTCAGTGCTGATTCAGTGCTCGGGACCGTTTTATGGGAGGGTCTAAGACCAGGGGTCACAGCCTCAGAATGGAGGGACGTCCTTTCAGTGCGGAGATGAGGATGAATGTCGTTACCCAGAGACGATGAATCTGTGGAATGCTTTGCCTCAGGCAGCTGTGGAGGCCAAGGTTTAATGTGTATTTAAGGCAGAGTTTGATAGATTCTTGATTAGTCTGGGCATGAAGGGATACAGGGAGAAGGAAAATTAGACCAGCCATGATGTAATGGCAGAGCAGACTCAATGGGCCAAATAGCCTAATTCTGGTCCTCTGTCTTCTGGGGTAGATCTGCGGTGGCTTGTTTGCAGGATATTCAGGGACGGATAAGTCGTGTAGGGCCCTGGTGAACTTTTTAAATTACAATAAGATTGGGAGGTGGGATGTGGCTCCTGTTAACCTCCCATTGCAGTGGGCGGCGGCAACACTATAAAGAGTAAGAATCAGGAATCACAGGCTGTACAAAACGAGAGTGTGTGTCAGATCTGTATCTGATTGCCTTGCCTGAACGGGCCGACAAGGCAGAAACTCGTACAAGTGGAGCTACGTCCGGAAAGTACAATTTATCCGTTTTAAAGTGTTTTTTTCTGTTCGGTGAATTGAACTGGGGACACTGCCGAATATCAGACCAGCAACACTCCGCGACAGGCGCAAATACTCACCGGTGAGCCGGGAGCCTCTCTCGACGGACGAAAACTTTCCCCAAACTCCGGACCGAGGTAACACTGAATGCGGAAGGACGGAGGGAAACGGCCGCCCAGCCGGAGATCAGCGCATGCGCAGCATGATATCCGCGACTGTGTGCTTCTCGGTGCAACAGAGCTGCAGTAGCTGCCGTTTCACTGGCTCTTCACTCAACCCTGGAGCATCTGGACAGCAAAGGTACAAACATCGGGATGCTCTTTATCGACGACAGCTCGGCATTTAATACTATCACCCCCTCAAACCTAAACAATACGTTTCAAATTTGGTCTCAATATACCCTTGTGCTACTGGACGCTCCGGCGGCTGCCTTGCAGACGCCGGTCAGTTTTATATCGATTGTTATTACTGTTAATTAATCATTGCCCGATGTCAGTCATCGAAAAGTAACGAATCATGTAGGGATCCTTTAGAGGATAGACTCTGAAATGGTTTCTGGAATCCTCAGCTCCTACTTGTGGTGGGGACCAGCTCATGATATGCAGATTCTCAAAAGTTTGTTCCCAGTCAGTTTAGATTGGCAGCAACATCTCCTCCACAACCTCATCAGCATAGGTCACCATGAGGCTGTGCGTTTAGCCCTCTGCTTTACACATATGACCATGTGGCTAAACATAGAAAATAGGTGCAGGAGTAGGCCATTCGGCCCTTCGAGCCTGCACCGCCATTCAGTATGATCATGGCTGATCATCCAACTCAGAACCCTGTACCAGCCTAGCCTCCATACCCTCTGATCCCTTTAGCCACAAGGGCCATATCTAACTCCCTCGTAAATACAGCCAATGAACTGGCCTCAACTGTTTCCTGAGGCAGAGAATTTCACAGATTTACGACTCTCTGTGTGAAGAAGTTTTTCCTAATCTCGGTCCTAAAAGGTTTCCCCTCTATCCTCAAACTGTGACCCCTCATTCTGGACTTCCCCAACATCAGGAACAATCTTCCTGCATCTAGCCTGTCCAATCCCTTTAGGATTTTATACGTTTCAATCAGGTCCCCCCTCAATCTTCTAAATTCCGACGAGTATAAGCCTAGTTCATCCAGTCTTTCATCATATGAAAGTCCTGCCATCCCAGGAATCAATCTGGTAAACCTTCTTTGTACTCCTTCTATGGCAAGGATGTCTTTCCTCAGATTAGGGGACCAAAACTGCACATAATACTCCAGGTGTGGTCTCACCAAGGCCTTGTACAACTGCAGTAGTACCTCCCTGCTCCTGTACTCCAGTCCTCTCGCTATAAATGCCAGCACCATTCACCTTTTTCACCGCCTGCTGTACCTGCATGCCCACTTTCAATGACTGGTGTGTAATGATACCCAGGTCTCGTTTCACCTCCCCTTTTCCTAATCGGCCACCATTAGATAATAATCTGTTTTCCTGTTTTTGCCACCAAAGTGGATAACTTCACATTTATCCACATTAAATTGCATCTGCCATGAATTTGCCCACTCACCCAACCTATCCAAGTCACCCTGCATCCTCCTCGCATCCTCCTCACAGCTAACACTGCCACCCAGCTTCGTGTCATCCGCAAACTTGGAGATGCTGCATTTAATTCCCTCATCCAAGTCATTAATATATATTGTAAACAACTGGGGTCCCAGCACTGAGCCTTGCGGTACCCCACTAGTCACTGCCTGCCATTCTGAAAAGGTGCCGTTTATTCCCACTCTTTGCTTCCTGTCTGCCAACCAATTCTCTATCCACATCAATACCATACCCCCAGTATCGTGTGCTTTAAGTTTGCACACTAATGTCCCGTGTGGGACCTTGTCAAAAGCCTTTTGAACGTCCAATTATACCACATCCACTGGTTCTCCCCTATCCACTCTACTAGTTACATCCTCAAAAAATTCTATGAGATTCGTCAGACATGATTTTCCTTTCACAAATCCATGCTGACTTTGTCCGATGATATCACCACTTTCCAAATGTGCTGTTATCACATCTTTGATAACTGACTCTAGCATTTTCCCCACCACCGACGTTAGGCTAACTGATCTATAATTCCCTGGTTTCTCTCTCCCTCCGTTTTTTAAGAAGTGTGGTTACATTAGCCACCCTCCAATCCTCAGGAACTAGTCCAGAATGTAAAGAGTTTTGAAAAATTATCACTAATGCATCCACTATTTCTTGCGCTACTTCCTTAAGCACTCTGGGATGCAGACCATCTGGCCCTGGGGATTTATCCGCCTTTAATCCCTTCAATTTACCTAACACCACTTCCCTACTAACATGTATTTCCCTCAGTTACTCCATCTCACTGGACCCTCTGTCCCCTACTATTTCTGGAAGATTATTTATGTCCTCCTTAGTGAAGACAGAACCAAAGTAATTATTCAATTGGTCTGCTATGTCCTTGCTCCCCATAATCAATTCACCTGTTTCTGTCTGTAGGGGACCTACATTTGTCTTAACCGATCTTTTTCTTTTCACATATCTATAAAAGCTTTTACAGTCAGTTTTTATGTTCTCTGCCATTTTTCTCTCATAATCTTTTTTCCCCTTCCTAATTAAGCCCTTTGTCCTCCTCTGCTGAACTCTGAATTTCTCCCAGTCCTCAGGTGAGCCACTTTTTCTGGCTAATTTGTATGCTTCTTCTTTGGAATTGATACTATCCCTAATTTCCCCTGTCAGCTACGGGTGCACTACCTTCCTTGATTTATTCTTTTGCCAAACTGGGATGAACAATTGTTGTAGTTCATCCATGCGATCTTTAAATGCTTGCCATTGCATATCCACCGTCAACCCTTTAAGTGTCATTTGCCAGTCTATCTTAGCTAATTCACGTCTCATACCTTCAAAGTTACCCTTCTAAGCACAGCTCCGATCCATATTCAGGTTTGCTGATGATAGCCCCGGCATAGGCCGAAACAAGTGTGGTGACAAATCAGCATGTAGGAAGGAAACTGAAAATCTGGCCCAGTGTTGCCACAATAACAGCATCTCACTCAATGTCAGCAAGACCGGGGAGCTGATTAGTGACTTCAGGAGGGACCCAGACGTCCATGAGCCTGTCCTCATCAGGGGATCACTTTTTTATTTGCACAATAGTCTTTATCACAGTGTTTGCTTGTCGGCCTTGTTGGGAACGGTCTTTCATTGATTCTATTCTGGTTCTTCAATTTAATGTGTATGCCCACAAGTAAACAAATCTCAGGTTTGCATATGGTGACCTGTGTGTAATTTCATTTCATATTTCAGAGTAAATTTATTCTGTGATCTCCCAGGCCCGATTACTACTTCCACCCTTCATCACTCTCCTCCCCCGGATCCACCTCACACTTACCTAAATCTTCCCAGCTCTGCCCTCACCCCTTCCCCTCACTGTCCCCTGACCCTCAGTCTGGGTCTGCAATGTCAGCTGTTCATTTCCCTCCACAGGTGCCGCCTGAGGTTTCTGCCCGATCCTCAGTTTCGTGCTTTCTGCAGTCCCTGCTCATCTGGTGACGTCTGCCTTATGTGAGGAGTCTGACTGAGTCTTCACAGCCCTTTGAGTCTCATGATTCACTATACTCTGAGGGAAGACATTTCTCCTCCTCCCAGTCCTGAACAGCCCACCACTTTTCTGCTATTGTGGCCCCTGTTTCAACCACTAATGATGTTGTGCATTTCAATCAGTTCACCTTTCAGTCCTCAATTCTCTAAAAGGAACAGTTCCCACATTTCATCTTTCTTCTGGGATTACCACACCATTCTGGGATCGTTATGAAGAATCTTCATTCTGCTCTCTATGACAAATATTACCTAACCTCTTTCTTAAACCATTGTGCAATTAATTTCCATCTTCAACAGCCCTGTGTGACTCTGAACACTCACCTCCATCCCCCTGTCACTACTTCCAACTTCTCACCTCCCCTCTCCTGGATCCAGCTCTCGCTCTATAGTTGATGTCAAACACCCACACCTCAGCCCTTTTTTCTCTGGTCATCTCCCATCCACTTACAGTCCAGAGCGAGGGCATCGACCCAAAATCTCAACTAACCATTTCTGTCACCAGATGCTGCCTTTGTGGCTGAGGTCCAGTCCTGATGAAGGATTTCAGCCTGAAATGTTGATTGTTTCCCCTCTTCCATAGATGATGCCTGGCTTTCTGATTTCCTCCAGTGTTTTGCGTGTGTTGCCTGAGGTGCTCCAGGAGTTCATTCTTTGCACAACGAACCTCTGTGAGAAAAGAGAGCAGGATTTTACACAGTTTTTTAGCTGCAATCTCAACAAAGCTCAAGGAAGAGTGAGAGGATATTTTCAGTCTTTTACCCAGTAACTCTTCCAGTAAATACCTTTGACCTCCCTCCCTACCCACTGCACATCAGTCCCTTCACGATATAAACACAGTGTTTCTGTGTCTGCTGCAGAAGTGGGTGACCGCTCCTTGCCAGCTGACCTGTCCCCATCCACTCAGTTTCCCTCTGTCACCCTGAAGCCTCTTGACGATACAATCACTACTCAAACCTCAGGAGGTTTCTCACTTTCAATTGAGTTTAATTGCCGAGTGCACAAGTATAGGGAGTTCCAGGCACAGCGAAACACTTACTTGCAGCAGCATCACAACCTCAGAAAGGCGCTGCCAAAGTTATACCAACATGTCTCCTGCCCCACTAGACGCCCGAATATACTTGACCACTGCTACACAGCAGTCAAGGATGCCTACCGTTCCGTCCCATGACCTCACTTCGGAAAATCGGACCATCAGGCCGTACTCCTCCTCCCGGCTTACAAACAGAAACTGAAGCGGGAGGAAACAGTGTCAAAAGTAGTTTCGCGTTGGACTGAGGAAACGGATGAGGTCCCTCATGACTGCTTTGAATCGGTGGACTGGTTAGTATTTAAGGACTCGGCAGCTAACCTCGATGAGTATGCCTCAGCTGTCACAGACTTCATTTGGAAATGCACGGAGGACTGCGTGTCTCGCAAGACGATCTGGGTATTCCCTAACCGGAAACCTTGGATGAATTATGAGGTCAAGTCCCTTTTAAAGGCTAGAGCTGCGGCTTTTAGGTCTGGGGATACCAGTCGCTACATGAAGTCCAGGCGTGAACTCCGGAAAGCCGTTAAGGGCACCAAGAGTCAATATCAAGCCAAGCTGAAAGCCCAGGCTAACCAAAGGGATGCCAAAAGACTATGGCTGGGTCTAAATTTGATCACTGGCGCAAAGTAAAGGCTGGGAATATCAATAACTGTGGCGCTTCTCTTCCTGACGAACTTAACGTATTCTACGCAGGATTCGAACAGAAGAGGAGCGTCCCGCTCCCTCCGGATGAACCGGACCTGGTGGCATCAAGATCCATCGTCACCAAGAAGGACGATAGAAGTGCCTTCCTGAAGATAAATCCAAGGAAGGTGACGGGCCCAGATGGCGTCCCAGGACGGTTTCTCCGGGCCTGTGCAAATGAGCTAGCTGGAGTGTTTGCTGACATCTTCAACTGCTCCTTGCTTCAGTCTAAGATCCCCTCGTGTTTTAAAAAGGCAACGATAATCCCAGTGCCGAAGAAGAGCAAGGTGGCATGCCTGAATAACAATCGACCTGTGGCTCTGACATCAATTGCTATCAAGTGCTTCGAGAGATTGGTTATGGCACACATCAACCACAGCCAGGATGCAGGCTGTAAAAACAGGGGACAAGCTCTCCTCTACAATCACACTGAGCACCGGTGCCCCACAAGGCTGTGTCCTCAGCTCCCTGCTGTACTCACTGTACACCCATGATTGTGTAGCCAAGTTTCCATCAAATTCAATATATCAGTTTGCTGATGACACAACAATTGTAGGCCGTATCTCGGGTAAAGATGAGTTTGAGTACAGAGAGGAAATTAAGAAGCTGGTGGCACGGTGCGAAGACAATAACCTATCCCTCAACGTCAGCAAGACGAAGGAATTGGTTGTTGACTTCAGAAGGAGTAGCGGACCGCACGACCCAATTTACATCAGTGGAACAGGTCAAAAGCTTTAAGTTCCTCGGGGTCAATATCACAAATGACCTGACTTGGTCCAACCAAGCACAGTTCACTGCCAAGAAGGCCCACCAGCACCTTTACTTCCTGAAAATACTAAAGAAATTTGGCCTGTCCCCTAAACCCTCACTATTTTTTATAGATGCACCGTAGAAAGCATTCTTCTGGGGTGCATCACAACCTGGTATGGAAGTTGTCCTGTCCAAGACTGAAAGAAGCTGCAGAAGATCGTGAACACGGTGCAGCACATCACACAAACCAAACTTCCATCCTTGGACTCACTTTACACCGCACACTGCCGGAGCAATGCTGCCAGGATAATCAAGGACACGACCCACCCAGCCAACACACTTTTCGTCCCTCTTCCCTCCGGGAGAAGTCTCAGGACCTTGAAAACTCGTACAGCGAGATTTGGGAACAGCTTCTTTCCAACTGTGATAAGACTGCTGAATGGATCCTGACCCGGATCTGGGCCGTACCCGCCAAATATCCGGACCTGCCTCTTGGTTTTTTTTTGCACTACCTTATTTTCCATTTTTCTATTTATGTTTTTTAACTTAATTTTTTAATATTTACTAATTTTAACTATTTTTAATATTTAATATTTGTAATCCAGGGAGTGGGAAGTGCAGAATCAAATATCGATGTGATGATTGTACGTTCTAGTATCAATTGTTTGGTGACAATAAAGTATAAAGTATGGTTGTTATTGCCCACAACCATTGGACACTGGAAGCAAATGAGCTAACTTCACTCACCCCATCACTGACCCGTTCCCACAATCCATGGAGCCACCTTCAAGGACCTTTCACCTGATGCTTCAGACATTTTTTGCTCAATTATTTATATATTGTTATTATTTTCTGGATTTGCTCAGTCTGTTCTCTTTCTTACATTGTGTCAGTCCTGTTGTGTGTGGTCTTCCACTGAATCTATTGTGTCTCTTCGATTGATTATGTATGCCCGCAATGCTGACAATGAATCTCAGCATTATACAAGGCATACTTTGATTACAAAATTACTTTGAAGTTGTGCTTATAAATGTAGATTAGTTAGATTATTAAGCTCTGTATCAAACAAAATAAAAGAAATGAATTTTGCATCATTTTGCCATATAAATATAAATTCTCCTTCAACAACACACTCAGGAATGTACAGGTAGAGAGATGTCAAGGGTAAGTTGTTTTTTACGCAGAGAGTGCCAAGTGCGTGGAACGGTGGCGGAGGCGGATATGGTAGGGTGTTTTCCTGGATAGGAACATGGAGTTTAGAAATAGAGAGGGCTATAGGTAACACTTGGTAATTTCTGCGCTAACTACATGTTGGGGACAGCTCTGTGGGCCGAAGGGCCTCTATCATGCTGTAGGTTTTCTACGTTTCTATGTTGGATTTGGTATCTCAGCCAAATTGTTGACACAGCTTGGGAACAACTGGGCTCCAAGCCCCAGTCCCTACAACACCGACTAGGACATCCTGCAGGTCTGGGGAGAGTCCGGTTATTCCATCTCTGTAAACACAAAGACAACAGGAACAGGAGCAGGCCACTCGACCCCTCCAGCTCGTCCTGTCATTCAGTAAGACCCCGGGCCTGTCCGTCGTTGACCACCAGCACCACTCCTAGCCCTACTTTGCCATGACCGCTCGCAGGGCAACAGTCTGCCGGTGTTTGCCCCCCAATGTGGTGAATCGCCACCACCGTGGGCTCAGACATTTCCACAGATGAGCCCCTCTTGACCCCACCGGGACAAACATCCTGTCCGCCCCCTCTCTCATCGTCAGCGACTCCGGCCTCAGGAGACGCTTCACAAACGCCCCAACTTCCCTCGGAGGGAAATGGAAATAAATCAGAAAGCGGACATTTACTTTGGGATTTGTTCCGCTTTGACGGTGCTTTCGAATGGGAACGGATGATGATGTAAGCGAGGGTAACGCCCTCTCGGCGGGTCCGCCTCCGCTATTGGGTGTAACCAGTGATTGACATCACCCGGCACCAATGGGAATTGCAGTAGATCCAAAACCCTCTGTTGTCAGAGGGGGAGGGGGAGGTGTCAGATGATCGTTTGCTCAGCCGTTAAACCGTTTCAGCGCGTGTGTGGCGCACGTGACGACAGATCCCGAATGGGGAGCGCGTGTGGGTGCCAGTGTGACGTCACTTGGGGGTGCGGTTGTGTTTTAAAACACCTTAATAGATATTTCTCATAAGTTCAGTGGTATAACAAAATTAATTACCGTTTTCATCCTGAATCCAAATCTAAAACAGAATTATAGCGGTGTGTATACACAACCTCTCGACTGTCTCTCCTGGTAAATTAACACTGACAAATTTGAGATGACCCTTCCTTTAGCAGCCGGAATCATTCAGATAGTTGATCGCTGAGAAGAATTATGTTTGTTCATCTTTAAAGTTCACCCAGAGACGGCTGGACGAAGTTGATGTGGAGGTCGGGGTGTCCAAGTGAAAGGGCCGGAATGCCGAACCTTCTGCGTTGTCGCTCCGACCTCCGACCATGGATAGCGCCGTGCTATTGGCGACATGGCGACCTCCACCACCGGTGGAGCCGCGAGGGCCTCCATCCACTGTTGGCGACATGGCGACCTCCGAGCACGGGTGGCGCTGCGGCGAACTCCTGGTAAGTGCAGGAGCGGTCCGATCCTCCCCCAGGTGTCGTTGGTGGTGTTCCTGTTCGGGCGGCGGTGAGGAACTGACTGATCCCGAGTTTGTTTAAATCGAGGGTCGATGGCAGTGGGAAAGGGCCGGGACGGAGCTCTGCTGAACGGCTGGAGGTTGCAGGCTCTCCAGGGCCGCAGCCCCGATCTGAGTTTTACGCCCGAGCCCGGACTGCGGGATCAGTTAGTTGTGGTTCCCAAGCTGGGAGGGGGATTGAAGTGAAGGGGAGCTGTCTGTGTGAGTGGGGCGAGGTTATGGATGGATGTAGGGTAAGTGGTGGGAAGTGGTGTGGGACCACAGGCGGGAGGGGGGCTTCTGGGAGAATTTGTTATGATTATTGACATTGCGTGACCCCGGGGTGAATGGGTCCGAGGGCAAATTAAATCGCAAACTAGGGAGGATCTGGTCCATTGGGGCAGACAGCACGCGTGTCCTTTCAGGAAACAGCAATTCCCTCTTCATATTAATCACTGTCTAGTTCTGCTGTTAAGTTTGTGTTTGTTACAGAGCCCGAAAGTCTGGGAACAGCCGTCACCGACATGGGCTGCGAGTGCATATTGGTGGCGGGGGCGGGGGCGGGGGGGATGGACATGAAGTCAGGGACCCATGCAACAGAGAAGGACACGGGTTTGTACAGCCTCCTGTGATTTATACATTTCCTGCAGTCGGTTCGGATCTGGTGACATCTGGATGTGAGAAAGTGAAGAGGGAAGGGGCTGAGGAGAGAGTCTTAACAGAGGAAACATGGTCAGGTTTGAAGGGGTGGAGAAGCTGTCTGATAGATCGTTTTAGTTTTTTTATGATCTCACAGATGGTGAAAGAGGGGAGAGGCTTCTTGAGGAAGAGAGTCAATCAGAGCTGAGCGTGGTTGAGAATGTACAGAGTACAGTCAGCAAGTTTGTAGCAAGTAACTTCAAGCAATCACTTTTTTTGAAAGATGGTATAAACACACCCCTTTGTCCTCTTCCTGCTCCTTACCGCTCCCTGCCCACCTTCTGTCTCCTCCCTGTCTTCCCCTCAACACCCCCCCCCCATTGGTCGTAGGTTAAGATTGAAAGGTGAAATGTTTTTGGCGAATCTGAGGGGTACATTTTTTGCTCAGACATTGGTGAGAGTAGAACGAGCTGCCAACGGAAGTCCTGGATGCAGGTTTGATTTTCATTCTAGAGTGAAATTTGGATACGGGAGGTGTCTGACGGCTGTGGTGCAGGTGGATGGAACTAGCCAGTTTAAAAAAAACTCTTTCGGTTCTGTTGTGCTGTAAGTAATATTCTGATTTATAATTTCTACAGTCAGTGCTCTGCTTTGAATGTCTGAAGCCAGTAATTTACAGAATGGGTGAAGAGGCTGTCCATTCACTGTTCCTGTCAAAGACAAGTTGAAGCCCTGTCATGTAATGGGAGAGTTCACTGTCGGTCAAAAGCCGCTTCTACTGTACCAGTGATTGATTGGCCTGCATGAATGATGCAGCAGCTCCTTCCCGCTGGCTGCCCATTGACTGTTCCTGTGCTCAAGGTCAAAATTCACGGGTTTGGTGAGGGCAACAGAAGACACTCATTGCGAATAAGCAAATAAACCACTTATTTTCAAACATGTCAACCAAACATCTAAGAACCACCCCCTCCTAAGTTACACAAACTAGAAAACTAAATGTTTTACAAACAGACAGTTAGCTCAGAGTGCATGTGGCACTGTGTATATCTCAGCAGACTTCCCCAAAGTGCCTTCAGCAATGGCTGTGATGTCAGTGTGAGCACGAGTGCCTGGGGATGAAAGAAGGGAGTCGAGCCTCCCACACTGCCTATCCTCATACCCCTGAGACACCTGAAATCGGACACTGGCACCGTGGCATAACAGGTAACCAACGGAAAAGAGCTGCTGCATCTTTCATACGGGCCAATCAATGACCATCATTGTAGAAGCGGCTTTCAACCAACTAGGAAACTAACGACCCCCAAACCGCTCCCTTTACAAGACAGAGCTGCAGTAATGAGCCTGGTCTCAAAGACAAGCATGCATTTTGCCTTCTTAACCACCCTATCAACCTGTGTAGCTACTCTCAGAGAGCGATGAAATTGGACCCCACGATCCCTCTGTTCATCAGAACTTGTTGCTTGTGAGACCATGTTCTTTTGGGTCTTGCCGGAACAGTGTACTGTCTCCTTTTAAATTTGACCTACCAAGGTGCAGCACCTCTAATTTGGCTGGGTTAAAAGAGCATCTGCCATTTTTCTGCCCATATCTGTAACAGTTCTACAGGATATCCCACTGTATTCATTTCCAGTCAGCCAATCTTTGTATCATCTACGTATTTACTGATGCAGCCATGTACATTTTCATCCAGGTCATTTATGTAGATCACAAAGATCCACAAATCAGTTAGAATCAGTCCCTTCAACCACTTCCCAGTGTCTCCTATGGACAAACTAGTTCTGAACACAGTTCCCTATGGATCCCATGCAACTTAACACTCTGGATCAACCTCCCATGTGGGAGTTTACTCAAACACCTGACTCACCTTACTGGAGAGACTTGTTCTGGAGCTGCTCCGGCCTATGGTTAGGCCACTTAGATCCCCTCCAGTTCGCCTACCAGCCCCGACTAGGAGTTGAGGATGCCACCATCTACCTGCTGAACCGTGTCTATGCCCACCTGGACAGGCCTGCGAGCCCTGTGAGGGTCATGTTTTTTGACTTCTCCAGTGTGCTCAACACCATCCGCACTGCTCTGCTGGGGGAGAAGCTGACAGTGATGCAGGTGGATGCTTCCCTGGTATCATGGACTCTTGATTACCTGACTGGCAGACCACAGCACATGTGCTTGCAACACTGTGTGTCCAACAGAGTGATCAGCAGCACTGGGGCTCCACAGAGGACTGTCTTGTCTCCCTTTCTCTTCACCATTTACACCTCGGACTTCAACTACTGCACAGAGTCTTGTCATCTTCAGAAGTTTTCTGATGACTCTGCCATAGTTGGATGCATCAGCGGGGAGATGAGGCTGAGTACAGGGCTACGGTAGGAAACTTTGTCACATGGTGTGAGCAGAATTATCTGCAGCTTAATGTGAAAAAGACTAAGGAGCTGGTGGTAGACCTGACGAGAGCTAAGGTACTCTATTTCCTGAGGAGACTATTTGCTGTTGTGTGCTGGGGCAGCAGGCTGAGGGTAGCAGACAGCAACAGAATCAACAAACTCATTCATAATGCCAGTGATGTTGTGGGGATGGAACTGGACTCTCTGACGGTGGTGTCTGAAAAGAGGATGCTGTCCAAGTTGCATGCCATCTTAGTCAATGTTTCCCATCCTCTACATAATGTACTGGGTGGGCACAGGAGTACATTCAGCCAGAGACTCATTCCACCGAGATGCAGCACAGAACATCATAGGAAGTCATTCCTGCCTGTGGCCATCAAACTTTACAACTCCTCCCTTGGAGGGTCAGACACCCTGAGCCAATAGGCTGGTCAGGGCCATGCATATCCTTAGACAGAGACGGATAGGACATTTCAGTGCCACAGTAACAGTACAAGTGTACAGATATACAAATATTAGCAGAGAAGTAAGAAAGAACAAAACCTTAAAAATAAGATGTCCAAATTTACAAGTCAAACCTTACAAGATTTCCAAGTTCGCACCATCCAGATAAGAAGTGATAGAAGTATTGTACAGGGTGTTGGCGATAGCAGGGTCTGGTAAACAGAACTCTGCTTAACCGAGGTTAATAACAGTCTAACAGGAAAGCGGCATCACTTCCCCGGCTACTGGTTGACTCATTTTAGTGACGTTCTATAGCGCTTTTTGGAGCAGCGCGGTTGACTTAGTCTATTACTGAAAGTGCTCCTCTGTTCAGCCAAGGTGGCACGCAGAGTGTGGGAAACATTGTTCAGAATTGATTATCCGGAGGGTCCTTTGTCCTACCACAGCCTCCAGTGTTTCCAGTTTACCTCCTACCATAGAACCAGACTTTCTCATCAGTTTGTTGGCATCACAGTGTTGACGTCATTGCCCCAGCACACCACCGCATAGAACATTGCACTGGCGACAACAGATTGGTAGATCATGTGAAGGAGAGGTCTGCATACTCCAAAGGGCCACTGCCTCATTAGGAAGTAGAGGCAACTCTGTCGCTCCTTGAACACAGCCTCTGTGTTGGTGCTCCACTCACATCTGTCGACCCCAAGTTTCTTGTAGGTCCTCACCACATCCACGTCCTCATCAGCTGTAGTAACAGGGAGCAGTACAGACTTGGTTTTCATAAATTCCATCACCATCTCCTTTGACATACTGACGTGGAGCTGCAGATGATTTGCCTTGCACCATTTGACAAAGTCCTCCACCAGGACCCTGTATTCATCTTCCCATCCTCCCCTTATACACCCAAATAATACTGAGCCCACAGAAAATTTCTGCAGATAGCAGGACTCAGTGTTGTATCTAAAGTCCGAGGTATACTGGGTAAACAGGAAGAGATCTGTAGCTATGTTAAACCTTAAGGTGTTGTGTTCACTGTTTCTGAACTGCTTACTCAGTGAAATGTTTATCACCTGGCCAGGCTCATTACTCACCAGGTTCTCTACAGCTCTGTCATGTGAGGACTTAGTTTACATGTTTTCTGTAGATGCTGGTCATCGATTGGCCCGCATGAATGATGCAGTAGCAGCTTGCCATTGGTTGCCTTGTATGCCACGGCGCCGGTGTCCGACTTCGGGTATCTCAGGGATATAAGAACATCAGGTATGGCAGGCTCGCTCCTCTTTCATCCTCAGCGTCGACACTGAAGTAACACTGAAAATCTGCTGCAGATATCGAAGGGCCCATGCGCGTTCCTGGCAAAGTATCTGTTTGTGGAATATAGTTTTGTAGCTTGTGTAACTTGTGTCGGGGGACGCGGGGGGCATAGATGAAGTATCTGTTTGTGGAATATAGTTTTGTAGCTTGTGTAACTTGTGTGGGGAGGCGGGGAGATAGGTATTTGATAGAACCTTTTACTGTTTGTAAATAAATAATTCTTTCTTTTTTCATTCCTTTTATTGGTTTTTGAAAAAAAGAAGTGTGTATACAAACAGGAGGAGAATATCTCTGACAATATGTCAATAACAGTACATACAAAAGGTAAAATAAACAATATCAGAATCACACATAGTGTTGATCTACAAAGTATAAATTTGATACAGAATGTATAATACAGAAAAAAAGAATGTAAACTCATTCTCTTATCAATTTATGAAGAAAGGAAGGACTATTAGAAAGTTTATATTAAAAGCAAGCAAAAAAAAAAATCACTATCCTAAACAGAAAAAAAAAGACCAGGATTCTCCAGCCTGAGAGAAAAACTGAAAAAAGAGAGACTCGCTGATCAAATCCAAGGTTCTGAAAAATTAGCTGGAAGAGAATCAGATCAGATGAAAATATTGAATGAAAAGTCGCCAGATTTCTTCAAATTTAAAGGATGTTTAAATTAAATAATTAATGTGCTTATTCATAATCAGTGTCTTCTATCACGCTTACCAGACCCATGAACCTGCTTCCTCTGAACAAGCTCCCCGTCTTGTTAGGTTATCTGAATACTGGTTTAAGAAACTGTTCTGCATGTACCTGACAAACGCTGGCACATCTATATCAGCAGCACTAAGAAAAAACCAGTTGCTAGTGGGGAAGTCAAAATTCCCCATGACAGCAACCCGATTGCTTTTACATCGGTCTTAATCTGCCTCAGTGTTCATCAAATTTGATAGGCACGTGGATGAGAGATAAATGTAGTGCAGATCATTCCACGCTCTCTTCAATCTCTATGTACAAAGACTTACCTCTGGCATTCCCCCTATTATTCTCCAATCACCTTAAAATTATGCCCGATCATCCCAGCCGTCTCCACCCTGGAGAAAAGTCTCTGGTTATCCACTTGTTCTCCTCTGCATTTCATCTTGTACACCCCTATCAAGTCAGTTCTCATCCTCCACTCTAAAGTGAAAAGCTCTTGCTTGCTCAACCTGTCCTCATACGATGTGCTCTGTACACCAGGCACCCTCCTGGTAAACCTCCTCTGCAACCTCACTGAAGCTTCCGCATAGTTCCTACAATGAGGCGCTCAGAACTAAACACTATTTTCCAAGTGTGGTCTAAACAGGGATTTTAGATTTACATCATTATCTCGTCGCTCTTGAACTCAAGACCCTGACTAATGAAGTCCGACACCGCATATGCCTTTTTAACTACTCTAATTTATGAAGAAACATTGAGGGATCTATGGATTTGGACCGTTATGCCTCTGCTCCTTGACACTGCGGACAATCTGAACATTAGCCCTGCATTCTGCCTTAAAATTCGTCCTTCTAGAGTGAATTTCTTCACACCATTCGAGGCTGAAGTCCATCTGCAATTTCTCAGATCAGTTCTGCATCCTGACGCCGTAGTCTAGGATAATATTCTACACTATCCATAACTCCAACAAGCCCCATGTCATCTACAAAGATACAAACTCTTCCCTTCTTCCTCATCCAAATCATTTATATAAAAAGCCCTAATACAAGGGGATCCCGGAACGGAACCACACCGAACACCACCGGTCAACAGCGAGAACCTCTAGCGAGAAAATGCCGTCTTCTGCCTTCCATGGACAAGTCAATCCCAAATCCACCAGCAAGCTTTACCTGGATAACATGCTTACTTACTTTCTGAAGGAGACCATCATGGTGAACCTTATCAACTGCTTTACTGAAGTCCATTTATAGCAGATGAGCTTCTCCACCTTTATCAATGTTCAGCGTGCTAGTGAGGGTGCAGCTTCAACGTGTTAATGTCAGAAAAAAGTACAACAAATAACTGAGTTCAAAAGTTCAAAAGTAAGACACTACGGAGCAACTGTAACAGGCTGCATACACGACCGGCGCATGCGCACAGTACGTGTGCTTGCAACACTGTGTGTCCGACAGAGTGATCAGCAGCACTGGGGCTCCACAGGAGACTGTCTTGTCTCCCTTTCTCTTCACCATTTACACGTCGGACTTCAACTACTGCACAGAGTCTTGTCATCTTCAGAAGTTTTCTGATGACTCTGCCATAGTTGGATGCATCAGCAAGGGAGATGAGGTTGAGTACAGGGCTACGGTAGGAAACTTTGTCACATGGTGTGAGCAGAATTATCTGCAGCTTAATGTGAAAAAGACTAAGGAGCTGGTGGTAGACCTGACGAGAGCTAAGGTACTGGTGACCCCTGTTTCCATCCACGGGGTCAGTGTGGACATGGTGGAGGATTACAGATACCTGGGGATACGAATTGACAATAAACTGGACTGGTCAAAGAACACTGAGACTGTCTACAAGAAGGGTCAGAGCGGTCTCTATTTCCTACGGAGACTGAGGTCCTTTAACGTCTGCCGGGCGATGCTGAGGATGTTTTACGAGTCTGTGGTGGCCAGTGCTATCATGTTTGCTGTTGTGTGCTGGGGCAGCAGGCTGAGGGTAGCAGACACCAACAGAATCAACAAACTCGTAAGGCCAGTGATGTTGTAGGGATGGAACTGGACTCTCTGACGGTGGTATCTGAAAAGAGGATGCTGTCCAAGTTGCATGCCATCTTGGTCAATGTCTCCCATCCACTACATAATGTACTGGGTGGGCACAGGAGTACATTCAGCCAGAGACTCATTCCACCGAGATGCAGCACTGAGCGTCATAGGAAGTCATTCCTGCCTGTGGCCATCAAACTTTACAACTCCTCCCTTAGAGGGTCAGACACCCTGAGCCAATAGGTTGGTCCTGGACTTATTTCATAATTTACTGGCATAATTATTACTATTTAACTATTTATGGTTCTATTACTATTTATTATTTATGGTGCAACTGTAACGATAACCAATTTCCCCCGGGGTCAATAAGGTATGACTATGACTATTTGTCACATCGTCAACCAGACTCGTGAGACTTGATCTGCCCCTCACAACGCCAAACTAACCTTCCCCAATCAGCTCGGCTTCGAGAGGTTTTCATAAGTCCTATCTCTAAGAAGCATCTTCAACAGTGAAGTAAGACTCACTGGACTATAATCTTCAGAGGCATCCCCTACTCACTTCCATGAACAAAAGGAATAATACTTTCCATGCTCTAATTTCCTGGCACTAATTCTGCAGTGAATAATAACACGAAGATCATTGCCAAGGTGCGAAGATCTCTTCACCCGCTTCCCGC
Source organism: Mobula birostris (assembly GCF_030028105.1). NCBI lineage: Eukaryota > Metazoa > Chordata > Chondrichthyes > Myliobatiformes > Myliobatidae > Mobula > Mobula birostris. Next base: position 71,044,487 of record NC_092382.1, read on the forward strand.
AGTAACCTGGGGTTATCCTGACCACACAAGTGGACTTATCTATCCTAATGTTTTTCAAAAGTCCCTTGCGCATCCTCTCTGTTAATCTCGACATGTTCCAGCAGATCTGCCCAGTTAATGCTGTCCTCATAAGCGGCAAGATCCCTCTGACTGGTGAATATTGAAGTAACATCTTCATTAAGGAACTATCCTACCCCCCCCCCCACCCTGCCCCGACTCCAGGTGCATGTTTCGTCTTCTATCCCTCCCAGTCCTACCCTCGCTCTAGTCATTCTGTTCTTCACACACGTTTAGCACGCCTTGGGGTTTTTCTCACAAAGACATTCTGAAGACCTTTCTGTCTTTCCTAATTCATTTCTCCACTTCCTTCCTGTCTACTTTGTAGTTATCTATCGCCCTGTCAGACCCTTACTTCATAAACCTTAAGTCAGCTTCTTTCTTCCTCTTGGCTAGATGTTAGACATCTTTTGTCAACCATGGCTCCTTCGAATAGCCATCCTTTCTCTGCCTCAAAAGACAAATATATCCAGAACCCCATGCAAGTGCTGACTAAAACACGTCCATACTTCCGTTGTGCATTTCACAGAGCATACCCCTTCCCGATTTGTTGCCCCAAGGTTCCAGTCTAATGGCATCGTTATCCACTTCCCTCAATTAATAACTTTCGAGACTGACACAGGGCTGATGGGAGTGAACAGAGCAGTGAGATTAATTTGTGGACTGACACAGGGCTTTGAGGTGTAAGCGGGGCAGGAAGCTTGGTTTGGGGATTGACACGGGGCTGTAGGAAATGAACAGGGCAGTATGTGTTTGGGGACTAACGGAGTGTGTGGAAATAGTTGCGTAGTGCGATTACTTTGAGACTGGCACGGAGCTGTGGAATTAGTGTGTGTTCCTTGTTTACGAAGAGAGGCTGCTGGAACAAAGTGAATGCCACTTAAATATATATACAGTACATATTTATTACTGAGGTCCTCGAATTGTGTTATTCCATAAATAGTTAGAGTGGTCTATCGAGCTAGATTAAGGCCATACAGCCAGGAGCGGCGCCTCAGTGCCCTAATCCATATTCTCGCGCTCTCATGCTACACTTCTTCTGAGCTCAAGATCACTGAATCCTCAGTTCAGGAACACCGCAGGTTCCACGACTGCCGGGAAACCTGGATTCCCGCACCCCCTTCCACTGCGTGCCTCATTGATCAGTCCGACTTGCGGGAAATGTCCAACGCTCCCACCCCACCCGCGGCCCCTGTTCTCAGGACCCAATCAACTCCGAACGCCTCAGAATGGCTTATCAGTATCTCCCACTCGCTGGAGAAGCGGGAGGGAGAGCCTACCGCGACCCCTCTGTCCGTCCGGAAGGTCCCAATCCCTTCGGTAAAGCTTCCACCACTTCTCGAGAAGCCGAGGCCGAGAAAAACGCCCCAAACAACGGCTACTCCTGATGGGCCTGGAAGGCGAGCGAGGCCCCTTTGTACACAGTCCCAGGAGGCTCCCGCTCCTTCAGATTCCTTAGCGCCTGGAACAGCAGCCCGCGGTACGTCCGAGAGGTTAGGGTGCTTTGGGTCCTGGAATAGAAGTGAGGCTATACCGTGCTCCATATTGATGAAGCAGTGGATGGGAGCGAAAGGGCAGGGGCTGTTCCAGGCTGTAGGCCACCACGACTGAGGCCGGATCTTCGCTAAGGGAGGAGACGCTCCCTTGTTAACTCTGCCCGAGCTCAAGTACGGCCCGTCTCCAGGGTGCACTGAACATCGGCAGCAACTCCAGAACGGACTGGAGACTAACGGGACGTGCGTGTGTGTGATGGAGTGGGGTTGGGGGAGGGGGTGAGGAGGGAGAAGGGCGGGGGACTGCCACTCTAAAATATACACAGGCCCTCATTTGAATTTTCGAAACTCCCGATGGTTCACAAGCGATGTCAACCGCTCTCCCCGGATCTCACCGGTGATTCGCTTCGTACATTTCCTTCAAAATTGCAGCAATTCCTTAAAGCACAATGCAATACCTTTAAATTTGAACTTAAAACATGTTGCATTATGGATACAAAATAACAGTGATTAATACGTAAAGGTGGCGAGCGTTCTGGATTATAAGAATTTACTTTGATAGCGGTTTTGCATCGAAAAATCAAAGTTGTCTGTTATGAATCCACAAAATGAACCCATCACCCCGAGTTTCCACTCTACATCTGTTTCAACTGTCGGCGTATTTCAGCGAAGGCTACGTGTTAAACTGCAACTACATTCACTGCTACAACGGCGTCACAACATTGTCGGTAACTGAATGAGCCCAGAAACTTCTCACAATGGAGACCAAATGTTAGTTCGCCTAGGCTCTTACCAGGTACCAATAACTGCAATGATCATGAAATATGTCTTTCTCACATAGTAAAATGTTGCAAGCATGCTGTGTGATATTCAGACTGTCTTCCAGCTGCCTGCGATCTCGCTGAAAAAACTCTGAGCGATGAATCTCCACGGTCATTCATTTATTCCCGCTCTATAATACTACACAAGGCTAACGTGTCCTCCAACAGCTGCGGTAAAAATAAACATGAATTCAGTCAAGTTAAATCCCAATTCTAATGAGGTATGGATAGCTTGACAAGAAGTTGCTAAATCTCAAAGATAAAGAAATGACGATTTGAGGTCATTGACTGTTGTTTCCAACCACACTCAGCTCTCAGTTTCATGGTTGTTATTGTTAATTTTGGCCATATCTCGTCTCCGTTGAGTTTGTCACCGCCTACCAGTGATATACGGTCATTAGGCTGTCTGTTTCACTCCCGGAATTGCCTCGGTTATAGATCTTCCAATAGAAATATATGGCACTTGATTACATTGCAGCAGGAAATGAACATTTCAGTTAGCAGCAGAGAATACGCAATTCTCCCCTTGAAGCGGGGGAGGAAGAGGTCCTTCTCACAGAAGCTTAAAACTGTGTTCAGTGGTGAAATCATTTCTTTCTGTCAGCTGAATCTAATACGGAAAGCATTGGCTTACTGGAAGAGTAAGTTTCAGCATAAATTAGCATGAGGTGTCGACCTTCATTCTGATATAAGGACATGACACGGAAATTGAATTGCAAACCTGCCGACCTAGGCTACTGCACTTTCAGTGCTCACAATTTTGTGTCCACTACATTCGAGAGAAAAAAAAAACAACTGAGTTTTAGTTTGAATGTTCGATCCTCACAGTCACGTGGTTGATTGTCAGCTCCCTGATCTTATCACACTTCAATTCTTTAACACTGACATTCAGACTTTCTTTGCTTCTGACGTCAGCTTTCTCCACTACCAACTTTAAACAAAATCTGTCACTTGATCCACGCTGGAATAAAATAGTGGGTCATAGCTTGCCAGATGTCTATGGCCAAAACAGTCCGATCTATGGAAATGACTAAAGAGGTGTTTGCTGACGTGGCGACTCACACAAAACAAAAACTTACGAGGGTTCATATTGTCTAAAGCAGCCGTGCTGAAGACGTAGAGTAAATCGGTGTGCCGGCACCCGCCAGGTTTCCAATCCCCTTAACAAATAATCAAATAATAGGAAAGGAAACATCCGGGAAAAAGAGGCTACGCTGGCCAGGCGGTCCTCTTGATACCAATGTAATAGAAACATAGAAACATAGAAAATAGGTGCAGGAGTAGGCCATTCGGCCCTTCGAGCCTGCACCGCCATTTATTATGATCATGGCTGATCATCCAACTCAGATCCCCGCCCCAGCCTTCCCCCCATACCCCCTGACCCCATAGCCACAAGGGCCATATCTAACTCCCTCTTAAATATAGCCAATGAACTGGCCTCAACTGTAATCTTTGTTTTTTTCCGATTTGGGATCATCAGCTCCTGCTCCGCATAATTGTCGCCGCCTGTACTCCCGAAATGCTCGTTCAGCTCAGTCTGTTAGGTTTGAATTCCTTTGAAAAAAAATGTATGGCTCTTTCTCCTAAATTTGTGATCTTGTTTATTTATTTTGTAGTTTCCAACTGAGACTCGTTTGTCTCCTTGTCTACTATCATGTTTCAGTTTTGATATTTGAAAGCACAATTTTTACACCAAATTATAAACCTGCTTAGAATCAATACCACTGATAAAATAATCTATTTTCCGGGAAATGTCCCTCATTGCTAGCAATATATGTGAAACTATCAAGTGATGTGGGTGACATACTACACTTCTTCATTAAAAAACAAACGAATGTACTTACTCTGCCTTCAGTTTGAACATTGTATCAGTTCTGACACCGACGTTGTACCACCATTCAGGATATTTATTTTTAATTCAGAAAATAAAATAAAATAAGGATAAATCAGAACAAGATAAGTATGTAATGTTCTGAGGCCGGAATGCAAATTCACAGAGTATGAATGATCACAAATATACCATATATTTAACACTTTGCAACTGTACCCTTACACACGTTGCGTCATCATGCTTCGAACACACAAAAAAAGTTGCTTCAATTAAGCTATTAACTCTGGACGTTTCGGTCATACATTACATATTTGATTCAAGAACAATCCATTATACTCTTTCTTTTGATTTAAAATGAGAAAATAAACTTTTGTTGTTCGTTTGATTTCATCCAAGTTACTTTCACGTCATGTTTTTCAAACGATGTACTGCTCATATATAATACACGCATACGCAATACGATAGTCAGTCCTGGAAAATGTTGTTGATGTTGTCGTTCTTTTCTTTTTGCAATCTATTGTCTAACACAAACTTTTAAACTTCCCGACCAAGAAGTATCAGGCTTTTCCTCATTGCCGCTTTTGAATACAGATACCACATTTACAATAGCCCAATTCTCTGTTCCTGTGTCTGAGGCCAACGAAGGTCTAAAATTCTCCATCTGGCTTCATCGTGCTTCTGCTATTCCTGTAATATGTTCAACGTTTTGCAACCGTAAGATGCAAGGCAACCATTCAGTTTCAAACGCTAAGCGATTCAGTTTTCAAATCGCTAATCTGTTATAAAAGTACGCCATCCTCTCCAGAACTGCAAGGTAAGCATTTTTCCACACTGTGAATCTGGAGATATTGTTTCATTTCAGGAAAAAAAAAACAAGGAAGTCTGCATATGCTACAAATCCATTTCAATGTAATCAACTTTCTGGAAAAGTCACCAGGCAGGGCATCATTCCTAATTTCACGGTCTACGTACAAAAATGTCTCTGGGTCAGTAATGCTGTAAGCTTTCACCGTTCTGGAATTGCAAGCAAGAATAATTTGGATTTTACTGTAAAGTTTGCTGCCAAATATACTTTGCATCTGATATTTAAATTTACTATTTTTAAAGTATACCCATCTATTGCCGTTACACTTATTTGAAAGTCTGATCGATGCACCCTTGAAGCGTGCAATCCTGCTGCGGCAGCGGCTGTGCCTGAGATCGCAAGAGCGCAGGTGGTCGCAGCTCCTCACTAATGGAAATCAACGCCACCTAATGGAGCCCATGTTACCTTCTCGTTGCCTGGGAAATACTTCAAATCAAATCCAACACCGACTTCAACCATTCTCACTTGTCTCCTCTCTCATCGAGAAGAAAGTACAGCAACCTGACTAAAATGCAGACAGATTTGAAGGACTATTTCTTTCAGAGCTTCAGCTGACGATTGGATTTACCGGAGTACAATGAGGTGTATTTTCGATCTGAAATTCTGCATTATTTGGCCTAATATGTTGTCGTCTGTCAGAACACTGTGGTAGTAAAATAATGACATGCTAAATATGATGCATTCCCTATCTCGATAAATCTGACAATAATAAAAAGCTTTTAATAAATTTATAGTTCGCTACAACAATTTAAATGACAGCTGTAGTTTTTGTGCAGATGAACAACGATCAAGACATGGATAAATTATTCAACACATTTTCAGCTCAGTATATTTTATGTCACATGTTTGTTCAAACTTTCGTGGTGAGCAGCAGTAATAATTACAGAGTTCAGCACCGACAGTCAGTCTCGAAATTGCATTCAGCAATGGTGATGGACAAATATCCAGCATGCAGCTTATTGAAACTTTCTCCCCAGTGTGAACCCAGCAGTATGTCACAAGTGTAACACACTGTAACGTTTCACTGCTAATGTAACGGCCTCGGTGCAGTGTTTCACTGCTGAGGTAATGGTTTCTCTGTAGCAGCAATGTTTAGGTTACGACTAGAGATAACAGGGTTTTGGCGTGCAGAGCAATCCAATGAGTGAAATGTTCTTTCTTGTGAGTCTGAAAGAGAGATTTTTGTGGTCTTTTGCCAGGGAGAGATGCGAAGATGCGAATGGAGAGAGTGGGCCCTTTTTGTTCTTCACTAACCATATAGTCAAAGTAAGAATTATAAAGCTTAATTGTTTAATCACATATTGTGTACTGTTTGTTATTTCAGGGTACTGATGGTAACAGGGGACAGATCACGCAGCATCCTCCCAAACGAGATTTCTTAAGTTTGGCTCGGCTGGGGGGCTATCACCCCCTATATTAAGCTGCTAGCTGAAGTGAGAGTTACACAAGGTTAGATGACTGAGTGAATCCTTTCCCACATTCACAGCAGGGGAACGGCCTCTACCCAGTGTGAACTTGCTGGTGTCTCTGCAGTTGAGATGACCAAGTAAATCTCTTCCCACAGTCTGAGCAGGTGAACGGCCTCTCCCCAGTGTGAACTGACTGGTGTGCTTGTAGGTGGGATGACTGAGTGAATCCTTTCCCACACTCTGAGCAAGTGAATGGCTTCTCCCCAGTGTGAACTCGCTGATGTTCCTTCAGTTGAGATGATGAAGTGAATCCCTTCCCACATTCCATGCAGGTGAACGGCCACTCCCCGGTGTGAACTCGCTGGTGCGCCATTAGGGTGGATGACTGAATGAATCCCTTCCCACAGTCTGAGCAGGTGAATGGCCTCTCTCCAGTGTGAACTCGCTGATGTACCTTCAGTTTAGATGACCGAGTGAATCTCTTCCCACACACTGAGCAGGTGAATGGCCTCTCCCCTGTGTGAACTGACCAGTGTGCTTGTAGGTTGGATGACTGACTGAATCCTTTCCCACACTCTGAGCAGATGAACGGTCTCTCCCCAGTGTGAACTCGCTGATGTACCTTCAGTTGATATGATGAAGTGAATCCTTTCCCACAGTCCGAACAGGTGAACAGCCGCTCCCCAGTGTGAACTCGCTGGTGAGATATTAGGGTGGATGACTGAGTGAATCTTTTCCCACAGTCTGAGCAGGTAAATGGCCTCTCTCCAGTGTGAACTCTCTGATGTGCCTTCAGTTGACATGACCGAGCAAATGCCTTCCCACAGACTGAGCAGGTGAATGGCCTCTCTACAGTGTGAACTCTTTGATGTATCTTCAGTTGAGACGACCGAGTGAATCCCTTCCCACAGTCTGAGCAGGCGAACGGCCTCTCTCCACTGTGAACTGACTGATGTACCTTCAGTTTAGATGAGCAAGTGAATCCCTTCCCACAGTCCGAGCAGGTGAACGGTCCCTCCCCGGTGTGAACTCGCTTGTGAGCCATTAGGTCAGATGACCGAGTGAATCCTTCACCACAAATTCAGCAGATGACCAGCCTCTGCCCAGTGAGAACTGACTGGTGTGTCCACAGGTGGGAAGACCAACTGAATCCCTTCTCACACACAGAACAGGTGAATGGCCTTGCCCAGTGTGAACTTGCTGATGTACCTTCAGTTGAAATGACTGAGTGAATCCATTCCCACTGTCTGAGCAGATGAGTGGGACCTCACCCGTGTAAAATGACGAGCGTGCCAGTCGGTCAGGTGAGCGAGTGAATCCCTCCCCACAGTCTGAGCAGGAAGGATGATCGAGAGAATCCCTTGCTCCACTTCTTAAATATCTGGACAGAGACAACAAATCTGGTGTGTTGTGTTCAACATTCCCGTAGACAAATTCCTTGTCAGTTTTAACCTGTAAATAGATTTACAAAATCCATCAATGGGTGAAGGACGACATTTCAGATGAGATCACTTCAGTTGTCAAGGTGTGACCTGGCATCACACTGTTACAGTGAAGTTCAACCCAAGTTGGAAGGAGAGATCATCATCTAACTGGGCACAGTGCTGGTACCTGGAATGATCATCAAATTCTCTGATGCTCTTTCTGTCTCTATATGAATGGGGAATTTCTGCCATCTCCAATCTGTGACCTGGCCCCACAGTAACTGAAACCCTCTCACACAAATAGCCAGCAGTGCATTCCACGCTACCACCACTCTCTGTGTAAAAAACCTACACCTGACAGCCCCTCGGTATCTATCTCCAAGCACCTTAAAACTATTGCCCCTCGTGTTAGCCATTTCAGCCCTGGGAATAAAACTCTGGCTATCCACATAAACAATGCCCCTCATCATCTTATACATCTGAATAAGGCTCTGAACATAAACAAGGAAATTATACATTGCTTCGAGGATTCGTTAGAAGTATACACAATTATGAGGGTATAGATAGGGTAAATGCAAGCAACCTTTTCCAATGAGGTCGGTGGGATGACAACCAGAAGTTGTGGGGAAGTGGGGAAGGTGAAAATTTAACAGGAACATGTGGAAAAGCTCTTCGCTGAAATGGTCGTGAGTGTGTGGAATGAGATGTCAGCTCAATTGGTGAATATGAGGTCAGCTTCACCATTTCAAAGAAGTTCAGATGGGGGTCTGGATGGTAGGGGTATGGAGGGCAAAGGTCCCGGTGCAGGTAGCTGCATTAGACAACTTAAATGTTTTTTTGGCATTGACTAAATGGGCCAAATAGCCTGTTTCCGAACAGAACTTCTCCATGTTTCTATGACAGAGAAGCTGGCCAAACTTGTTTGGAAGGGTAGAGGTAGGAGTGACAACGGAGCAGCAATGGCTGGAATTTCTGGGAGCAATTCAGGAGCTGAGTGATCGATACATCCAAAAGAAGCATTGGAAAGGCAGGAGGGCACAACCGTGGCTGAAATGAGATGCCGAACCCAACGGAAAAGCCAAAGTGAGGGCAAAATATAGAGCAAAAACTATTGGGAAGCTTTTAGAAACCTACAGCAGATGACTAAAGAAAAGTCAGATGGGCTCAGGGCATGGAATTATGATATTGATTAATGAGTTTTGGTAGCACCCAACAGTCTGAGGCATTTTGAGGAACAAAATATCCCGAGCCTCAATATCTCTTGAAAACCAAGGTTCCCTGCACCAGTTACCTTTCAACTTTTATTTTGGCAGGCTCATACAAACTCTACACCCTCAAAATTTCACTTCTGAAGGCCTCCCACTTACCAAGTACTCCTTTGCCAGAAAACAGCCTGTCCCAAACCACACTTGTCAGATCCTTTCTGATACGATCAAGATTGACCTTTCTGCAATTTAGAACCTCAACCCATGGTCCAGACCTTTATTTTTTTTATCTTTACTTTGAATTTCATGGCATTATGATCACTAACTTCTGTCACCAGCCCTGGATCATTTCCTAACAGCTCATTGCACACTTCTACATCAGGAATTCTACATACTGACTAAGGGCACATTTGACAAACTCTACCCCGTTTAGTCCTTTGACAGTATGGGAGTCCCAGTCAATATATGTAAAGTTAAAATCACTTACTGACTCAACCTTCGTTTCTTGGCATGGTCTGCGATCTCTCTACAAATTTGTTCCTCTAAATCCCTCAGACTGTTGCATGCAACCAAGTCCCAATAATGGCTACAATATCAGAAATCCCTGTCCTGTGCTCCTCTGGATTTCGTACAATGCTTCATGCATTGTGATATACACAGCTCTGCACATTCATTGCACCATGCTCGAACATTTGATTGCTTACTCTATGTGACGTCTGAACAACATCTGACTGGTGTCAAGAAAACAAACTCTCCCTGATTGTCACAAAAACAAAGGAGCTGATTGTGGACAACAGGAGGAATGGAGACAGGCTAACCCCGATTGACATCAATGGATCAGTGGTTGAGAGGGTGAACAGCTTTAAGTTCCTTGGCATAAACATCACCAAGGATCTCACATGGTCTGTACATACTGGCTGTGTTGTGAAAAAAGCACAACAGCACCTCTTTCACCTCAGATGGATGAAGAAATTTGTGGTGGAGCCCCAAATCCCAAGAACATTCTACACGGACACAATTGAGAGCATCCTGACTGGCTGCATCACTGCCTGGTATGGGAACTGTACTTCCCTTATTCGCAGGAACCTGCAGAGAGCAGCGTGGACAGCCCAGCGCATCTGTAGATGTGAACATCCCTCTATTCAGGACATTTACAGAGACAGGTGCGTAAAAAGGGCCCAAAGGATATTGGGGACCTGAATCACACAACCACAAACTGTTCCTGCTGCTAACATTCAGGAAAAGGTACCACAGCAAAAAGACCAACAGGCTCCAGAATATCATCTTCCACCAGGCCATCAGACTAATTAATTGATTTCTCTGTTATATTGACTGTCTTATGTACAAACTATCTATTATAAATTACACATTGCACATTGAGACAGAGACATAACATAAAGATTTCTACTCCTCATGTATATGAAGGATGTATGTAATAAAGTCAATTCAGTTTAATTCACCCTCTCCAATATTTGTTCTGTCATTCTGGCTCCCTTTCCCCCTACAACTTATGTTAACCACATCACCCCTCCCCCCACACTAGCACTAGCAAGCCTTACCACTAGGATATTAGTCCGCTCTTGTTCTGTTCCCCTAACTAACAAATCCCCTCTCACCCCTTTGACTTTCCTCTGCCAGGTAATCCCCCCAACAGTTTCTAAAGTGGTCCACCTCTTGTTGTGGGGGATGACCACAAGAGTACTCTGCGATGGCTATTTAAACTTATTCCACTTCCTGATGCTCACCCAGTTTCCTGTGTCCTGTACCTTGGGTGAAAATCACCTCTTTTCATGTCATAGGTATCACCCAGCCCCCCAAACTCCCGGATGATCCAAATTCATTGATTTCCAGCTCCAACTCCTTAGAGTGAAGGGTTACAAGCTGTAGCTGGATGCACATCTTGTAGGTGAAGGCATCAGGGACACTGGAGGTCTCCCCACTTTCCCACCAATGTCACCTGTAATTTGTAACAACCAGTGTGCACATAAATCTTGTACTGTGCATTTTTCACCCAGTGACAACATGTGCACAGTGAATTTTATACAGAGAGGTATTCATTTTAGCAGCTAGGAAATCACTGTCGATAGGAACTTTGATCTCCTCTGGGTTTGATCGAGTTCATCTGCACTCTCACACAACCTATGCAGCAGGCCTGTAATGGGTAATGAAGGATTTTCTCACCAGAGCTTTTGCACATTGTCCATATGTGGTTTTCTTGCTAAAATACACTTCAAGAAGTCAGATTTCCACATATCACTACACTTCTTCCCACTTGCAAATTGTCCAGCAACTTTTGCATCACTGCAATACACACAGGTAACACCAGTTTCTGTATTGTACATAAATATTTCCCCTGAACCCTCCCCCAAATGAGGTGAACTCATTGATGGTAATGCCAATGAATATAAAGGGAGGCGCAGTAGTCTGTCTCATTGGAGTCTGGCACATCTGTGATGTGAAAGCTATTTGTTGCCCAGGACAAAGGTGTTTGATATCATTATCTTCACAGAGTGAATAGGTCAAAACATGTCCTCACGGGTAGAAAGGTCCAGAACAAGAGGAGGTAGAACAAGCAACACACACAAAATGCTGGAGGAACTCAGCAGGCCAGGCAGCATCTATGGAAAAGTGTACTAATGCAGAATTCCGGCATTTTGTGTGTGTTGCTTGGATTTCCAGCATCTGCAGAATGTCTCTTGTTTGTGATTGGAGGTAAAATAAAGGTGATTATCAGAACTGGCGATGTAAAAGATTTTGTTCCCTTTCTCCGAGTTCCTAACCCTTTGATGGCTGGAGCTCAGCTCTGTCTGAGAGATCCATCGGCTCCCATTCCCTCATCAGCCGGAAGCTCCGTGGGGTCAGGGTAGGGATCGTGGGGCTGAGAGAGGGAAGAGAACAGGACTGTTCCGGGATCGCGGGGTCATAGTGTCCGGATTCACAGCAATTGCCCCTCAGTCGGTGGTGAAAACGGTCTCACGGAGATACACTCACCGGCAGCGATATCCGAGGCCTTTTGTGTACTGCGCATGCGTGATATTCGGGACTTCCCGAAACCCTGACGCCTGCGCATTCGATCGGTGCTTCAGCGACAGCGAAAGTTGTTACGCTGAGCTTTCAAGTTAATCACGGTGCCGTTGAAAGTTTCTGCAAGCACCGGCTCAAGTACAAACCCCAGTTTTTTTTTGTGTGTAGAAAACTCAGCACCTCTTTTAACGAAGAAAGCACTCCCTTAAAAAAATACAATTAATATCAGCAAACTTTCCGCGTGTTTAATGCCAAAGTAGAACGTTCTTACAAATGCAGATATAAAACACAAGAGATTCTGCTGTTGCTGGAGATGTGGACACATACACATAAAATGCTGGAGGAACTCTGCAGTTCAGGCAGCAACTAAGCAGAGGAGTACACAGTCAATGCATGCTGAAGGGGCTCGGCCTGAACGCTGCCCATTTATTCTTCTCCGCATTGACTGCCTGATCTGTTGATTTCCACCAGTATTTTGCAGAAATTAACCACATTTTTCCGATCAACCAGTTTCCAAATGTTTCTGATCTTTCATTTTAGCCGCATCCTGCTGATCTGATTCCTCTTCCTCCTCCTCCTTGTAAAGTCTAGTTCCCATCTCTTCCTGGAGCCCCAAAGTCCTGACTCAGGCTGGTAACTCTTTGGTTTCTGACTCTGCTCCATCGAAGATTCACTCTTTAGTCTGCTGTCAGACTTTAGCAGTGCATTGCAACAACCCAACTGTCTGAGGCACAGTCCTTTGAAATTAGTGAAAATGACACCAAAAGTTGAAAAGAGCAGGGAAGGAGGAGTTTAACCGCCTTAGTCCGGAGCCCTGAAGAACGTGAAAACCACAGTGAACTCATTGTCTTATTCAGCCTGGAGACAATCATGCAGGGAATTCATGCAGGTGTACAAGATGATGAGAGGCATTGGTTGTGTGGATAGCCAGAGGCTTTTCCCAGGGCAAAATTTCCTCCCTGATGTGAAGTTGCTGGTGTTGCAGCAGCCGGGGTGGTTTAGTAAAACTCTTTGCTCACTCCGGACAGAAATGTGGCCTCTATTTATTGTGAACTCACCGGAGCATCACAAGGTGGGTTAACTGAATGAGTCTCTTCGCACACACGGAGCAGGTGAACGGCCGCTTCCCAGTGCGAAGCTGTTGGTGTATCTGCGATGGCCGACTGAATCCCTTCCAAAATGAGAGCCAGTGAATGACATCACACTGCTATCAACGTCATGGCAATGTATCCAATCAGATCACGGACATGGACACGTGATCGGACTCTCCTTGTAGCGAGTGGGGCGCTGTCTTCTCCAGCATCTCCGCCTCCACATTCAAGGATCGGCGGCATTCAAGCGCTGGTGAACTGACAGATACAGCGGAACTAACGGGCTGTAGTGTTTGTGGTTCCCATACTCAAATCCTTTGACTTTTCTACACTGTTAAAAGTTTACAACGCACGTCAGCGAGTGAAGGACAACATTTCAACTTAGAAAATTTCAGTCTCCATGGTTATTTCTGATAAAAAAACAATTTCACAGCTGAAAACATTTCGGAGGAACAAGAAACACACATACAAATGCTAGTGGAACGCAGCAGGACAGGCAGCATCTCTAGGAAGAGGTATAGTCTCGTTTCGGGTCGAGACCCTTCGTCAGAACTAACTGAAAGAAGAGATAGTAAGAAATTTGAAATTGGAGGGAGAGGGGGAGTTCCGAAATGACAGGAGAAGACAGGAGGGGAGGGGTGGATCAAAGAGCTGGAAAGTTGATTGGCGAAAGGGATACGAGGCTGGAGAAGGGAGAGGATCAGGGGACGGGAAGCCTGAGGAGAGAGAAGCGGGGGGGGGGGGAGAGCCCGAAGGGTGGAGGGCAGGCAAGGAGTTATAGTGAGAGAGACAGAGGGAGAAAAAAGAGAGAGAGAACAATGGGGGAAAATAACAAATATATTTTAAAAATAAATAAGGGATGGGGTATGAAAGGGAAGAGGAGCATGAACGTAAATTAGAGGGGTCAATATACATGCCATAGGGTTGGAGGCTACCCAGACGGAATATAAGGTGTTGTTCCTGCAACCTGAGTATGGCTTCATACATATCAGAATGGGAATGGGACGTGGAATGAAAATGTGTGGCCACTGGAATAACAAGACCCTTCTTGGGCCTGCAGGTTGTCCCAGTCGGTGTTGTAGGGACCGGTGCTCGGAGCCCAGTTGTTCCCAAACTGTGTCAACAGTTTGGCTCAGGGACCAAGTCAACATTCCCCAGTCTGTTATTGACAAAAAAATGCACATTTATATCGTGAAAATGACACCAACTGTATATTAGATCCTGAGAGTTTCGGGAGTTTGGATAAATTAAATGAGGGTGTCTGCGGGTTTTTGTTTCCCGGGGTTTGTTTCCACGTCCTGATATCGATGGAGTGAAGCGGGAGTTCAGAGCCGACACAGCGGGGTCCGATACAGGTCAGACGGGGTAAGTTACAGGCGACACTCCGCTCCGGGACCATCAGCACCGGAGCATTTAAAGTAACGCCGCAGTAATTCCGGTCAGAGAGAATATTAAATGAAACCAACATGGACACTTTCTGATCCGATCCCCTGACAGAGTGTGAAGGAGCCGCGGCGAAGAGTAGTTGCAGAATTTAAAATAAGCGAGCCGAGCCGGGCCCGTGTGGGCGGAAGCCGAGGAGGAGATCGATGCCTGCGAACGGGGGAAGTAAATCCGCAACGAGCTTTGGAAATTGTCCGTGGACAAAGTCGGAGACAGCAGGGCTGAGCGGGACCGGACAGTGTGAACAGATGTGACCGGATCGCGGGAATCATTGTCGCTGAGAAAGTTGCCAAGGCTTTCTCGGCTTTGCATATCAGTCAGAAACCTGATGGACAGAGATTTACACTGATTTTCCGAAGCGTTCCCGGCCTCCTTCCCGAACCCTGCTCTCCGTGCAGTCAGCGCCCCGGACCGGAACGTTTCTCCCGGCATCGGCACCTTTGAGGCGCCGGTGATCGCCGCCTTCCGCGTTTTAAACCTCCGGGAATCAGCTGCCCCACGCAGCGGACAGACAGTAACTCACTCGCTCTCTCTGTTGCTTCCCAGTGAATTTAGTGGCGATGGTGATCCTGTCCCGGGGAAAGTGCGGCCTCTCCACCCGCAGCACTCGCTACCTGGTGGCCACGGCAGCGGCGGATCGACTGACCATCGTGTTTGCGGTGATATTGTGGCGGGTCGGTTACTATTACTTCCCCGGGACTTTCCTGGACATCACCCCGTGTGCAGTGTGATCTCTGCCCTGGGAGAGGCAGCAACAGAAAGTTCTGTCTGGTTCACCGTCACTTTTACATTTGACCGGTTTGTCGCTATTTGTTGCCAGAAGTGGAAAATAAAATATTGCACCGGGAAAACTGCGCCTGTGGTTCTGACAACAACCGGCGTTCTGCTCTGATTTAACAATGTGCCCTTCGTCTTTATATATCGTCCTGTGAAAGTGATTGACAATACACCCTGGGACTGTATTGAAATACCGGGCTACTATACAGATCCCGGGTGGGTGGGATATGACCGGCTTTCTCCCGTCCTAACGCGCATTACTCCCGTTCGTGTTAATACTGTTCAACGCTCTGACAGTCAGACACATTTTAGTGACTAGTCGTGTCCGTAAGGGGCTGAGGGGTCAGAGCAAGGCGGAGAACCGCAGTGACCCGGAGATGGGGAGTAGGAGGAGGTCTGTGATCTTACTTCTCACCATCTCCGGAAGCTTCGTCATCCTGTGGTCGGTGAGTGTTGCCGAATTCCTTTATAACACCATTGCCGGACTGGATCAAAATAATTACAACGATTCTGAATACATGTTTCAACACACCGGAGACATGCTGATGATATTAAGTTGCTGCACACACACGTTTATTTATGGGGTAACTCAGTTCAAGTTCAGAGAGCAGTTCATCAGCGCAGCGAAATATCCGCTCACGTCAATTATTCAACTAACTAACAAATAACATATCTAAGCTCTTCTCGGAGGCCGTCGCAATGTTTTCGATCTTGACTCTACAGAACCAATGATTATTGTAGAACGTGGCAGCGGGGAGGGTAAATCTGGTTTCGAGCCCGAGAAAAACACAGCCCAGGAAAACCGTACCCCGCGACTCCACTCCTACCGATTCTTCAGCTCATCCTACCATTTATTTTCAGTTTCCACCATATTCCCGCGCTCGTCACCGCCAGACCCATTTCGGTCTGAGAAAACGGAACAGGTTCTGGGGACATTCAAGACCAAATCGGCAAAAAATGCAACTCATTTGTTACCTTAGCCTTTTGCAGAAGAATGAAGAAATCACCAGGGCCTGTTATTGTGGCAAATCACCACCAGGTGGCAGTGTTGTCCATAATAGGGACATGTTTACAGACATACGGAGGGGTGGAGGGAGCTGGAAGCCAACCTCGCAAGTGGCTGAAATACTAAACCTGCCCCAAACTACTCTCTTTACGCTAGTCAGGGTCCCAAACAGTCCTTCTCTGTGAGGCAACTCTTCAGCTTCGTGCCAGACGGGGTCATCTGCTGTTTTCTGTTCTCCCCGTATGGCCTCCTCGACATTAGTGAGAACCGCTGTCGTCTCTGCACTCTGACCCAATGAGATGCTGGAGATGCAGAGTAACATACACAAAATGTTGGAGGAACTCAGGAGGTCAGATAGCTTCTAGAGAGTGGGGGGGGGGGGAAGCATAGCAGAAATTTCTTGCTAAGACTCTTCCTCGGAAATGGAAGGGGTGGGGTATGCGGAATAAGATGTTGGGTGGAGGAGAAGGATTAAAAGCAGGCAGGTGATTGGTGAAGCCAGGTAAGAGCGAAGCTGAGTGGGCGGGGAGGGGGGAGGTGAAGTGAGAAGGAGTGAGGTGGTAGGCAGAATAGGCAAAGGGCTGAAAATAAGAAATCTGAGAGGAGACGAGAGCCGACCATGGGAGAAAAGGATGGAAAAGAGGCACCAGAGCGAGCTGATCGGCAATGGGCAAGAGAGGAGGTAAGAGGGGAGACAGAACCGAGAGGGTGGGGTGTGGGTGGAAAAAAATGTGGAGTAGAAGTTAAAGATACCGATGTTCATGCTGTCAGGTTGGAAGCTACACAGATGTGTTATGAGGTGCTGCTCTTCCAACCTGGGAGTGCTGTCATCGCGTCAGTCTAACAATGATCCGGCATGTTGGAATGGGAAGCGAGAGTGGACTGGCCACCGGGAAATACGTTTTATTGCGGTCGGAACGAATGTGCTTGACAAGGAGGTTTTCCAATCTACATCGGGTCTCGCTGAGGTGCAGAAGGTCGCACTGGAAGTGCCGGATACGGTAGATGAACCCGACAGACCCGCAGGTGATGTGCTGCCTGACCTGGAAGGCTGAATCGAGCCGAGGGAGGAGGTAAGTAGGAACGTGTAGCACTTCTCTGGCTTTGCAAGGTTACGTTCCAGGAAATAGATCAGTGGGGGGAGACGAGTGGACAAGGAAATCCCTGTGGAAAGCAGGGAGTTGGGGTGGGGTTCAGTAAAAGATGAGCTTGATTGTTGGAGACAAGAGAAGTTGTGGAGGTGACTGGGATATGGAGTGAAGGTGAATTTTCGGGAAATGGAGCAATTGGGTGTGAGATCGGCATCAATGGTGGTGGAAGGGAAACTGTATTCTTTGAAGAAGCAGGACAACTCTGACGATCTGGAAAGGAAAACCTCATCCTGGCAACGAATGTGGCGGAGATGAAGGAACTGAGGAAAAGAAATAGCTTTTTTCACAGGAGGCAAGATGCAAGGAGGGTTAGTCAAGATATCCAAGCAAATCGGTAGGTTTATAAACAAAAAGCGTGAGGGTGTTTTATGAGCCCTGCCATCCGCCACGGCCAGTGTCTTTCTCGAGTCAGCTGTCGCCTGAATGCACCAGGGTGGATGGTGGAGGGTTTTGCAGAGATGGCGAGTGCTGTGGGGGTCGGAAGGGTTTATAGAAATAGGGAGTGCTTTAGGGCTCGGAAGAGTTTTCACAGATGGCGAGGGGTGTTTGAGCGTTTCTCTACCACTGAGGGAATATACTTTACTTGTAGTTCCAACATGGCATTTTTGTCTGCAACAAAATGCAACCCATATTGTATCAGAGTGTTTTACGAATAATGTTTGTGCAACATTATGCTGAGGGAACCCGAGTACCTAACTGCAGACCCACAGTCCCTACACTGTATTATATCTGCCACTTTTATTTCTTTTCCCAAAGTGCCTGACTATACAGTTCCCTACACTGTATTCCATCTTCTATGATAATCAATACATTATTTCAGATAGGACAAACCATAATAACCATTCAGATATAATATTACGGGATAAACAAGAAGGAACAACTCCCTCAATAGATAAAACCATCCCAACACATCTTGTTCCTCGACCCATGAAGCACCTCACAACAGGTACTGTTTGTGTCATCAGTCAGACAAACGAATTATTTTCTCTGTCAATCAGTTTCCAAATGTTGCTACTCTGTCATTCGTTGCCACACCCCGCTGCTGATTCCCTTTTCCTCATCATACGTTCTTACCCCAACCATCACCCAGAGCCCCAAACTCTGTCCTGTGCAGAACCACCTCTGGTTTCCGGCCCTGCTCCATTGAAAATCCAACTGATGGTTTCCCATTCTGATTTCAGTCTTTAAAGGACAGTGGTGTTTTCTAACAACCCTTCTGAAGCAGGGAAAATGATCCATAATGTGGAAATGAGTCGTCAATAAGGAGGTTAACGACCAATGTCATTCTTCCTCAGCCCAGAGATTAAATAATATCTCAGACAGAACTGCAGTCAGCTCGACTTCTTCAGTCTGCAGAAAATTCAAGGGAAACTTCTTCACCCACAGAGTGGTGACTGTTTGGAAACCATCACCACAGGGAGAGCGAGAGGGGAACAACAAGGCAGGATTTAAACAAACTGTCGTGGAACAGAATCACTGGCAGGGTCCAGCCGGCCTGAGTTGACTCTCTACTGTACACTTGGTGTGTTATAAATTCACTAAGCACCGGAGACAGAGTTTAAAATAGAACTGATTTATTTGTCTCAGATACAGAATATTAAACTCCAGTCCCATTAAAGGTGAATATGCAGCAGAAGAAACTCCTCCCATGCCCAGTGACCAGGGTGCAGAACTGGGTGTGGTGAGCAGTAGCAATAATTGCAGAGTTCAGCACCAACAGTCACTCTGGAAATTGCATTCAGCACGGTAATGGACAAATATCCGACATGCAGCTTATTGAAACTTTCTACCCAGTGTGAACCCGGTAGTGTGTCACAAGGTTAGATTACTGAGTGAATCCCTTCCCACATTCACAGCAGGTGAATGGCCTCTCCCCAGTGTGAACTCAATGATACACGTTTGGTTGATTTGGCTGAGAGAATCTCTTCCCACAATCTGAGCAGCTGAACAGCCTCTCCCCAATGTGAACTCACTGGTGTGCCAGCAGATCAGATGACCGAGCAAATCACTTCCCACATTCTGAGCACATGAATTGCCTCTCCCCAGTGTGAAATCGCTGCCATGCCAACAGATCAGATGAGTGAGTGTATCCCTTCCCACAGTCTGAGCAGGTGAACGGCCTCTCTCCAGTGTGAACTCGCTGATGTACCTTCAGTTGAGATGATTTAATGAATCCCTTCCCACAGTCTGAGCAGGTGAGCCGCCTCACTCCAATGTGAACTCGCTGGGGAGCCATTAGGTCAGATGACTGAGTGAATCCTTCCCCACAAATTCAGCAGATGACCAGCCCCTGCCCAGTGTGAACTGACTGGTGTGTCCACAGGTGGGAAGCCCGACTGAATCCCTTCTCACACACAGAACAGGTGAATGGCCTTGTCCCAGTGTGAACTCGCTGATGTACTTCAGTTGAGATGACCGATTGAATCTACCCCTACTGTCTGAGCAGATGAATGGCCTCTCCCCTGTGTAAAATGACAGATTTGCCAGTCCGTCAGATGATCGAGTGAATGCCTCCCTACAGTCTGAACAGGAAGGATGATTGAGTGAATCCCGTGTTCCACTGCTTAAATATCTGGACAGGGACCACAAAACTGACATGTTAACCATATAACAACTACAGCACGGAAACAGGCCAACTCGGTCCTTCTAGTCCGTGCTGAGCTCTTACTCTAGCCTAGTCCCACCGACCTGCATCCAACCTATAACCCTCCATTCCTTTCCTGTCCATATATCTATCCAATCTAACTTTAAACTACAACATCAAACCTGCCTCAACCACTTCTGCTGGAAGCTCGTTCCACACAGCTACCACGCTCTGAGTAAAGAAGTTCCCCCTCATGTTACCCCTAAACTTCTGCCCTCTAAATCTCAACCCATGTCCTCTTGTTTGAATCTGTCCCATTCTCAATGGAAAAAGCCTATCCACGTCAACTCTATCTATCCCCCTCATAATTTTAAACACCTCTATCAAGTCCCCCCTCAACCTTCTACACTCCAAAGAATAAAGGCCTAACTTGTTCAACCTTTCTCTGTAACTTAGGAGATGAAACCCAGGCAACATTTTAGTAAACCTCCTCTGCACTGTCTCAATTTTGTTGACATCTTTCCTATAATTTGGTGACCAGAACTGTACACAATACTCCAAATTTGGCTATACCAATGCCTTATACAATTTCAACATTACATCCCAACTCCTATACTCAATGCTCTGATTAATAAAGGCCAGCATACCAAAAGCTGTCTTCACCACCCTATCGACATGAGATTCCTTCTTCAGGGAACTATGCACCATTATTGCTAGATCCCTCTGTTCTACTGCATTCTTCAGTGTCCTACCATTTACCATGTACGTCCTATTTTGATTCGTCCTACCAAAATGTAGCACCTCACATTTTTCAGCATTAAACTCTATCTGCCATCTTTCGGCCCACTCTTCTAACTGGCCTAAATCGCTCTGCAAGCTTTGAAAACCTACTTCATTATCCATGTTGTGTTCGAGATTCCCGTAGATAAATTCCTTGTCATTTTTAACCTGTGAAAACATTTACAAAATCCATCAATTGGTGTAGGACAACATTTCAGCTGATATCACTTGAGTCGTCAAGGGGTGATCTGACATCACAGTGTTACAGTGAGGTTTAACACAAATTGGAGATAGAAACCTTCTAACTGGGCACAGTACCGGTATCTGGATTGACCATGAAATTTTCTGATGCTCTTCCTGTCTCATTAGGAATGGGGCATTTCTGCCATCTCCAATCTGTGACCTGGCTCAGTTTGACTC
This sequence comes from Mobula birostris, assembly GCF_030028105.1. Classification (NCBI taxonomy): domain Eukaryota; kingdom Metazoa; phylum Chordata; class Chondrichthyes; order Myliobatiformes; family Myliobatidae; genus Mobula; species Mobula birostris. The sequence goes on from NC_092382.1 coordinate 71,065,868, forward strand.
TCTCCATTGGTATTATTCCCTGTTCCCACTGAGCTGCATGGGTGCCTGGCCCCAAAGTAAATGAAACACTCTCACACAAATAGCTGACAGTGCATTTGACGCACCCACCACTCCCTGTGTTAAAAACTTACCCCTGACATCCTCTCGATATCTATTTCCAAGCACCTTAAAACTATGCCCCCTCGTGTTAGCCATTTCAGCCCTGGGGGGAAAAAAAACCCTCTGGCTATCCACACGATCAATGCCCCTCATCATCTTATACATCTAGAAAAGCCTCTAAACGTAAACAAGGAAATTATACATCGCTTTGAGGATTTGTTAGAAGTACTGTATACAAAATTATGAGGGTACGGATAGGGTAAATGCAAGCAGCTTTTTCCACTGAGGTTGAGTGGGATGACAACCAGAGGTCCTGGGTAAATGGGGAAGGTGAAAATATAACGGTAATATTTGGAAAAGCTCTTGACTGAAATGGTCAAGAGAGTGTGGAATGAGATGTCAGCACAAGTGGTGAATATGAGCTCAGTTTCACCATTTAAAAGACGTTTGGATGGGATCTTGGATGGTAGTGGTATGGAAGGAGATGGTCCTGGTGCAGGTAGTTGCATTAGACAGCTTGAATGTTTTTCGGCATTGACTAGATGGGCCAAATAGCCTGTTTCTGTACTGAACTACTCCATGTTTCTATGACAGAGAAGCTGGCCAGACTTGTTTAGAAGGGAGAAGGTAGGAGTGACAACGGAGCAGCATTGGCTGGAGTTTCTGGGAGCAATTCGGGAGCGAAGTGATCGATACATCCCAAAGAAGTGGAAGCATTGGAAAGGCAGGAGGAGACAACCATGGCTGAAATGGGAAGCCAAAGCCAACATAAAAGCCAAAGGGAGGGCCAACAAAAGAGCAAATTATATTGGACAGGTTTTAGAAACCAACAGAAGATGACTTAAAAAAAAAACTCAGATGATCTCAGAGCGTGGAATCATTATATTGTAGCATTAATGAGTCTTTGTCGCATCCAACAGACTGAGTCATTTAGAGGAACAAAATATCTGGAGTCTCAATATCTCTTGAAAACCAAGATACCCTGCACCAGTTACCTTTTAACTTTTATTTTGGCAGGAACATACAAATTAGACACCCTCAAAATGTCACTTCTGAAGGCCTCCCACTTACCAAGTACTCCTGTCAGCCTGTCCCAAACCACAAGTGTCAGATCCTTTCTGATACCATCACATTTAACCTTTCTCCAATTTAGAATCTCAACCCATGGTCCAGACCTCTCTTTTCCCGTATTTATTTTGCATCGCATGGCATTATAGAACAGTACAGCACAGTACAGGTCCTTCGGCCCACAATGTTGTGCCGACCCTTAAACCCTGCCTCCCATATAACCCCCCCCCACCACCACCACCTTTAATTACTCCATATAACTGTCTAGTAGTCTCTTAAATTTCACTAGTGTATCTGCCTCCACCAATGAGCCAGGCAGTGCGTTCCATGCACCAACCACTCTCTGAGTAAAAAACCTTCCTGTAATATCCCCCTTGAACTTCCCATGCCTTACCTTAAAGCCATGTCCTGTTGTATTGAGTAGTAGTGACCTGGGGAAGAGGCGCTGGCTGTCCACTCTATCGATTCCTCTTAATATCTTGTATCCCTATATTATGTCTCCTTTCATTCTCCTTCTCTGCAGAGAGTAAAGTCCTAGCTGCCTTAATCTCTGATCATAATGCATACTCTCTAAACTAGGCAGCATCCTGGTAAATCTCCTCTGTACCATTACCAATGCTTCCACATCCTTCCTGTAGTGAGGTGACCAGAACTGGACATAGTACTCCAAGTGTGGCTTAACCAGAGTTTTATAGATCTGCATCATTACCTCGCGACTCTCAAACTCTATCCCTCGACTTATGAAAGCTAACACCCCATAAGCTTTCTTAACTACCCTATCTATCTGAGAGGCAACTTTCAGGGATCTGTGTAATTTCAGTCACCAGGCCTGGATCATTTCCTAGAAGTTTATTGTACACTTCTACATCAGGAATTCTATGTACTGAATAAAGGCACATTTGACAAACTCTACTCCATCTAGTCCTTTCACAGTGTGGGAGTCCCAGTCAATAAATGGAAATTTAAAATCACTTACTAAATCAACCTTTGTTTGTTGGCACGGTTCGGGATCTCTCTACAAATTTGTTACTCTAAATCCCTCAGACTGTTGGGTGCCTACCAAGTCCCAATAATGGCTACAATATCATAATTCCCTGTCTGAGCTGATCTGGCTTTCCTATGATGCTTCTTGCATTGTGATATACTCAGCTTAGCACATTCATCGCACCATTCAAAGCCATTTGATTGCTGACTCTGTCTGAGGTCTGAACAGCATCTGACTGGTGTCAAGAAAACAAACTCTCCCTCATTGTCACAGAAATAAAGGAGCTGATTGTGGACGACAGGAGGAATGGAGACAGGCTAACCGCTATTGACATCAATGAATCTGGGGTTGAGAGGGTGAACAGATTTAAGTTCCTCGGGATTAACATCACCAAGGATCTCACATGGTCTGTGTATACCAGCTGTGTTGTGAAAAGAGCACAACAGCTCCTCTTTCACCTCAGACGGCTGAAGAAGTTTGGGATGGGGTCCCAAATCCAAAGAACTTTCTAGAGGGACACAATTGAGAGCATCCTGACTGGCTGCATCACTGCCTGGTATGGGAACTGTACTTCCTATAATCGCAGGAACCTGCAGAGAGTGGTGCGGACAGCCCAGCATATCTGTAGATGTGAACTTCCCACAATTCAGGACATTTACAGAGACAGGTGTGCAAAAAGGGCCCAAAGGAAATTGGGGACCCAATTCAGCACGACCACAAACTGTTCCTGCTGCTACCAGCCAGGAAAAGGGACCACAGCAAAAGGACCAACAGGCTCCGGGACATCATCATCTACCAGGCCATTGGACTGATTAATTCATGCTGATACAATTGCATTTCTGCGTTATATTGACTGTTCTATGTACAAACTATTTATAATAAATTACACATTGCACATTTAGACAGAGATGTAACGTAAAGATTTCTACTCCTCATGTATATGAAAGATGTATGTAATAAAGTCAATTCAATTCATATCACCCTCTCCACTATCTGTTCTGTCATTCTGGCTCCCATTCCCCCTACAACTTATTTTAACCACATCACCCTCTCCCCCTACACTAGCACTAGCAAATCTTACCACTAGGATATTAGTCCCCTTTTGTTCTGTCCCCCTAACTAACGAATCCCCTTTCACCCCTTTGAATTTCCTCTGCCAGGTAATCCCCCAACATTTTCTAAAGTGGTCCACCTGTTGTTGTGTGGGATAGCAACAAGAGTACACTGCAATGAATATTTAACCTCATTCCCCTTCCTGACTGTCACCCAGTTTCCTGTGTCTACATCTTGGGTGTAACTCACTTCTCTTCACGTCATATCCATCACCCCCTCCATCTTCTGGATGATCTGGAATTCGTCCATTTCAAGTTCCAACTCCTTAAAGTGCAGGGTTACAAGCTGCAGCTGGATGCACATCTTGTAGGCGAGGGCATCAGGGACACTGGAGGTCTCCCCATCTTCCCACCAATGTTAGATTAGATTAGATTATGAGAACACGCAGTCCTCTTTTATTGTCATTTAGTAATGCATGCATTAAGAAATGATAAAAAGTTCCTCCAGTGTGATATCACAGAAACACAAGACAGACCAAAACTGAAAAACTGACAAAAAAAAACATAATTATAACATATAGTTACAACAGTGCAAAGCAAACCGTAACTTGATAAAGAACAGACCATGGGCACGGTAAAAAAAATAAAATAAAATAAAAGTCTCAAAGTCTCTCGAAAGTCCATCATCTGACGCAGACGGTCGAAGGAAGAAAACTCTCCCTGCCATGAGCTTCCAGTGATGCAGCATCCTGGAAGCACCGACCATGGTCCGACTCTGAGTCCATCCGAAAACTTCGGGTCTCCGACCAACCCTCCGACACTGAGCACCGAGCAACATCTCTGCCGAACGCTTCGACCCCAGCCCCGGCCACCAGAAACAGGCAAAGCCGAGGATTTGGGGCCTACCCCTCCAGAGATTCTCGATCGCACAGTTGCAGCGGTAGTGAACCGGGCATTTCAGAAGTTTCTCCAGATGTTCCACTGTGCTTCTCACGTCTGTCTCCATCAAATCAGAATTGCGCATGGCATCCTACTTACAAACACCGATATCATTCACCGGAGAGGCCGTGCGCGCTGCGTCTCGCCGCCATCTGCTCCTCCCTCCCTTGAGGTTTTGTCCCCTCTTATTAGTAATATCCAGTGTACATATAAACCTTGTACTGTACATATTTTTTACCCAGTGACAACACGTGCACAGTGAATTTTATATAGAGAGGTATTCATCTTAACAGCTGGCAAATTACTGTCGATAAGAACTTTGATCTCATCTGGGTTCGATCAAGTTCACCTGCACTCTCACACAACCTATGTAGCAGGCCTGTAACAGGTAGTGAAGGATTTTCTCAACAGAGCTTTTGAACATTGTCCATGTGTGGTTTGCTTGCTATATTACTCTCTAAAAAGTCAGATTTCAAAACATCACTCCACTTCTTCCCACTTGTAAATTCTACAGCAACTTTTGCATCGTCACGATACACACAGGGAACACCAGTTTCTGTATTGAACATAAATATTTCACCTGAACCCTCCTGCGAAGTTGAGAATATATTAAAAGAATCATTTTGAACATATGTAACCTGGCTAAAAGAATAATTGGGGCTGAATAGGAATTTTTGAACTGAAGTAAACTCTGTCTTCAGCGGTTAGCTAAGACAGGCTCATTACCAGTTCTCTGCGGCTTGCAGAGAGACACACTGAGAGATGATAACATTATACATTATACTCTCATTAGCTGATAACATTATGCATTGTACCCTCATTTGAGTAAAGGGAGGAGGACTCACTGATAAGAACAGGAATGAACATCTTTCTGTAATTAAATCAGGGCCGTGCAAAGGGAATGACTGATAAAATACATCCATCTGTAATTAAAACCTTGATTTAGCCAACTCTCTTAACTAATTAATTAAGTTTTGCACCAACAGACTCGGTGGGCGTAACAGTTTAAATAACATTTTTCAATAGTCATGTATGGGGCATACTATGTACAAATATACGGCTGTAACCTGACTAAGTCACTCCACTTGTCAGTTGGTGGCAGTGCTTACGTACCTTCCCTTTGACAACTGGGTCTCAAACTCCTGCAGGAGAATGTGCAATAAACTGTGGTGACGATAAGAAGCTGGTCTCCCGAGTTTTAATCAGATTCAACTTTAACATAGAACATAGAACATAGAATAGTACAGCACAGTACAGGCCCTTCAGCCCACAATGTTGACCCTCAAACCCTGCCTCCCATTAAAGCCCCCACCTTAAATTCCTCCATATACCTGTCTGGTAGTCTTTTAAACTTCACCAGTGTATCTGCCTCCACCACTGAATCAGGCAGTGCATTCCACGCACCAACCACTCTCCGAGTTAAAAACCTTCCTCTAATATCCCCCTTGAACTTCCCACCCCTTACCTTAAAGCCATGTCCTGTTGTATTGAGCAGTGGTGCCATGAGGAAGAGGCGCTAGCTATCCACTCTATCTATTCCTCTTATTATCTTGTACACCTCTATCATGTCTCCTCTCATCCTCCTTCTCTCCAAAGAGTAAAGCCCTAGCTCCCTTAATCTCTGATCATACAGCATACTTTCTAAACCAGGCAGCATCCTGATAAATCTCCTCTGTACCCTTTCCAATGCTTCCACATCCTTCCCATAGTGAGGCGACCAGAACTGGACACAATACTCCAAGTGTGGCCTAACCAAAGTTTTATGGAGCTGCATCATTACATTGCAACTCTTAAACTCTATCCCTCGACTTATGAAAGCTAACACCCCATAAGATTTCTTAACTGCCCTATCCACCTGTGAGTCAACTTTCAGGGATCTGTGGACATGTACCCCTAGATCCCTCTGCTCCTCCACACTACCAAGTATCCTGCCACTTACTTTGTACTCTGCCTTAGAGTTTGCCCATCCAAAGTGTACCACCTCACAGTTCTCTCGGTTGAACTCCATCTGCCACTTCTCAGCCCACTTCTGCATCCTGTCAATGTCTCTCTGCAATCTTTGGCAATCCTCAATACTATTTATAACACCACCAACCTTTGTGTCGTCTGCAAACTTGCCAACCCACCCTTCTACCTCCACATCCAGGTCGTCAATAAAAATCACGAAAAGTAGAGGTCCCAGAACAGATCCTTGTGGGACACCACTAGTCACAATCCTCCAATCTGAATGTACTCCCTCCACCACCACCCTCTGCCTTCGGCAGGCAAGTCAATTCTGAATCCACCTGGCCAAACTTACCTGGATCCCATGCCTTCTGACTTTCTGAATAAGCCTACCGTGTGGAACCTTGTCAAATGCCTTACTAAAATCCATATAGATCACATCCACTGCACTATCCTCATCTATATGCCTGGTCACCTCCTCAAAGAACTCTATCAGGCTTGTTAGACACAATCTGCCCTTCACGAAGCCATGCTGACTGTCCCTGATCAGACCATGATTCTCTAAATGCCCACAGATCCTATCTCTAAGAGTCTTTTCCAACAGCTTTCCCACCACAGACGTAAGGCTCACTGGTCTATAATTACCCGGACTAACCCTACTACCTTTTTTGAACAAGGGGACAACATTCGCCTCCCTCCAATCCTCCGGTATTATTCCCGTGGACAACGAGGACATAAAGATCCTAGCCAGCGACTCAGCAATCTTTTCCCTCGCCTCCTGTAGCAGCCTGGGGAATATTCCGTCAGGCCCCGGGGACTTATCCATCCTAACGTATTTTAACAACTTCAACACCTCCTCTCCCTTAATATCAGCATGCTCCAGAACATCAACCTCACTCATATTGTCCTCACCATCACCAAGTTCCCTCTCATTGGTGAATACCGAAGAGAAGTATTCATTGAGGACCTCGCTCACTTCCACAGCCTCCAGGCACATCTTCCCATCTTTATCTCCAATCGGTCCTACATTCACTCCTGTCATCATTTTTTTCTTCACATAATTGAAGAATGCCTTGGGGTTTTCCTTTCCCCGACTCGCCAAAATTTGGGGTCACGAACCTACCTGTCCCCTCTTCTCTTCCTTTAAAGTCACCGAATGTGACCACAAAAAGGAGACCGTCTTCTGCAGAAAAGTTATCAACCCAGGCAAGGGTTGGACACTGATAACTTCCCACCGGTCACAGCTTTTCCACACTGCGAGGACCACTGATCGATTCTCCCGATCGATCCTCCAAAAACCGACCCTTCTGTGGGCATAGAGAGCTCATCCAGTGGCTAACACCGAGTGTGAGTGTGTGTGAGTGTGAGTGTGAGTGTGAGTGTGAGTGTGAGTGTGAGTGTGAGTGTGTGTGTGTGTGTGTGTGTGTGTGTGTGTGTGTGTGTGTGTGTGCCTAACAACCAGCTGACCTTGTATTTATCGCAGCAGACTGAAAACACCAGCTGTCCATCAATTAACGCCGCCCTTGGTCACCATGGCAACCCACCAGCTGTTCGTCTCTCTCTCTCTCTCCCTCTCTCTCTCTCTCTCTCTCTCTCTCTCTCTCTCTCTCTCTCTCTCTCTCTCTCTTTCTCTCTCTCTCTCTCTCTCTCTCTCTCTCTCCCCCCCCCCCGTTCCCTTTCCATGGCAACCCAGAAGCTGACAGCAGTCGTCAGTGTCCTTGTGAAAGTGTCAACACGAGCTGAAAGGCAGACTCCACCCCTCCCTCTCTCTCAGCAGAAATCCAAAAGTTAGTCTCTGTTCTCTGTTGTGCCTTAAGGTGACAGTCCACAGCCAAAAGAAAACCAAAGGGTACATAACAGAAGGAACCGCGGCGGAGAGCAGTTGCAGAATTTGAAATAAGCGAGCCGAGCCGGGCCCGTGTGGGCGGAAGCCGAGGAGGAGATCGATGCTTGCGAACGGGGGAAGTAAATGTGCAACGAGCTTTGGAAACTGTCCGTGGACAAAGTCGGAGACAGCGGGGCTGAGCGGGACCGGACAGTGTGAACAGATGTGACCAGATCGCGGGAATCACTGCCGCTGAGAAAGTTGCCAAGGCTTTCTCGGCTTTGCATATCAGTCAGAAACCTGATGGACAGAGATTTACACTGATTTTCCAAAGCGTTCTCGGCCTCCTTCCCGAACCCTGCTCTCCGTGCAGTTAGCGCCCCGGACCGTAATGTTTCTCCCGGCATCGGCACCTTTGAGGCGCCGGCGATCCCCGCCTTCCGCGTTTTAAACCTCCGGGAATGAGCTGCTCTCCATTTCCAGCATTCCCCTGCCCCGGGACCCACGGAGCGGACAGACAGTAACTCACTCGCTCTCTCTGTTGTTTCCCAGTGAATTTAGTGGCGATGGTGATCCTGTCCCGGGGAAAGTGCGGCCTCTCCACCCGCACCACTCGCTACCCGGTGGCCATGGCAGCGGCGGATCTACTGACCATCGTGTTTGCGGTGATATTGTGGCGGGTCGGTTATTATTACTTCCCCGGGAGTTTCCTGGACATCACCCCCGTGTGCAGTGTGATCTCTGCCCTGGGAGAGGCAGTCACAGACTTTTCGGTCTGGTTTACCGTCACTTTTACGTTTGATCGGTTTGTCGCCATTTGTTGCCAGAAGTGGAAAATAAAATATTGCACCGGGAAAACTGCGGCTGTGGTTCTGACAACAACCGGCGTTCTGCTCTGATTTAACAATGTGCCCTTCGTCTTTATATATCGTCCTGTGAAAGTGATTGACAATACACCCTGGGACTGTATTGAAATACCGGGCTACTATACGGATCCCGGGTGGGTGGGATATAACCGGCTTTCTCCCGTCCTAACGCCATTACTCCGGTTCGTGCTAATACTGCTGTTCAACGCTCTGACAGTCAGACACATTTTAGTGACTAGTCGTATCCGTAAGGGGCTGAGGGGTCAGAGCAAGGCGGAGAACCGCAGTGACCCGGAGATGGAGAGTAGGAGGAGGTCTGTGATCTTACTTCTCACCATCTCCGGAAGCTTCGTCATCCTGTGGTCGGTGAGTGTTGCCCAATTCCTTTATAACACCATGGCCGGATTGGATCAGAATAATTACAACGATTCAGAACACATTTTTCAACACACCTCTGCACAAACACTTTAATTTATGGGGTAACTCAGTCCAAGTTCAGAGAAAGATTCATCAGCGCTGTGAAATATCCGCTCACGTCAATTATTCAACTAATTAATAAACAAAATATCTCAGCTCTTCTCAGAGCGGGTTGTGATGATTTCCATCTTAACACTGCAGAACTGTATTCAGAGAAAGTGGCAGTGGGGAGAAGGGCACCCATTACCCCCTCCTCCACTACGCCACCCCTCCTCTGCCACTTCCTCCCTCCTCTACAACTTTCCCAGTCTCCATGGCACCCTCGCTTCCATACACACCTCACCTCCGTCTCTCCTCGCTCCCCTTAAGATTTTCCCAGTCACCAGAAACTCTTCACTCTCCTACGAACACCCCAGTCACCCTAACTCCCTCCCTCCCCCACACCACTGTCAATCCACTTCACCCTCTCCCTCTCCTATATCACTCCTCGCCTCCCCAAAATCTTTACCCGTCTCAGTTATCCCCTCCCTCTCCAATAACCCTCCTTGTCTCCGTCATTCCCTCCGTCACCTCCGAACCGACCCGTCTCTATCAATCCCTCCCTGCCCTGCAACACATTTTCTCAAACATTCCATAGTCCCCATCTCCCACCACGTCTACGACACTCCTTCCTTCAATAAAACTTCCGCTGTTCTCCTCCTTACCCGTTGACACTCCCGTCTCCGTCACGCCTTCCGTTCACTTGGTTCCTCCATGTCTAAGCCACACTGTCCCTCTCCTACGTCCCTGTCATGTCTGTGGAACCTCTCCCTCCTCAACGCTACACACCATCTCGTTACGCTCTTCCTCACCGTCAACGACACCCTTCCCTCTCCTATGCCCCGCCTTGTCTCAGACACCCCTTCCCTCTCCTACGCCTGAGCATGTCACCATCACCTCCCACCACATTACGCCCTCTCAGTCCATCATACTCTGCCTCCCCTACCTTCTCCCCGTCTCCCTCACCACTTCTCTCCTCTTTGTCCCTCCCCGTCTCCGTCATACGTTCCACCCGTTTCTGTCATCTCCTCCCTCCCTTACGCTTCTCTTCCATCCTCATCCTTCACCTCTTCCATCCACTCAGCCTCTCCCAATTTCAGTCACTCTATCCCTCCACGTCTATGTCGGCCATCCACTGTACGCTCCTCTCTGTTTCGCATGCACCCCTGCCCGTTACCCTCAATCACTCATTCCCCTACGACCGTCCCCTTCACCGTCACCGCCTTCCTCTCTGACACTCCTCCCATCTCCATCATCCACAACCACTCTTGCACCCCTCTCCGTCTCCGTCACTCCGTCCCTTCCCAACGGCACTGAACGTCTTCTTCAATGGCTCCCTCGCCCACTCATCTAACTGTCGCAGTCAACATCTCCCTCCACAATGCCCCCTGTCTCGTACTCTTCAAACTTCCAAACTCCTCAATACGCCTGGGTGTCAGTCACACCCCTCCCCCCCCACAACCGCACTTCTCGCCGCCGTCATCGTATCCCTCCGCGATGTCATTCCAGTTTCCGGTTCCATTCACTCCCCTCCACCTTTTTGTCGTCTCTGCCGCTTCCTCTGTCTCCAAAGTCCCTCCAGGTCTTTGTCATTCTCACTCCACTGCGATCCTTCCCTCTCTCCTCTATTACTGACTCCATCTTCGTCACTTCCCTCGCTCTCTGTCTTCTTAACTGTCTCCCCACTCACGACCCTTCCCGTCAGCGTCACCCCCCCCCTTCCCACTCTCCCATAAACTCTCGGTCTCGTAAGCCCCTCAGCATCTCCGTCAACTCCTCCCTCCCCTACACTCCTACAAGACTCTGCCAACTCCTTCCACACCAACGTATCTCATGGCCCCCTTCACCCAGTCCTTCCATTACGCTGTGGCCCATCTCTCACGACCCGTCTCCATCAACACCACCTCTCCGACTCCATTAATCTCCCCTTCTACCACGACCTCCCCGTCACCAATACATACTTCATACCCGATGCCCCACCATGTCACTGTCAAACCTTCCACACACTATGCCCTCCCCTCCCTGCGTCCATCATAGTCAGTCTCAATCATCTCAATATCTGGCACCCACTCCCTCACCCGATCCATTCAATATACCCCTCTCGGCCTCAGACACATCCTCCGCAACCTCCCATCCGCTAGTATGCACGATCGTCCCCCCTCCTTACTGCGTCCCTCCCCATCTCCTTAACCCTCTCCCTTGCCCACGCCCCTCTGAGTCCACGTCACCCTATCTCTCATGTAGATTCCTCCGCGCCACCATCACCCACTCACTACACTACGCCCATCCGCTTCTCCCTATTCCCCACCTCAACTATTATCCTCCCGTGTTCCATCATTTACCTCCCTCCAATACGTCCCTCTCGCTTCCGTCACCCACTTCCTCCCAAGTGCTACCCGCTCACTCACTACTCCCGTTCCAGTCTCCGTCTTCACACAACCGTGACTCCATCACACCTGCCTCCAATACGACCCCGTCCCACCGTCCCCACCACTCACTCTCTGCCTCATGCACCTCCCATGTCATTGTCCGGTCCGTGAAGTCCGCATTCCGGTTCATGGTCCGGTCCATGGACGCAGGATTCCGGGTCTTCCAGCTGTCTCTCGTTTGGTTGAGTTAATTATACGCACCTGATTCCCAGCTTTGGGCTTGGAATATAAATAGCCTTGGGGTTGAGTGTGGGCTGCTGGTTTGTCTTGTCAGATCCCCTAGAGCAACCTACTGATGGAAGGCCAGTGAAACCATTTGTGATCTCCAGGCCTGGTTGGAGGACCACTGCTTCATGGAGCCTTGTTGCCACTCATTGGAGTAGTCTTTGCGGTATGGATTCGGCTGTTTCCTGGGCCAGCTGTGTGGCCGTCAGCCACTTCGAGCTAGGTAGGGATCCGGCTGTTTCCATAGCCAGCGGAGGTTGCTGACATAACTGCTACTCGGAGCAACCCCAAAGCAGAGATGGAACTGTCTGTCGTTCTTTGGTGTTTGTCTCTTCTTGTCCTCGCCTCCGTGGAGTAAGTTAGGCTGTTTGCCGTTGCCCTGCGGGGGGAGGGGGCATGTCTTGTCTTGCTCTCTGCTGGCTAAGTCCGGCCGTTCTGCAGTTACCCAACAGGTGAAATGTCCCATCTTGTTGTGGAGAGGTTGAATCCCGGCTTGCCTTATATAAGTCCCGGCTCTATGTCTATGTACTGTCCTGTCTCATGTTGGTGTCGTGTTTACGATGAGTCCCGGCTTTTCGAAGAACAAGTCCCAATTCTATGTTGATGTTCAGTTCCTAGTCCCGTCTCTCAGCTCGTAGAACCCGAGCCTCGAGGATCCCGCAGCCAAGCTCGTAGAACCCGAGCCTCGAGGATCCCGCAGCCAAGCTCGTAGAACCCGAGCCTCGAGGATCCCGCAGCCAAGCTCGTAGAACCCGAGCCTCGAGGATCCCGCAGCCAAGCTCGTAGAACCCGAGCCTCGAGGATCCCGCAGCCAAGCTCGTAGAACCCGAGCCTCGAGGATCCCGCAGCCAAGCTCGTAGAACCCGAGCCTCGAGGATCCCGCAGCCAAGCTCGTAGAACCCGAGCCTCGAGGATCCCGCAGCCAAGCTCGTAGAACCCGAGCCTCGAGGATCCCGCAGCCAAGCTCGTAGAACCCGAGCCTCGAGGATCCCGCAGCCAAGCTCGTAGAACCCGAGCCTCGAGGATCCCGCAGCCAAGCTCGTAGAACCCGAGCCTCGAGGATCCCGCAGCCAAGCTCGTAGAACCCGAGCCTCGAGGATCCCGCAGCCAAGCTCGTAGAACCCGAGCCTCGAGGATCCCGCAGCCAAGCTCGTAGAACCCGAGCCTCGAGGATCCCGCAGCCTCCAAGCTCAAGACGCAAGACTCCATCGTGCAGCCAAGCTCAGGCCTCTAGACCCCAGCCACGTCCTGTCCTGAAGCCATGTCATGTCCTTGCCTGGTTCTGGGGTCCGAGCCCAAGGCAAGACCCTGGTTCTGGGTCCTTGTCCAGTCTTGGGCTCGGAGTCGACGCCTTGTCTCCTAGCCCATGGTTTCTAGTCCTGGCTCCACTTTCCCTAGCCCAAGTCTGCGTTCTTGTCCCTGCTCCCTGCCTGTATCCTGTCACGTTCCTACTCTAGTCAAGTCCTGGAGGATCGCCTGGAGGCTCCCTTTGAAGCGGTAGGGTGGGGGTGGTTACTGTGATGGTCCCTTCTGGCAATTCCCCACCTTGCTATTAACCACAGGAATAGGCCTTAATCACCTCATTTAATTTCCAATCATTCCCAGGTTCCGCTAACTACACACACCTGTTTCCGATCAGAAACTGCAGGATAAAGGCCCTGTGATCACAGCAAGGAGCTGCCAGTTCGTTGGTCGACTCGTGCATGAGTAACCTCCTTCCATGCTTCTTAGGACTGAGTTCTAAGTCTGGCATCGTTCCTGAATTCGCTACTAAAACCAGGACTCCTGTTAAAGACTGACTCGGACACCAATTCCACGTTCGCTACGACCGTAACTCCTCTTCTGCCCCCCCCCCCCCCGGGCCTCCGCGCCCGTGTTCGGCACTTGGGTTCGTTACCACCGCCACGTCCTTGCAACAGAGCGAACTGGCCACGATGAGCCCAGAGGACACGGATCCCGTACAACAGGCCCTGGCCAGCCAGGGCTACCTATTGGGCGCCCACGACCAAGTACTTCGGGAGATCACGGAAAACCTTTGGACACTATCCACGAATGAGCAGGAGGTCAGTGAACAAGTGGACCGAGTTTCCACTTCCTTTTCTCCACCCCCACCTAGAACCCAAGATGCCCAAACCGCACCGCTCGGAATGGCCTCGCCCCGGGAATCAGCAACACCATCCCCTCGAGAGCCGTATGTACCCGAGCCTGAACCCTATGCCGGGGACCTAGGTAGGTGCCGGGCCTTCCTGTTACAATGCTCCCTCGTCTTTGAGCTGCAGATACGTACTTACACTTCCGATAAATCAAAGATTGCGACATCATGGGGCTGCTACGAGGGGGTGCCTTGGCTTGGGCAACCGCGATATGGGATAACCGGCCAGAGGTTTGTTCCTCCTACTCCTCCTTTGTGGCTGAAACTAGGAAAGTCTTCGAACAATCCATTCGCGGTAAGGACGCCGCGAAACGGTTGCTTACTCTTCGTCAAGCTTCCCGAAGTGTGGCCAGGTATTCCATTGAGTTCCGGACCTTAGCCGCAGACTCCGGGTGGAATGACGAGGCCCTACGGGGGGGGGAATTCGACAGGGTCTCTCGGACAGGATAAAGGATGAGCTGGCCGCGAGGGACGACAGATTGTCTGGACTCTCTGATCTCTTTAGCCATTCAATTAGATTATCGATTTCAGGAACGTCAGAGAGAGAACTAGTCGCCCCGCTCCTCGGGGAAGTCCACACTCCAACTTACCAGTCTCAGCCAGCTCCCCTTCCCCAGCCGCTCAGTGTGGCTCCTGGAACAGACTGACCCTTACCATACTGGGAAAGTATAAAACCTGAACAGTGCGCAAGGATTGATTTGTGTTTTTACACCGATCAAAAGAAAAAGCGAAGTCACTTTCGAGTCAAAGTTAAAACAGATCGCTACAATGTGATCAAAGTCCATTACAAATGTGAAATACAAGATAACTGGTTACCTAAGTATACACTTACCCCCTTCAATATAACACAGAGTCATCACTGGTGCAGCCAATCGGTTTCATAAGGTACATAATCAGTTAAACGGAAATCACCGTCTGCAGTCAAGGTTTTTTTTTAGTTGAATGTAGTAAAAATACAACCGGAGCTGGAAGGTCCAACCACTGGTGAGTCAGTATCCTGGAGGGAAATAAAGGTACACCATGAAGACAAAAGAACACTTCATGCAACTCCGCAAAAAAAACTTTACTGAAAAGCAACAGTCAGGAGATGGATTTAGGGTAATTTCCAAATCACTGTATATCCCTTTGAGTACAGTTAAGTAAATCATCAAGAGATGGGCAGAGCATGACACAGTTGTAAATCTGGCTACAGCCGGGGCTGTCCTGAATATCTGCGTGAGCGTGCAAGTCGGGAACTAGTGAGGGGGACCACCAAGAGATCTTTGACAACACTGGAGGAGTTACAAGCTCCAGTGTCTGAGATGGTAGCGACTGTGCATACAACAGCTGTTGTCCGAGTGTTTCACCAGTCGCATCAGTGGCAAAGAGAAAACCATTTTTGAACAAAAAACTAACATGAAATCTCCGCTGGAGTGTGTCAAAAGGCACGTGGGAGACTCTGATGTTAGCGGGAATAAAGTTCTATGGTCTGATAAAAATAAAAATGAGTTTTTTTTTGCCCACAGACTAAAGGTTATATGTTGCCCGCATCGTGCCGTTCGGATGCTTCACTGCAGTCGGCGCTGGAGAGCTGGTGAATGTAGAGGGTAAAATGATTGTACAGTAATAGAGGGAAATCTTGCAGGAAAACCTGACAAAGTCTGCAAAAGAAATGCAACTTGGGAGAAGATATGTCTTCCAGCTAGACAATGACCCCAAGAATAAAGCCAAAGCTGTACAGGAATGGCTTAAAATAACAGAATTAATGTCTTACAGTGGCCAAGTCTGAGCCCACACCTCAGTCCAATTGAAAATTTCTGGATGGACTTGCAAAGGGATGTTCGCTCACGAGCCCCATGCAGTATGACAGAGCCTCAGTGGTTCTTCAAAAGAGGAATGTGGGAAATTGCAGTGTCCATATGTGCAAAGCCGTTAGAGATCTACTGTATCCACAGAGAATGGAGGCTGCAATTGCTGCCAAAGGTGCATCTACTAAATACGGACTTTAATGTGGTGAATACTTAAGCATTAAAAATCTATGCTTTCCTGGGCTATCTCTACTCCCTTTCTTGAATAAGGGAACAACATTCGCAACCCTCCAACCCTCCATCTCGTCCGTCCCGGTGACTTATCCAACGGTTCTTGTTTCAGTCGAAGCAAGTAGCTGAAGAAGTGAGCGGAAGAATTTCGGGTCGAAAAAGCCGTTTTTTTTTTAAACACTGCTCGGGGAGAAGGGTCTGCACTGCGCAGGCGCGTGACGTAGCGCGCCAGAGTTTAAAAAGCAGACCACCATATACTGCGGCCATCGTTGTAGCGGCCATCGTCGGAGTGGACTGAGTCAGAGTGAGACGGCTTTGGCTCAAACAGGCTCCAGCGAGAACAGGCAGAGGCCAGGGTAGGTTCTGGTAAGTTTTTTGTTCAGATTCTTTAGAGTAGAGAGAATGCCAGGCAGGATGTGGGAAGTCAGGGAACACTCCGGTATCCCTGACAACGACTCCTGCAAGAAGTGCATCCACCTGCAGCTCCTGACAAACCGCATTAGGGAACTGGAGCAGGAGCTGGAGGACCTGCGGATCATTCGGGAGAATGAGGAGATTATAGATCATAGCTACAGGGAGGTAGTTACACCGAAGGAGCAGAGGACATGAAATTGGGTCACTGTCAGGCTAGGGAAGAGGAAAGGGCAGGCAGAGCAGGGTTCCCCTGTGGCCATTCACCTCAACAAAAAGTATACTGCACTGGATACTGTTGGGGGGGATGACTTACCTACGACTAGCTGCAGTAGCCGGATCTCTGGCACTGAGTCTGGCTCTGCAGTGCAGAAGGGAGGGGGGAGAAAGAGGAGAGTGGTAGTGATAGGGGACTCGATAGTTAGAGGTGCAGATAGAAGGTTCTGTTGTCGTGACAGAGAATCCAGGATGGTTTATTGCCTCCCGGGTGCCAGGGTCAAGGATGTCTCTGATCGATTGCATGACATTCTGAAGTGGGAGGGTGACCAGCCAGATGTCGTGGTGCACATCGGTACCAATGACATAACAAGGAAGAGTGAAGAGGTCCTGGACAGTGAGTATAGAGAGCTTGGTAGGAAGTTGAAAAGCAGGACCTCGAGGGTGGTAATCTCAGGATTGCTACCTGTGCTAGGTGCCAGTGAGGGTAGGAATAGGATGCTCTGGAGGAGGAACAAGTGGCAGAGGAACTGGTGTAGGGGGCAGGGTTTCAGATTTCAGGATCATTGGGACCTCTTCTGGGGCAGGTGGGACCTGCACAAGAGAGACGGGTTACACTTGAACCACAGGGGGACTAATATCCTTTCAGGGAGGTTTGTTAGTGCTATTGGGGAGGCTTTAAACTAGATTTGCAGGGGTATGGGAACCAGAGTGCCAGAGCTGACAGTGTGGCTGGGGTGAAAATAAATGAAGATTTAAGCAAATCCGCTGATAGAAAGGTTGTGAGTGGTGGTAAAAATCTTCTGAGGTGTATATATTTCAATGCTAGGAGTATTGCGGGGAAGGCGGATGAATTGAGGGCGTGGATTGACACGTGGAATTATGATGTTGTAGCAATTAGTGAAACTTGGCTACAGGAGGGGCAGAACTGGCAGTTTAATATTCCAGGGTTCCGATGTTTCAGATGTGATCGAGGCAGAGGAATGAAAGGTGGGTGAGTAGCATTGCTTGTTAGGGAAAATATTACAGCAGTGCTCAGGCAGGACAGATTAGAGGGCTTGTCTACTGAGCCCTTATGGGTGGAGCTGAGAAACAGGAAAGGTATGGCCACATTAGTGGGATTGTATTACAGACCACCCAATAGTCAACGAGACTTGGAAGAACAAATCTGCAGAGAGATAGCAGGCAACTGCAGGAAACATAAAGTTGTGGTGGTAGGGGTTTTTAATTTTCCATACATTGATTGGGACTCCCATACTGTTAGGGGTCTAGATGGTTTAGAGTTTGTAAAATGTGTTCAGGAAAGTTTTCTAAATCAATATATAGAGGGACCAACTAGAGGGGATGCAATATTGGATCTCCTGTTAGGTAACGAATTAGGGCAAGTGACGGAAGTCTGTGTAGGGAAGCACTTTGGTTCCAGTGATCATAACACCATTAGTTTCAATTTGATCATGGGCAAGGATAGATCTGGTCCTAGGGTTGAGGTTCTGAACTGGAAGAAGGCCAAATTTGAAGAAATGAGAAAGGATCTAAAAAGCGTGGATTGGGACAGGTTGTTCTCTGGCAAAGATGAGATTGGTAGGTGGGAAGCCTTCAAAGGGGAAATTTTGAGAGTGCAGAGTTTGTATGTTCCTGTCAGGATTAAAGGCAAATTGAATAAGAATAAGGAACCATGGTTCTCGAGATATTGCAACTCTGGTAGAGAAGAAGAGGGAGTTGTATGAAATGTATAGGAAACGGGGGTAAATCAGGTGCTTGAGGAGCATAAGTGCAAGAAAATACTTAAGAAAGAAATCAGGAGGGCTGAAAGAAGACATGAGGTTGCCTTGGCAGTCAAAGTGAAGGATAATCCAAAGAGCCTTTACAAGTATATTAAGAGCAAAAGGATTGTAAGGGATAAAATTGGTCCTCTTGAAGATCAGAGTGGTCGGCTTTGTGCGGAACCAAAGGAAATGGAAGAGATCTTAAATAGTTTTTTTGCGTCTGTATTTACTAAGAAAGCTGGCATGAAATCCATGGAATTGAGGGAATCAAATAGTGAGACCATGAAAACTATACACATTGAAAAGGAGGAGGTGCTTGCTGTCTTGAGGAAATTTAAAGTGGATAAATCCCCGGGACCTGACAGAGTGTTCCCTCGGACCTTGAAGGAGACTAGTGTTGAAATTGAGGGGGCCCTGGCAGAAATATTTAAAATGTCGCTGTCTACGGGTGAAGTGCCGGAGGTTTGGAGAGTGGCTGATGTTGTTCCGTTGTTTAAAAAAGGATCAAAAAGTAAACCGGGAAATTATAGGCCAGTGAGTTTAACGTCAGTAGTAGGTAAGTTATTGGAAGGAGTACTAAGAGACAGAATCTACAAGCATTTGGATAGACAGGGGCTTATTAGGTAGAGTCAACATGGCTTTTTGCGTGGTAGGTCATGTTTGACCAATCTGTTGGAGTTTTTTGAGGAGGTTACCAGGAAAGTGGATGAAGGGAAGGCAGTGGATATTCTCTGCATGAACTTCAGTAAGGCCTTTGACAAGGTCCCGCATGGGAGGTTAGTTAGGAAAATTCAGTCGCTAGGTATACATGGAGAGGCGGTAAATTGGATTAGATATTGGCTCGATGGAAGAAGCCAGAGAGTGGTGGTAGAGAATTGCTTCTCTGAGTGGAGGCCTGTGACTAGTGGTGTGCCACAGGGATCAGTGCTGGATCCATTGTTATTTGTCATCTATATCAATGATCTGGATGATAATGTGGTAAATTGGATCAGCAAGTTTGCTGATGATACAAAGATTGGAGGTGTAGTAGACAGTGAGGAAGGTTTTCAGAGCCTGCAGAGGGACTTGGACCAGCTGGAAAAATGGGCTGAGAAATGGCAGATGGAGTTTAATACTGACAAGTGTGAGGTATTGCACGTTGGAAGGACAAACCAACGTAGAGCATACAGGGTTAATGGTAAGGCACTGAGGAGTGCAGTGGAACAGAGGGATCTGGGAATACAGGTACAAAATTCCCTAAAAGTGGCGTCACAGGTAGATAGGGTCGTAAAGAGAGCTTTTGGTACATTGGCCTTTATTAATCGAAGTATTGAGTATAAGAGCTGGAATGTTATGATGCGGTTGTATAAGGCATTGGTGAGGCCGAATCTGGAGTATTGTGTTCAGTTTTGATCACCAAATTACAGGAAGGATATGAATAAGGTTGAAAGAGTGCAGAGAAGGTTTACAAGGATGTTGCCGAGACTTGAGAAACTCGGTTACAGAGAAAGGTTGAATAGGTTAGGACTTTATTCCTTGAGGCGTAGAAGAATGAGGGGAGATTTGATAGAGGTATATAAAATTATGATGGGTATAGATAGAGTGAATGCAAGCAGGCTTTTTCCACCGAGGCAAGGGGAGGAAAAAAAAACAGAGGACGTGGGTTAAGGATGAGGGGGGAGAAAGTTTAAAGGGAACATTGGGGAGGCTTCTTCACACAGAGAGTGGTGGGAGTATGGAATGAGCTGCCAGACGAGGTGGTAAATGCGGGTTCTTTTTTAACATTTAAGAATAAATTGGACAGATACATGAGTGGGAGGTGCATGGAGGGATATGGTCCGTGTGCAGGTCAGTGGGACTAGGCAGAAAATGGTTTGGCACAGACAAGGACCAAAAGGCCTGTTTCTGTGCTGTAGTTTCTATGGATGATTTCCAACTTTTCCAGCATATCCTCTTTCTAATATCCTTAATATCTATATGCTCAAGATTTTCAGTCCGCTTTAAGTCATCCCCACAATCGCCAAGATCCTTTTCTGTAGTGAGGTGGGTTTCATCAACAGTATATTTGTTTCAAAATTCTCCTGAGTAACTTTAGGTTTTCATTCAATAATTATATGATTACCTGAATTAGCATTGCCCAGTTGCACCAATAGAACAATGTTGCAGGCCTTTAGACACTGGCAATATAATTTAACTCTTGAAACAATATGACTGCCAATGACTTGTATAACCAAGATTCGTACCATTTCAGAATTGAATTATCCGTACTTGCTATGTAGCTCCGCGGCCAGATCAGTAAGTTCTGCTCAATAACTATTCAGAACTCAAGCTAAACATTCGCACAGTGATGGAGAGTCTGGAACAAAAAATAGGCCCATAAACATTTGAGTCAGAATGCAATTACAAAATAAATATAGAAACCGCATATCAGTGTTTCAGAGGAGATGTATTCAAGATATGTGCAACAACAGGTGTTTCCTGTGAGCTCAACAGAAAAGCACTTTTTAGAGACGTTGCTGCAGAATGTGACAAGACGGTTTCTCTACACAGAGAATGAACGAATGAATATTAGGCACTATATTCAATTATTACTGTGCAAATATTCTTTCTGGACGTTCCTAGGGACATGAAGATTCATGACACATATTGAAATGCTATTATTAAAATAGGAGCGGCTACATTACCTTAAAGTCGTGGCAAGATGCCACGAAAAGAGAACACACATGTTCTTACTCTGAAGCAGTTCTTTGTGTCAACAGTGTTAGGGGGAGGGAGAGGAGAAATTGATTACATTGGCACATTTTGAAATCAATGCAATCTTTGCTAACAGCTAGAACAGAAAGTAACTCGAGTGCAGGATCTACCAATAAACTATTAGCTCAAACTGCATGGACAAATGCAGCAGAATTTTTCAAATTGTGAATGTAAATTAACAGATCAATGAGATTAACCTTAAAGATATGACTGAAGACATAAACAGCTGCTGCATTATTTGAATTTTTGTATAGCTCGTTGCCGTCCCAAAGCTGTACTCAGGATTGACAGGTGCGAGAAATACAAGAGTATGGTTAAGGATATAACACCAAGAATGTTTTGAAATTGGGGAGAATGCATTTGGTGATCTGGGTTTGGAGTAGCAAAACAATATTCATTGGAATCAGTGGTGACCTATTCCAGATAGATAATACATGTTATGGAAATTCAGTTTTCGAAATCAGTCGAAGACGAGGCCATTGTCATATGTTGTGTGTCCTTAATTCTCAGGGTTATTTTATGATACAGTAGCATCGTGTATACCGGTATGTCAATAGGCTTCATTGTCCATCGATGCACTGCATCCAATCGAGGAGTAAATATGATAAAATCATTATCAAAGAAACTTTGGCATAGGGAAAACACAGCTTGAGTCAGCGTCCAATCCAGCTGGACATTCATCTTCCGTTCTGCACAAACTACTTCCAATTTTCTCGGACTTCCCGGCAGTTTCAGTTTCTAAAAATAGAATGCTAAAGTTTGTAACAAAAAACTCTGTTCTGTTTTTTTTTTCTCTCCACTCTTCACTGCCTTTCTTTAGTATTCTGTACTGTTTTATCTTTTCACTTGGTGCATTGGATCCTTATGCAACTCAGCATTGAGTTCACCGT
Source organism: Mobula birostris (assembly GCF_030028105.1). Lineage (NCBI taxonomy): Eukaryota > Metazoa > Chordata > Chondrichthyes > Myliobatiformes > Myliobatidae > Mobula > Mobula birostris. Next base: position 71,087,942 of record NC_092382.1, read on the forward strand.
GCTTAGTCACAGCCCAATCTTTCACATAAAAGATGGTGATATTCATTCTGCGATTTCAGATATGTCTTTCTTTTCCAAATTCCACAATGTTCCTTCGCATTTCCATTTTCATTTCGCATATTCTTCATAAAAATGTACTGACTGACTCAGAAATTTTCACGTTGATCGCAATTTATTTCTAGAAACAGGAATTCGACAGATAAATGCAAGATTGGTTCATAGACTACAAGTTTCGTCGGGTCTGTTGAATGTTTCCAGCTTTTCGCATGTGACTTGTTCTCCTTTGCCTTGCAATAGCGTTTAGTTGCTCATCTTAGCTTTGACTTTGTATTTATTTATGTATTTATGTATGTATGTATTTATTTATTTTGCTGTATTAGAACATACAGCATAGAACAGTACAGCACAGGTCCTTCGGTCCACAATGTTGTGCCGACCCTTAAACCACACCTCCAATATAACCACCCACCACCATTTGAAATTCCTCCATATGCCTGTCTAGTAGTCTCCTAAAGTTCACTAGTGTATCTGCCTCCACCACTGACTCAGGCAGTACCACACTCTGAGTAAAAAACCTTCCTCTAATATCCCCCTTGAACTTCCCATTCCTTATCTTAAAGCCATTTCCTCTTGTATTGAGCAGCGGTGCCCTGGGGAAGAGGTGCTGGCTGTCCACTCTATGTATTCCTCATAATATCTTGTATACCTCTATCATGTCTCCTCTCATCCTCATTTTCTCCAGAGAGTAAAACCGTAGCTCCCTTAATCACTGATCATAATTCATACTCTCTAAACCAGGCAGCATCCTGGTAAACCTCCTCTGTACCTGTTCCAATGCTTCCAGATCCTTTCTATAATGAGGCGATCAGAACTGGACACAGTATTCCAAGTGTGGCCTAACCAGAGTTTCATAGAACTGCATCATTACCCCGCGTCTCTTAAACTCTATCACTCGACTTATGAAAGCCAACAACCCATAAGCTTTCTGAACTACCCTATCTACCTGCAAGGGAACTGTCAGTGATCTGCGGACATGTACCCCCAGATCCCTCTGCTCCTCCACACTTCCTGTGCACCTAACGTCCAAGTGAGATTGCTGCTATCAATATGATTCCAGGACATGGGGAGGATCGGCCATCTTCCAGTAAATAGTTTCCCACTATACTCTGGAGACCACTTTAAATTACGAAACGTGGAAACATACAAAAAAAAATCTTGAGATACATGCATGTCATTATGTCTCATTAAAAACACACTCTGATGAGGGCATAGAAAACAGCAAAAACTTTAAAAAACGAGAATAGCAAGTGCCTTAGCCGGAGAAAATAGAACCTAAACTCGTAGACAGTAGGAACAGATTCTTGCGCCAATGATATCTCTACTGAAATCCCCACAAAATAGCACACACCATATCTACCAGCATATTTACAGTCAAACCAGCCGCATCATGTTCCTGATCCCATCTGAAAGTCTACGGAACGCAGCTATCGTATCTGCTTCTAGCGGTAGCTTTAGCAACCTGTTAGACGTACCTCTCTTTGTTAATTAAACAGCTTCCCCTGCACATTCACTGTAAACGTTTCTTCCTTTCAGACTAAAGTTTAGCTGCTGTGGTCTTGACCTTTTTAATGTGGGCGTTCATGATGGTGGTCTTGTCATGGCTTTGTACAAAGCGGAGAGGGAGAGAGAGAGAGAGTGAGAGAGAGAGTGGGGGGGGGGGAGAGAGCGAGAGAGAGCGAGCGACTGTGACTGTGTGGCGCGCCACTCCTCACACAGACATTTTCGCAGTATTTTCGCTTTATTTTACGAGGTCAACCTTGCATGTACGCGGGAGCGGAGCCGACTGCTTTCTAACCCGGGAAGCTCCGCTCCCGGGTCCGGCGGCGATGTCATTGCGCCACCAGCCGACCCGAGATGCCCTTTTCCACAAAGAAACCATACCGGTTTGCCACTCCCATCCTATGTGTATTGCAGACTGTAATTAATCCTAGCCCTCACAATCCACCCACAAAGTTCAGATCACTGATCAGAGTCTCATTTGTCTCCTTGATTTCTTAGTCAAGGGATAAACATTGTGCTCCAGTTCACTGGCAGCTTAGCTGTCTGGACAGTAAATACAGCAATCTTCGTCTATTCCCCAGCAATCTGCCCACGTTCATCTCCTAAAGGTCGGATAAATCCTATCAGGTCATGGGAATTCAGCCATCTCACCACCATCTCTCCTTTCAGCCTAAAGTTAAGCTGCCCTGTCTCTCATCTTTCTAACAAGCAACACATTTCTGTTTCGGGATACTAGTGTCTTCCCTGGGTACACTATCTCAATTTTTTCCCGGTTGAACCATATTTAAAATCCCTTCAGCCATCACTTTTAATGATATTCTATTGAATGTTTTGAAGATCTTTCTCATTTTTCAGACATTCGCCATTTTGTATCATCCACAAATTTAACCACAATGTTTATGTTATTTCAAAGGAACAAACGGCCTAACACAGCCCCTTGCAGAACACCACTAGGCACGGTCTCCAAGCCAGAATTTCACACTGCAACCTCCATAGTCTGTCGAGTTCTACACCCAAACTTCCAAGTGGCTCGACATCCTGTGTATCTAAATCTTCATGTTCAACCCACCATAGAAAGCATTAACAGATGCAACGCCAATCAGCATGCCGAAGTCACCCAAGACGAATACATTAAATCACTGAACTCGCTTTCTACAGTTCTAAATTCACTTTTTTCCCTGCGATCACCTCTTCCACACAAAACAAACATGCTGATTGCCACTCCTACCCTATGTTGTTGTTTTTTTTTTCTGTAATCAATCTTATCCTTGGCAATCTACCCCACTAATTTCACAACACTCATTGGGGACTCAATTGTCTGTTCGCATTTGTAGTCACGGGAACAACATTGAGATCCAACCCACTGGTAGCTTGGCTGAATGGACAGTAAGTACAGAAATCTTCATCGATTCCACAACATTCTTCCCACTTGTATCTCCATTAGGTAGGATAAGTCCTATCAGACCATGGGAATGTGTCCATCTTAATGTCCTTCAAAGCATTTAATAAAATCGACCTCTTTGCTTCACAATTCAGCTGCTTATTCTAATAGCACACTTTGATCTCACTTTCCCTGTATCCTTCTCCTTCGTGAATTTAAATGCAGAAAACTGATTTAGTACTTTGCCGACATCCTCTGACTCCTGACACAAATTAACTCCATGCTCCTTCAGCAGTAATAGCTCCTCCATAGTCTGTCTCTTGTTCTGAAACTGCGGCATATGTAGTTAGGATTCTTCTTGAGCAAGCTGTTAAGATCGTTCTGAAACCTTTGGAGTTTCTCTTCCTTGATAAAGTTCTCTATATATCTCTAAATACCTTGTCCGATTTCATGAGCTATGTTTTCCTTTCTCTCCCTTTAGTGACTAGAACTACAACTTCTTCTGTCACTTAAGGCCCCTTCCTTTACCATCTTTATATTTCAATCTCACTGAACGTGCCTTATCTGACCTCTGGACTAAGTCAGTGAACTGGGGCATATGAGAAACTTGAATCGGGTGAGTGACTGATTGAGCGAGACCATATCCGTGAAATAAACTACCGGGAAATTACGCACCTTGATGAAAAGGAGGGAAATTGAGAACTCAATGTCATGGGACTCACAATCATTTTAAGACGTGAGAAAAAGCCTGATAAGTTCTGGAGTGCGTTCTAATATTCCTGGAGATTTATGAATTCCTGGAGAGATATGTTTCAGATAATTCGATGTATCATCAGAGAATGGTATACAGCACTCTTTTGTTATTTCTTTGCTGATTTTGCGTGGAAAGAACATAAACTATTCTGCCTGAAATCGAGAGACATAGATGGACAAATTGACGACAGCATGAAGCATTTTTGTATTGCAAACCCCTACCCGCATTTCCGCACCGAAAGCTGATCAGCAAGGACCATGAATTAAAGGAGCATTCAACAAGGCGCGATACTATCATGCTACTAATGATAGTGTGAGTCGGGACAGGGTCGCTGAGCAAATTATCAATGAGCCGAACAGCATGATGTTGGGAAAATGGAAGTTGAGTAATCTGGTCTCAGAGAAAGCTCACCAGATCTTAAACAAAGTTACAAGATAGGATATGTTTCGATGCACACATCGGGTCGGTGATTCATGGCCTTTCCAGTTTCTAACCGCTCATTGGTTTCTCACAGCCAATGAGAGAAGATGGCCCCATCATGTCCATTAAAGGGCAAAGTTTATCTCATTGGTGCGTTTCAGTGAATTGCAGTTCACAACTCAATATGCTGAATTTGACAGTTCAGAGAGAAATATTGAGTACTCGGGGAAAAGAAAAAAAGTTCAGATCAAGTGGAGCGTGAGAAGGTTTTGGAGAGATTCTTAGCTGTCTGCAGTACCGGCTCCTTTAACATTCTGGAGAAACCTTTCTAAATGACCACCGCTACAATGCTGCACACTGTCGTGGCACTGACGATGATGCATATCTGGACCAGTGAGTATATTAAGAATATGGAAATTATTGGGCAAAGAACAGAAATTATCAATAACCTGTTCATTTGCGCACGTTTATAGCAATCTTGCTGAATATTACAATCTTATTGGAAAGAAGAACACAGAAATAACATTATGATTAGACAATATTGAAACATATATTTCCCCTCCGAATTTTCCGTGTAAAGGAAAGCTTAATTTGTTTGTATGATTAGAGTATAGTGGCTGAATTGATTAGGAATCAGGCAGATTTGTTCGCAACTCATGACGATGAAAATAGAACACTGAGATTTGTTTACTTTGCAGTTTCATTGAAAATGTTTTTTTTTATTCCATTGCTTAAGCAAGTTCTCGTTTGAATCGCTGACGTTAGAGAACTGTTTCCATTAATTACATGGACTTACACGTTTGAACGTCCTATTGAGGTCTTTGTGAAATGGCTCACTCTGAATTTGCACCTACACTAAGGGAGGTGTCTCGTCTCAGAAATTATCCCTCTGCAAACCAGCGGCTGTTGTCAAATTATATTCCAAACAGATTATAAATTGGGATTGACTAGAACTGGAGATAAATTGATGTTAGGAATCTACGCATCGGGGTCCGGAATGAATATCTCAGTGAATGTGCGTAGCTGCCAAAGCTGCAGTTGCTCCTGGCTGAAGGCTTGTGCACAACTTTCTTGCTGTTACGTATTAGCTACAGCTCTTTCTGCCACCATGTGGCATATTCAAGTGAAGGAATTTGAAAAATGTACTTCGATTTTGTAAACGTTTCACATCTTTGAATGTCATTCTGCAATACAGTGAATACATCATTCTGGAATCATTCTGCAATACAGTGAATACTTACTAATAATTTTGGTTTTATTCTTCAATCATTCGAAGATTTTTAGTTTTAATCCACCATACAGTGATGGAATGAGATTCGTTATCTACGATCTTATATTACATTATATATCAAATTTTACATTTAACTTTCACTTTATTGCGCGTCAGGAGAAATGCAACTAAACATTTTGTTTTGCAGTCCATATTCCTGTGTTCCAGTGCATGGATGCGACGAATCACAGCTGGTGACATGTTGAAATTTATATTCTTATTCCCTGTCTTGGTTTAAATTATGATTTAGATTCTCAAGGAAAATGCGACGATTTTTTTTTATCTCCTTTGAAGTATCTGGATAAAATGTTTAATACTTGGCTGCCGTATGAAATGGAAACATCCAGGGAATCAGGGACACCAAAGAAATGGGAAATTCACTTAACATTTAGGCAGAATGTGCAATATCTATGAAAATTAAAAAAAAAAATACAAATAGCTCCCGTCCGCAGATACAGCTTAATCCGTCTTGCGATTTTTGACTTTATTTCTCTTCTGTTGAATATCCCGCCTAACATCCTATGACCACACAACCTAATCCCACTACTTCACAAACAAATCTAATTCTGCATTTCTCATTTCAGGTCGCTTCGGGGATTGTCAGCCAGAACCGTCAGGTAACTTTGCTAACTTCTCACTGCGCGGGGGGCTGGGCAATTACAACTAATTGCTATTGAAACTCCAGCTGATAGGTGACTGCACCATTAGACTTCAGAGCAGAATTAGTTCATTTAACCTATCGAGCCTGCTCTGCCGTTCCATCATATCTGATTCTAGATCACACTCGACCCCATACACCTGCCTTCTCGCTATAACCTTTGATGCCCTGACCAAACTGGAAACTATCGGATTCCGCTTCAGATATACCCATGATCGGCCACTGCCGAAGTCTGTGGCAGAGCATTGCAGAGATCTACTACTGTCTGGCTAAAAAGATCCCCCTTACCTCTCTTTTAAAACGTCACCCCTCAATATTTGAGGCTGCGTGCTCTAGTTCTGGAAATCTCACTACAGCAGCCAACCTCTCCTCGTCCATCTTAGCCCATTCAACATTCGGTAGGAATCAAAGAGATTCTGCCCCTCCGCATTCCTCTCAATTCCAGTCAGTACAGACAGAAATCAACCAAACGCTCCTCATATGTTAACCCCGTCATTCGTGGGGAGTCACCCTCGTGAACCTCATCTGAACTCTCCCTAATGACAATACGTATTTTCTGAGGTATGCGGCCCAAACTGTTGACAATACCCCAAATGCGGCATGATTAGTGTGTTGTAAAAACTCAGTATTATTATTTTTTTTTAATTCTAATCCCCTTGAAATAAAGGCCTATTTGCATTCTATACCGCAGACTGGGTCTGTAATTTAATCTTCTGGGAATCTTGCACGAGTCTTGCAAAAACCACTGAGTTTTGAGTTATCTCACCATTTAGATAATAATTTGCACCATTGTTCATTTTACCAAAATGCATTTTCATAAAATAATGTCTCATCAGCCACTTTTTTTTTTTGCCCGATTTTCCAATTTGTTTGCGTTCTTCTGCAATCGCATTGCTTTCTCGGCACTAACTGCTCCTCATACTATCTTCCGATCATCGGCAGACTTTGCCGCAAAGTCATAAGTTCTATTACCTAATTCTTTGCCAAACAATGTGAAAAGTAGCGGCCCCAATACTGACCGACGAGGATCACCAATGGTCACTGGCAGCCAAAAGAAATGGCACCTTTTATTCCAAGACGTTGCCTCCTGCCTGTCAGCCATTCTTCTGCCCATGCCGGTATCTTTCCGGTAAGGAAATAGGATTTTATTTCTACTTGGAATGATAATCAGTCATCTTTAGGCAGGGCAGTTAGCAGATAAGGTATTCTCCCTGACCTTATTTTCCCCAAGCTTAAATAAGCTTTCATTATTAAATTCATCCTCTTACTGCTGATGCTGACGACACGTGAAGTCTCAGTTCGACTCTTTCCAACAAATTTTGGTTTCGATATCCCAATAAATGAGGACTGTGTGCAGTAGGACAATGACAGAATGGCAGATCTGCCGCTCTCCGAAGAATGCATATGACCTTATCTTCTGAGGAGCTGCCCAATTCTTCTCCTGGGACGACAGGCTTCCTCTAGTTCTCAGCCGTCCACTAGTTTCTTGTCTTTTTGTCACGTTAAGCAGCTCAAAAGGGATTTCCCTATCCTGACCTCCCGCTTAATCAAACGTTTTGCATGAAGAATTTTGAATTTTCAGGCGTCGTTTGGTAGCGTACGCGATGCGCCGAGCACTAATGGCCTCCAGCTTAAACCGCTGTTTACCGAGGATCGTTATTTTCTGTTATTTTCCAGAAAGCCTGAAGTTGAGGTTGGTGAATGGCGGCGGTCGATGCGACGGGAGATTGGAGATTCAGTACAAAGGAAACTGGGGGACTGTGAATGCTCGTTCTTGGAATATGCCGAAATCGAATGTAGTGTGTCGACAGCTGGGCTGTGGCGCTGTATATAAAGCCTTAGCTGGTGGCTATGGGGAAGGATCCGGACCTGTTTTCACGCCGAATGTTAAGTGCGGTGGGAGCGAGGCCGCTCTCCAGGAGTGTAAATCAGAGCCATGGGGTGACACTGGCTATTCACACAGTGAGGATGTTGGCGTTGTTTGTAAAGGTAAAAGTCAGGTTTTTATATCTGCGGTGCCGCGAGTTTGATGTCCTCCTGCATATCACTAATGCCAATACTCGAACAGAACGCCCTCGGCGTCAAACTAAATCCAATTTGTGTCGGGATTATTTTCGTCATGTTGGAATTACTATTCATGTTATCGTATCTTGTACTGATGATAACCAACGTAAAAATACTTGTCAGTCTGCACAACTACTCAGTCATATGACCAGGTCGAACAGCATCTGTGTTGGGAGAGAGATTCTCCGTAAGACAATGAGATATCGGAGCATAATTAGACTATTTGATCCAATGAGTCTGCTACGCTTTCAGTCACGCTGATCATTTCCCCCTTCCTCAACTCCACTCCCAGGACTTCCCTCTGTAAATTTTCTTGCCGTACCCATCAAGAGCTTATCAAGTTCTTCGTTAAATATCCCCAACGACCTGGCTTTCAGCGCAGTCTTTCGTAATAAATTCACAAATTTACCTCTCTCTGGCAAAAAAAAAAAAAAATCTCAGCATCCCTGTTCTATATGGACGTCCCCCTTTCGTGAGGCTGTTCCCTCTTGTCCAAGAATCCTCCTACACGGGAAACATCCTTTTCACATGTTTTCTGACTAGGCTTTCAACATCCGAAATTTTCTCTGAGATCCCCTCCCCATCCTTCTAAATAACAGAGCGAACAGATCCGTGGTATTAAACCTTCTTCTGTGAGAATCCTTTCATTCGTGGACTCATCGTTGTAACTTCCTCTGAACCTTTCTTAATACCAGCGAATGTTTTTCTTAGAATGGGAGCACAAATCTGTTAACAATGCTCAAGGTGACGCCTCACCAGTAGCGTATAAATCCTCCGCAACATTTGTTTTCTAGTCGTCTGGAAATGAAGATGCTGGAGAAAAATAATGCGTTCGCCTTACTCACCACCGACTCAGCCTGCAAGTTAACCATTCCGGGTGTTTTGCACCAGGACTCCCAGGTCCCTTTGCAGTTCAGATTTTGTTCTGAATTTCTCCCCGTTTAGAAAATAGTCTGTACCTTTATATCTATTACCAAAGTTTATGATCATACATTTTCCATCATTGTATTTCATTTGCCACTTTGTTCCCTATTCTCCCAACATGTCTACGTCCTTTTACAGTCTGCCAGTTTCCTCAACACTACCTGTCCTGACTCCAATCTTCATATCATCTGCACACCTGACAACAAAGCCGTCTATTTTATCATCTGAATCATTGACATACGGCATAAAAAGAAGCAAACCCGAAACCGAACCCTCCGAAACACCACTAGACTCTGGCAGCCAACTGAAATGACTTTTCCCACCCGCTGCTTCCGAGCAATCAGCCAATGATCTCACCGTTTTTTTGTAAGACCATGGCCTCTACCTTGTTAGGCAGCATCATTTGTGGCACCTTGTGAAAGCTCTTCTGAGAGATCGAATAATCGACATCCTCAGCATCCCCTCTATCAATCCTACTTGTAATCTCGAAAAGGAATATCTGCAGATTCACTACGCAAGATTTTCCGTTATGGAGTCCATGCTGAGTTTGACCTGCCGTGGCCGGTGTCACCAAGTACTCCATTACTTCATCGTTAGCGATTGTATGAAACATGTTTCTAACCACTGAAGTCACGCTGGCTGGTTCATAATTTCCTTTCTGCTGCCTTCCTTCTTCCTTAAAGAGTGGAGTGAGTTCTGAAATTTACCATTCATCTGGCACCATGCCAGAATCCAATGTATTATGGAAGATTATTAATAATGCCTGTGCAATATCTACCGCTACCTCTTTCAGAACCCTAGGATGCTGTTCGTTTGGACCGGATGACTGATGTACCCTTCGCTGTTTCAGATATTTGAGCACCATACTCCCTTGTAATAGTAACTGCACTCACTTTTCTTCCCTCACTCCCTTTAATACCTGGCACACTTCTATTGCCTTCAACATTGAAGACTGATGCAAGGAACTCATTTAGCTCGTCTGTCATCTCCTTGTGCCCCGTTATTATTTCTCCCGCCTCATTTTATATCGATCCTATATCCACTTCCATCCTGATTTTATTGTTTACGTACTTGAAAAAGATTTTACTATTGACTTTGAACTTGTTGGCTAGCTTGCTTTCATCTTTTCACCTTTTTCCTCCAAATGATCTTTGAGTTCCTGTCTGTAGATTTCGAAACGCTTCCCAATCCTCCAGCCTCCAGATAATTTCTGCGGTGTTGTCTGCCGTTCCTTTTCCTTTAACTTTCACTTGCCTTGTCAGACACGGCTGTACTGTTTTGCCTGTTGAGTATTTCTTCGTTTTTTTCAAATACATCTCGTCTTCACTTTCCTCATTTTTTTGCCCCCAGAAACGCACGCCATTGCGGCCCTGCTCTCAACCCTGCCAGCAGCTCGTTCCAATTTACTTTGGTCAACTCCTTCCTCAATCTAGTGCACTACTCCACTAAAATATTTCTGCGTCAGATTTTACTTTTTTTCCTGTAGAATTTTAAGTTGAACTCAATCATATTGTGATTACTGCATGCAGTCCATTTACCTCATGCTCCCTGATCACCTCCATTTCATTATGAAACACCCAATCCAGTATAGTTGGTCCCCTAGTAGACTCAACGACAAACTGCTCGAAAAAGCCATCTCGCACCATTCAATAAACTCACTCCCTTGAGACTCATAACTAATCCGATTTCCCAGTCACCCTGCATGTTGAAGTATTCCATCATTATAATACATTTGCCCTTTTGACACGCCTTTTCTATGTCCCGTTGGTTCACATGCGAACTCCTGTTGGGAGGCCTGTATATAACTGCAACGAGGGTCTTTTCCCTTGCAGTTCCTGAAATCAACCAACATGGATTCAACAACTTCCGTTTCTATGTCACATATTTCTAAAGATTTGATGTCATTCTTTACCAGCCTACCCTGCCACCCTCTCTGCAGCCATTCTTATCGCTCCAATGCAACGTGTACCCTCAGACATTCAGCTGCCAACTACAGCTATCCTGCAGCCATGATTCGCTGATGGCCACAACATCATACCTGATAATCTGCAATGGTGTAGCAAGAACATCCACCATATTTCCTGTACCCCGTGCACTGTTAAAACACTTTGTGTACTGTATTAGCTCCCCTTTATTGATACTGAATCCCTAATTTTATCCTGTCCTCTACCTGACCTTCGTGACAGTCTTACTATACGCTATATTTGGTTTTATACCATCCGTCTTATTCTGAGCCCCTTCACTCCGGTTTTCATCCGCTGTCAACAGTTTAAACACTGCACAGCCGCTCTAACAAACCTAACCGCGAGGATATGGGCACCCTTCGGGTTCAGGTGCAACCCGTCGCTTTGGTACATGTCATATTTCTCCCAGCAGTGATCCCAATGACCCAAGAACCTGAAGCCCTATCCCCTGAACTAGCGTCTCAGCCGTGCATTAACTTGTTGACGTCCGGACTGTACAGACTCGAACCAGAAATGCCTGGAATTTGATGATCAAAGTCAAAATCAATGTGAAGCAGATGATGATTGCTTTCTTATTTCTTCCACATTTCTTTTTCAGTTGCTCCAAATTCCACAATTTGCAGCCATTGATTGTAGTGTCATTCAGCACCGCAACAGTTCTTTTCCCCTAACCTATACAAGAGAACCAACATGATAATCTGATCCGATTTGACACACGGTGTCCCATATCTCTGCGAACATGTTCCATCTTTATATTTGTCGAAGTGGATTTAAAGTTGCGTTTCTTTAACTGTTTCAACTACTTTCTCTCGCAGTTCCCTGGGACACCTTCCACCATGTGGTTTAAGAGGTTGGCCCTCAGCTGCTTTTGATTATTTTTTCTCTCTCATGATACACCTGTGCTTTCAATTATTGATCCATTTTCCTTACAAAAGCATTGTGCGCAACAAATAAACAAATAAATGATAATAAATAATGGTGACAGCATTAAATAAGGGAATAAGCAAGTAAATAAACAAGTAATCATAGAGCTGCCGCGAAATGGGCAGATAGATAGACAGAGAGAAACATAGAAACGTAGAAAGCTTTCAGCACAATACAGGCGCTTCGGCCCACAAAGTTGTGCCGAACATGTCCCAACCTTAGAAATTACTAGGCTTTCCTATAGCCCTCATTTTTTCTAAACTCCATGTAACTGTCCAAAAGTCTCTTAAAAAACTCGGATCCGCCTCCGCCACCGCTGTTTCCGGCAGCCCATTGGACGCACTCACCACTCCCTGCGTAAAAAACGTGCCTCTGATATCTCCTCTGTACCTACTCCCCAGCACCTTAAAACTGTGTCCTCTTGTGGCAACCATTTCCGCCCTGGAAAATAGCTTCTGACTGCCCACACGATCAATGCCTCTCATCATCTTATACATCTCTATCAGGTCACCTCTCAGACTCGGTCGCTCCAAGGAGAAAAAGGCCGAGTTCACTCAGTTTTCAGATATACTAACATACCAATGAATGTGTATATAAAATACTAATTTATCAATTTAACTGCTTATTTATTTGCTTGTTTGTTTGTTTGCTTATTTAATTAATAAATATATATAGTATTTGAATAAGACATATATGGAAATCAACAAACAATCGATGCTTCGGGCTGAGGCCATTCCTCGCCGTGAATAATCAATGTTCGTATTTTGGGTGCTTTGCTCCTCTCGATGGATGCTGACTGATGTGTAAAGATCCGTCAGCATTTTGTGTCTGTTGCTCAACATTTCTAGCCTGTGCAAAAACTGTTGTGTTAACGTTCAATCTTTTTTTTTAATTCCAGAAAGTATGAAAGTGAGACTGGAAAAAGGAGGCAGTCCATGCGCCGGGAGAGTGGAAGCGAACTACAAGGGATACTGGAGACCTGTCTATGCTTCCAGCTGGGATTTGCAGGATGCAACTGTGGTGTGCAGAGAGCTGAGCTGCGGCGCCGCGCTGAAAGCCCCACACGAATATCACTTTGGAAAGGTTTTTGACTCCGTTATAACGCGTAATGTTAAATGCATCGGGACCGAGGCTGCTCTGCGGGAATGTCAATCAGACGAATGGAAATTCTACACACACTCTGAACCCAACTATGCCGGCGTTATCTGCGCAGGTAAATTGAGCCCCTTTTCTCTGAGTACACCCTGTCTTTATTGATCTGGGCTGTCCTCGAATTAGAATAACACAAACTTGCCGCTTGCTGCGTGAGATCTGGTACTAAATCTACCTGTTTAGAGATTACTACTGCCATGTTGAGATAGCATCCTGATTTCAAACACCTACATAAAAATGTAAATATGTGACAGCCGGCACAGCCACCAGAAGGATTGAACGGATCAAGCGACATCTGTGGGTAAGAAAATGCAGAATGCTGTCGTCAGGACTAGTATAGACCAAACTCGATATTTTAGCAATTTCTCTTGCACCACAGCTGTTGCTGGTTCCCCGGGTTCCGCCTTATTTCGAAGTTGTCGGTAAACTTCAGCTAATTACGAAGTATGAATAAGATGTGATGAGTCCTGTCGGAAGTAAGGGATTAGGAAACTGACCTTACATCTCTCAAGGATATACGGTGTATCGGAAAGATGGGATAGTAGGTAGAGCAGGTGGTGTGGTCCTGTGTATATGAAATAATATTAAATCATTAGAAATGGGTGATATGGGATCGGAAGGTGTAGAGTCTCTCTGGGGTGAGTTAAGAAATGGCAAGTTTAAAATGAACCTACTGGCAGTTTCATAAAGACTTCCAAACAGTATCCAGAATGTGGATTACCAATTGCAGCAGGAGATAGAAAAGGCAGTGTCTGAAGGGTAATGGCATGAATTTGCTTGGGGACTTTAACGTGAAAGTGGATTGGGAAAACCAGGTCAGTACCGGACCTCAAGAGAGAGTGAATTTGTGGAATGTCTAAAGGATAGCTTTTCAGAACAGCTTGTTGATGAGCGCACTGTGGGATCGGCTGTGCTGAATTGGGTGTTGCACAATGATCTGGAGGTGATAAGAGAGCTCATGGTTAAGGGACCCTTTGGGAAAAGTGATCAGAATATGATAGAGTTCACTTTGCAACTTGATAAGGAGGAACTAAATCCCAATGTGTTGGTATTTGAGTGGAGTAAATGAAACTACAATGGCATGAGAAAGGAACAGAACAAGGTGGTTGGAAGGGGACACTAGCAGGAAGGACAGCAGAACAGAAATGGCCTGAGTTACTGCGAAAAATGAGAGAAGTACAATGCAGATCTATTGCCAAAAAAGAAATATCCGAATGGAAGAAGGACACTACCGTGGCTGACAAGTGAAGTAGGAGCCAAAGTAAAAACAAAAGAGAGGGCGTACAAAGAGGTCAAAGCTACACGAAGATCAAGATCGCAGAAAGAAACAAAAAGGTCATTAGGAACGAAAAGATGAATTATGGAAGATCGCTGGCGACCAATATCAAAAAAAAACTAAAAGCGTTATTAAGTATAGAAAAGTATGGAGAGTTGATGGTAGATATTTAACCAATAGAAACTGACGTTAGAAGTGTTCTGAAAAAGAATAGTTGAAGAGATCGTGAAGCCTTTAACGATGATCTTTCAAGAGTCGAAAGATTCTAGCGCTGTACGGCATGTCTGGAAAATTACAAATGCTACGTTACAATTTAAGAAGGGTGAGTGGCAGCAGAAAGAAAATCAGAGACTAGTTAGCTGATATCAGTAGTTGGGGAATTTTTGGAATCGATTGATAGGGATGAGAATACGGAATACCTGGAGGCACGTGACAAGATAGGCCAAAGTCAGCATGGTTTCCTGAAAGACAAAATCCTGCATGGCTAAATTATCGCATTATTTGAGGAACTTACAAGCAGGGTAGACAAAGGAGGTGTAGTGAAAATGGTGTACTTGGATTTTCAGAAGGCCTTTGACAAGGTGCCGCACATGAGGTTGCTTCGGTAGATAAGAGCCATCGAATTACATGGGAATTACTAGCATGGGTGGAGCATTGGCTGTTCGGCAGAAAACAGATCTTATTCTGGCTGGATGCCGATTACCAGTAGAGTTCCACGGGAGTCGGTGTTGGGACCGCCGCATTTTACGATGTATGTCAATGATATGGACTGTGGAATTAATGTATTTGTGGCTAAATTTGCCGATGATGCAAAGATAGGTGGAAGAGCGTGTGGTGTTTAGATATTTAGATAGTTTCGGAGAATGGGCAAATACGTGACAAATGAAATTCAATGTTGGAAAGTGCATGGGAAACAAATAAACGGGCAGACTATTATTTAGATGTGGAGGGAATTCAAAATGCATAGATGCGAAGGGACTTGGGAGTCCTTGAGCTGGATACCATGAGGTTACCCTTCAAGCGGAGATGGTGCTGAAGACGGCAAATGCATTGTTGGCATTCGTTTCTAGAGGTAAAGAATGTAAGAGCTTGGATGTGATGTTGAGGCTCTGTAAGGTAGTTGCAGACCACACGGTGTCTTGTGTGCCGTCTTAGCCTCCTTATTTTAGAAACGATATACTGACATTGGAGAGGGTTCGGAGAAGATTCACGAGAATGATTCCAGGAATGGAAGGGCAGCCCCTGGACTGTGCTCCCTGGAGTTCCAGAGAATGAGGGAAGTTCTTATAGAAACATTCGAAATATTAAAAATCCTGAACATATTAGATACGGCAAAGATGTTTCCCATGGATGGGAAGTCTTTGACAAGAGGGCACGACTTCAGAGTTGAAGGGCGACCTTTTCGAACAGAGATACGGATACACTATTTTCGTCAGAGGGTGGAAAATCTGTGGAATTTGTTGCCCCGAGCGGCTGTGGAAACCAAGTCATTGAATGCATTTAAGGCAGAGGTACATAGATTCTTGATTAGTCAGGACTCAGAGGGTTTGGGGGGAAGGCAGAGGAGCGGGGATGACTGGAAAAATTGGATCAGCCATGACTGGATGGCGGAGCAGACTGGATGGACCGAATGGCCTACTTCTGCTCTCATAACTTATGTTCTTATGGTCACACTCATGGCATTGTGAATGCCAATGTCCCTCCGGATTAGATTCCATATTCATTCCGTGAGGAAATATGAACATGATTTCAGACCATCGCTAATGCTTGGTACCATTACATAGAATCGATTGCATTTTTAGTGATAACGAACTAACTTCGACCTCAGAACGCGCATGTACTACCCTTTGCATTGATAACGCGGTCTGTGTGCCTCTGTTTTCTTTCCTATTTGGTTCAGATTTTTGTTAACTGCAGCGTTGCATTTTAAGTATCAAATCCAAGCAAATGTTGCCGTTGTATAACTGCCATTGTCTCGCAGAACCAGTAATTGAACCTACGGTGTATGAAAACAATCTGGAAAAAAATAAGGTTAATGCAATTCCGAAATTACTGTTCCATATAAAATTATTTCAACACATTGTCACACTTGAGAGGATCAAATGCTATCGGGACTGCAGGAAACCTGAATAAAATTAAACCGCTGGATGAACTGAACTAATCACCAGTCCTGTATAGAGAAAATAGGAACAACACCGTTCCGTTCCGGGACATTGTTGTAGATTGCCTGAACAGGAAAAAGAGGGCAAGGGATTCAGAGTGAGTTCTCTACCCCATAAAACTGGAGATACGGCCGAAAGGGGTGTCTACTAACAGCGGAAAAGATAAGTGCACCGTAGTACATGCTGCCGTTTCTAGAGAGGCTACTGCTTCGGTCATCGGGTTTCCGGAATCAGACTCGGAATTAATATTACCGGCATTTGTCGTGAAGTATGTTAACATTGTAGCAGCCGTATAATGCAATACGGAAAAATATAGAAAAATTGTGAAATGCATTAGGTATCTATATATATATATACACACACACATACAGACACACGCACACACACACACACACACACACACACACACAGATGCATATATATATGACATGACATGTGTGTGTGTGTGTGTGTGTGTACATTTCACACACACAAATAGCTAATTTAAATAAAGGCTGCAAAAACAGGAAAAAAAAGAATAGTGGGGCCCTGATCATGGGCTCAATGACCATTGAGAAATCGGATGGCAGATGGAAAGAAACTGTTCTTGAATCGATGAGTGAGTGCTTTCAGGCTTCTGTGCCCCCTTCTTGATGTTACCGATGAGAATTGGCATGTCCTTGTTGGAGGGAGTCTCTTTAATGATTGAGACCGCCTCTTTGAGGCACCGCTCCTTGACGTGTCCTGGATATTACAGAGACCAGTTCTCATAACGGGACCGACAACATTTACAACTTTTTGCAGCTTACGAGATCCTTGCAGTTGTCTCGCTGTAGCAGACGGCGAGAAGGACTTACTGGTTCGAAAGTTACTCAAATCAAGTCTTCATGACTGCGGTCAAGCAATTCTCTCTCCGTCAAATCTCATGAAGCAAATTCGGTTTACACAGTAGCAATTTATACAACTGAGCCGTACTATGGTTTACATATTCGGGTTTAGCTGTGATTTCTCTGTTTGACGCGGAGAATCTGTTCTCATAAAATACATACAGCATACCTAGTATATATTAATATACCGCCCAGCGATAACATTTTTAATCTGATTCTTCGATTTTGGTAACCTCTATTTAGTTAAATTTAACAGTCCTTAACAATTAAATAACTTTTACTAAAACAGGTTATTGTATTGGCTTGCTGGGATTCTATCGTCTGGAACCATTTCTGACTTTTCTTAACGTCATCAACTGACAGGAACTCCACAGGACGAGATCTGTATTCACTAGGGAAACAAAGGATTACTGGAAAGGCAGGGTCTGATTCTGCACAGTCTGCATAACGTTGTGATGGGGTAACCTCGTGTTTCTAATAAACTTGATTAATTGTTCCAGTAATTGCAAATATTCTTGATGGCACAGCAGTGCGCATTAAAAACATTTTGCACAAGGTTTCGCATAACGGGCTTTCGTAAAGATGAGGCACACGGGTTGCAAGGCAGGCTGAATAATTTTGAAATTACGCTGCACTGCAGGAGACAGAATCCAAAGATAGAACAATGCTTGTCTTATTGTTAATCTGTGACCAATTTTGCATCCAAAGGGCGGTGCTTCAACTTCTGTTGTGTACGATGTGTATCAATAACTAGGAAATAAATGCTTGTCGTTTTGATTATCAATTGTATAGATGAAACGAAATTGATAGATATCTAATATATAATACAACAGGATATAGATTAAAAAGAGAATATTTTCATTATCCAGAACTTTATATAGCTGTGGATAATCCACACTTGAGATAGAAACATAGAAAGATAGAAACATAGAAAATATGTGCAGGAGTAGGCCACTCGGCCCTTCAAACCTGCACCGCCATTCAGTATGATCATGGCTGATCATCCAACTCAGAACCCTGTACCAGCCTTCCCTCCATACCCCCTGACCCCTTTAGCCACAAGGACCATATCTAACTCCCTCTTAAATATAGCCAGTGAACTGGCCTCAACTGTTTCCTGTGGCAGAGAATTCCACAGATTCACCAGTCTCTGTGTGAAGAAGGTTTTCCTTATCTCGGTCCTAAAAGGCTTCCTCTTTATCCTCAAACTGTGATCCCTCGTTCTGGACTTCCACAACATCGGGAACAATCTTCCCGCATCTAGCCTATCTAATTCCTTTAGGATTTTATACGTTTTAATAAAATCCCCGCCCCCACCCTCAATCTTCTAAATTCCAACCAGCATAAGCCTAGCCGATACAGTCTTTCATCTTATGAAAATCTTGCCATCCCAGGAATCAATCTGGTGAACGTTCTTTGTACTCCCACTATGGCAAGAATGTCTTTCCTCAGATTAGGGGACCAAAACTGCACACAATTCTCCAGGTGTGGTCTCACCACGGCCTTGTACAACTGCAGTAGTACCTCCCTGCTCCTGTACTCGAATCCTCTTGCTATGAGTGCCAGCACACCATTCGCCTTTTTCACGGCCTGCTGTACCTGTATGCCCACTTTCAATGATTGGTGTATAATGACACCCAGGTCTCGTTGCACCTCCCCTTTTTCTAATCGGCCACCATTCGGACAATAATCTATTTTCTTGTTTTTTGCCACCAAAGTGGATAACCTCACATTTATCCACATTAAATTTGCCCACTCACCTAACCTATCCAAGTCTCCCTGCATCTTCTTAGCATCCTCCTCACAGCTAACACTGCCGCACAGCTGCGTGTCATCCACAGACTTGGAGATGCTGCATTTAGTTCCCTCATATAAGTCATTAATATATATTGTAAACAACTGGGGTCCCAGCACTGAGCCTTGCGGTACCCCACTATTCACTGCCTGCCATTCTGAAAAGGTCCCGTTTATTCCCACTCTTTGCCTCATGTATGCCAACTAATTCTCTATCCACATCAATACCTTACCCCCAATATCGTGTGCTTTAAGTTTGCACTCTAATCTCCTGTGTGGGACCGTGTCCAAAGCCTTTTCAAAATCCAAATATACCACATCCACTGGTTCTCCCCTATCCACTCTACTAGTTACTTCTTCAAAAGATACTATGAAATTTGTCAGACATGATTTTCCTTTCACGCATCCATGCTAATCATGATCATACTGAATGGCGGTGCAGCCTCGAGGGGCCGAATGGCATACTCCTGCACCTATTTTCTATGTTTCTATGTTTCTAGCTTTGTCCGATGATTTCACCGCTTTCCAAATGTGCTGTTATCGCATCTTTGATAACTGACTCTAGCATTTTCCGCACCAACGATGTTAGGCTAACCGGTCTGTAATTTCCCGGTTTCTCTCTCCTTCCATCTTTTTTTTTAAAAAAGGGGTTACATTAGCCACCTTCCAATCCTCGGGAACTAGTCCAGAATCTACCGAGTTTTGAAAAATTATCACAAATGCATCCACTATTTCTTGGGCTACTTCCTTAAGCACTCTGGGATGCAGACCCTCTGGCCCTGGGAGTTTATCTGCCTTTAATCCCTTCAATTTACCAAACACCACTTCCCTACTAACATGTATTTCCCTCAGTTCCTCCATCTCACTAGACCCTCTGTCCCCTATTACTTCCGAAAGATTATTTATGTCCTCCCTAGTGAAGACAGAACCAAAGTAGTTCTTCAATTGGTCTGCCATGTCCTTGTTCCCCATAATCAGTTCACCTGTTTCTGTCTGTAAGGGACCTTCATTTGTTTAAACCAATCTTTTTTCTTTTCACATATGTATAAAAGCTTTTACAGTCAGTTTTTATGTACCCTGGCAATTTTCTCTCATAATCTCTTTTCCCTTTCCTAATTAAGCCCTTTGTCCTCCTCTGCTGAATTCTGAATTTCTCCCACTCCTCAGGTGAACCGCTTTTTCTGGCTAATTTGTATGTTTCTTCTTTGGAATTGGTACTATCCCTAATTTCTCTTGACAGCCACGGGTGCACTACCTTCCCTGATTTATTCTTTTGCCAAACTGGGATGAACAATTGTTGTAGTTTATCCATGCGATCTTTAAATGCTTGCATTTGCATATCCACCGTCAACCCTTTAAGTGTCATTTGCCAGTCTATCTTAGCTAATTCACGTCTCTTACCTTCAAAGTTACCCCTCTTTAAGTTCAGAACCTTTGTTTCTGAATTAACTATATCACTCTCCATCTTAATGAAGAATTCCACCATATTATGGTCATCCTTACCCAAGGGGCCTCTCACGAAAAGATTGCTAATTAACCCTTCCTCATTGCTCAATACCCAGTCTAGAATGGTCTGCTGTCTAGTTGGTTCCTCGACATGTTGGTTCTGAAAACCATCACGCATACATTCCAAGAAATCCTCTTCCTCAGCACTCTTACCAATTTGGTTCACCGAATCTATATGTAGATTGAAGTCACCCATTATAACTGCTGTTCCTTTATTGCACGCATTTCTAATTTCCTGTTTAATACCATCTCCGACCTCACTACTACTGTTAGGTGGCCTGTACGCAACTCCCACCAGCGTTGTCTGCCCCTTAGTGTTATGCAGCTCTACCCATATCGATTCCACATCTTCCGGGCTAATGTCCTTCCTTTCTATTGCGTTAATCTCCTCTCTAACCAGCAATGCTACCCCACCTCCTTTTCTTTTATGTTTATCCATCGGGAATATTGAATATCCCTGAATTTTGAGCTCCTATCCTTGGTCACCCTGGAGCCATGTCTCTGTGATCCCAACTATATCATATTTATGGTCTCGTAACATTTTCTCACGTTATTAATAACAATCTGCACTTTTAATTCATCCACCTTGTTAAGAATGCTCCTTGCATTGACACACAAAGCCTTCAGCCTTGCTTTTACAACTCTCTTCATCCCTCTCTCGCCCTCTGGTAAAAGTCCGCGAAAACAGCTGCTTCCAGAAACACAAGACACAGCGACAATTTCTTATTGGCTAGTCACTGAATTCCAAAGTCCCGTTATCTCTAGTAATAACAGAGACATTGCTGCTACACAGAAGCCATTACCTTAACAGTGGAACATTACACAGAAGCCTTAGCAGTGAAATCGTACAGCGTGTTACATGTGCAATATTGGAAGTAGATTCTAAGTGAGGGTTTGTATGAATTTCATATAATGCGCTTTGCCGTTTTTCCACGAGGAATCATCTATCATGAAACTGAGGTTTTCGAAAAACTAAACAAGAGAATCGACGAGGCAACACGGTAAACGTTTCCTCCATGAAATTTATGGAACTTTGGTCCATAAAGTTAACTCACATGGTGTCACTGTTGTGGTAGCTATTTCAATAGTAAACTTCATTGTTGATAGGACACAGAGAGTCGTACTGTGATAGCACACAGAGAGTCATTGATAGGTTGCAGAAGTGGGCTGAGAAGTGGCAGATGGAGTTCAGTGCGGAGACGTGTGAGGTGGTACACTTTGGAAGGACAAACTCCAAGGCAGAGTACAAAGTAAATGGCAGGATACTTTGTAGTGTGAAGGAGCAGAGGGATCTGGGGGTTCATGTCCACAGATCCCTGAAAGTTGCTTCACAGGTAGATAGGGTAATTAAGAAAGCTTATGGGGTGTTAGCTTTCCTAGGTCGAAGGAGGCAGTTTAAGATTCCCGAGGTAATGATGCAGCTCTATAAAACTCTGGTTAGGCTACACTTGAAGTACTGTGACCAGTGTCCATCTAAAATTTGAGAGGGAGAAGGGAAACTTGGAAGTGTCAGTATTACAGTTGAACAAAGGGATCTATGCTGCTATGAGGGAGGAGCTGGCCAAAGTTCAATGGAACAATACTCTAGCAGGGATGACAGTGGAACAGCAATGGCAAGTGTTTCTGCGAATACTCTGGTTGGTGCAGGATCAGTTCATTCCAATGAGGAAGAAAGATCCTAAGGGGAGTAAGGGGAGGCCGTGGCTGACAAGGGAAGTAATGGACAGTATAAAAATAAAAGGGAAGTATAACATAGCAAAGACGAGTGGGAAGCCAGAGGTTGGGAAACTTTTAAAGAGCAACAGAAGGTAACTAAAAAGGCAATACGCAGAGAAAAAAATGAGGTACGAAGGTAAACTAGCCACGAATATAAAGGAAGATAGTAAAAACTTTTTTAGGTATGCGAAAAGGAAAAACAATAGTTAAGACCAAAATTGGGCCCTTGAAGACAGAAGCGGATGAATTTATTATGGGGAACAAGGAAACGGCAGACGAGTTGAACAGATACTTTGTATCTGTCTTCACTAGGGAAGATACAAACCATCTCCCAGATGTAATTGTGGCCGAAGGGCCTAAGGTAATGGATGAATTGAAGGGAATTTATATTAGGCAGGAAATTGTGTTGGATAGGCTGTTGGGTCTGAAGGCTGATAAGTCCCCGGGACCTGATGGTCTGCATCCCAGGGTATTTAAGGAGGTGTCTTTAGAAATCGTGGTCACATTGGTAATCATTTTCCAATGTTCTATAGAGTCAAGATCAGTTCCTGAGGATTGGAGGGTGGCTAATGGTGCCCTTCAAGAAGGGAGGAAGAGAGAAAACAGGGAATTATAGACCGGTTACCCTGACGTCGGTGATGGGAAAGATGCTGGAGTCAATTATAAAAGATGAAATTACGACACATCTGGATAGTAGTAACAGGATCGGTCCGAGTCAGCATGGATTTACGAAGGGGAAATCGTGCTTGACTAATCTTCTGGAATTTTTTGAGGAGGTAACTATGAAAATGGACAGGAGAGAGCCAGTGGGTGTAATGTACCTGGACTTTCAGAAAACCTTTGATAAAGTCCCACATTGGAGATTAGTCGGCAGAATTATGGCCCATGGTATTGGGGGCAGAGTACTGACATAGATTGAAAATTGTCTGGCTGACAGAAAACAAACAGTAGCGATTAACGGCTCCCTTTCGGAATGGCAGGCGGTGACCAGTGGGGTACCGCAGGGTTCGGTGCTGGGAACGCAGTTGTTTACAATATATATTAATGATTTAGATGAGGGAATTAAAAGTAACATTAGCAAATTTGCCGATGACGCAAAGCTGGGTGCCAGTGTGAAATGTGAGGAGTATGTTATGAGAATGCAGGATGATTTGGACAGGTTGGGTGAGTGGGCAGATGCTTGGCAGATACAGTTTAATGTACATAAATGTGAGCTTATCCACTTTGCTGGTAAGAACCAGAAGGCAGATTATTATCTAAATGGAGTCAAGTTAGGAAAAGGGGAAGCGCAACGAGATCTCGGCGTTCTTGTACATCAGTCATTGACAGAAAATATGCAAGTACAGCAGGCAGTGAAGAAAGCTAATGGCATGCTGGCCTTCATATCAAGGGGAATTGAGTATAAGAGCAAAGAGGTCCTTCTGCAGCTGTACAGGGCCCTGGTGAGACCACAGCTAGAGTACTGTGTGCAGTTTTGGTCTCCAAATTTGAGGAAGGTCATTCTTGCTATTGAGGGAGTGCAGCATAGGTTCACAAGGTTAATTCCCGGGATGGCGGGACTGTCATATGTCGAAAGATTCGAGCGACTGAGATTGTATACGCTGGAATTTAGAAATTTGAGGGGGGATCTTATTGAAACATATAAGATTATTAAGGGACTGGACACGCTGGATGCAGGAAACATGTTCCCGCTGATGGGTGAGTCCAAAACCAGAGGCCACAGTTTAAGAAGAAGGGGTAGGCCATTTAGAACGGAGTTGAGAAAAAAAAACGTTTTCACCCAGAGAGTGGTGGGTATACGGAATGCTCTGTCCCAGAAGGCTGTGGAGGCCAAGTCTCTGGATTCTTTCAAGAAAGAGATGGATAGAGCTCTTAAAGATAGCGCTCAAAGGTTATGGGGATAAGGTAGGCACTGGATACTGATTGTGGTTGATCAGCCATGATCACAGTGAATGGCGGTGATGGGTCGAAGGACCGCATGGCCTACTCCTGCACCTGTTGTCTATTGTCTATTGTCTATTGTCAGTTCTGGTCGCCTCACTATAGGAAGGATGTGGAAACATTGGAAAGGGTACAGAGAAGATTTACGAGGATGCTGCCTGGTTTAGAGAGTATGGATTATGATCAGAGATTAAATGGGCTAGGCCTTTACTCTTTGGAGCGAAGGAGGATGAGAGGAGACATGATAGAGGTATACAAGATATTAAGAGGAATAGCTAGAGTGGACAGCCAGCGCCTCTTTCCCAGGGCACCACTGCTCAATACAAGAGGACATGGCTTTTAGGTAAGGGGTAGAAAGTTCAAGGGGGATATTAGAGAAAGGTTGTTTACTCAGAGAGTGGTCGGTGCGTGGAATGCGCTGCCTGAGTCAGTGGTGGAGGCAGATACACTAGTGAAATTCGAGAGATTACTGGACAGGTATATAGAGGAATTTAAGGTGGGCGGCGGGGTGTATATGGGAGGCGGGGTTTGATTGTCGGCACAACCCTGTGGGCTGAAGGGCCTGTAATGTGCTGTACTATTCTATGAAACTGAGATTTTAGTAAAGCTGAACAAGAGAATTGACGAGGCAACGCGGTAAATGTTTCCTCCATGAAATTTATGGAAGTTTGGTCCACAAAATTAACTCAGGTGGTATTGCTGTTGGGGTAGCTATTTCAATACTAAACTTTATCATTGATAGGACACAGAGAGTCATAATGAGGTATTGTTTTTTTTTTCTTTCAGTTTTGCGACCGAGGAAAATCATTTTCCTTGCTTCTGTCGTATCGCTTAAAGAATTGTGTTGAATCCAAATATAATGATTAATAGGTCCGTCGATGACATCAAATTACTGATGCATTGGTTTGTTAAGAATATTGCCTGCAGTTACGGCTGGAATTGGATCAAATGGTAATGTGCGGAAAGGAATGCCTTTAAGAATTTAACGCAGATTCATGGTGTTACATGTTACGAAATTAAAAGAGATCCGAACAGAAAGGATTATTATCTTGATCTTGAGATCTTTTGCTGAGCATAGAGAGCCCGGGGTGAGTACTTTGCTTCCCGGCAATGGCATGCCAATCAAAATTGGTAGAGGATATTTGCATCATTGGCCAAGGATTCGAGCGTGATTCTGTTGAGCTAAGGCTGTACGCAATCTTCATGCCAATGCGCATTTAAAATTTTATGCAATTATAATCGACGTGATACGTGAATGCTAATATTATTCTTGACAGGGTGCAGAAAAGCGTCGGAATGATATCGCACGGACAGCTGGAGATCTGTGAACAATAGATAAAACTATTTTTCACTAAAGCAGACTGAGATGTTACCTTTTAGCGTATATAAAAATAATGACTCGTTGCATAGACAAGAAGTTTGGCAGCTGGTTAACTGCCGTGCATTGTCTGTCCGAAAATCAGCACCTTTCTGCTACCGAATCAGCTCGGGAAGAACGACGCAACACACTTTTACAATCCTAAGTCAACGAGTTGTTTTTTATGTCCTCCTCACACTGTGAAACGGGGACACTTCTTGTTCCCTTATTAGGGAGAGAGCGAGCCTGTGATATGACACATTATCGGGTGCACGTCGTTTTTGGGATACTGCAAGTCTGGGTCTTAATTGATAGTTTGCTGCACGCTTGACTGGTTGGCAGAGGTTGCTGATGTTTTTTTGTTGGTGGGTGGGGGTTATCGCTGCGTTGCAGCAGCTTGTGCGTGGGAGGGGGAGCTGGATGTGTTTCGGAGTTCAAACGTTTTAACTGCTACTCATACTTTGGGGCACTCCTCTGTTTTCGTCGGAGTTTGCGAAGAAAAAAATAATTTCATGATACATATTGTTTTCATTTCTGTGACATTAAAATTACCCATTAAGGTAACGGAAATCTAAAGTCTCCAACAGAAACGCTGCAGGAACTAAGCACATGGTCTGTGCGTCCATGCAAATGAGTAAACGATTCGGCGAGCCCTTCATGGAAGAGTATGGAAAGGGCAGTCACCTGAATGGAAAGATGGGAGGTGGTGAGGAAACACAGCTAGAAGTTGATAGGTGAGAGCAAGTGGGTGGGGAAACTATAGAGATGCATAGAAGGAATCTGACATGAAAGGGAAGTGTCACTTCAGAGAAATGGAAGTTTTTCGGCTCAATATCACAAATGACCTGACTTAGTCCAAACAAGCAGAGTCTACTGCCAAGAAGGGTCACCACCGTCTTTACGTCTTTACTTCCTGAAAAAAAGCTAAATAAATTTGGCCTGTCCTCTAAACCCTTCACTAATTTTTATACATGCACAGTAGAAAGCATTCTTCTGGGGTGCATCACAACCTGGTATGCAAGTTGTCCTGTCCAAGACCGAAAGAAGCTGCATAAGATCGTGAACATGGTGCAGCACATCACACAAACCAATCTTCTGTCCTCGGAGTCACTTTACACCGCACGCTGTCGGAGCAGTGCTGCCAGCATACTCAAGGACACGACTCACCCAGCCAACACACTTTTCGTCCCTCTTCCCTCCGGGGGAAGGCTCAGGAGCTCGAAGACTCGTACAGTCAGATTTGGGAACAGCTTCTTTCAAACTGTGATAAGACTGCTGAACGGATCCTGACCCGGATCTGGGCCGTACCCGCCAAATATCCGGACCTGCCTCTCGGGTTTTCTGCACTACCTTACTTTGCCTTTTCGATTTATTATCTATAATTTATTGTTTTATTGTATTTTCTATCGATTTGGACTCCAGGAGCATGAAGGGCAGAAACACATATCGCTGTGATGATTGTACGCTCTGGTATCAGTTGTTTGGCGAAAATAAAGTAAAGTAAAGAAAGAGGAGGGATAGCAAGGGACGCGCTAGGTAGGTGAGAAGCCATAAGAGGCTAGAATGGGGAATTGAAGACGAGGGGAGGGGAAGCGACGTTTTTTAACTCAAAGGAGAAATCCATATTTACCTTCGGCATAAAATCTACAAGATCGGCAGACAAGGTTTTGTTACTTCACCCCGAATGTGTCCACATCGTGGCACAAATGGACCGTCATGTTGCAATGGGAATTGGAATTAAATTGTTGGCCTATCGGGAAGTTCTGCTTGTGAGACAGAAAAATGAGCTGCACATTGATGAGGTCTCACTGATGTAGCGGAGGCAGCAGAGAAACAATAGTTACAATAGACGACCATAGCATTTCGTAGGTGAAATGTTACCTTACCTGGAAGGACTCGTTGCAGCCTTTAATGGAGGGGAGGAAGGAGGTGAATGAACAAGTGTTGAATTTTGGCTGCTTGCAGGGATAAATGCCCAGAGAAAGATTAGAGGGGAGGGATAACTTGATAAGGGAACTACGGGGGGAGCGATGTCTGTGGAAAGAGCCGTGTACAAACTTAGGACAGGAGGCATAAAAATTAATTTAGTGCTAGGGTCCCTTTAGAGATAGAAGAAGTTACGAAAATCATATGTTGGATATGAAGCCTCAGCGCTACCTGATTTCATCGGTAGACAGCAGAATCACGGCATTTTTTTCCAAGGTAAGGGCCACTGTATATATAGAACCCACGTATAAGATGACAGAGGGACTGGTAAAAATGTACAGATGGACGAAGTACGAGAATCTTTTGGAATGGCGCTTTTATAGAATAGGTTGAGGAAAATGGAATAAATGTAAACAAATTGACAAAATTCGCCAACCATTATTTCTTTGAATAACAGTGCAGTCGGATAAACAGGCGATTCTTCTTCCCGTCAAATCCAGAACAATGGAGAAGGAGGAGAAGATGGCGGCGCGACACAGCTTGCGCGGCCGCTCCGGTGAATGATATCTGTAATCTGTCAAGTAGGATGCCGTGCACAATCCTTATTTGATGGAGACAGACGTGAGAGAGCGGAGGAACATCTGGAGAAAATTCCGAAATTTCTTCTTCGCTGCCGCTGCTACTGTGTGATCCAGAATCTCCAGAGGGGAAGGCCCCGAGTCATCGGCTTTGCTTATTGCTCGGCGGCCGGGACGGGGTCCAAGCTCTGGGCAGAGATGGTTCTCGGTGCTCGGTGTCGAAGGGCTAGTCGGAGTCTCGAAGTTTTCGGACGGACGCAGAGTCGGCTGTGGTCAGGTGCTTCCAACGCGCCAACAGTTGTCGGTGCCTGTAGGTTTCTGGCAGGGAGAGTTTCTCCCTTTTTCCGCCTGCTATCGGGGACTATCGGGAGTCGATAGGAAATGTGAGACTTTTTTTTTTACCGTTCCCATGGTCTGCTCTTTATCAAATTATGTTATTTTTTTGCACTGCTGTAACTATATGTTATAATTATGTGGTCTTGTTAGTGTTAGTCTTTGGTTTGTCTGTTTTTTTTTGTGATATCACTCTGGAGGAACATTGTATCAATTCTTAATGCATGCATTTCCAAATGACAATAAACGAGGACAGTGTGTGCTCATAATCTAATGCAATAATCTAATCTAATCTAATGCAGTCAGTCTTGACTTAACTTAATTACCGTGTTTGCATTTATCACCTTTGTAGAATTCTAAATAAGAAATATTGAAAGTGGACTGCTATTTTTTAGCCATAGTCTCTTCGTCGAAAATCTTAACTTAATTTCATCAGATTTATTTCATGCTTGAAGTATTTGTCATCTATATATAATGATTACTTCATTTTTTTCTATACACGTTTTTCAGTGAATACTTGGCTCCACCATAGCGTGAAGATGGGGAAGTAAAAGTATTTCTTTTAATTCATTTTCCCTGCATTCTCTTTGAGAAAAATGAATGATGCTTTTGGAATTTCGATGCAAACGTCACCGTATCTGGAATTAAAGATGATAATGATGATGATGATGATGATAATAATAGTAATAGCAATAATGTTCTTACTTTTTTCCCTGAATTATAATAATATTTCATGCCTTTGGTATCATGCCATAAGAAAGATAATATAATTTCCTCTGGTTAAAAGAGGATATAAAAATAATAGGAATAAACGTGTTAAGAATCTATTATCTGGCCTTAATTAACCAGCAAAGAGAGAAAGTAATTTTGATACTCAGTTCCGATATCCCATTATGAAATTTGGACGTGGAAAACAATGTCATCTGTTTGAGAACCAATTGGGACTTTATATACAATGAAAGCAAGAGGAGTTCGCTGCATATTGCTCAAATGTTCTTTTTGCTAACTGTGCTTCATATCTTCCTCAGACCACCGAGTTCCAAGATTGGTGTCCGGAAATGATGACTGCTCTGGAAGACTGGAAGTGCAGCTTGGAGAAACCTGGAACACGGTGTGTGATCTGCACTGGGATATGGATGATGCCAGCGTGGTGTGCCGACAGCTTCAATGCGGAGTCGCTGTTGCTGTGCGGGGAGGAGCTTATTTTGGAGAAGGAACAGAACATATATGGACTGATGCCTTTGAATGTCAGGGTAATGAGTCGGGGCTGTGGGACTGTCCATTTTCTTCAGGAGCTCATCGTTGCACCCATGAGAATGATGTCAGTGTGATCTGCTCTGGTGAGTACCTAGGATCCAGGTATTTCTTTTCGACATTTTTCCCATTAGCGATTTGCAAATTGCATCAGCAGAGGACAGTTCGATATCATTTTCATTTGACATTGACGGACAGATTAAGAGGGTGAAATTGCTTGAAGAATAAAATAACGATTGACTTCAATTTGGGTTTTGACGAAAGAAATTAACATATTTTAAGGCTTCAATAAGTTGAAACAAAAATCACCAACAAAAGCGTAGCATGCAGCGGTATTATAAATTAAACAATACATTATTGCAATAGGAAATATATAAAAAATGCGAACTGGAATTTTCCTTTAGAAATTGAGTGCGAAGTACATGCCGCAAAATTTCTCAGCACGCCTTTCAAATTATATCATACACCTTAACGTGAAAATTAATAATTCGAAGAAATTTAATGATACTGAATTTTGTCATGTGTCGAAATACAGATATAAAGCTGATTAAACGTTAAAATGCGCAGCAGGCTTTGTAGCTATATAACGGCTATTTCTATTAACAAAAAGCAATCAAATATTATGTATTTTAGTACTGATACTTTGCTGGATTATTGAATATTCCCGAAACGTTTCCCCTTTCTTCTGAAAGGAACCACACAGATGAATTTGTGCGGAACTGTAGATGAATACAAACCATTGTTTTTGCAGCACAACTTCCAAGCATGCATTTGCACCACTATAGAATATACATGATCAGAGAGAGATAACTTGTTGCAATAGCGTCGGATTTTACTGCTACAAATTTAGCCATGACGACTGTAAAAATGACAAAAACCCCAGCAGAAGAGTAATTAAAATAACAACTATATAGCTGTTAGTTGAACGACAGATGGCTTGTGAATTCCCCATAGTTTAAAATCACCACTGAACACTTTGTTGGCCCCAAGGTGAATAACAGCTTGAAAGTTGCTTAGGAACCTAAGAAATAAGTCATCAGTGAAGGAGACGAACAGAATTAAAGAATTGAATATACAGTTGGACTAACATGCTAACTGTCCTGTGCTGTCACCAGTCGGATCATCAGTTGATCTGCCACTTGTCTTCAGGAGTTTCGGCCCGCTTATGATCAAGACTCCCTCGAGGTGGTGGGCCAGCAGTGCTAAAGCACCACCTCCCACTGGTGAGCTTAAAAACTTGGCATCTGCCTCTATCAGAGTTGTTCCATCCAACAGATAGTCTACTCTTCGGGTGCCTATACAACTACTGAAGGGTTTGCAAAAGATGTATACCATATAACCATATAACCATACAGCAATTACAGCACGGAAACAGACCATCTCGGCCATTCTAGTCCGTGCCGAACTCTTACTCTCACCTAGTTCCACCGACCCGCACTCAGCCCATAACCCTCCATTCCTTTCCTGTCCATATAGCTGTCCAATTTAACTTTAAACGACATCATCGAATCTGCCTCAACCACTTCTGCTGGAAGCTCGTTCCACACAGCTACCACTCTCTAAGTAAAGAAGTTCCCCCTCATGTTACCCCTAAACTTTTGCCCTTTAACTCTCAACTCATGTCCTCTTGTTTGAATCTCCCCCACTCTCAATGGAAAAAGCTTATCCACGTCAGCTCTATCTATCTCCCTCATAATTTTAAATACCTCTCTCAAGTTCCCCCTCAAATTTCTACGTTCCAAAGAATAAAGACCGACTGGAATAAATACGCTGTCCGACTATCTGCCCCTCTGGACCTTTGCTCCACACCCATGCTGATCCTGTCTCTGCTGCCTCAGCTACAGCCCTGCTGGTTGCCTTGATCTCTCTTCTCGTAAAGCCGAGGTCACGCAGCCACTTCTGTAAAGTGAACGCAATAAAGCCACGGCAACCTACTTCGAATGGACAGCATGAGACATTCCCCCGTCTGTCGCTGCACTCTGACATTAATTCTGCATACTTGGTTAACTTGTGCTCATGGGCTTCAACGATGTTGTTTTCACAGTGGACTGTGAGTTCACCAATAACCACTTCTCCACTGGTGTGAGACCATGAGATTATACCTGGGCGCAATGTGGTGAAAGCTATTTGCCCCTGGAAGCTGCCTTTCCCATCCAGGTCGGCATTGACAGACCAGCCATTGGCTGAATAAAGTATGCTTGATCGTGGGCTTGCGCTGTACACCCTGGACTTGGAGCCTTCTTTCACAAATGATATGCGGTGTTCTGTGCAGCATGGGGCATAAGATAAGTTGTGCTGCAGTACTCTCTGCTCAACCGCTTCTGTTGCAACTTTGAGAACGTTGTTAAGTCTCGAAGTGTACATGGCGCAGGAAGGATTAACTCTGCATGCAATCAAAATATGTTGAAGTGTTCCCTTCTCTCCCTCAAGCAAGTCAATTGTCTGTCTTATCTTCAAACCAGGTGCTGAGGTTGGCAGGTGTTGGGAGCAGATCGTACTCTGCTCTACATAGAAAAGAAACGCGGAGCGGTTCCATCTGCCACAGAACTTTCCAAGATAGATGTCGTTGTTCAACACTTTCTCATCAGGTCCAAGCCCCCTGTTTGGCCAGGCCAACTGTTTTAGCTAACCTCTTCTCCTCTTCTACCTCTCGTATTTCTTGTGTTACAAGCTCACGGCGCTCCTCACCTGTAGAAGACAACCACCACTTGTGGGCTGTCCAGCCAAGTCCCTGGCGGCCTAGCTGGGTAGCCCCAACCACCTCCTTGTGCTTCAATCTAGACTCTGCCTCATCAATTGCTGCATGGGCTGACAACTTCCTGCCTGATCTCACAACCGGCTGGGTGTTGTTGATGACAGGGTCTTTTGAGTCTCGAAGCATCATGAATATCTTACCTTGGATACCTTGACCTCTTCAACAAGGGATTACACTAGGATGGTAAGCTTTGTCTGGCTACTATGGATTGCAGAATTGGTGAGGCTGCTCGGTACGCTAAGCCACTTCTTCACATACTTGTTGATCTTCGTTCCATTGCATAACGATTGTAAACATGATAAAAACCTCAGCAGAAGAATAAATAAAATATCAACTATATAGCTGCTAGTTCAAAGACAGATGCCTTGTGAATTCCCCGTAATTTATAATCATCAGCGGACATTTTTGGGGGGCCTAACGTAAATGACAACTTGAAAGTTGCTTATTAACCTCAGAAATGAGTCGTCAGTGAAAGAAACAAACATGAAAATAGACAATGGAAAATTGCAAAGAAAATATACATCACAAGCAAAGACTAACATCAACTTAATCGCCAATAACGAAAGAGAAAATCGAAAATGCCCCGTCTGAGTGCACAATATCTGATTGCACGAAGTATCCTCAAATATCACATGTAAATAGATAGATAGATAAATAGATAGATAGATAGATAGATGGATAGATAGATAGATAAATAAATAAATATGATGCATATACATATGGTCCACTGAGTGGGCAAGAACAGCATGGGTGGAATATGGTGCTGAATAATGGTAGTTTCAACTTCGACAAAATATAACATTTAGAGTGATGGGCATGAAACCGTGAACAATCAACAAAATCAGGAATACTGAAGAGAAATCAGGCAAGGAAACACTTTTTCACCTGCACGGCCCAATGTTTGAAACAATGGCATTGATTCTGTTATAAACCTACAAAAACGCGAGATTCCTGTCGTGGTGTATGCAGATTATTCACAACAATTTAAAAAATGCATTGTAAAAAATCATTGTGTGTCAATCAGTTAAAAAAAAAATACCGGTCTGCATTGTGCCATACCTTACTTTCGCGAAGCTATGCCGAGCAGATGCTCTGGATAGCGATCCGATCCTGTGAAAGTTCTTTTAATTAGTTTATGTTGAGATTAATTAACTGAATTCAATTATTAATACAACAGGGAATTCTGCAGCACGACTCGTTGATGGGGACAGCAGATGTTCTGGCCGGGTGGAAATTCAGCACGGGGACCAGTGGGGAACACTTTGTGATGAGTACTTCAGCTTGGAAGATGCTGCCGTGGTCTGTGAACAGCTGCAGTGTGGTGCAGTAAAGGAAATTCCCAGAGATGCATACTTTGGCACAGGAAACGGGCCGGTGTGGAAAGATAACTACCTTTGTTTGGGCAATGAGTCCCGACTAGCTGATTGCCAAGTCTCAGCGTGGAGTCGGATCAGCTGTTCGCATGGAAATGACGCCAGCCTGATCTGCACCGGTGAGTTGTTGAAACATTAGTCTGAATGAAACCCTTCTTTGGTCGTAGAGATATCCATAACAGAGACAAAAAAAGGAAAAGGAAACAATCGAATGTATCCAATGTTTTCTGGCAAAACTATGTCACGAATCTAAATTTTTGTGGCAACAGTCTGCTTTTGCAATTTGGACTGTTTTATTTTGGATACACAGACCTTGAGTACACAGTGAATAAAACTAAAATTTGAGGAGAAATTATTGGAAAGTGCAGAGAATTATGTCAATTGGTGTTTCACGATAGTAATTTTTGTACCATTTTAAAATCTGCAAAAATAAAGATGTAATATTTGCAGGTGAGTTAAGTCATATTATAAACAGTTGAAAAAGAATAATGAATTATAATAAAACTTTAAATGACTCTCCTTATGTTCGGCGAGTAAGAATAATGCTTGGGACCGCTACGTGTGCGTCTTTTTTTATCCTGCGGAGGGAGAAGAGAGGTTAAATGGCTTTTGGGATGATGCCTTGTAGGAAATCAGTGTATAACCTAATATTTGCCGCTAATAGCTGAAAGTATCTGGGATACATTGAGTAATTATTAACTGTTTTACACAATCTCACCCACATTGTAGATGAAATTTGGTCTCTGCGGCTGACCGAAGGGGGAAGCCGCTGCGACGGCCAGGTGGAGGTTTATGATAATGGCAGATGGAGCAGAATACAGGATAACTTTTGGACTATCAATGAAGCCAACGTCGTCTGTAAGCAACTGCGTTGCGGTGTGGCCACATCCTCCTACATCGCCTCGGGGTACAGAGGGAAAGAAGGGCCCGTGTGGGTGACCGACCTTCAGTGTGAAGGAAGCGAATCTCATCTCCAAAACTGCAGTGCTTCCATATTCAATCGGTCTTCCTCTGACTTCATCGGCGTTAGCGTTCTGTGTTCAGGTGAATAGCATGAAAAGTGGAAATTGTAATTTGTAATATAGTGTGACTATTAATTATATAGAGAGCTAAATTTAGAAATACTGAGACTTGCAGGTATTTATATCTCCATTTGTCTCATCAAATCGGCGTTGACAATCATATTTCCCCTTGCAGGGTTTCCAATTTATATACCCTCCCATAGCTCCTACGGCAGCTCCACTCCTAAAACGTACAAGCGAATTTATTGTAATCAATTTACCTACTAGCTAGTACAAGTTGGGAAGGTGCATAGAAAACTGAACACGATGAATAAAAACGCATTTACCTGGGCAAAATGTGCAAAATTCGCATAGAAATTCAGCATTTATTCTACTTCGCTGGAACTACAAATTTACTGCATAGGCTTTCAACGATTCATTCATAATTTAGGATATATACTGAAAGGGATCGTCCTGGCAGTTCGACAATTTTGCTATTGATTACAATTAAATACTGGGAGTTCTACCTGCCTTCTCTCTCTCTCTCTCTCTCTCTCTCTCTTCTCTCTCTCTCTCTCTCTCTCTCTCTCTCTCTCTCTCTCTCTCTCTCTGTGCTACCCCCTCCCCCCCGCCCCTTGCTTATTCCCTCCGTATTATTGCTAGTCTCCTAGTTTATCATTTTCAAAATCAGACTTCCATTCAGGTCTGAAAATATGATGACTTAAGTTAAAGCGATGGCACAATCAAGAGCCGCGGGGTACTGTTACAGCTTGGCCAGACCCCGCTTGGTCTGCTCTGTTAAGTTCTGGTCACCACACTGCAGAGAAAATGCGGAAACTATCGACAGAGTGCAGAGGAGATTTACGAGGGTTTTGCCTGGATTGGAGACTGTGCCCTGTGAGAATAGGTTGCGTGAACCCGGCTTTTTCTTCTTGGAGTGACGGGGGATGAGAGGTGACCTGATAGAGGTGTATACAAAGATTAAAGGAAATATATTTTGGGTCATTTGTTCGGAGTTAAATGGTACTACAACCGGGTATTGTTTTAAGGTTCTTTGGAAGTAGATACAGAGGGGGTGGAAGGGGTAGTTTTTTACAGAGGGTGATGGGTGCATGAAATGCACTGCCGGTGATGGATAAAATAGGGTCTTTTAAGAGACTCTTAGATAGGTACATTAAGTTTAGAAAAATAGAGTGCTATGTGTTAGGGCATTTATAGGCAGTTTATAGAGAAGGTTACATTGCAGGCACAACTGTTTTCTTCGTTCTGTGCTTTAAAAAGAGGAAATTGAGCATTTAGTTGCACAAGGAAGGGATTCTGGAGGGGGAATTTGAGAGAGGAAATTTGCGAAGAAGTGTAAAACGAGGCGATGGAACTGACGCCTGGCATTATTTCTGATCGGAACCATTAGGGATAAGGACTCAAATAAATGTTCAAATAGGACGGAAATAATTATATTTTACTTCTAATATTTTTCGCTACATCTTTTAATTAAATAGTTTGGTGATGTTTTCGTCCGTGCACTAATACCATTTTTCATGTAATATTTTTTTTCTCTGCATCAGTAAGTCTAGTCACCAGGAGTGTTGGAGAGAGATCGATTTTGTGATATTAATTCAAGATTAATTGTCTGTTATATTCTGTAGATTTTCTGGGAACAACATCATTTATAATAGAATCCAACACGTTCCAAACCACTGACGATCGGTAAACTGGACTATAATTCTCTTTCCTTTGCCTTACTCCCTTCTCAGAGTGATACTTCCCGTCCTCCAGGACCATACCAAGGTAGATACTTTAGAGAGAAAATAGGTGCAGGAGTAGGCCATTCGGCCCTTCTAGTCGGCACCGCCATTCAGTATGATCATGGCTGATCATCCAACTCAGAAATGCTTTCTCTTCATACCTCCGATCCCTTTAGTGACAGGGACCATATCTAACTCGCTCTTAAATATAGCCAATGAACTGGCCTCAACTGTTTCCTGTTTTAGAGAATTCAAGAGATTCACCACTCTCTGTGTGAAGAAGTTTTTCCTCATCTCCGTCCTAAAAGGCTTCCCCTTTATCCTCAAACTGTGACCACTCGTTCTGGACTTCCCCAATATCGGGAACAATCTTCCTGCATCTAGCCTGTCCAATCCCTTAGAATTTTATACGTTTCAATAAGATCCCCCCTCAGTCTTCTAAATTCCAACGAGTATAAACCTAGTTCATCCAGTCTTTCATCATATGAAAGTCCTGCCGTCCCAGGAATCAATCTGGTGAACCTTCTTTGTACTCCCTCTATGGCAAGATTGTCTTTCCTCAGATTAGGGGACCAAAACTGCACACAATACTCCAGGTGTGGTCTCACCAAGGCCTTGTACAACTCCAGTAGTACCTCCCTGTTCCTGTACTCGAATCCTCTCGCTATAAATGCCAGTGTACCATTCGCCTTTTTCACCGCCTGTTGTACCTGCATGCCCACTTTCAATGACTGGTGTACAATACACCCAGGTCTCATTGCACCTCCCCTTTTCCTAATCGGCCACCATTCAGATAATAATCTGTTTTCCTGTTCTTGCCACCAAAGTGGATAACCTCACATTTATCCACATTAAATTGCATCTGCCATGAATTTGCCCACTCACCTAACCTATCCAAGTCACCCTGCATCCTCTTAGCATCCTCCTCACAGCTAACACTGCCGCCCAGCTTCGTGTCATCCACAAACTTGGAGATGCTGCATTTAATTCCATCGTCTAAATTATTGATATATATATATATATATATATATATATGTATATGTATATATATAAGATGAAGTGAATCTTGAAAGGACAGGACCAAAGGATCTGTTATCTCTTCTGCAACCAGTCTCCGAATTCCGGGATTTAGTCCATTTGGTCCAGGTGACTTCAGACGTTTGAGTTTGCCAAGCATTTTTTCTTTGAAATAACACTCTCTCCTGCGAACTGATATTCACAGGTTACTAGCTCACAGCTGCTGCCTTCACAGTGCACCCCAGATACAAAGTACATATTAAGCTCATCTGCCAATTTTTATCTCAAATTCCCACCTCATCAGTGTCATTTTCCCGTGGTCTAATACGAGGGTTCAGCTCCCTTTCCCTCTTCATACAACTGAAAAAAAAAACACGGTATCCATTTTTTCATATTATTGGCTAGTCTGCGCTCATATTTCAAGCTTTTTTGGGTGCGTTTTGTTGGAATTTAAGAATTCCCAATCATCCAATTTCCGACTCAATTTTTCTACTTCATATACCATTTCCTTGGCTTTTATGCAGTCCATAACTGCTTTTTGCCAGACACAGTTGCCTACTCCTGCCAATTGAGTATTTCTTCCTTTGTGCGACATATCTATCCTGGCTGTCCTGCCCTGAAATTTCAGCCTTTTCTCATCTGCTGTCATCGCCGCCAGAACATTCCTCCGATCCATCTGCGCAATTCTTAATTTGTCGTTCGTGTAATTTATATATTCGGATGTATAACTGAGGAAAACTGTCGTTGCATGACCAGACCGGATTTCGGTAAATCTGATTTCTTGGTCGCCCTTCTCGTACCTGCAGACGAGCAGACAATCTCTATATATTTGGACAGCAAAGGGGACGTCGGGGAAGGCAAAAACGACGGGTATCGGATGCTTCTCTTCGGAGGACTGAGCAGAGTTGAAGAACATATCTATGCATCTGAATGAAAACACCGAGGTTCTCACATACTTCATATAATTAATTATAGACGAGTGTGGACGTACAGAATCACTCAGAATCTTTCGCAAAACGAAAAATTAGATGAAACATGAGATTCGCAATAAGAGGCATACAAGACCGGTGAACAAGAAAGTTACAGGTGGCCGTGGTACTTTATGCAGGAAGAAATGTAAAAGGAGAAGGGGATTTCCACACTAAGCATGAACCATAGAAACATAGAAACATAGAAAAGCTACAGCATAATAACAGCTGCTTCGACCCACAAAGCAGTGCCGAAAATGTCCTTACCCTAGAAATTACCTTGAGTTACCTATAGCCCTCTATTTTCCTGAGCTCCATGCACCTGTCCAGGAGTCTCTTAAAAGGCCCTATCATTTTCGTCTCCACCAGCGTCGCCGGCAGCCGATTCCAAACACTCACCACTCTCTGGGTTAAAAAAAAAAAAAAAAACACACAATTTACCCATGTCATCTCCTCTGTAACTAGCCCAGGCAACATCCTTGTAAGTCTCCTCTGCACCCTTTCTATGCTTTTCACATGTTTCCTGTAGTGAGGCGACCAGAACTGAGCACAGTACTTCAAGAGGGGTCTGACCAGGTTCCTATATAGCCACGACATTACCTGTCGGCTCCCAAACTCAGTCTTACGATTTATGAAGGCCAATGCACCGTAATCTTACTTAACCACAGAGTCAAACTGCCCAGCACCCTGATTGTCTAATGGACTCGGACCCCAAGATCCCTCTGATACTCGGCCCTGCCGATAGTCTTACCATTAATACTTTATTCTGCTATTGTATTCGAACTACCTAACAAAATGAACCATCTTACATCTATCTAAGTTGAACTCTATCTGCCACTTCTCAGCCCAGTTTTACATCCTATCAATGTACCGCTGTAACCTCTGACAACCCCCCACACTATCCACAACACTCCCAACCTTTGTGTAATCAGCAATATTACTAACCCATCCCTCCACTTCCTCATTCACAGCATTTATAAGATTCACGAAGAGTAGGGGTCCAACAGATCCCTGAGGCACCCCGCTGGTCACTGAATCCACAAAGCAATGTCCCCTTGGATCCCCTGTCTGCTTATTTTCCCATTAAACCTTTCATCGTGTACTTTTTTA
Organism: Mobula birostris; assembly: GCF_030028105.1. Classification (NCBI taxonomy): domain Eukaryota; kingdom Metazoa; phylum Chordata; class Chondrichthyes; order Myliobatiformes; family Myliobatidae; genus Mobula; species Mobula birostris. Next base: position 71,127,691 of record NC_092382.1, read on the forward strand.
AATGCCTTGCTGAAATCCATGAAGCAAACTCGACCATTTTGGACGGGTTTGCACAGTGTAAAATCAAGCGACGTAGTGGAAAAAGCTTCGCTTCCAGATGGGTTCAATCCACTTTATGCCCGCTTTGACTGTCAAAACATGGACGAGCCATCAAGTATTCCCGGAGCCCCCGATAATTCTATGATTCAAGACTGTGAGGCTGACATGCAATTAGCGTTCATGAGGGTAAACTCACCAAAAGCATACGGCCCAGAAGGGATGGCTGGCCAACCAGTTCAGAACTGAGCTGATCAACTGCCTATCGTGCTCTTTCGCATCTTGCTTCGGCAGTCTGATGTGGCCACCAACTTCAAGTATACTTCACATACTGGTTTCCTAGGAGAACCTGATGATCTGCCTGAATAACTATCTGTCAGTTACAATGGCAGCAACAATGAGGAAGTGTTTTAAGAATTTGCTAATGGGACATATCAACTTCTGCCTCAGAGGAGACTTGTCCGGCCCAAATTTTCCTACCGGAGCAATAGGTCCACTAAAGAGGTCATCTCACTGGCTCTTCATACTATCCAGGATCATCTGGACAGCAAAGATACACACATTGCAGGGTTGTTTCTTCACTGCAGATCAGCATAAAATGCCACCATCCCCTTAAAACTGATCAAAAACTCGAAGTCTGTACCTCAATAACTACTTATACAATTGTATCCTGGACTGCAGACCCGGTCAATTTGTTCCCAATGGCAAAAACATCTACTCCAAAATCTCCATCAGCACAGGTTCTCCAAATGGTTGCGAGCGCAGCTCCGTGTTTCCTTCGCGTTACACTGTATGACAAAGTACAGCACCTCTGCCATACTCAGATTTGCTGACGACACCACTGACAAATTTGATGACACAATAGCATTTTGAAGGGATATTAAACATCCTGAGGAGCGGTGTCACAGCACCAACCACTTTCTCAAAGTCAGCATGACAAAGAGGAGGTATTGAGTTCAGGTGGAGGAAACCACCGGTCCATGGGTCAGGCCTCAACGGCGCATCAGATGAGGAGAAGGTCAGCAATTTCAATTACCTGACGACCTGTCCTAGACTCAACACAGAACTGCAATTATAGCGAAAGCACAGCGGAGTCCAGAGTTTCTTGGAAGATTTGTGTATCGGACCGCAAAGCGTTCTAGCGTGTGGTCAAAACTGCCCAGCGGATTATCGGCACGCAATTGCTCACTGTTGAGAACATCTACAATGAACGCTGCTTGGGCAGGGCGAAAAACATTATCAAGGATGCATCTCACCCCGACCATGGACTTATCGCTCTCCTCCCAACCGGTAGGCGCTACAGGAGCCTCCGTTCCCGCAGTTATTTTGTAAATAACGCTATTCTTTGCATTTCAGGTGAAATGCTGAATGCATTTCATTGGCTTTGTATCTGTACTCGGCACAATGACAATAAAATTGAAACTAATCTAATCTAATCTAGTTTCGAAGATTCGGCATGGTATTTATTCTGAATTTTGGTGAACACAACCCAGAGCCGTCAAACGGTCTTCTTATGAAAAGACATTCTAGTGAACCTCCTTTGACGCCCTCCTTGTTCAGCAGATCCAATCTAAGATAAGGGGCCAAAAATTTCACTGATTACTACTTGTGAGGTGCTTCACATAGTCCCAAAATTACATCCATTACACTTGTCTTGTTATCCACCGGCTCACACCAGTAAACTGTCGTCTGGAGAATCCTGCACAGGGGCTCCCAAGCCCTTCTGCGCTTCTTTTCTTTTTGTATTTTCTCTCCAGTTAGGAAACAGTCAAACCTTTCTTTTTTTTCTACCAAAGTGCATGACCATACACTACCCAGAACTGTATTGCATCTGTCATTTTTGTCCACTCTCCTAATCTATATTTGTATTTCTGTATCGTATCACCTCCACAAATCTAACTGTCCCTCCAGCTTCCTTCATATTGTCTGCAAACCTCTGAACAAAGTCATCAACACAATCATCCAAATCATTGACACATAACGTGAAAGGAATTGGTCCAATCACAGACCACTAAAAACACCACGTGTCACCGGCGGCCAATGGGAAAAGGTTCCCTTTATTCCCGATCTTTGCCTGCAGCCAATCAGCGACTGCTCTGTCCATCCTAGAATATTTCCTTTAATACCACGGGCTCTAACTCGGTAAGCAGCCACATGTGCGGCAGGTTGACGATGGCCGTTTGAAGATCCAAGTACCGCAAAATCAACCGCTTCTCCTCTGTCGATCCTACTTATTATTTCTTCAAATAATTCCAACAGATTTGTCAGGCAAGTACATTTGTCAGACATGTGTTTGTCTTCTGCATTCTCATTGATAATAGATCCCAATATATTTCCAAACACTGAGATCAGGCTAACTAGTTTCCTCGTTTGTGCGAAAGGCAGGAAAATGGAATAGCAGCAGATGTGGGAAAACGTCCAACTACCAGACTCTGAGTTCCCTCCTTAATGATAGAAGCAACTCTGCGTTTCTTCATATGTTGTATTCATCCAAACTTTTACATTTTATACTTGGATTTCAAACATTTTCAAATTCTGGAATAATTGTTACATCATGGCACAGCTCTTTTTAAGAGCAATAATAATAATCTCAGAATCATCTTTAGAAACGAGAAGCCGGTGATGTTTCTACTTTCCAATGTATTGATTTACTTTCCATATTACTGTTCGATAGGCCACTTGCAGTTACGACTCTCCGGAAGTGAAGATCCATGTGCTGGTCAGCTAGAGGTTTATTACCGTGGATCTTGGGGCATGGTTTGTGACGACTCCTGGGATCTGGTCGACGCCAACGTGGTCTGCAGACAACTGGGTTGTGGATATGCTTTGGAGTATAAAACTCACGGTTACTGCGGAAGACGCGCTCCCCCAGTTTGGTTAGATGATGTGAGATGCTCGGGTAACGAAACATTTCTCTGGGAATGTCCATCAGCACCATGGGCCGAACATGACTGCAGTCAAAAAGAAGCTGTGACATTGACATGCTCTGGTAAAGAACATTTCAATTTTCTTTAAATTTACTTTTCTTTGTCTGTGCAGCACGCCATGACTACGGAGATGTAATAAATAATGTAAAACTGGACAGGAGACGATTGGGCCAGAATGAACTGTCTAAATGTTGATAATGCGTGGAGCACACGTACGCAGAAGCAATAAACTTATTCCCTATGTATCTGGAATGTTTATATTTCCCATTACTAATGTCATAACATTAATCATCCTGATTTCAGTATTGATTCTGTCTGATAATTCTTCTGCCGTCGCTCAAGTGCTTCCCCGTTTTCTTTACTCAAGCGAGGCAAATAAATAATCTCCAGTCTATGTATCGGTGTAGTTTGATGGTTGACTGACTGTTCACCAACTCGTTACACTACTCGAGGAGCTGTGAAAAAAAAAATACTGCTAGGCGTTCTTACAAAAGATAGATTCAAATATTGATCCAAATTCCTTCGACCCGTAGCAAAGTGTTTCAGACTAAAATATGCAAGCGATTCTTAAATACCCGATCTCATGATGAAATTCAATTACTTAGCAAAGCAGTAGTAAGTTGCTGTGAACATGCGAGTAAGCAGGGCCATCTAGTGACTAGAAATAACATAGCAGTCCAAATCAGGAGAGACAGAATAATACAATTTATCAAATCGGATCGATGTAAATTCCGTATAATAAAATCCCAAAAAAAAAAGATTCAAAAACATAGCATTGTTTTTCAATTCCCATTGTTTCTTTTTCCCCATGTTTCTTTACCTCTCCTTCTCACTTACTGAATTAATTGGGAAAAAAGTCAGGAGTAAAATAATATCTGTAAACAAAATCAACTAAAAGAGCCAACGGTAGAAATTTGATACCGAGACTAGAAGGCTGTAGTGTGTCCAGAGAAGACGAATATTCTATTGAGTTGTATTGCCGCAGAAAGGAATAAAAGACAGATAACACAATCAGAGTAGCTGTGGCTAAATGAAGTGGCAAAAAGCCAGAAGCTAATGTGAGGTCAGCTTTTCCGAATTCAAAACAAGGTGATTTGCATGCGATTAAATAGTGTAGGTGATTACATTAGAATCTCCGAAGATAATGCCTGGAATATATATTATATATATACACAAATAAATCCTAAAATCAGTTTTAAACACTCTTATCGAATCGGGGGATAGAATAAATGAAAATAATATTGTAATTTCGCCTTTATTTCATCACAGTCTGTTACTAGTCTGGATTTAGTAGGTGCGGTCTTAAGAATGAGGTACTGAGGGACAGTCAAAACACTTAACCACGTTTTTTTTTGCCCTGAAGAGCAAGTGGCGGTTTCTGTCGGTCAACATATTTCCAATGTCTCAATTCATACTTTTCGTTAAGGACAGAGGATGGACAGATTCTCCCTGCTCTTCATACTTCTTCCTTAAATGAATTCAAATATTTACCATTCTCAATTGTTGGTGAATCCGATAAGATTCCAGTATCAGACGCTCGATCTTCTATTCCTCAATTTTCCGTCACTAACCCATACCCTCCTTTCAGTAATTCAGCACAATATATCACTCCGTGCTTCCTGGGTTCGTTTAATTTTGCTAATCAATAACTTCCTACTGAATGTGCTCATTTTATTTTTTTATCTTTGTTCTACACACACACACACACACGGCTAATTTCTGTTGCAGAAGTAGAAAAAAACGCGTTTCCCATTGTATGCTAATTTTGCGACAACTTTTGTCTTCAAATGCATCCTTATCAGAGCACAAAAAGTTGCGCCTGCAGGACGGAGGTAGTCGATGCAAAGGACGAATTGAAGTGTGGTACAACAGGACCTGGGGAACAGTCTGTTCCACGAACCTTTATGGCAAGTCTGCAGAAGTGATTTGCAAACAAATGAAATGTGGACCAATGAATTCTATTTATCCTGGCTCATATCAATTTGGAAAGGGACGTGGACCTATATGGTTGGATGAGATTGAATGTACTTCACACGAATCGACACTTTGGCAGTGTCAGTCGCAACCGTGGGGAAAACACCAGTGTGACCATACTGAGGATGCAGGAGTTGCTTGCGAAGGTAAATAAGACAGTCTTATATCTATTTACGTTTTACATATTTATGTATAAATTCGTCAAAATATTTATTTTGTCAACAGAAACCAATATGACGGAAGGAATCACTGAAAGAGGCTGCTTGCAAGAAAACGCATTCTCCTCTTTCCCTTTAAAAGGTGACGAATTCGAAAACTTCTTTGCTGAAATCAGAAAACCTTGTATTAATGCCGCTATCAGAAAAATAAATTTCGTTCCTCTTGCCCTCTACGAAATTGGGCGCGCATTGACCAGAATCCTGGTTTCCCACGACTCTGTTGAGCACTGCCAAAGGGGAGTGAATTGTGACGAATTCCATGTCCAGACAGAAGATAGAGGGAGTTAATTGGAATTCATCGGGAACATTTGTTATCAGGCAAGATTATAAATGATATGCAGGAATTGTCTTCTGACCAGCTGGACGGACTTGGGAATCGGTATTACCTTGGAAGGAGGGAAGTGAACGAGGGAAAGTATGGAGATAGTCAAAGGCGAGAGACATTGTTGATTTGGATAAAACAAATGAAGTAAATATATCTAAACCGCAGGATACATAAAGACGGTCGGGTTATTGGGCAATATAGAAAGATGAATAAAGGCTACGATCAATAGATAAAAGATATCTATTTCGTTGGAAATATGAGAAAATGAGAGAGCAAGGCATTCTGTATTACTTAACCAAAATAACACAAGTGGTTAACTAGAGAGAACATAGGACGACGTATATATAACGCCCACAATTTATGGTTGGAGTTGAAAGATGTGCATGAGCTGTATTCGAGTGTTTTTTGTTTCGCCGGTATGAACTGAAGACAAAAAACAAACTGGCTAACAGTGAAATTGGTTTTGTCCTTCATCATGTCTTTCAGCATTTCATGATGAAGTATGAGTTGAAGAGCAAGGTCTGTGACGTAATGCCTTCATTAATCGGACACTAGTGATAAGAATAAGATATGTTGCCTGTTCGTTCAACAATGAATGGACTTCATAAACTATTTGTGGGTATGAAAAGCAATGCTTTTATATCATTTATATTTCCATTCGTCGCATTTCAAGAAGCATGTGGGGTTTATAAAAGAGATTTACTCAGAGTCTGCCTGGATAAGAAGGAATGGAAACACTTGGGACTCATTCTGCACCTAAAATGAGTCCTAATAGATACGTATCATTAGGTGAGACAGGCCAGGTAGAGAGTCTGAACCATTGTAAAAAAAAATCAAATATTAATGGACGTATTTAAGGTGACAGATGACGGATTAAATGAAGTGGTAGAGGAAAACCTTTATTGGTAAATTGAGAATGATATTGCTTGGAGCAGGTTTTGAGGAGTGATAATAGAAATATTTACAGTTATCGTGATTAAAAGGCTTTCAGCTGGAGTAGGCAAGTGTAAGTATTTGAGCGATATCGATTATGTGAGGCAGAAGAGAGGTGGTATAATTTGGCAGTGTTGTATAAAGAAATGGTGGGCCGAGGTGCCTGCCCTTGCGTTCTATAATTAGTTCTATTTTCTCTCTGACGAACTTCTGATTCCCAGACTAATTATTAAATAAATCTCAATTTTATTGTTTCATACCTAGATGTTCCATTGCGTCTTGTTAACGGCAATCACAACTGCTCCGGAAAGCTTGAGGTCTGGTTTAATGACAGCTGGGGCACGGTGTGTGACGACTCTTGGGATCTGGCTGATGCCAATGTCGTCTGCAGACAGTTAAGGTGTGGCCTTGCTCTCTGGGCTCCAGAAGATGTTAAAATGACCCAGGCAGCCGGTCCTGTCTGGCTTGATGAAGTCAAATGCACGGGAAGTGAATCTTTTCTGTCCAGCTGTCGTTCCTCATCATTTGGTCAACATGACTGTGATCACAAAGAAGATGTCATCGTTCTTTGTTCTGGTATGCTCTATGCTTTGACTGACATTTCCAATTTCCCTCCAAATGATTTGTTAATTTCGGAATGAGAAATATCCAATATAAACACCAATAGAGATGCGTATTCTGAAACTTCTTTGCAATATGTACACAGGTTCCGGACTGACTCCTACTGAACGCAACAATTCAGGTATGGATTTTGACGCTTACATTTCGCATCTATGCTGCAGATATCAAGAATTGATTATTCGTATTTCCTAATTGCTGAGTTCACAATGGATACTTTAGAAACTGTATGGGATCCTGATCGTCTTCTCAAATATTTTAAGCAGGAATATGCAGAATTGTTAAAAACATGATCTCCACTCCCGGTCAGACATTTTCTGTGAATCAACTAGTTGCTCGTCCAATACTCTTGAGAAAGTTTTGGTGTTTGCAGATACTAAATATTAAAGTTCAAAGGAAATTTGTTACCAAATATCCATATATCGTCATATACTGCCTTGAGATTCATTTTCTTACGGCATTCACTGTACATGTATAGAAACGCAACAGAATCTTTAAAGAACTACTCAGAAACAAGCGCGGAAAAATAACAAATAGCAAAAAGCAACTAAGTACGCAAATGCAAAATCAGAAAAAAATGTCAACAAGTTGATCAGTAAAAATTAATGCTGAGAACAAGAGTTATGTAACCCTTGAAAGAAATTATAGGTTGTGGAATCAGTTTACCACTGGAATAATTGAAGTTATGCACCCTATCAGGAGCATGGTGGTTGAGAGGTAATAATTATTTCTGAGCCCAGTTGTGAGGACCCAAGGCTCCGGTACATCGCATCAGTGAGAAGCGAGCATGGTCTGATGATTATTTAGTTATCCTGCGAAGGCGCTGCATATAATGTGTGCTCAACGGCAATAGAGTTGAATAATATGTCGGACCCGAAATAGTATTCGAGATTTGGTGACGATTTGTAACAGTGCAAGTGCTCAGTCTTATTTTTGGACCCTGCATGCACCCGTGCAGGAAGAAATAGTAAGGGTATAAGATCCCATTTCCTCAGTATTGCTCTGCCTTCATAAAGACCAATCTCGCTATGTGGGCCTGGCGTATAAGTGCATAACTGGAAAGAAAATAATTCCGCAGCTGCTGGTTACAAACAGAGTGTCAGTGATACTAATCGGCAGCTTTCCAATATTTTCTGAATTCATTGAGTGTACACTTAACCGTGCACCATTACCAGCTAAATCTCTCTGTGCTGATTAGAGGCGGTTAACAAGAAATGCAAGGATAAGTACGATGAAATATTTTTTTTTTCCTGGAAATGTTTTCTTATAATTAAACTCACCTTCCTTCTTGCTGTTTCAATCCAGCAATGTGCGGGGAAATGGAATTTGAACACGACGTTACTTGGGGTGTTTATCCTGATCTGATACCAGGTGGAGGAGAGAAGGTTTACTGTGCTTGGAAATACTTTTGACATATCAGGCTTTATTGTGAAATAGTCTTTGTGTCTCCGCTCCGCTCTTTCTGTCATGAAATACATAGGGATATAACTTTTAAAAATCGTGATAACTGAATGTATGATTAAGTTCATTAAAGATCGCTCAAAATTTCGTCGCATTGGATGTATAGTGTTTGTTTCGTGTTTATCGAAATACATGTTTTTACTTTTCGTTTTAAGATTTTGGAAACTGGACCCCATCCATCATGGTCACTGTCTGCATAACCCTTGGATCTGTATTCATCATTGAGTTATTGATACTGGTGACGATAGCAAGGAGACGGTCAGCAATCAGTGGTGAGGGCCAATCTTCACATCGACGTTTTATTGTGACGTTTTCAGTTTTTTTGGGGTTTCCCAAAACATGATCTTTGTGCAAACATGACTAAACTTAAATATGTTTTCATTGCTTTTGTTGGGAATTTATTTGCCTTCCGTGGGACATTTGTAATGGTGGTTTTCACTGGCCCTTAGTGATCGTGGAGTTATGATAAATTTTCATTATGTGGTAATGGAAAATGGTTAAATCTGATTTGTTAAGTGGCTACCTTACTGTGTATCTCACTGTAATACATCCATGCTCTGAACACCTGGAAGTATAAATTTCAAGAATCTGCTTTGTATCCTCGAATATTCTGATTCGGTTCTCCCAATCGAAGTAAGAGGAGGCATTTTCCCCATTCTTCATCATCTTATCATTTCATCATTCCATATTCACGATGCTGTTATATTTCTTCAACACAGCCAGGCTTTCTCTGTCATGTTCTGGAGTGACCTCTAAATTTCCATCCTGTCTTCATCCACTACCATTAATGATGGCATTCGCATCTATCTAATCATAATATTAAACTTGTCATCGATTCAAATGTGATGTGTATTCACTATTAAACAATAATCGGAAATATGCTCATTATTCCGTACCCTTCTTTTCATCTTTCTGATGCCAAACTTATTCGGTTGATTGGCCAGAGGCATCATCCACACATCGGTTGATTCAACGATCACGTTCACTAACTCTTCACCTTGACTAAGATCATTTTAATTAATTTTAGTTTAAGCATAATGTTCATGTACAAATTCGTTTATGCTGATGTTCATCCCCACTCTCTCTTTATTAGATGCACTAATGAGTGGCTATGGATCACCTGTTGACTTTTACCAAGCAATTTACGAGGAAATTGAGAATATTCCACCATTCAAGAAATTTACTGAGATGCAAGGTTCAGGTGTGTAGTATGACACGGAATCCGCTATGTACAAATTGATACCGTCTCAATTCATCCAATATTGGTAACAAAATCAAGCAATAATAATAAACCACACACACACACACACACACACACACATACACACACACACACATACACACACACACATACACACACACACACACACACACACATACACACACACACACACACACATACACACACATACACACACACACACACACACACACACACACACACACACACGCGGCTGTATAGGAACTTCTGAAATGAAATTGTAACAAAAATAATAGTGTGAAGTTATACAATAAACACAAGAGATTCTGCGGATGATGAAAATCTTGAGCAAAGCACACAATGTTCTACTGGAACTCAGCAGATCAAGGTGCACCTATGGTGGAGAATGAACTGTCAACGTTTCGAACCAAAACACTTTATTAGCTCTGTAAAGGAGTTACAGAAGCCAAAATAAGGAGATGGAGCATGGGGAAGGAGTACAGGTTGGCAGGTGATAGGCGAGACCGGATGAGGGGAAAGGAAACCTTATGGCACGTGAGAAATTAAGTCAGAAGCTTCGAGGACATAAGTAGATGCGGTAAGTAGATGATGAAAAGCCATATAGATTGTTCGACGGCACAATAGATATGAATTATGAAGGATGCTGAGAACCAGGTATCAGCTGTCTGAGTGTGGAGTCTGGAGTGGTATGATATTACTCACGATCAACGTACGGAAGCTCAATGGATAATAGAAATCTGAAGCATGCTCTGCCAGCATCTGCTGATATAGTCTCCAATATTTCAGAGTATTAGAGGCATTCCCTTTCTTCTTTCCTGAAATAACTCGCACTTTTCTCAGCAATTCCGAATTCTAAACTTTACTCTGTTCGCCAGTAGAATGCAGAACGGAGAACATTGAACATCGAGCAATATGACACAGTACGGTTCCTTATGCTCACGGTGTTGTGCCGACCTGTTAACTTACATGCGATCAATTTTGCTCTCCCTTCCTACACATTCTTTAGTTGCTTCCACATAAAGCAATGGACCACATGTGGCCACATAAAAGTTTCTTAAATGGCCCTAATATATCTATCTCCAATACCAGCGCGAAAGGGCGTTCCACGCTTTCACCCCTATCTATCTAGCAAAATTACCACTGACAACACTGCGTTCTTTCTTCGAATCAGGTTAAAGGTAGCTTCCTCATATTAGCCACTTCCGATCTGGGAAAGGCCTCTAAGGAGGAAAGGTCCAGCTCGAACAATCTATAATTATAAATTGTTGCCCCTAGTTCGGGAATCATTGTGTTCAATCTCTTCTACACTATCTCTGAGGATTCATACCTTTCTAAAATGAGCTGACCAGAACTGAGCGTGATATTCTGAGTGTGGTTTAAGCAGGTAAATTATGTCGCTGACTATCCTCTCCAATACTTTACCCACCACGAACTATGGCTCACTCTACCAAACTTTCCAAGGACGTACCTACTCACATTCTTGTACGAAGACACTTAACTAGGAACTTGAACTATTTTTCCCTATAAAAATGTTCTGCTAATTGGATGACGACTTTAGTCACTTCAGCTGATTTTATTTTTGCTTAATATATCGACTGAACTGTAACCGATAACATTAACTGTCCCCACTTAAAGGAAGGCCGAGATAAATACCTTTGCATTGTATTACTTTATCAATCTATCTGTCTTTCTATCTACATATTTCCTCATTCTCCTCCAGCAGGCTTGTCTTAGTCACCTTCATCCGTCAATGAAAGCGTTAACAAGAGCAATACACACACGAGTTAGCAATAAAATCGATTCCATAAACACATATCGATTGTTTCATTAGCAATTGAAGGCGGAACACGCATCTTCCTTTTCACTTTCTATTGAACGGTATTCAACGATTATGCCATTTAAGGTAAAGATGATACAGTCATTGACGCGATGATTGAATGATGTGTTCATTACAAAAACAAGAAAAGCACCAAACAAATACCTTGATGATCTCTTTCATTGAATTTTAGTTACTGGATCCATTCCTTCCATTAATGAAGCCGAATATTACACCAACGACTATCTATATAGTGCATGTCATGATCCACAAGACCCTGAAGGGTTGTTTTCCAATATTCATGGTCAGTACACTTATTTTCATTTTGCTCTACTTTGGTTCAATCTGTCTGTAATCATAAACAGCAAAGAAAATTGTCCTACTATGTGCGTATTGATGTGATTGAACAATCTCGTGGTTTTGTGAGGATCTTGCGTTACAGGAAGAGTGTTAATGAAGTCTGTAGTCAGCATTCAATTTAATAAATCATTGATTTCCTCCTTTTAAATCACTTTGAATTATAGTCCTTTAAAAATGAAATAAATGAGCATGTTCGGAGTATGAGAAAATAGTTCATCATCCCAAGTAATTTGCTGTACAGGGGCATTCGTCGGAAATAAAGTTTTATATATGATCGCTCCATGATCTGGTTCCTGACGATCGCAATGATGTTGTGAGTGACATAATTTATTCCTTAGACAGTGTGAAAGTGACGGACAGTGGTTGTGTTGATATTCTGCTACCCTGAATTGCCGATATTGTTCAGAACGAACAAGACGTGTTCTTTCCTTTATTCTAGCCTATCCACAGTAACCAGAAGTATATATTCATTGGTTGCCTTGTATTTTCTGATGTATTTTTGTGTCTGTTTAACACTCTGTTTCCAAAAATACATCAAGTTTCCGTCAGTGGCCTATGAGAAGCTCTGTTTTTATGCGTGCAGAACATGATTTCCAAGGTTAAAGCGAACTATGTGACATTGCACACTCCACATGTTCTTTTAATATACTACTTTTTTAAAAGTCGAAGCGGACTGGTTGTGTAAGCCAGAAATATTGCAGACAATCTGTCGCCAACAATGGCTGTTCCAAAGAAATTGTTTGTTTTGACTCCACATTGAACATTGTCCCAAAAGTTACTTTGTTTGATGAAACTGTGTTTTTCTATTCAATTTGATGCCGCTCATTTTCGCTCGAACAGAGTCCCGGTCGTAGATTCGCTTGCATCTGGCTTTCCATGTTTTCTCTTCGACTGACGACAATGATGAAATGACCGACAGCACACCAGGATTTCCAAATCACTTGCAGCTCGAATCGTCGACGGTTCATTCCCATACTTCACATCAGCCCGTTGAAGACCAAAAAAAAAACTAAATGTGCCCTCTTTTGCTTGCACTTTCTATATGTTATTGTCTGTAAAGTACGCGGTTGTAGAATTGTTCAATATATACACAATAAAGGGTGCGGTGCTCAAATATTAGCGACAGACTATGGAACTAATATAATAAATGCTGGAAGAATTCCATATGATTGTTTTGAATTAAATTGTACATTTATATTGAGGTAGCATAATTTGACGATGCTTGTAATCCATTTTAAAGTGATTGCTACTTTCAGTGCGATTACTTTGCTACTTAAAATCTAGACACCTTAATATATTCACGAAAACAATATTCTTATCGGTGTTGGCATTTAATTGCAATCCCTTTTATACAACAAGAAATAACTTCGAAGTATTTGTCAGGTCAAATTTATAAACAAGTGCACAACTTCTACTACTACTGACAGTATTGATTTTACATCAAATAAAATGTATTACACCTGATAACGTCATGTCCTCCTATCCAGAAAGATGAATATGCAGATTTTCTATTCCCTCTAACGGACGTATTGATAAAAACAGAGAAACACGGAAATCTACGGCACATTATAGGGTCTTTGGCCCAGAGTGTTGTATCGATCATATAAACTGCTGTAGAAACTGCTGAGAATTTTCCTGCCGCATGGTTCTCCATTTTCCAAGCTTCATCTACTCATCTCTCTTGAAAGAACCTATTAAATCAGCATCTTCCACCTTTGCTGGCAGTGCATTCTGCTCACCCGCCGCTCTCTGTGTGGAAAAACATACCCCTGACATCTGCCATGTTTCTTCTTCTAAGCACCTTAAAACTATGCGAACTCTTTGTAGTCACTTCAGCCCTGGAGGAAAATTGGTCTCTGGCTATTCACACGATCAATTCCTCTCACCATCTTTTACACCTCTATCAGGTCACCTCTCCTTCTCCGTCGCTCCAAGGAGAAAAGGCCGGGTTCACTCAACCTGTTCTCATAAGGCCTGCTCCCCAATCCAGGCAACGTACTTGTAAATTTCCTCTGCACTCTCTCCATAGTATCCACATCTTTCCTGCAGTGAGGTGACCAGAACTGAACGTAGTACTCCAAGTGGGGTCCAACTATAGTCGTCTCTTGCTGCAACATTACCCCAAGGCTCTTGAATTCACTCAATACCACGGTTGATGAAGGCCATCACGCTGTACGCCCTCTTAACAACACTGACAACCTGCACAGCACCTTTGCCTGTCCTATGGGCACGGAGTCCAAGCTCTCGTCTGTCCGTAACACTGCCAAGACTCTTATGATTATTAATATGTTTTCTTCAATTTTGACCTACCTTAATGAACCGCTTCACATTTATCTGAGTTGAACTCCACCTTCCACTTCCCAGCCCAATTCTGCATCCTATCAATGCCCTGCTGTAATCTCTGACAACCCTCTGATGGGGTGAAGGGGTAGGTAAATAGGGGTATAGACGATGAACAATGATTAATTAATGATCAATCACCTTGTGGGCGCCTTAGCTTACTGTTTTGGACAGTCATAAAGAAACTTTACGCAGCAACCGGTGACGTACTTCTCATTGTTCTCTAAAGACGGGCAAAAGTTCAAATAAGGAATTATCCGATCTTGCAGAAGCAGCTCAAGGTACAGCTAAATATGGGAAGTATAGTGTCGGGGCTAGAATGTTCTGGAGAAAAGGGGAAGGGTCGGAATGAGGAACTGATGGGCTAGCTTTGGCTTAAAATAATTATAACTAACTGACCAATGATTATTTGACATCTAATTGTATCTTAGCATGTGATTGAAATGATTCTAATATTAGCTAAACTTGTAATCGTAAGATTTCCTACTACCTGATCAATGTTATAAATTGTGGAGAACTGTGTCATTCGGGGGCAGTGTCTGGACTGGCTCTTTTGGGAGATCCCCATAGCATGCTATGAGTAAAGAATAAAGGTTTGAAAAATAATTACGTGTGTTAGTGTTTTTATAGTACATTTGTCTTTGCATCGGTCGGTCCAGCAAGGGGTCCAAGACGAGGGTCTCGTGAGACGGTGTCAGCGGTCGACTCGGTGGCGGTGACGTGAGACAGGTGGGCCCAAAAGTTAGGATTTCCCTTGACCTCTCTCATTAACTGCCCACCTTGACGATCCCCTCGTCTGGCGGGTAATTATCGAACGGACTCCTTTCGAAACCTGAGTTGAGGTTCGTCCGAGTACCACAAGTTAAAAGAGAGGTTAGAGTCCCGAACGTATAAGGTAAGGGGTTAGAGTCCCCGACAAAGGTAACGTAAGGGGCTAGAGTCCCCGAAGAAGTATTGAGAATATTAAAGCTGCCGGTGGGAACAAACTGGGCAGCGGATCATTGGTAGTGATCTATTACATTTTTTCTTTGAGTGAGATACAGCAAATTGGTCAGCGGGTTAGTGGCAGTAACCTATTACATTCTGGAGCTGGTAACCATTCTAATTGGTGTGGGGGGTCGGGGCGTGTAGCGCAGTAAATTGACCAGCAGAGGGCAGAGCGGACGTTTGGTCAAACACAGGGGAAGTGGCTCTCCTCTGCAATCTGTCCGGATGCTGTAAATACGTTTTGGGGAAGATTGTGACAATTTGCCTGTCTCAGCACCCTGCCTTAGACCGGTTGTTAAGAGAGGAAATCCCCCACGCGAAGGTCAGGACCCTGAAGTGGGGGTGACAAAAGGAGGCGGCTGACCACCCGGTTAGGAAGCATGGGACAAACATTACCTAAGTCTGTAAATAACACGCCATTTTTAAACTTTGTAAAGATGACTCAGAGAGAGAGAATGATTACCGAAGGTTATCGGCATGCCAAAATAAGAAATTGGGGAGTGAAATTGTCCTCTGAGTGGGACATGGGATTTGAATAAATGTCTAAAGGTAGAAGATGCAATTTGAAAGCGTAGTACCGGACAAAAACGGAAGGTTTTAATGCCCAATTGGAGTAAAACTGCCGAAGATTTAAATAACAGATCTAAGCAAAGTAGCTGGGAGCATAATGCACGTCGCAGAGGGATTAGTGTATGTGACAGTGAGGGAAATTCGAAACCGTGGGAGATATTTAAAAGATTGTGTGAGGATCACGATAAGAATGAGGAAGAACAGGACAGGGGGAAAAAAAGAGATAGGTGGGCTAAGGATAGTCGGAAGAATGATGATGAAGCCGGCAAAAGTAAAACTGAGGTACCTATTGACCTGTCTGGACTGCCCATGCTCTTTAATGATAATGAGACTGAGGAGGAGGAGGAGGTATTGCATATCCCCGTTGCCCGTGTTCGACCCCGGCCCACGGCGCCGCCACCCCCCTATAACGTTACCGCCGCCCAACCTCCGCTGCTCCCGTCTAATACGCCTTCCCATACAATATCCTCTCGTCCAGTGGCTTCCCGAGCCAGGGCACAACTTCGGCGAAGGGGGAATAATAGGCGCCAGCCTGGGAGGCGACGAAACCTTTTGGTGGGGGCGAGCCCCTGGTAGACCCCGAGACCGTTACTGATTACGACTCAGGTGCTGACAATGAAAATCCAGAATGGGTCTCTGAACCCAGAGGGAGAGGAATCCCGGGGTAATTTCCCAACAGAATCCGAGAAATAGAAGGAAGCTATAAGGGACCATGCCAATTGGGAGTCCTTTTCAACCGCAACCCCGCCCGCAGACCAGGTGGATAAGATTTTTTAAAAGCCTCTGAGGAAAGCTTTACAGCGCCCTGTAGACATCGCTAAGGTCCTTGAGTGCCGCCCAAAGGCGGGAGAAGACGGTTGCGATTTTTGGGAACGCCTCTGCTCCCTTGATGCAGCCAACGCTAGAGGTGCCGCCTATAATGCCGGCAATACTTCGCCCCAGTTTATTTCGATAATATCGCAGTGCCTCCCCGAGGATGTGTCCAAGGCGATTAGAACTGATATGGACTGGCCCGATAGGAATAAGCAGGCCATGAAAAGCGCAGTTGAGCATTTTTGGGGTCATGCAGGGATTCCAAGCCAACCAGAGTAAAGCATGATATTGTGCAGCCTATACATCCGGTCGTCCCTACGATTTTAAGCAATATTCCACCGGATTCCCAAGTTTTCACTATAGTCGATCTGCAACATGCGCTTTTTGCAATACCCCTCGCTCCTCAGTCACACCACCTTTCTGCATCTACCTTTCAAGGCCAGCAGTACACTTGGACTAGGTTACCCCAAGGACTTGTGCAGACCCCACCATATTCTCGCAGATATTGCATAGGCAGCTTAAAGATTTACAATTTCCCGGGGGCTCTACGGTAATACAGTACGTGGATGACCTCCTACTGGCAAGCCCGTCAGAAACCTCAAACGTGCAGGACACCAATGCGCTTCAGAATGCTCTGCATTCATGGGGATACTTGATCCCGCGCCGAAAAGTAAAGAGAGCCCAACAACAAGTGAGATTTCTAGGAACCCCTCTGAGTGCAACCGAAAGGCAGCTCACAACAGAAAGGGTGACCCTAATCCTTGCGACCCCCCCCCCCCCCAACCCCGCCATCTACCCCGAAAGCCATGCGTGCTTTCATTGGGCTGGTAAACTTTTGCAGACAGTGGATTCCCAATGTTGCTCTGTATACAAAACACTTGAGTCCTCTGGCTTCCAGTGCACTTAAGGGGCCCCTAGAGCTAACTGAGCAACAGAACGAAGCCTTTGAGGAATTGAAGAAATCCCTCTTGAGAGCGCCTGCTCTCGGCCGTCTGCTCTAAAACCGTCCATTCCAGCTTTTCGTGAATGTTTAAGATGGCTGCGCTGCTGCTGTGCTCACTCAAACTCATGGGGGTAGACGCAGGCCTGTTGCTTATTATTCCATTATGTTGGACCCCGTAGCGAAGGGATTAACCCCCTGTTCGCAGATGCTCCCGGCCGTTTACTCCCTAGTTACGGCTGCTTCCAACATCACTCTCCAACAGCCGGTTACAGTGTACTCGTCACACACCATTGTAGCGCTACTGACCACCCACCAAACCCAACATCTGACTCAGGCCAGGCTAACCCGATATGAAATAACATTACTTAATAACCCACTCCTCAGTTTTGCATATGGTCATACCATGAACCCTGTTACATTTTTAGAGACGGCACCTGTTGAGTTGACTGAGCCTCCTCATGACTGCCTGCTATGGAACCATTT
This sequence comes from Mobula birostris, assembly GCF_030028105.1. NCBI lineage: Eukaryota > Metazoa > Chordata > Chondrichthyes > Myliobatiformes > Myliobatidae > Mobula > Mobula birostris. The sequence goes on from NC_092382.1 coordinate 71,145,717, forward strand.
CCTCACCTCCTCCGGGACCCCCATCCAGAATGTCATGTATGTAAGGAACATTCTTCAGGCCATACTCCTCCCCGAAAAATTAGCCATTATTAAATGCTGGGCTCACTAAAAGACGAATCTGCAGTGACTAAAGGAAATAACAGGGCCGATTTGGCTGCCAAGCCGGCTGCGCAAGAAGGGTCTTCCATAGTTTTAGCTGCAGAACGACTGGCCGTCACCCAGACTAGAACACCACGAGCGCTGTGTACTGCAGACAGGGCTACAGTTCAAAAACTCCAGGGGGACGCCCCTGATTCAGAAAAACAACTTTGCAAGACACACGGTTGTGCGCATTCGGTGTCCACGGGCCTCTGGCATACCCCAGTTGGCCAGGTCTGTAATCCTGATGCATTGCTGCCTGTGTTGCTCGATTGCTTGCATACGGACACCCACCTTGGCAAGGGGGGAATGAGTAATATTTTGCTCCGGACATGGTGGCACCCGAGGCTGGAGGAAGCTGCTGCAGCAACAATACAAGTCTGTTTGATTTGCCAAAAGACAAACGCAGGAAAGGGAGTAAAGTGTGCCCCAGGGAAAACCCCCTTGCCAAGTCGTCCTTTTGAATGTATTCAGCTTGATTTTATCGAACTACTGCGCGTACAATGTTATAGGTATTTTTTTAGTGATTGTAGATGTGTTCAGTAAATGGATTGAAGCCTTTCCGACCACTAATAATAAAGCTTCTACGGTGGTAAGGTCGTTGCTTACAGAGATTATACTCGAGATTCGGAGTGCCCAGACAAATAATTTCGGATAATGGCTCTCACTTTGTAGGAAATATAAATAAGGAACTATGCGAGGTGCTGAGCATCGAACCGCAGTTTCATTGCGCTGACCACCCGGAGGCTGCAGGAACAATGGAACGGGCCAACGGCACCCTGATAAACAAGCTGTCTAAGTTAATGTCCGAAACCGGACTGAGTTGGCTGAAGGTCCTTCCGCTGGCTTTATACCATATGAGAATTACCCTGCACTCCACTACAGGGGTATCTGCAGCTGAAATTGTTTATGGGCGCCCTGGAAGGACCCCGTGGGACGCTGACATGCAGCCTCCCACCCAAATTGATCTAAATATCATGGGGGACGAATTGCAGAAGTACTTTCGCCAACTAATAGCCTCTCTAAAGTTTCTTCACTCCCAAGTACAGAATACCCTTAAGGAGCCTGGAGGTCAGGGAACAGAGTGGCCGGAGTTGAAAATTGGAGATTCGGTACTGATCCGGCATTGGGAGCGCTCCAAGCTTGGACCCCGGTGGAAAGGGCCATTCCAGATACTACTGCAAACACCGACGGCCGTTAAGGTTCGAAAGCACAGCCGCTGGATCCACCTAAGTGATTGCAAACTATGGGCTCCGCAGGTGGACTAAAGACTATTACTGGAATTTTCGCTGTTATAATTGCCCCCACGGTATTAAGCCTGGAGGACAATTTATTTTAAAAGACTCATATGCGTCTGCATGGTAACCGTACTGCATGTTATCCTTTGATAAAATCTGTAGAAGCATTGTTTGTTGCTAAACCATCAGGGCTAAATTGGGCGGAGCATGACTTAATAGTGGAAGATAGATCAGGGGCAGAATGTAAGGGGATAAGAGGAAAGTTTAAAACGGGGGTCAGGGGAAAGTGTTTTAAGAGAGTGGGTGGTGAGACTACTGGCGAGGGCTCCGGGGATTATCTCTTCTGTTTTGCAGGAGAAGGGGGAGGGGTGCATCCTTGTCAGGGTTCCCCCAGAGATACCTTGTCTGAAGAAACATTGTCCGGACCGCTGATGTAGGATTGATCAGGGAATATTCCCTTGCAAATGCGTGCCCCTCTTTAAGGGAATTCAGTATGTATGTGGATATTGCAATGGGACTCATGTGTCGGCAGGTTCAGGGACCTTTGAATACTCCTCCCTGTATCCACAACAGCACTTGCGGTATGATAAAATAGTGAGTTATGAAAATACCTGCTACCCGTCCAAGACAGGATATGTGTTATTGTTCAACGGTACCTATACTACACATACCACCACTCTGCCTAACCTCCTTGCAGTAGGAACGATTGGACCACTTTCTGTTCCCTGCCCTCAGGTTGCCCACGTTCGACGGCGACTGACAGATCGAGCCGTGAGTAAGGAATTCTGTGCTGACTGGAGGACTCCCGTTACTCTGGGCTCTTCTGTGGGCTATGGGTTTCTAAGCACTCTGTCTCTAGGGTGTTCGGCAGGAACCATAGCTGCAAAGACCCGCAACTACCTCATTTGTGGGCTGGCGGCACTGGGGAACAGTACGATGGAAGGTCTGGAGGCTGCAAACAGAGAACTGGTGGAGTTGCGACTCTCCGCACAGCAGACCAGGTATGCTGTGGATTATCAGTTGGCCCAACAGGGAGGGGTATCCGCTAGGGGTATCCGCAATAGACGGAGATAAATGTATCACCCATGTTACTGACGAATCATACAACGTGACCCATGCCATTCAGTCTATTAAGAAACAATTGGGTGATTTCAGGCAAGATTCGGGGAATGGGGATGGCTGGCTAGGATGTTTGCAGGGAGGATCATGGGGGCCTTATTCACTGCATGGGTTGATTATTCTCATTGCAATAATTATTGCTTACTGTGTGATAATGACCTGCCTAAATGCTGGTTGCCGACTTTTCACGGAAAGACTAATGGTGCTCTGCACGACCCCCGTTTGATTGGTCATCATGGTATGATGACAGAGGTGAAAGATAGGGTGAAGGGGTCGGTAAATAGGGGTATAGACTAAGAACAATGGTCAATCACCTTGGGTGGGCCTTAAGCTTACTGTTTTCGGACAGTCAAAAAGAAGCTTTACCCAGTAACAGGTGACGTACAGGTGACATTATTCTCTAGGGATTGGCACAGATTCAAATAAGGAACTGGCTGATCTTGCAGGAGCAGCTCAAGGTTTAGCTAAATATGGGAAGTATAGTGTAGGGGCTAGAATGTTCTGGAGAAAAGGAGAAGGGTCCGAATGAGGAACTGATGGGCTAGCTTCGGCTTAAAATAATTATAACTAACTGACCAATGATTATTTTACATCTAATTGTATCTTAGCATGTAATTGAAAGATTCTAATATTATCTAAACTTGTAATCGTAAGATTTCCTGCTACCCGATCAATGTTATAAATTGTGGAGAACTGTGTAATTCGGGGTCAGTGTCTGGACTGACTCTTTTGGGAGATCAGTTTGTAACTTCCCCCACAGCATGCTATGAGTAAAGAATAAAGGTTTGAAAAAGAATTACGTGTGTTAGTGTATTTGTGGTACTTTTTCCTTTGCATCGGTGGGTCCAGTACGACAGGGTGATGGTGTTGGGAACCCGCTGGGAGTTCCTGACTCTTTGTGTGAAGAAGGGACCCAGTGCCAGAGCGAGGATCCAGGAGTAGGCAGGGTTGTAGCTCATGGTGTACAGGATCTCGTTCCCTTCCACGTGTTTCAGAACAGCCGCTGCGATCGTCTGATCTTCAAAATACCTGATGAAATATTCCTTCCCTTCCTCACCAACAAATCCCAGGACTTCAGCCCAGATACTGGTCTCCGCCTTTTCCCATAAATGTAAAGCAGTGGGGCGGGTGGTCACCAGCACTGAACACCCTGGGAGCAGCTTGTGCTGGATTAAACTGTAAACAATGTCAGACATTTCACACCACAGCTCGGGGTCTGGGCACTGGTGCTTGGGTTCTGTATCTATCCGACTGTCAGTAAAATCGATTTTGTGTTTGAATTCATCCAAACCATCGAATATAAACAGCAATCCCTTTGGGTTCTTCCAGTCCTCCCTGAAGGAATTCCCAAAGTAAGGATATAGATCCAGAATCAGTTCTCTCAGCTCTATTCTGCAGTTAATAGAGTTTAACTCCCTGAATTTAAAGCTGAAGACAAAATGGAATAGTTGGTATAGTTTCCCCGTGGCCTAGTCTTACACAATCTCCTGTACCATTGTGGTTTTTCCAATCCCCGGGACTCCGGCCACTGCTGCGGAAATGCAAGATTTAGATTTACTCAGGGAAAGGCTGCTCCGGAGCAACTGATCGGTCAGGACTTTTTCCAGCTCTCCGCGGAGATGCTTCTCTCTCTACTCCTCGTGGTCTCTGCCCCTTACTAGCAGATCGTGTTCCACCAGTCTCCGATCTCGAAAAGTAGAAATAACCGTGAGCTCTGGGTATCGATCAACCAGCTGGGAAACCTTCACTTTCTCCCTCATCAGGATTGTGCTCACTCTCAGTGTTTCAGTCTCTGTCGGCAGAGTCTCCTTGTGTTTCAGTTGAACATCTTCCATTGGAACAGATGGTGTTCAAAGTTTTAGATACCTCAACTCAGAACTCAGTACTAAAGTACACAAGAGTTAGCTCAAAGCTATTGCATTAATTGAATTCATCAATGAATTTTCGTACAGTAAATAAATTTGATTAACAGACTTCAAACTGGACAGAGATGCTCCGTCTAAATAATCACATTTCCACATTAACTGTGCTGTGAAGGTGAGTATTTTCCTGATGGTTTACTGACTCCCGACTGTCAGGTACTGGACACCCTCCCAATACTATCAGAGCTATTATTGTCCTTGTGGAACAACCTTGAAAGTCCAGCGTTGATCTGACTATGGAGATAGAGAAAAGGGTAGTGGGCCTTCTGTCAAAGGTACAGGGCGGGGAATCACAGCTCCCCCTCCCACTCTCACTGATTCAAAATGAAGTAGCTTTGTTGATCATCATGTGCACTCTGGGTGGTTGGTTGAGGGAGAAAATGTCAATGCCTTATCCAGGAGATTGAGACAAATAACATTGTGACACAAAACGCAGACAATTCCCCCCCCCACCCCACCTTCCATCATGATAGATGCTGCTCAGCTCTCTGATTTCCTCCAAAAGGTGACGTGGGAATTTCACTGTCGTCTCTGTTCCCTTGGAAAACAACACGAAGAACAGTGAAGAACAAGATTGCAGGCAAATAGTAGTTTTACCAAATCCATAGTGCATGGAAACTTGGGGGTGGTGTGGAGAGGGGGGTTCTTCTTTGTCTGAATATGGAGTGGAAAAGCATTAACAGAGATGATAGAGATGTGAACAGTTTGTAAACTTCTTGATTCAGCTATCTCTGGTCCCATATGAAAATTAATATCTTTGAAATTTGTTCTTGGAAATGAGAGTGGCTGAACCAGGGTTCTTGCGGACATTCCTTAAGCTTCTGTTCAAGAGCTTCGAATAATCAGATAAAACATGGGCTGCTGTAAGATCAATAACTTTTGCAATACTGTTTTGCTTTCGCTCTCTCTTCTGTTTAACGTGCAGTTGTGCGATCAAACTTAATCTGTGATTATGAACCCTTACAGTCATTTGAACCCATGCATTGCCCCGGGCTCCGTTTTCACCGACACAACGTGCTTACGTATGTGGTGAGCTTCTCACCTAGACGGTCACTATTTAATTAATTGCAATATTATCTACAGACATTTTCAATCCTTTCCAACTTCCTTGCCACAATCCCACAACACTAGGTTTCTCGGCCCTAATTTCCATCTTTCACCCTTCCACAGTGTCCGTCACAAAACACCGCACACATGAATTTCAGCTTTTGTGGACTGAGCTGCGGATTCTGCCCCCAATCTCACCCTGACTAACACTGTCTCCTGCTGGACTTCCCTGGATTATTGAGTTGGAAATTAAACTGGACTGCTGTATCAGTATTTGCTCTAAGAGTGTGCAAATATGAACAGAGTGGGGATCATTTGCTACTTTGGCGTTGAACAGACTAGTTGGAGTGTTATCTGCTTTACTCTTTAAATGGATGCTGTCATTGTTATTCTGTGACAAGAACTTCAATGGACTCCCAGCTCTAAAAATAATTACTTGTAGGATCTGAGGGAATTCAGAAAAGTGATTTAGGACGAGGCTGTTCCTGGGGTTGGGTGGCTGTAGGGAATGATTTCACCTGTCATGGAGGATTAACAGGGATAATGCCAGGACTTGAATAACTGATTTACAGGGAAAGGTCGAATAGCTTGAGAGGATAGGGTGGGAGTAGAGTAGTCAGGAGAACTCGGCGGCGTGGAACAGCGAGGTGAGCGCGGGGCGTGGAACAGCGAGGTGAGCGCGGGTGGCTGCGTAGAGTGGAGACCGGAGAGGGTGGGACAGTGAGTCGAGGGCGGGGGTTGAGAGAGCTAGAACAGCACGAGAGCTGGGGTAGAGTTCTCAGGGCGGCGGTGGAATAGCACGGAGAGTGCGAGGATCGGATAACAAGGAGAGCACTGTCGGTAGGGTAGTGATGATAGCACGTGGTTGTGGGGTACCGAGGAGAGCACAGGGGATTGTGTAGCGAGTAGAGCGTCGGTGCGGGGGTAGAGTGGAAATCGCGGAGGCTGGGACAGTGGGTCAAGCGCGGGGTTTGAGATAGCGAGGAGAGTATGGGAGGCTGGGTACAGATGACAGCGCGGCGGTAGAGTGGCGACGAGAGCGCGGAGGGTTGCGAGAAGAGCGGGGAGGGAGCGAGAAGCGCGCGGAGTTCAGGTAGCCAGGACAGCGTGGCGGTGGAAACGTGTGGGAAGCGCGGTAGGTGGGGGTGCGGGTGGGGAGCGAGGAGAGCGCGGGATTTCGGGTAGAGATGAGAGCACGCTGAGTGTGGTGTAACGATGGGAGCGCAGCAGGGCAGAATATAGAGGACAGCACTTCGCTGGATATCGAGGAGAAAACAGGGGTAGTGGGTGAGGAGAAAGCAGGGATGCGGCAGCAAGGAGAGCAAGGGGAGCGTCTGCGAGGAGTTCCCGGGAGGTAGTGTAGTGAGGAGAGTTTGGGGAGTCGGTCTGTGATGCTGAGCAGATGTCGGGGTGTGGGGTGGAGACGAAATCACAAGGGAAAATAAAACTGCACCTTTGAAAATAACCGTAGCACCCAGTGAACATGCAGTCTGTCTCGGGGGCAGTCGTCAGGCTGTGTATCAGGACAGTGAAGCATCGCAAAGTGGCAGGCACCGACTGAATACCTGGTAAGGCTCTGAAAATTTGTGCCAAACAACTGGCGGTATTCAGAGACATTTTCAATCTCTCACAGCTATATTCGTAAGTTCCCACCTGCTTCTAAAGATCAAATATTATACTCGTGCCCAAGAAGAGCAGTGTCAGCTGCCTGAATTCCTATTGTCCAGTCGCACTCACATATACGGTGCTGTCGTGCTTCGGAAGTTGGTCATGGCTGGAATAAACTCTTGACCTATAGCCACAATGCCTACGGCAGCTACAATCACACAGGCTCTCCACGCCGCCTTACATCAGATGCACAATACCGATGTCAGGATGCTGTTTATTGACTATAGCTCCGCGTTTAACATGATCATTACCACAGTTCTGATCAAAGAGCAGCAACACCTGGGCCTCCACATTTCTCTCTGCAACTGAATCCTTGACTTTCTAAACGGTAGACTATAAATTGTGCAGCTAACGTATCCACCTCGATAACAATCAACACCGGCGCACCGCAACATTGTGTGCTTAGCCCACTGCTCTACTCTCCCCACGTTTTTGAGACTGAACTCAAATACCATCTATAAAGTTGTGGATGATCTGACCATTATTAGCACACACTCTGATGGTGACCACAATGAGTACAGGAGCACGATATGCCAGCTCGTTGAGTGGTGTCGCAAAAAACAACATTGCACTGAACATCAGTAAGACCAAAGGAGTGATTGTACACTTCAGACAGTATAGGACACACCAGTCCTCATTGAAGGATCAGAATGGCAGAGAGGAGCAATTTCAAGTTCCTGAGTGTTAATTTCTCTGAGGACCTAAACGATATCAACGCAGCTATAAAGAACGAAAGACAGCTGCTATATTTCATTAGGAGTTTGAGGACATTTGGCATGTCGCCTAAAAGACATGAAAATTTCTACAGATGTACCATGGCTAGCATCCTGTCTGGTGCATCACGGTGTGGTATGGAGTCACGGGATCACACGGCACATGAGCAAAGCAAGCTGCAGAGAACTGTTAAATTAGGTAGCTCCATCATGTGTATCTAGCCTCTGCAGCATCCAAAATATTTTCAAACAGCAGTGCCTCAAAATGGCAGCATCCATTATTAACGAGCCCCTCCAGCCGGGACAAGCATTCTTTCCATTGTTGCCATCAGGAATGAAGCACAGTAGCTGAAGGCAGACACTCAGCGATTCAGGAACAGCCTCTTCCCCTCTGTCATACGATTTCTGAATGGACTTTGAACCCATAAACTCTACCTCACTACGTTTTTTCTTCTGTTTCTACAGAACTTATTTAATTTAACTATTAAATATAGATATATGTACATACTGTATATATTTGTTATTTGTTGTCATGTATTGCACTGTATGCCTACCACAATGTTAACTACTTTCAAGACATATTCTGATGATATTAAAGTTAATACTGATTCTTATCACAAATGTAAATTAAACGGATTGTGAACTTCCAACGTGCGAGAATAAACAAGCTGCTGCCGATTCACTCACAGACATGCAATTAACTGATCAGCGACAACAAGTGACAGATTGAATAATCAGTCCCATTTCTCACCGTCCCTCTGCATCATGGAACCGATGATTATAAAATTATACTGCAGGACAGTGTCCGAGATCGCTACACATCCAGGGTCATTGCCAAGGCATTTGTCAATTTAACATCACTATACCGACCGCACTGCTGAATGTATCATCCTCATCAGAGTGGTTTCTCTCCAGATAATCAATCCTGAGACTCTGTTGTCCCTTACTGAGCTTTGGCCCCAGACGCTTTCTGATTGCCTAATTTCCCAGGGCCTCCTTCAGGAGGAAATCCGGACCACAGCATCTAGTGGAAGCTGTCATGGTCCAGTCCGTGAAATCCCCATTCCGGATCACGATCCGGTCCAACGTCCCTTATTCCACGTTTTCCAGTTTTCCCCGGTTTCTGTTGAGGCACCTGATTCTCGTTTGGGCTGGCTTCATAAATAGCTTCAGGATTCAGCCTCTGGTTGCTGGACTGTTCCCTTCGCTTCCCCTCCCCTTCCTTCCGAAACCTTGCCTGCAACCTTTTCCTGAAGCCTTGCCTGCAACCTCGACTGTCTCCTCGCCTGTATCGCTGTGAGGTTCTACCACCGGAGCAAGACTGGAGCCTTGCTGTTTCTGGATAAGCAACTGTCTCCTTGTCCACGCCTTCACTAGGTAGGTCCGGCCGCTTGCCGCTACCTTGTGTTGAGAACCGTCTCTGTGTGTTCTGTGTACGAGTCCCAGCCCTACGTCCTGCTCCCTAGGAGGGGTCCTGACTCTGTGTATGAGTCCCAACCCTACGTCCTGCTCCCTAGGAGGGGTCCTGACTCTGTGTGGAGCCCCGGCCCCAAGTCCTGTTCCCAAGGAAGGGCCCCGACTCTGTTTTCCAAGTCTCTGTGTTCCTGTTCTCCCAAGACCAAGGCTCTGTTTTCCATGTTCCTGTTCTGCCAAAGCAACTTATTCGTTAATTTAGTCTTTTGCATAGGAATGAAATGAATACGGGGGGGGAAAAAAAAGTCTCCACAAACTTACTGTGAAAGCTAAACTTGTACTTCGCATGAGATAGACCTATTACGGAGAAATGTTTAACACCATAGAACATGTAGATTCGGTTCATAACTGTGTAGATTTCTATGGAGAAAAAAAAAAATAATGCCTTCTCCCTGATTTCTTCCTGATCATTGTAGTTGCGTTTATTATTTTAGGTTACTGGAGATTTACTTAAATACTGCCATATCGGCCTAAATATTTAATGCTGTTGTTTAATGACTTTAGGGTAAAACCAGTTGTAGATAAGAGTTTTGAGACAATGTGCACCCTGTTCATGTAACATTGCCTTGCAATCCCCTCTGTCAACATATTGCTGATGTTCTTTTTTCCACTAACGGATTGCAGAAAGTTGTGTATGTTTCAATTGGATCTATTAAATAAGTCGTTCTTGCTTGTTTATCCTGTAATATTCTATCCAGGCAATTATTATACATTTACGAACACAAAATGCTGGAGGAGCTCAGCAGGCCAGGCAGTAGTTTGGAAATAAGAGTACAGTCGAGGTTTCGGGCCGAAACGCTTCAGTAGGTCTGGCGAAAAGAAAAAGCTGGGTGGGGGAGGGGCGAGAGAAGCGCCAGGTGTCAGGTGAAACCTGGATAAGGATGGGTAACTTAAAGAACTGGAAAATCGATTGGTGAAAGAGATAGAAGTCCATGGAAGAAAGTAATATCGGGGAGCAGCACCTGAGGGAGGCGATGGGCGGGCAAGGAGATAAGGTGAGAGAGGGAAAAGGGGATTAAAAATGGTGAAGCGGTGCTGCGGTCATTAGCTACAGTTTAAGAAATCGATGATTATGCCATCAGGTCGAAGGCGACCCAAACGGATTATAAGGTTTTGTTCCTCTAACTAAGTGTGGCCTGATAACGACAGTGGAGGAAGCCATGGACGGACATATCGGAATGGGAATGGGAAGTGGAATTAAAATGGGTAGCCTCTACGAGATCCCTCTACCGACTCCCGCTAGGAGAGTCATAGAAACATGGAAAACACACAGCACAATACAGGCCCTTCGGCCCTCAAAGCTGTGCCCAACATGTCCCCACTTTAGAACTATCTAGGCTTTACCAATAGCCCTCTATTTTACTGAGCTCCATCGTAGAGTCTCTTAGAAGACCCTATGGTTTCCACCTCCACCATCGCCGACGGCAGCCCATTCCACGCACTCACCACTCTCTGCGTAAAAAAACTTACCCCTGATATTTCCTCTGAACCTACTTCCAAGCAACTTAAAACTATGCCCTCTCGTGCTAGCCAATTTAGCCCTGCAGAAAAGCCTCTGACTATCCACACGATCAATGCCTCTCATTATCTTATACACCTCTATCAGGTCACCTCTCATTCTCCGTCGCTGCTAGGAGAAAAGGCCGAGTTCACTCAACCTATTCGTATAAGCATGCTCCCCAATCCAAGAAACATCCTTGTAACACTCCTCTGCACCGTTTCTATGGTTTCCAGTAACGTGGTTTTGAAGCCCAGTCCTCGCATATACAAAATACAACCAGACAAATAAGAATGTACATAGTCCAGACTTCGGAGTCCATTTTAAATCTTCAGTCGCCGCAGTTGCGCCACGCCGGGTATGAAGCTCGAGCGCCTCATATCCGGCAGCTGGAAAGCAACCGGACCCGCAGCTTGAGGCCAGAGTCCATTGACTGCCGCTAAATAACCAGCCGGCGACCAGAACAGAGCTTGTCTTCTGCCGAGTGAACTCTGGGAGGGCAGCTCCGGCTCTGTTCTGGACTCCGCGCCACACAGCCCCCGGTGAAGCGCGAAGGCTTCGTACCCTCACATTGGGCGGCTGCATTGAGCGTCGGTTCAGGTTTAGTCCTCGTTACGACCGAGGACTCGACCCCCTCCATCTGCCCGCTGATCGCACCCAATAAATCAACGAATCAAGCTTGCAGCGTGCCGGATTAACAACGTCCAGAAACGGTCTTGTTATCACAAGTAAATCGGCCGTGGCGGCAACTCGCTATTTAACTGTGAGCCTCCATCGACACAGGCAGCAGTATGTTCTGCAGCTCCTTCATTATCTCCGACTGCGAGCAACTCGCTGATGGTGCACACCGACAATAATTGGACTTCTTAACGTATAGCAGGATACCGCCACCATTAAACCTACGCTTAACCGCAACTTTAGCAACACCGGCTGATCCCGAAGAAGCGGCTGAGACCACTCGCGCCGCCAACTTGACCTACCTCCGCTCTGGAAACTCGCAGGAAGAGATAGACTGGGTGTGAAAGGGAACCTTGGAGAGAGAGAGAGAGAGAATATCTGCGTAGATAATCGAGGAAAATATACTGGAGAGGGAGAGCGGGAAGCAGGAGAGACGGAGAAAAGCTTGAACAGCAGAGACACGGTGCAAAGAGATTCTGAGTAAGAGAGAGACGCAGGCATGGGCAGAGACGGGTGAGGGACAGACAGAGAGAGAGAGTGAGAGAGAGAGAGAAGGGCAAGAAAGATGAGGAAGGAGGAAGAGAGGGTAGAGGAACGATAACATGAAGAGAAAGTGGGAGGCTAGTGAGACTGGAGGAAGACGTTTCAGACACAAGCAGTGGCGATCAGTATAACGGGGAGAGAGAGAGAGGAGAGAGGGAGACTGGAGGAAGAAAGAGAATAGGAGAGACGCCAGGGCTGGAGAGCGAGTAGCGGGAGAGAGACTAGGAGGAGAGATTATGAGAGAGCCGGGTAGGGATGGGGGCGAAACTATGGTTTAGAGAGAGACGGCAGGCCAGGAGTCGGGGACAGAGAAAGGGTGACTGGGGACTGACAGAGAGAGACTAGAATGAAGAAGGGTGCGGCTTTGTGAGTCAGTGAAAAGGCTTATGTTCGTTAAGGATGTAGAGGGCTTTCCAACCAGCCGGATATTATGGGATTGCACTCCCACCATTGTACAGTCCCTGTGAAACATTCACTCCTTTTCCATCGGACTAACCTCTCCCTCCCCGTCAACTTGAGTCCACACCTTCCAACACGTATCGTGATCTCCCTCCCCAATCATACTTCGCCGACTTCACCTTCCCTTCCTCTCTCCACAATCTCCACCTCGGTGACGCCCTACCTCTCCGACCTGACCCTCACTCCCTCTCTCTCTCCGGCACTCCGCAGAAATTGCCTCACCTACCCTGTGTGGCGCCCCCTGCAGTTCTCGGACGGGACGGTCCCAGAGTGTCCCATGCGGTACGTGAACGCAGCCAGCCTTCCTTCCCGTCAGCTGGCTGGAGTCGGAGCTGGAGCTCAGTGCAGGCTGGAGTCGGGCCGTACTGGAGGTCAGCAGTGTCCGAGAGTAAACTTCCCCTGCCTGAGCGAGAAGCTGGAGCGGGTCGTCATTACATGTACCTCGGAGCACCCGGCTCCCAACTCCCCTCCCTTCTATCTTCCCTTCGAAAGGGAGACTCCAGGGTGACTAGCCTCCTCCTGCGACCCAAACACTCCCAACCACCTGCCTAGCATTTTAGGCCTGCCGCATGCTTCTGTACCAAGCGCAAGGGGAACTGACGTAGAGGGACGTTCCCGAGACCATGTACAGAGCAGCCTCGCTTGCCGTTCGTGCCCTGTAGGGGCGGGATCGAGGGCAAGCCTTCACCTCAAACTCTACAGAAGGTCTTCCGTAACTTTAAGGAGAAGTCCATGTCAGTCTAGATGTATGTGAAGAAGAGGATGACTAAAGTGAGAGTAGGACCGGTCAGGATAGAAGATGAAACGTGCACTGGAAGCGGGGGAGGGATTACAGTTCCTTAATGAAGGCTTTTCTTCAGTATTCACCAATGAGAGGGATCATGACGTTTGTGAAGACAGTGTTACATGCGCTGATGTGCGATATATCTAGTTTAAGAGAGAAGATATACTGCAATTTTGAAAAATAAAACAGCATATTTGGATATTTAAATCCTCCTGTGTGGTCGCGCGAAACTGCGAGAAGCAGGGGCGAGAGATTGTTGGGTGCATACCTGGCGATTACCTTTGCGTTATCACTATCCGCAGAGTTATTATCAGGGGATTGGAGCGGGAATGGGATTAGGGATAACCTTGTAAATTATAGCCCAGTGAGTCCTACTTAAATGATGAGCAAACTATTGGAGAAGATTCTTAGAAACGGGATTTACGAGAATCTGGAGAAGTGTAACCTGATTAGCGAGGATCAATATGGCTTTTGTGAGGGGCAGATCATGTCTCACGAGCCCGGCTGAATTCTCTGAGGTTGTGACAATGTACATTGATAACGATAGAGAAGTTGAAATGGTATAAATGGACTTTAAAAAAGACACTTATTACAGTTAATCATGGTATGACCTTTCAGAACGGCAGAAGGCTTGGCACCCTGGAATGTTGGCTGGTGGATTCAGAACTGACGGCTACAGAAGACAGAGGATTCGTGTGGTCGGAGCGTTTTCTCTCTGGATGCTGGTGACCAGTGGTGTCCTGCAGAGATGTGTTCTGTTACCCCCGGCTTTTTGTGCTTTATAAACGATTTGATAAAGAAGTGGGAAGGTGGGTTATTGTATTTGCAATGATATGGAGGTTGGTGACATTATGGATAGTGTAGAAGGTTGTCACAGATTACAACAGGACAGTGACAGGACGCAGAGCAGCGCTGAGAAGTTACAGATGGAGTTCAACCCGGAAAGGAACCAAGTGATTCCCACTATGGGGGGTTGAATCTGAAGGCAGAGGTGATACTTTCTCGAGTCAGCCGAGGGCCGCACATTAGTGCGAGTTTCATAACGGAAACAGAGTGATGAGACTCTCTCCAATAAGCCGAGGGCCGCTCATCTCTACGAGAAACACAAAGGGCACGGAGTGTTGTACTACAAGAGCAGAAGGCAGTGTGATTGACAGGTGAGCTTGAACACACCCACTGTGCTCTACATACTTATAGTGACGCTCGAAAGGCAATATAATTGAGAGTAAATCAGGAGAAAATAAGTCAACTTCCTGGCAAATAACACAACAGCCTGAGAACCTGTGGATTTTTCATAGAGTTTACTTGGTCAATTTGTTCAAACAGAGAATGGATGGAGAAAAAGTGGTAAATTGTGGCAGGTTTGAGAGTAACTTTAAAGTTAAATAGACTGCATCGCACGTCACGAATATGGGTGGTTTAGTCATTGACTGGTGGAGGTCAGGTTCCTGTCAAACTGTGCGCTGGAAAACATCGTTCTTTAAACTGTCTGCAGCCCTCGCTAATTTCCCGAATACACGTTCCCTTTTTGATCACAGGTCTCTGGAATATCGCTGTGGATCTTTTAAATTGTTTGGAGGAATATGTGCAGTGTATTTTATTGTAACACATGTCAGCTGTCACTGTGATTTCCATCACTCAAACCGCCCAGAATGACTGGAAAGAACGAAAGAAAATGTGAACAAATGTTCCCCTTTAATAAAGAAGTTTCTCTATTTCACTTGCCATAACAAACTACTTCCCTCAATTTCAGAAGCGAATGTGCTGCGTCAGATGTTACAAAATAAATCGACTTCAAGATGAATGCCTACTTGAAAAGCAACACAGATATATTAAAAAAAATACTATTTAAAAAACTGAAGCCAGGTATCATGGAAAAATAACATGGAAAATTCACATCTTATTTTGTTTTAAAGTAAATAGATGGCAATATCCCTTGAGGAGTCATATTCATGACACGGGGACAGTGAGTAAAAATAGTTTAACGTAAGTGTTTGTGCAGTTGGTTGTCACTAACGTCCCTGACGTGATAGCCACGCTAATTGCCTCAGTGGAATTGCTGTCACCTCAATAAAACTCTGCTAAACCGATCGCCAGTCCAGCTGAGCAGCTGAAAACTGCCGTACAACTGAACGCTGCTTCTGACGGAATATGGGATATCCGGCGATTTACTACATCGCGGCCATTTTCTATCCTGCACTTGTAGCGGTTGGTGTTCCCGGTAAGATGTCGGAGCTGGTTGCTTTATGTACGGTGCCGTCGTCTTGCTGTTACTTTGCTGCAGAATCCGCACTGTTACTGAGCACATATGCTACCATCGGCTGAAACGTGTTTCTGGAATGGAGAATTCAAACATCTGACTGTTTTATTTTCATTTTCCTTACTTTGATCGAAGTGATTTTTCTTTTGTCATTTATGTCCGTGCCGATATTGGCATTGTTTCATAATTTCACCTGGCTAGGCATTCTGAAGTGATGCTGGTCTATACTTTTCTGGGTCCGAGTTTCTACCAGTGTGGACCTTATAACAACGTGGCAGCTTATTTAAATGATTGTTCAGTCTATTTTCGACACGTATGTCTGTTCTTACATAAATCAGTAAATGATAACTTGAGCTCTGTATCTCTTGATTCCACTTTTTCATCGCTGCAAACAATCCCTTCAACTCTTTCACCTCTAATAATGGAAATGGTGTTGTTTACTGGCACGATCGTCCGTTCACCGGTACGTGAGTCGTGAAACTCGGAAGGTCGCCAATCCACTGACACTCACATCCGTCTCGTCCTCCAGCCGGAGTGCAGCGACGGAGACCGCACACAATGGACTCCCGCTTTCCACTTCCAAACAGACCATATCCATGGGGGCATTCAGATATTTGCTGCTGAACATAAATCTATTTTGCTTTCTCATTTCTTGAGGTTGATTTATGATCCTATCTCGGGGAAAATGCGAAGTCTGCAAATGCATCACCCGTTACCTGGTCGGAGTGGCCTCAGCGGATCCGATGGTGGTTGTCGTTATTGCTTTAGTGGAACAGACAAACAATATCTACATTTATTCTAATTATATTTCCTTTTTTTTCAATTTATTGCAGTTAATTTAACGGCGATTGTGATCCTATTTCGTGGAAAATGCGGACTCTCCAAATGCAACACCCGTTACCTGGTTGGAATGGCAGCAGCGGATCTGATGGTGGTTATCGTTGTTGTTTTAGTGGAACAGTCCAACAATATCTACATTTACTCTAGATTCCTGCTCATCACTCCTGTATGCGCTCTGACAGTTGTATTTGGGAGGGTAGCGACGGACTGTTCTATTTGGTTTACGGTCAGTTTTACCTTCGATCGCTTCATCGCAATATGTTGTCGAAAGCTGCGGGAGCGATACTGCACCGAGAGAACAGCAACGGTGGTTATCGTGACTGTGGTTATAGTGAGCTGTGGAAGAAGTGTCCCGATTTACTTTGCGCTTGAACCTTACGTCATCATTGACAACACGCCGTGGCGGTGCACCGGCAGATACGAATTCGTTACTTCACCCGTGTGGAGAGGATACGAATTACTGAACAGTATTTTGAAACCATTGCTACCAATCGGCTTAATCCTGGTGTTGAACGGGTTAACTGTAAGACATATCGTTGTGGCAAATAGAGTCCGCAGAAGGCTTCTGCACAGCAGCGACAATCAGAAAGATGCCGAGGTGGAAAACCGCAGAAGATCGATGATTTTGTTGTTTTCTATATCAGCTAATTTCATATTATTGTGGATGCCCTACGTAGCCTTTTCCCTGAAATGGCAAGTGCAAAACTATTTTTACCAGGACAGATATTTGAGTTCCCCGGTATACATTCTCCAACAATTTGGGTACATGTTGCAATTTCTCAGCATGTGCACCAATACTAGTATCTATACACTGACACAGAGGAATTTCAGAGAAGAGCTGAGGAATGGAATGACATATGTGTTTACATCAAACGGCCATCTGTGTAGATAACGCCCGCGTCTAATTACAACACCGCAGAGTTTTCAAATAAAGCTGTTTTACAATGAACTGCATTGGCAAATACCTCTTGAATTCAAACAATCATTTGCCTGGTCATCCGGAAAATGCAGAATTGATGGAAGATTGCTGACTTCATGCAGTTCAGGTAGTAACAATACTAACGTTGAATGCTGCTGGCGTGATTGTTACAACGGTTGAAGTGTGATCCAAACTAGCACAGACATTCGACTGTCACAAGGGCAGGAATGGCTTCAGGACTTTCCGTGTTTTAGATTTTGAAAAATGGACCGGGTTGGGTAACAGAGTGTGAAGGGATTGTGATGGCAAACCAGAGATAGTATCACAGCTGCAGAAAGGGAGGACGACGTGGAGCGTTCGTTTGTTAATAGACTGTGAGACGAACGCAGAACCATGATCAGCCGATTTGGAGTATTCTATACAGTCGCCCACCAGATTAACAAAACAAAAATTCAAGAAGAACAGTGAGGAAACGATCGGGAGCGGAACTTGGACATGTTATTGGCACTGACAATTGAAACGTCCCTAATATTCTTCGGCACCTCCCCCAGGGTAAAAGTTTTTGGTATGGAATAATTTATCAGTTGTGTCCAGGATGGATTCATGTCACTATGAGGCGGGCTAGTGAACAGTCCATACGAGATCTAATAGTAGAAAAGCAAACGGATCAGGTGGCAGATCTCTCCGCGGGTCAGCATTTCAGAATGATAGAGCAGAACCCCCCGACATTTACCTTGCACAGGGACAGGACCAGAGTGCATGGACTGTGTTTAATCAGGGGTCTGCGATTTATGGTGCTACCTGGCAAGAACTTGGGAAGGACAATGGGAAATGGTGTTCTCAGGGAAATGCGAAAGAGATGTTGTTCAGGGAGCACTTACATAGGGTTCAATATAGGTTTGCCTCATTGAGGCAGGGAAATGATGATAGCTAAAGTAACCCTGGGTTACAAGAAATGTGGAGCAACCCATCAAGAGAAAAGAAAGAAAGATATTTACGGTTTAGGAAGAAAGGATCAGATAGGGCTATGGCGAGTCAGAAGGGGGGAAGAGAAGGCCTTGGCGAGTTGCTCTAACGTAAGTGAAGAACAGGAGGAGAGTGGAGATCGTGTGGGCAGATCAGAGGTGAAAGAGGAAAATTTGTGTCTGGAGTCCAAGAAGACATTGAAGCTCCTCACTGAAGACCTTTGAATTGTGGCTTTATCATATCGGGTGTAGATACGCTCATATTTTGATCCCTTGAGCCCTGAATCCACATGGCCAGTGTGGAATCCGTGTCTCCCTCTGAAATCAATAATAAATGAAACATACAAAATGACACAAACTGACAACGCAGCGCGAGCAAAGTAAACATCCATACTCACACTTGTCTTCCTTCAAAACCATCGCAAGCAATTGCAGAATACAGAATAAACAACTTGTGAAGCAAAAGGCCTCAGCATGTATTCTACAGAACTTAGGAGAGTAAGATGTGGGGAGCTGAGGCTCCCATACACTAACACTTCATAGAATTTTGAAAAGTCTTTCAGGCTCCGAATTTCACATCCGTTCCTGGAAATCACTTCTGGCAAGGAGACACACAATTTCTGCCACATGTATGGTGAAAAAGATGATGAATTCAATCATCCACGCAACATAAACTAAAGAAACACACAACTCCCAAAAACTAATTCATTACCATAATCTTCCTCTTTCTCTTTCAATTGAACTCACTTATGATCCACACATTGTGGAATATTTTAAAACTGCAATGCAACCATATTTTAAAAATATCACAGAAAATGGCATGCTCTTATTTGTTCAACAGTTATCAAACATCTGTAATGGCAATCAGACAATATTTAATAGAGCCTTTCGATTCCAAGACAAAGAGACACAGAAATTAATATTCAGCACAATTAAAATATGACGTCTCCACAACTCCAAACATTCAACGACTGCCAGGATTTCCCACCTCTAATTTCTGATCAAGAATGGCTGATCCCCAGCTGGGCTCCACCAGGAACTGCTCTAAAAAGCCATCTTGTGGGCATTCTAGGAAATCACCCTCTTGGTATACAGCAACTACCTGATCTTCCCATTATATTTGCATGACTATCTCCCAGGAATATGGCAATATTGCTGTTTTGACATGCATTTTCCCTCTCTCATTGCAATTTGTGGAAGATATACATACTACTGATGGGGAGTTTCTATAAAAATCCCATCAGTGTCTTTTCACTCTTGCTATTCCTCTGTTCTACACAGTGACTCAACACCTTCCAACTCTAATGATTTGATTTTACTTTTTACCAACAGAACCATACAACCTTCTCTGCATACCTGTGTGTCCTATTCAAGAAACATGCAAGTATATGGGACACAAGAGACCCTGCAGGTGCTGGGAATCTACAGCAATACACACAATGTGCTGGAGGAGATCAGCAGGTCAGGCAGTGTCTATGGTTGGGAAGCAACATCTTGGGCCAAGACCCTTCATCAGAACTTTTGATACACAGGTATCTGGAATATCAACAAGCAGAGAAAATAGAAAGTAGTGTGAAAAAGCAAAAACATGTTTCAAAATTTACTTCAAGGCTTAAGAACATTTGCCAAACATATTTCCATGGTATAGCAAATACAACAAAGACAATAAACTCTTTCACTATTCCCATATTAATATATTCCTTGGCAAAATATCTTGGTTCCATTCCGATCTGGAAACTTTACAAAGAAAAATAAGAACTGAAATGACAAATTCAGAAAAGACTATTTACACTCAAACACACTTAGATTAACACTACCAAGGACAGAAGGAGGAAGAGCTATAACAGACATTAAAAAAAAAATCACTCAACAGTCTGGTAAGATTTCTAAAGTATATATTTTCATCAAAAATACAGGATTCAGCACTCCATGTGAGTATATACAATTCTGATAAGAAATACAGACCAGAAAACTTAAATGAGAGGCCAACTCAGAAAAATGAATCATCACTATGGAAGAAAACATTAACCAGTGGAATGAGTATGACCCTCCAAGAGAGACATCCCAATGATCTGAGCAGACTAGCTGGTGACAGGGAAGCATCGAGCACCTGACTGAGAGTTGGAGACCTCTTCACAGAAATAGGGGTTTCTTGGGGAAATACAGAACAAGGTAGTTAACATTTTAAAATATCAAAATTACATTAAAGACAAACAAACCAGGCAATAAATGCAGAAAATGCCAAGGGAAACCAGACACAGTCCAAAACATTCTGGGATCCTGCAGGAATTTAACTCAATCTGATTACTTGTATAGGTACAATCAAGTGACAAATATCATTCACCAAAATCTTGCTTTAAAATACAAACTTATGAATGACCACCGTAACATCATAAAGGCACAATAAATTCAAGCCTTATCCAGTTTTAGAGTAAAAATCTTACAAAGTATATGATAATCAATACATAACCACTAATAGGACAATCCATAATAACCATCTGGATATAATATTACAGGATAAACAAGCAGGAACAACTCCCTCAATAGATAAAAACATTCCCCACACACACATGTTCCTCAACCAGAGGAGCACCTCACAAAAGGCAGTGTTTGTGTCATCAGTCAGACAAACGAATTATTTTCCCTGTCAATCAGCTTCCAAATGTTGCTACTCTGACATATGTTGCCACGCCCCGCTGCTGATACCCTTCTCCTCATTATACATTCTTACCCCGACCATCGTCCAGAGTCCCAAACTCTGCCCTGTGCCCGCCTCTGGTTTCTGACTCTTCTCCGTTGAACATCCAACTGATGGTTTTCCATTCTGTTTTCAGTCTTTAGAGGACAGTGGTGTTTTCTAACAACCCTTTAGAAGCAGAAAAAATGACCCATAATGTGAAAAAGAGTCATGATTAAGGAGGTTAACTCCCAATGTCATTCTCCCTCAGCCCAGAGATTGGAGGGGCAAAGAATATCTCAGACAGAACTGCAGTCAGCTCGACTTCTTCAGTCTGCAGAGAATTCAGAGGAAACCTCTTAATTCACAGAGTGGTGACTGTTTGGAAGCCATCACCACAGGGAGAGCGAGAGGGGAACAACAGGGGAGGATTTAAAAGGACTGTTGTGGAACTGAGTCACTGGCAGGGTCCAGCCGGCCTGAGTTGACTCTCTACTGTACACTAGTTGTGTTGTAAATTCACTAAGTACTGGAGACAGAGTTTAAAATAGAACTGAATTATTTGTCTAGGATCCAGAATATTAAACTCCAGTCCCGTTAAAGGTGAATGTGCAGCAGAAGAAACTCCTCCCATGCCCAGTGACCAGGGTGCAGAACTGGGTGTGGTGAGCAGCAGCAATAATTGCAGAGTTCAGCACCGACAGTCACTGCTGAAATTGCATTGAGAAACAATGATGGACAAATATCCAGCATGCAGCTTATTGAAACTTTCTCCCCAGTGTGAACCCGGTAGTGTGACACAAGTGTAACATGCTGTAGGTTTCACTGCTAACATAATAGCCTCTCTGTAATATTTCACTGCTGAGGTAATGGTTTCTCTGCAGCAGCAATGTTTGGGTTATGACTAGAGATAACAGGGTTTTGGAGTGTGGGTGATCCAATGAGAGAAACGTTCTTTCTTGTGAGTCTGGAAGAGAGATTTTCATGGTCTTTTGCCGGGGAGAGATGAGAAGACGCGAATGGAGAGAGTGGGCCCTTTTTCTTATTTCTTCACGAACCATATAGTCAAAAGTAAGAATTATAAAGCGCAATCCTTTAATCACAGATTGTGTACTGTTTGTTATTTCAGGGTACTGATTTGTAACAGGGGACACATCGTGCAGTATCCACCCAAACGAGATTTCTCAAGTTTTTCCGGGCTGGGGGGCTATCACCCCCTATATTATACTGCTAGCCAAAACAAGAGTTACATAAGGTCAGATGACTGAGTGAATCACTTCCCACATTCACAGCAGATGAATGGCCTCTCCCCAATGTGAACTCGCTCATGTAACTTCAGTTGAGATGAATGAGTGAATCCCTTCCCACAGACTGAGCAGGTGAACAGTCATCTCCCTTTATGGGCTGACTGGTGTTTCTGTAGGCATTATGATGAAGTGAATCCCTTCTCACAAACTGAGGACGTGAATGGCCACTCTCCGGTGTGAACTGACTAGTGTCTCAGTAGGTGCTATGACGAAGTGAATCCCTTTCCACAGTCTGAGCAGGCAAATGGCCTCTCTCCATTGTGAACTCTCTGATGTACCTTCAGTTGGGATAACAAAATGAAGCCCTTTCCACAGTCTGAGCACGTATAAGGCCTCTCCCCAGTGTGAACTTGCTGATGTATCTTCAGTAGAGATGACTGAGTGAATCCCCTCCCACAGTTTGAGCAGGTGAATGGCCCTTTCCCTGTGTGGGCTGACTGGTGTCTTAGTAGATGAGATGACCGATTGAATCCCTTCCCACAGTCTGAGCAGGTGAACCGCCACTTCCCAGTGTGAACTGACTGGTGTCTCTGTAGGGAGGATGATTCAGTGAATCCCTTCCCACACTCTGAGCAGGTGAATGGCCACGCCCCAGTGTGAACTCGCTGATGTACCTTCAGTTGAGATGACTGAGTGAATCCCTTCCCACAGTCTGAGCAGGTGAATGGCCACTCTCCAGTGTGAACTGACTGGTGTCTCAGTAGATGAGATGACTGAGTGAATCCCTTCCCACAGTCCGAGCAGGTGAACGGCCACTCCCCAGTGCGAACTCGCTGGTGAGCCATTAGGTCAGATGACTGAGTGAATCCTTCCCCACAATTTCAGCAGATGACCAGTCTCTGCCCAGTGTGAACTGACTGGTGTGTCCACAGGTGGGAAGACTGACTGAATCCCTTCTCACACACAGAACAGGTGAATGGCCTTGTCCCAGTGTGAACTTGCTGATGTACCTTCATGAATTGACCTTGAATCCCCACAGCCTGAAAAGGTGAATGGCCTCTCCCCTGTGTAAACCGACAGGCATGCCAGTTAGTCAGATGATTGAGTGAATCCCTCGCCACAATCTGAGCAGGAAGGAAGATCGAGTGAATCCCTTGCTCCACTTCTTAAATATCTGGACAGAGACAGCAAAACTGGTGTGTTGTGTTCGAGATTCCTGTAGATATATTCCTTGTCGTTCTTAACCTGAAAAAAGATTTATAAAATCCATCAATGAGTGGAGGACAACACTTAAGAAGAGATCACTCGAGTTGTCAAGGTGTGATCTGGCATCACACTGTTACAGTGAAGTTCAACACAAGTTGGAGAGAGAAATCATCTTCTAACTGGGCACAGTGCTGGTATCTGGAATGACCATTAAACTCTCTGAAGCACTTCCTGTCTCTATAAGAATTGGACATTTCTGCAGCTCCAATCTGTGACTTGGCTCAGTTTAACACTCTCCATTGGTAATATTCCCTGTTCCCACTGAGCTGCATGGGTGCCTGGCCCCACCGTAACTGAAACACTCCCAGACAAATCGCCTTTGTTGACGTGCAGCTGGGATTTTCTATTATCTACTGTCAATGTGAAGTGCCACAGTTTTAAAGCCATGTAAACATTTCCTGACCAGATGAATGGTTGGTCTGCACAGCTGTTAAAAGGAATTACATTAATATTAGTACTATTTCATGTCACAGAGTCATAGAAAAGTACAACGTAGAAACAGGCCCTTTGGGCCTTCTAGTTTGTGCTGAACTATTTAGACTGCCTACACCCACACCCATACCATCCAGGTACCTATACAAACCTCCTAAATGCTGAAATTGAGCTCGCATGCAACAGTTGGACTGTCTGCTCATTCCACACCTGGATGACCATCTGTGTGAAGAAGTTTTCCCCCATTTTCCCCTTAATGTTTCACCTTTCACCCTTAACCCATGACCCTGGTTGTAGTCCCAACCAATCTCAGTGGAAAAAGCCAGCTTGCATTTACTCCATCTATAACTCTCATAATTTTT
Organism: Mobula birostris; assembly: GCF_030028105.1. Lineage (NCBI taxonomy): Eukaryota > Metazoa > Chordata > Chondrichthyes > Myliobatiformes > Myliobatidae > Mobula > Mobula birostris. The sequence goes on from NC_092382.1 coordinate 71,169,965, forward strand.
TCACACCTCCATCAAATCTCCCCTCAATCTCTACATTCCAAGGAATAAAGCCCAGACCCGTTCAATCTCTCCTTATAACCCAAGACCTCCAGACCTGGCAAAATCCTTGTGAATTTCTTCTGAACTCTTTCAAACTCTTTTACATCTTTTCTGTAGGTTGGTGACCAAAACTGCACACAATACTCCAAATTATGCCTCACCAATATCTTGTACAATGTCAACATAACATCCATCTCCTCTACTTACCACTTTTGTTTATGAAAGCCAATGTGCCAAAATCTTTATTTCCATCCTGTTGAACTGTGCCACCAGTTTCAGTGAAATATAGACCTGTATTCCCATGTCCCTTTCTTCTACAACATTCCTCAGTGCCATACCAGTCACGGTGTAAGAACTACCCTGGCAGCTCCAACCAAAGCACAACACCTCACGCTTGTCTGCATTAAATTCCATTTTCCATTTCTCAAACCATTTTTTCCAGCAGTCCAGATCGCACTGCAAGCCATGATAGTCTTCCTCGCTGTCTACTGCACCACCAGTCCTGGTGTCATCCTCAAATTTGCTGATCCAGTTAACCACACTATCATCCAGATTACTGATAGAGATGACAAACAACAACAGACCCAGCTCTGATCCATGTGGCGCTCCACTAGTCACAGGTTTTCAGTCAGAAAGGCAACTATCTGCTACAACACTCTGGTGGTGAAGTTTTAAGGGTATTGGGGGATGTAAGAAATGATTCTTGGGTTCTTGTAAATAACAGGTTAAAACTAAGTCCAAACTTATGTGTGCTCTGTTCCGGATAGTGTGCAAATTTCTGTTCTGTCCTTCACTGAGGAATCTGCTTGCAGCTTGTTTAGATTAACGACACAGATATCTCTTGGGAATGTTATGTAGAGCTGAGTTCTCATGAGACACGAATTGAACTAAATTCATTCCTTTGTCTAACAAAAGAGAATAACTGATAAGGATTGGACAGAACATTCATTTGTATTTAAAACCCTGATTTAGTGGACTCTCTTATCTAAGAAATTAAGTTTTGCTCCAACAGCCTTGGTGGGAATACCAGTTGAACTAAAGTGCTCTTTGTTTCGCTAGTTCTATAACTGTAACGTTTCTGCATGTTGGACTGAGATTCATCATGAGCAGCCAGAGGGAGACGAATTCTGTCTCTCTGATGCTTGGCCCCGAGCTTCTTGACGGCTGAGTTCGAACAAATAAACTGGGGAAAAGGATAAAGTAAAGAACTGTTTGTAGTGTTGTTATTCATCTAGCAAATTTAAGTTTACACCATAAAAAAGTATCCCATCCGGATACTTCACACCTTTGTACGGCTACTTTCTTCTTTTGACTTCAAGAAATAGAAGAGAACTGTGGACACATCATGGACACAAGTCTCCCCTCCATGGACTCTCTCTATACCTCCTGCAGCCTCAGTAAATCAGGCAACATAGTTAAAGATTCCCAAGCCTAGGGACATTTTCCATTCTGCTGTTATAAGCAAACTGAAAATTCCTCAGCATTGTTAGATGGACTCTTGATTTCATAATGTAACTCGATGTGACCTTGCACCATATGTCTACCTGCAGTGGATTTTCTCTGTAACCATAATGCTTTGTTACACTCTGTTAATGAATTACCATAACCTACTGTTGTAATGTGTTGATCTGAGAGGATGGTATGCAGGACAAAATTTTCATTAAACCTTGGTACATGACAATAATAAACAATTTCCTACTTTAATTGTGTGGAAATATTAGACAGACTGAGCTTCTCCTCTGGAACTTCCGGAGGGATATTTAACCGAAGTGTACAAATGTTTGAGAAGCCCAGAAAAACAGAAAAGGCTTCCTTCTTGCATTAATAGGGTTATATACCTCGAAACATTGGCTGCTCTTCGGCAAGTTGTAACAGTGGAATAAAGTCAATGGGGAAAAAAAATGCCCACCCACAATGAGAGAATGTGACAGATCTGGATCTCACTCCCTTGTCTGAATGGAAGAAAGATTAAACTGCACAACCACGAGAAACAAACCTTGCACACATGAAGTCAGACCCCAGTGTAGCAAAACCATGCATGACATCAGGCATGTGGAGGGGGAGGGAAGGAGAGGGGATAAGATTTTTGGTTCCATGGCTCTCTTCCAGGGAAGGTGGGACCTGTACAGAAGGGACCACAACAAGAGAGAAGGTTCTTTGGAAACTGAAGATCTGAAGGCAGGTAAGTCACTTGGACCAGATGGTTTGCACCCACTGTTCTGAAAGAGGTAGCCGGAGAGATTGTGGAGACATTAGTAATGATCCTTCAAGAAACACTAAATTCAGGAATGGTTCTGAAAGACTGGAAAGTTGCAAATGTCACTCCACTCTTCAAGAACGGAGAGAGGCAATGAAAGGAAACTATACACCACTCAGTCTGACAGTGGTTTGAACGGTGTTGGAGACGATTGGTAAGGATGTGAATTCAGGGTACTTGAAGGCACAAGATAAATTAGGCCGGAGTCAGCGTTGTTTCCTCAAGGGAAAATCTTGTCTGATAAATTTGTTGGAATGCTTTGAAGAAATAATAAGCAGGGTAGACAAAGGAGAATTGGTTGATGTTGTGTGCTTGGATTTTCAGGCCTTTGACAAGGTGCCACACGTGAGGCTCCTTAACGAGCTCTGAGCCTATGTTATTACAGGGAAAAGGTAGTGACTGATTGGCAGGAGGAAACGAGTGGGAATAGAGACAGCCTTTTCTGGCTGGCTACTGGTTTCTAGTGGAGTTCCACAGGGGTCTATGTTGGGAACGATTCTTCTCATGTTATATGCCAATGATTTGGATGATGGAATTGATGACTTTGTTGCAAAGTTTGCAGTGGATGTAAAAATAGGTGGAGGGGCAGGTCGTTTTGGGGAAGTAGGGATGCTACAGAAAGATCAGGAAAATGGGCAAGGAAATGGCAGATGGAATACTGTTTTGGGAGGTGCATGATTATACACTTTGCTAGAAGAAATGAAAGGGTTGGCTATTCTCTAAATGGAGAGAATGTACAAAAAAAATCTGAGGTGCAAATGGACTTGGGAGCCATTGTTCAGGATTCCCTAAAGGTTAATTTGTGCATTCAGTCTTTTGTGAGGAAGGCAAGTATGATGTTTGCATTCAGTTCAAGAATATAAAATATAAATACAAAACTAAATATAAAAGTGAGGATGTAATGTTGAGACTTCACAAAGCTCCTGGATTATTCTCAGCAGTTTTGGGCCCCTTATCTCAGAAAGGATGTGCTAATACTGGAGAGAGTTCAAAGGAGGTTTACGAAAATGAGTACAGAATTGAATGGCCTGTCATATGAGAATATTTGATGGCTCTGGACCTGTATTCAGAGGAATGAAGGATGATTTCTTTGAATCCTATCAAATGGTGAATGGCCTTGATGGAGTGGATGTGGAGAGGATGTTTCCTGTGTTGGGAGAGTCCAGGACCAGAGGACACAACCTCAGATTAAAGGGGATAGGCGGGCATTCTTTTAGGACGGATATGGGGTAAATTTCTTCAGCCAGAGAGTGGTGAATCTATGGAATTCTTTGCCATGAGATGCTGTGAATGCCAAGTACTTATGGATATCAAAGGCAAAGGTTCCTAGATTCTTGATTGATGACGGTTTATGGGGAGAAGGAGAGAGACTGGGAATGAGGAAAATTGGAACAGGCATGAATAAATGGCAGAACAGGAGAAATGGGCCAAATGGCCTAATTTTGCTCCTATGTTTTATGGTTTTATGTGGGGGCATCAGAATGACGTCACATATGGGTGAAAGTTTGTACTGAAAAGCTGTTTAATGGAGTTTTTTTATGATTTCGGGGAGTGAGCGAAGGAAACCTAATGGGTTTCATCAGTGAACCAACATTGTGTGATTTAAAGTCCCCTGCAAGATACCCTGCTCTACCATGTTGTCCGTAGAGTGGGCAGTGTGGTGCTTGTCTCGAGTTGGGTCACAAAACTCCAATGTTTCTGAGGAGGACTTCCCAGAGTGATCTGGTCTGGGGTGGTTCAATCAGTGCAGTGTCTCGTTGTTTTGTATTTTCAGAAACAACAGTTTTACTAATATAAACCAGAATTGCCAGCAGGGTAAAGACAGGTTCATATCAGTTAACTAAAGACCTCTCGTCCCTGTGGTCCTTGTCTCCCGGCAATCTAAACACCCCAACAGTGTAGGTACCCGTTCATCTAAAAGTGAGTGAATCATTCCGATAGTTGATCACTGAGAGGAATTATATTTGTTGGGAACAGCTAGACGATAGGAAGCAGATGATGATGATAGGAAGCTGTTTATTGGAGTCGAGGCCCTGTACCTCGTGGAGTTCTCCAGAGTTTGGGTAGTGAGTTTGCAGCAAGTAATTTCAAAGAATTACCTCTTTTTGCAAGATAGTAAATATAAGCACCCCTCTTTCCCTCTCCACACTTAGAACCCACCAAAAGCTACTTCAGAAGATGCAAGTTCTTCAAATGAGCAAACACTGAGAGAATGTGCGTGAGTTTAAAGAGCTGGGATACTGACAGAATATTACCAGACCTGGAGTGATTGCAACTGGGACTGACAAAGGCATAACTGATATTTCTGGGCACATTCATTCTCACCTCAACTATTCCCTACCTTGCTTTGTACAGATATGTAATGTCTAAAGGACCAGTGTCTGAGTAAATGAGACTCACCAAACTTTCTCCTGATGAATCAATGGAAACCCTGAGTCAGATGGGTTCTCTCCAGTTTGTGCTCTCAGTCCTCGGGCTGGTTCACTTGCTACTGTTCCCTCATCTTCAGTCGTGGTTCACTTCCAGTTGTGGGTTTTTCTTCCAATAAAACTCTCACCGCAGGTCTAACTTTAACATGAAAGATAATGAAGCATGTCAACAATACAAAGGAGAACAAAATATTTCTGCTCACTGAAATCTAAACATTGAAGACAAATATAATGATCTCAGTGAACAAATCTGTAATTGTCCCTGACAAGTCACAAGACTTGATTTGGGATAGGAAGGACTCATCGTTCAGTCATGGTAAGATATGAGATGGAGGAACAGAATTAGGTGATTTGATCCATCGAGTCTGCTCCAGCACTCAACCATGGCTGAGATTTATTCCAACACTATATTCCTGCCTTCCTCCTGTAACCCTGAAGCTACTTAGCAATCATGAATATATTAATCTTTGCCCTAAATATACACAAATGGGAGCCTCAACCACACTCAGTGGCAACAAATTCCACGCATCAGCCATCTTTTGGCTGAAGAAATTTTTCTCATCTCAGTTTCTTTATTCTGAGACTGTGCTGTCAAATCAGACTCTCTGTGTAATGGAAACGTCCTCTCCATGTCCACTGTATCCAGGCTTTTCAGCATTCAGTCAGTTTACTTAACCACACACCTGCTTTCACCACCCCGTTAAAGGCTCCTCATTCATAAAGCCGATCATTTCTGAGATTACTCATGTGAACCTTGTTAGCAACAACCACACTGAACACATTTTCACGTATAACAGACAATCAGGAAATGTAAACCATTCCAGGGTGAACGTAATAAAAAGAAACTGGAATCACCAGAATCACTCAACAGGAGAGGAGCTGCTGTGGGCAGAGCAACAAATTTAACGATTCAGGTTCACAATCCTCTGTCAGAATGCATTCACAATTTTCCATTTTTAGTGCAGACCGCCAGCAACGTGAGTTCCTGTTTGATTTCCACTGCCTGACAGACAGGTGACAGTGAGGAGGAATTTCCATACACAGTTTGAACACTGAACCCCCAGGTCTATTTCTACTGGTGTAAACACAGAACAGCCCATTTGATCACAGCCTCTCCTTGTGAGGGATGGAATACAAACTCATTCTCTCCTCAGATTAACAGCCATTTCTTCCAAAGGAACTCCAGATATGAACATTTGATCCCAGACCAGAAATATTCGCTCAACACCTCATAAACCTGGGTCCATTTTACTTGGATCTAAAACTGTGATATCCCAGGACCCAACCTCACAGAGCCACACAGCTGGACGTGTCACTTACCCACACTGAGAGTCTCACACATCGTCCCCACATCTCTCACTGGGTGATGCAGTCAGGGATTCCCCCACAACCAATGTCCAGCTGCTTGAAATTTCTGCTTCATTGCAGAAGTACGACCACCCAGCCCCATCTGTAGAAGCAGTGACCAATGTCAAAGCCAAAACACCAACAGTTCCATATCCCTGGAATGCCGATCACAGAATTATATCCCAAGCACCAACTCTCCCAGTACTCTTTGCTACCAGTAAAATGCTGCAGTGTGTCAGCCAGTCACAGTTCACAACTAGCACCTCCACACCAATGCACAACAGAACTGGAACCTGATGACCCTTTGGCATTCCAGCTCACAAAAACTGATTCCAGAAATAACTCAGCAAGGCCAAAGCTGTAAAAGAACACATTGCAATGAAGACAAGTGTTAGAAGAAAGATTGCTGATATATATTATTGAAGAGGTGTAATGCAGGGTGGACCAAGGTTGACCCAGATGGTTGATATACATCACTAAAGCTGGGGGGGAGAGAGACTGGACAGAGGTTGAACAAGATGGGCAGGGAATGAGCAAATGGAACCAGGTGGAGAAGAGTTCAAGGAGGATCAGTGATGGTTCTCCAGCAATACATAGATACAGAATTAATAGTACACACTACCGTATAAAAGATCTTAAAATGACAAAGTTAGAACAAACAATAAGAACTTTGGCATTTACAATTTGACCCTCACCAAATTTTTATCAGCACACCATAGAAAGTTTCCCATCTGGGCACTTCAACCCCTTGCATGGTAACTACTCTGCCCGTGACTGTAAGGAACTGCAGAGACCTTTGGATACAGATCAGCACATCACAGAAACCATTCTCCCCCCTAGACTTCCCAGTCCCTCGGTAAGCAGGCAGTGAAATCAAACATCCCCTCAACCTGGGACGTCCTCCCTCACCCACCCCAGTCAGGGAGAAGACACAACAGCCATAATGCTCAAGGACCGACGCGAGGAGCCTCAGGAATCGAGGCGAGTTGGGAGAAGTTAACGGGACTCAGTGGCCAACATCAGATTCCCCAACACAATATGGATGAAGCATCACCACACATCCCGGGAGCGTCAAACATACCACGTGATCGTGCGTCGCAAAGCGGAGGGCGGGGCAAATCTGCTGGAAGCAGCCTCACATGACCTGTTGGCGGGACTGCTATTTCAATTCTGCGGAAATATACAGCCTGGGCTCCTGGTTTGAATCGTTCAATGCAGATTAAGTGAAGTCTACACATTTTTGACGAGCCCAGATAACTGGGTACTAAATGAGTAATCGGCCCTCAGTTCCGGGCTCACGGCCAACATCGGATCTTCCCGCTCAGGATCTATACTCACCAATGGGAAAGTGATATCTTCGGCCCGCAAACAGTGACCCCGACGCCCGGGTCCCCAAGCGAGGAAGCGAGGACACTTTCCCGCACTCACAGACGATCCGCTTCAGCACTGGAGGAGAAAGGTAAACACCGCTCACTCGGAGACTGTGAGCATGCGCGAAGTGATTATTGCATCATCCGGAGGGCGGGGCCTCGGAAACAGACGCGCAGATGCTGCCCATCTGTGGTTAAGTGGGAGGGGCGAACAGGCTCACGTGACGTGTGTGTGTGCGTGTGTGTGTGTGTCTCTCTCTCTCTCCCTCTCTAACTCTCTCTCTCTTCCCCACCCCACCCCCAGCCCAGGCAGAGCATTCCAGCTACCCACCACTCTGTGGAAATAAACAAACTTGCCCCTCACATCTCCTCTCACCTTGAATGTATTAGACATTTCAATCCCCTGGAAAATTATATCATCTGTCCACTCTATCTATTCCTCTCGTAATCTTATAAACGTTCATCCAGTCTCACCCCAGCCTGCGCCGCTCTGTACAAAACAAAATAAGTGTGTCCAACCTCTCGTTATAGCTCATGCCCTCTAATCCAGGCAGTATCCTGGTAAACCTCCTCTGCGCCCTCTCCAAAGCCCCGACATCCTTCCGAGATTGGGGGCGACCAGAACTGTATGAAACACTCCAGATGTGGTCTAACTAGTTTTATAAAGCTGTGTTACAAACTGTAACGTTTTAGAAACGAACCAGCAGCAATAGAGATCACACTAGAGTCTGGTTTTGATGTTAAAATCGTTATCTTTATTAATACCTACTTATTACATAGTAACTTAACCGTATAAAGGAAAGTTAACAGTGTTATGTGTATATATGTGTAAATATAACTCTCAAACTATCGAGCCTGAGGGAACAAAGCTTAGAGTCTTGAGACGGTAAAGTAGGAAAGTTCAGTAATCCACGGAATAAATGATGGGAGAGAGATATTTGTAATCCAGGGTGAAACGTAGAGAAAAGGCCGTTACACCAAAATAACCGTCGTCGAAGTTCTTATTCGTTGAATCCGTCCACATACAAGTTATCAGCGAAAGTGACCTGTCACAGGAATACGGTTTTCCAGGGGTTACCACACAACATACTCAGGCAAGGGTTAACACTAGCGGTCCCCCAAGATATTCCAAAATCCACTCCTGTGGATATTATGAAGTGATAGCCACACACATTCGTTGTGGTTCCGTGTACCGATGATCAACCCATTCTTGTGGGCATAGGAGAGTTCCAAGCCTCAGCTGCGACAGACTGAAGCTATCAGCTTTTCCAGTCCCTCTCTCTCTCTCTTTAGACTGGCCGACTGCCTGTCTGCAGATCGCTCTGTCTCTCTTATGGTTAAATCCACAGTTAGCGCCGTCAGCCTGTGACTGACGTCATAGTCCCGCCTCCTCACTCCGGCGCTCTTAAAGACACAGTCACAGTCCGACCGCAGGCTCGCAACAGCCGCAACACAACTTCCCGACTTTTCAACTCAGTGCTTCAACTAATAAAGACAACCACGTCATTTGCCTTCTTAACCACCCGATCAATCTGTGCAGTCTCTTTCAGGGAGCGATGAACCTGGAGTCTAAGATCCCTCTGATCATCAACACTGTTCAGGGTTTCGCATTTCACAGTGCACTGTCTCATACATTCGACTGACCGAGCTGCCAAGATGATCATCACTAATTAAATCTCACTGAGATTTCTCAGATCCTGTTGAATTTATTGCCAAGTGCACAAGTACGGGAAGGTACAGGTACAGAGAAACACTGACTTGTGGCAGCATCACAGGCAAGTACATTCAGATAACACACAGAACACAAATTATACGATTCTCTGTCCGTCACAATCTATAAATATGTTTTATGTCATTAACAGTATATAAAATACATTGTGTCAGGATAAATATTAAAATGTGAATTTTGTGTCAATAACAAACTTGGAAATGTTGAATTTGGTCCCTGTTTCCATTCCTCCTGTAGTCCACAACCAGCTCCTTTGTTTTTGTCACCATGAGGGAGAGGTTGTGTTCTTCACACCACTGTGTTGGGGTGATGACTTCTTCTCTGTAGGCTGCTTCGTTGTTATTTGAGATTAGTCCAGTCAGTGTAGTGTCGTCAGCAAATGTAATTAGCAGATTGGAGCTGTGGGTGGCGACACAGTCATGGGAATACAGGGAGTAAAAGAGGGGGCCAAGGAGACAGCCTTGTGGGGTATGAGTGCTGAGGGTCAGAGAGACAGCGGTGAGGGAGTCCACTCTTACCACCTGCCGGCGATCTGACAGGAAGTCCAGGATCCAGTGACACAAGGCAGGGTGAAGGCCGAGGTCTCTGAGCTTCTTGTCGATACTTCACGCCTTCGTATGGCTACCGCTCTGCCCATGACTGCAAGGAACTGCAGAGAACTTTGGAGAGCAGAGAACATCAGAGAAACAAGCCTCCCCTCCATGGACTCTTCCTACACTTCCCCTGCATCGGAAAAACAGGCCGTGTACTCAAAGATCCTCACAACCTGGACATTCTTGCTGCATTCCTCCCCATTTTAATTGTGTGGAAATATTAGACAGACTGAGCTTCTGCTTTGGAACCTCAGAAGGAAACTTAACTGAACTATTGTCATTTCTGAGGAATGCAGGTAAATAGAAAAGGCTTCAATCTCACATTACGGTCTGCGGTAACTGGGATCAGGTGACCGGTGGTGGTTCTCCCATATCAATATCAGAATCAGGTTTAATAGCACTGGCATATGTCATGACATTCGTTATCTCTGCGGCAGCAGTAGAACCTGATTCATAACAATAGATTTTAATAACGATGAATTACAATAATGTACATATTAAATAGGTAAATTACGTAAGTGGTGCAAAACAAAAATGAAAAAAAATGTAATAAACTCTTTTAATTGTGTGGAAATTCTGGAGCAAAGCTTAACTAAACTGTACAAGTTTATGAGAAGCTCAGAAAAATAGGAAAGGCTAAATTCTCACATGAATGCTCTGTGTTAAATGTTTCACCAATATGGTGACTGAAGGCAGCTGCAGGTTCGTGAGGGACTGTTACTGTCAGAATCTGCAGTTATTGTGGCTGCTCATCGCACCCAGGACTGAACCCTGGTCACTTGAGCATTGGAGGAGTCTGTTCTGCTGATGTTAGCCTTAAACTGGACTGATGTTTAATATTGTGGATCTGTGAAAGATAAATCAGTTCTGTATCAAATCCCGTGTCTCAAGTACTTACTGTCTCTACCACACTCACAATGTACACTAGAGAGGCCAGTCGGCCCATCTGGTCCCTGCCCATGTTTCTGTTCCATATCAGTATATCAAAATCTATCCCTGCCGTTCCCCTCTCACTCTCCCTGTGATGACAGGTTGCAACTAGTCACCACTCCGTGGGATAGGAGATTTCCCTTGAATTTCAGAGAATCATAGAAATCTACAGCACATTACAGACCCTTTGGCTTAAAATGATGTGACAACCATGTAACTTACTCTAGAACCTGCCTAGAATTACCCTACCGCATAGCCCTCTATTTTCCTAAACTCCATGTACCTATCTAAGAGTCTCTTAAAAGACCCGATTGTATCCGCCTCTATCATCGTCGCAGGCAGTGCATTCCACACACACACCACACTTTGTTTAAAAAACGTAGCTCTGACATCTCCTCTGTACCTACCTCCAAGCACCTTAAGCCTATGCCCCCTCGTGTTAGCCGTTTCAGCCCTGGGAAGAAGCCTCTGGCTATCGACACGACCAATGCCTCCCATCATCCTACACACCTGCATGAATTTCCTGCATGCTTCTGTCCAGGCTGAATAACGCGATGAGCTCACTGTGGTTTTAACGTTCTTCGGGGCTCTGGACTAAGGTGGTTAAGCTCCTTCTTCCCTGATCTTTTCAATGTTTTGTGTCATTTTCACTCATTTCAAAGGTCTGTGCCTCAGACAGCTGGGTTGGTTGAATGAGCCTCTAAAGTCTGACAGCAGATGAGCGAGTGAATCTTCGATGGTGTAGAGTCAGAAACCAAAAAGTTAACAGCCTGAGTCAGGGCTTTGGGGCTCCAGGAAGAGATGGGAATTAAGAGTTTACAAGGACAAGGAGGAAGAGGAATCCAACCAGCAGAATATGGCTACAAATGAAAGATCAGAAACACTTTGAAACTGTTTGATTGAAAAAAAAGGTGGTTAATTTCAGCAAAATACTGGAGGAAATCAACAGATCAGGCAGCAAATGTGGAGAGGAATAAATAGACAACGTTTAGGCCGAGCCCCTTCAGCATGCCCAGACTGTGTACTACTCTGCTTAGTTGCTGCCTGAACTGCAGAGTTCCTCCAGCATTTTGTGTGTATTTGTTTACATTTCCATCAACAGTAGAATCTCTTGTGTTGTATATCTGCATTTGTAACAAGGTTCCACTTTGGCATTAGACACGCGGAAAGCTTGTTGACATTAAGTGTATTGCTTATGGGAGCTGCTTTCTGCATTAAAAGAGCTGCCGAGTTTTCTACACAAAAAAAAACTGAGGTATGGGCATGGAACCGGTGCTTGCAGAAACTTTTAATGGCACCGTGATTACCCAGAAAGCTCTGCGAGGAATTTTCGCCGTCGATGAAACACCGATCGAATGCACAGGCTGTTCCCGAATATCGCGCATGCGCGCGGTACACAAAGGCCTTGAGGAATCGGCACCAGGTAAGAGATATTCCCCGGCTGCGGGTGGGGGTTTTCAACACCGAATTCGGGACAATTGCTGTGAGCTCCGGACACCGTGGGCCGTAATCCCGGGGTAGTCCTGCTCTCTTCCCTCTCTCTCAGCCCCACGATCTGTACACGGGCCCCGGGGAGCTTCCGGCTGATGAGGGAATGGGAACCGGTGGATCTCTCAGACAGAGCTGAGCTCCAGCTGTCTAAATGCAAGGATTAGGAACTCGGAGAAAGGGGACAAAATCTTTTACATCAGCTGTTGAGAAAATCACCTTCCTTCTCCCTCCAATCACAAACAAGAGAAAATCTGCAGATATTGAAAATCCAAGCAACACACACAAAATGCTGGAGCAACTCAGCATTAGTACACTTTTCCATAGATGCTGCCTGGCCTGCTGATTTCCTCCAGCATTTTGTGTGTGTTGCTTGTTCTACCTCCTCTTGTTCTGGACCTTTCTACCCGTGGGAACATGTTTTGACCCATTCTCTCTGGGTACATAATGATATCAAACACCTTTGTCCTGAGCAACAAGTAGCTTTCACATCACAAATGTGCCAGACTCCAATGAGACAGACTACTGCCCTTCTCTTCATATTCATTGGCCGTCAGTCACCTGGGGGAGGGTTCAGGGGAAATATTTATGTACAATACAGAAACTGGTATTACCTGTATGTATTGTGGCGATGCAAAAGTTGCTGGAGAATTTGCAAGTGGGAGGAAGTGGAGTAATATTTGGAAATCTGACTTTTTAAAGCATCATTTAGCGAGCAAATCAGATATGGACGGTGTGCAAAAGGTCTGGCGAGAAAATCCTTCATAACCCTCTACAGGCCTGCTATATAGGTTGTGTGAGAGTGCAGATGAACTCGATGAAACCCAGAGGAGATCAAAGTTCTCATTTGCTAGCTGTTAAAATAAATACCTCTCTCTTTAAAGTTCAGTGTGAACATGTTGTTGTCAATGGGTAAAAACTGCACAGGCAAGATTTTTTGGCACACCGGTCATTACAAATTAGATGGGACATTGGTGGGAAGGTGAGGAGACTTCCAGTGTCCTTGACACCCTCACCTGCTAGGTATGCATCCAGCTGCAGCTTGTAACCTCGCACGTTAGGGAGTTGGAGCTGGAAATGGTTGAATTCCAGATTATCCAGGAGTTGGTGAGGGTGATAGATATGACATGAAGAGAGGTGAATTCTCACCCACAGGAATCTGGGTGAGAGTCAGGAAGGCGAATGAGGTTAATTAGCCATTGCAGAGTACTCTTGTTGCCATCCCACACAACAACACTTTAGAAACTGTTGGGGGGGGGGGATAACTTGGCAGGGGAGTGTCAAAGAGCTGATAGGGGATTTGTTAGCAGAGATCAAATATCCTAGTGGTAAGGCTTGCTAGTGCTAGTGTGTGGTGGGGGAGGGGTGATGGTGGTTAAACTAAATTTGCAGAGGGGATTGGAGTCAGAATGCCAGAACAGATGGTGGAGAGGGTGAATTGAAATGACATGCATCTTTAATTAACATGAGGAGTAGAAATCTTTACATTACTTCTCTATCTAAATGTGCAATGTGTAATTTCTAGTAATTTATAATAAATAGTACATAGGACAGTCATTAAAACATAGAAATACAATTGCATCAGTATGAATTAATCAGTCTGACGACCTGGTGGAATGAGCTGTCCCGGAGCCTGTCGGGCCTGGCTTTTATGCTGTGGTACCGTTTCCTGGATGGTAGCAGCTGGAACAGTTTGTGGTTGGGGTGACTCAGGTCCCCAATAATCCTTCGGGCTTTTTTACGCACCTGACTCTGTAAATGTCCTGAATAGTGGAAAGTTCACGTCTACAGATGCGCTGGGCTGTCCGCACCACTCTCTGCAGAGTCCTGCGATTGAGGGAAGTACAGTTCCCATACCAGGCAGTGATGCAGCCAGTCAGGATGCTCTCAATTGTGCCCCGGTAGAAAGATCTTCCATACCAAACTTCATCAAGCATCTGAGGTGGAAGAGGCGCACAGCCACATGACACACAGCCAGGATGTACAGACCACATGAGTTCCTTGGTGATGTTTATGCCGAGGAACTTAAAGCTGTTCACCCTGTCAACCCCAGATCGATTGATGTCAATAGGGGTCAGCCTGTCTCCATTCCTCCTGTCATCCACAATCAGTTCCTTTGTTTTTGTGACATTGAGGGAGAGGGTGCTTTCTTTACACCCAGACAGATGTTGTTCAGACAAAGTCAGCAATCAAATGGTTGAGCATGGTGTGATGAATGTGCTGAGCTGTGTATATCACAATGCAGGAAACGTCATAGGAAAGCCAGATGAGCTCAGGACAGGGAATCATGATATCGTAGCCATTACTGGGACTTGGTTGCACCCAACAGTCTGAGGGATTTAGAGGAACACATTTCTAGAGAGATTACACCCCATGCCAAGAAACAAAGGTGGATTCAGTAAGTGATTATAACTTTCCATATGTTGACTGGGACTCCCATACTTAAAAGGACTAGATGGGGTAGAGTTTGTCAAATGTGCCCCTAATTAGGGCTGGTGACAGAAATTAGTGATTATAATGCTATTAGATCTAAAGTAATTATGGAAAAAGAGAGGTCTAGACCATGAGTTGAGATTCTAAATTGGAGAAAGGTTAATTTTGATGGTATCAGAAAGGATCTAGAGGAACAGATTTGTCGAGAGATTGCAGAATATGCCAAGAAAAAAATATTGATATAGTAAGCAATTTTAACTTTCCAAATATTGACTGGGTCTCCCATACTGTCAAAGGTCTAGCTGGGGTAGAGTTTGTCAATTGTGTCCTCAATCAGCATGTAGAGTTCCCAATGTAGAAGTGTGCAATAAGCTGTTAGGAAATGATCCAGGGCTGGTGATGGAAATTAGTGTATGGAAACACTTTGTATCTAGTGATCATAATGCCATGAGATTTAAAGTAAATATGGAAAAAGAGAAGTCAGGACGACGGGTTGAGATTGTAAATTGGAGAAAGGTCAATTTTAATGGTATCAGAAAGGATCTGACAAGTGTGGTTTGTGACAGGCTGTTTTCTGGCAAAGGAGTACTTGGTAAGTGGGAATTCTTCAGAAGTGCAATCTTGAATGTGCAGAGTTTGTGTGTGCCTGCCAAATTAAAAGTTGAAAGGTCACTGGTGCAGGGGTCCCTGATTTTCAAGAGATATTGAGGCCCCGGATATTTTGTTCCTCTAAATGCCTCAGACTTTTGGGTGCAACCAAGAAACATTAATGGTTACAAATCATAATTCAATGCCCTGAGCATATCTCATTTTTTTTTTTTAGTTGTCTTCTGTAAGTTTTAAAAAACTTTGCAATAGTTTTTGTTCTATTATTTGCCCTCTCTTTGGCTTTTATGTTGGCTTTGGCTTCTCATTTCAGCCATGGTTGTGTCCTCCTGCCTTTACAATGCTTCCATTTCTTTGGGATGTATCTATCACTCAGCTCCCGAATTGCTCCCAGAATCTCCAGCCATTGCTGCTCTGTTGTCATTCCTACCAGTTTCCCCTGACAATCAAGTTTGGCCAGCTTCTCTGTCATGGGGACATGGAGAAGTTCCATGGAACAGGCCATTCGGCCCATTTAGACAATGCCAAAAATACTTAAACTCTAATGCAATGTCCTACACTGGGACCACAGCCCTCCATACCCCTACCATCCAGGTACCTATCCAAACTTCTCTTAAATGGTGAAATCGAGCTGGCATGAATCACTTGTGCTGGCATCTCATTCCACACTGTCACGAGCATTTCAGTGAAGAGTTTTTCCACATGTTCCCCTTGACTTTTCACCTTCCTCACTTACCCATGACCTCCAGTTGTTGTCCCACCCAACCTCAGTGGAAAAAGCCTGCTGCATTTACCCTATCTCTACCTTCATAATTGTGTATACTTCCAACAAATCCTCAGAGCAATGTATAATTTCCTTGTTTATGTTTAGAGCGTTTTTTACGTGTGTAAGATGATGAGGGGTATTGATCATGTGGATAGCCAGAGGCTTTTTCCCAGTGCTGAAATGGCTAACGCGATGGGGCACAGTGTTAAGGTGCTTGAAAATATGTACCAATGGGATGTCAGGGGTAAGTTTTGCACACAGAGAGTAGTGGATGCATGGAATGCACGGCCAGCAGCGGTGGTAGAGGCAGATACAATAGGGTCTTTTAAGAGACTCGGATAGGTACATGGAGCTTAGAAAAATAGAGGGCTATGATTTAGGGAAATTCCAGGCAGTTTCTAGAGTAGGTATCAGGATTGGCAGAACATTGTGGGCCGAAGGGCCTACAATATGTTGTAGATTTCTCATTCCTATGTTAAACAGCAAAACAACATTGGCTGTTCTCCAATCCTCTGGTACCTCCCCCTATCACTAAGGATGATTTAATTATCTCTGCTAGGGCCTCAACAATTTCTGCACTTACCTCCTGTCGAGACCAAGGGAGCACCTTGTCATGCCCTGGAGATTTATCCACCCTAATCTGCCTCAGGATAGCAAGCATCTCCTCTTTTAATCTGTACAGGGTCCATGATGTTAATGCCATTGCCCACACTTCCATAGACTCTGTGTCCATCTCCTGGGTAAATAGAGATGATCTTCCCCGTCTGCATTGGTTCCAAACATGGATTACCATTCTGGTCTTCCAGAGGACCAACTTTGTCCCTTGCAATACTTTTACTCTTAATCTATCTCTCGAATCACTTAGGATTATCCTTCATCTTTCCCGTGAGGGCAACCTCATGCCTTCTTTCAGCCATCCTGATTTACTTCTTCTTTGTTCTCTTGCATTTATTCTTCATAAGAACCTACCCGCTATCCCTATTATGTAACTCCCTCCATTTTGTGCTCAATACCAATGTCTCAATATCTCTTGGAAACCAAGGTTCCCTATAGTTTCTATCTTTACCTTTTATTCTGACAAGCACATACCCGCTTTGTACTTACAAAATATTGCTTTGAAGGCCTCAATTTACGAAGCACACCTTTGCCGTAAAGCAGCCTGTCCCAGTCCACAGTTGCCAGATCCTAGTGTCATAATTCAGATCCATACCCTGAACACATCCACCTTTCCTACGATGCTCCTTGTATTGAAATATATAGGGCTCAGCATATTCACTGCACCATGCTCAACTTTTTCATTCCTGACTTTGTCTGAGGTCTGAACAACATCTGTTTCCACAACCCCTCCATTATCTGTTCTGTTATCCAGGCTCCCATTCACCCTGCAACTTCAGTTTAAACACCACCCTACCCCCAACTCCCACCATACAACTCTGTCACCCCTTTGGCTTTCATCTCCCAGATCAATAAAAAGGAGGTGCATACCAGGTACAGGCAGATAGGAACAAATGGGGTACTTATGAAATACAGGAAATTCAAGTTAAAATAAAAGAAGGCATGAGGTTGCCCCAGCAGACAAGATTTAGGAGACTCCTCAGTGATTCTGCAGACATGTTAAGAGCAAAAAGATTGCAAGGGGAAAATTAATCCTCTGGAAGATCAGAATGATAATCCATATGAGGAGACCAAGTAGATGGGGGAGATAGTTTTTTTGCATCCGTATTTACACAGGAGTTGGACACAGTCTATAGAAGTGAGGCAAAGCAGCATCGACTTCATGAACCCTGTACAGATTACAGAGGTGGAGGTGTTTGCTGTCTTAAGGCAAATTACCATGGATAAATCCCCAGGGTCTGATAAGTTGTTCCCTGGGACCCTGCGGAAGACAAGTGCAGAAATTATCAGGGCCCAAGCACAAATATTTAAATCATCCTCAGTGTCAGGTGAGGTACCGGAGGACTGGGGGACAGCCAATGTTGTTCCACTGTTCAAGAAAGGCTCTAAAAATAAACTAAGAAATTGTATGATGGCGAGCTTGACATCAGTAGAGGGAAAGTTATTGGAATGTATGTGCAGGAACCGGATATATAAGTATTTGGATAGATGTGGACTGATTAAGGATAGACAGCATGGCTTTGTGCACGGTAGGTCATGTCTAACAAATCTTATAGAATCTCTCGAGGAAGTTATCAGGAAAGTGGATGAAGGCAAGGCAGTGGATGTTGTCTACATGGACCTTAGCAAGGCACTTGACAGAGTCTCATATGGGAGGTTGCTCAAGAAGGTTCAGTCACTCAGCATTCAAGATGATATAGTAAACTGGATGAGACACTGTCTTTGGGAGAAGCCAGACTGTGGTAGCAGATGGTTGTCTCTCTGACTGGAAGCCTGTGACTAGTGGTGTGCAATAGCGATCAGTTGGATCTGTTGTTGTTTGTCATCTATATCAATAATCTGCATGATAGTGTGGTTAACTGGATCAGCAAAGTTGTGGATGACACCAAGATTGGTGGTGTAGTGGACAACGAGGAAGACTATCATGGCTTGCACTGCTATCTGGACCAGCTGAGAAAATGGTTTGAGAAATGAAAATGGAATTTAATGCAGACAAGTGTGAGTATTGCACTTTGGTATGATCTACCAAGGGAGGTCTTTCACAGTGACTGGTCGGGCACGGAGGAATGTTGTAGTAGAAAGGGACCTGTGAATACAAGTCCTTAATTCACTGAAAGTGGTATCACAGTTAGATAGGGACGGAAAGAAGGATTTCAGCCCATTGGCCTTCATGAACCAAAGTACTGACAAAAATAGATGGATGTTATGTTGATTTATAGAAGACATCGGTGAGGCTGAATTTGGAGTATTGTGTGCGGTTTTGGTCACCTACCTGCAGGAAAGATGTAAAAGAGGTTGAAAGAGTTCAGAGGAAATTCACAAGGATGTTGCCAGGTCTGTAGGACTTGGGTTATAAAAAAAGATTGAACAGGTCAGGACTTTATTCCTTGGAACATAGAAGATTGAGGGGAGATTTGATTGTGATGGAGGGGCATAGATAGGGTAAATGCAAGCTGGCTTTCTCCACTGAGATTGGGTGGGACTACAACCAGAGACCATGGGTTAAGGGTGAAAGGTGAAACATTAAGGGGAACATGAGGGGAAACTTCTTCACACAGATGGTTATCCAGATGTGGAATGAGCAGCCAGCACAAGTGGTGCATGCGAGCATGATTTCAACATTTAAGAGGTGTGTATGGGTACCTGGATGGTAGAGGAATGGGAGTAGACAGTTTAAATTGTTCAACGCAAACTAGGTGGCCCAAAGGGTCTATGTTGTAACTTTCTATGACTGTGACAAGAACCTGAAATATTACAAAAAATCACCCTAAGTACTTTTAACAGCTGTGCAGACCAACCATTCATCTCGGCAGGAAGTTTTTATATGGCGTTAAAACTGTGGCGCTTTAAGTTAATAATACATAAAAGAAAATCCCAGCTGCACGTCATGAAAGACTATTTGCGTGATAATGTTTCAGTTACTGTGGGGCCAGGCACTCATGCAGCTCAGTAGGAACAGGGAATAATACCAATGGAGAGAGTCAAACTGAGCCAAGGCATGAATTGGAGATGGCAGAAATGCCCCATTCTTATAGAGACAGGAAGAGCGTCAGGGAATTGATGGTCATTCCAGATACCAGCATTGTGCCCAGACAGAAGATGATTTCTCTGTCCAACTTGGGTTCAACCTCACTGTAACAGTGTGATACCAGATCAAACCGTGGCAACTCAAGTGATCTCATCTGAAATGTTGTCCTTCACCCATTGATGGAATTTGTAAATCTTTTTACAGGTTAAAAACGAGAAGGAATTTGCTCCAGGATTCTCAAACACGGCATGCCAGTTTTGCTGCCTCTGTCTAGGTATTTAAGAAGTGGAGCAAGGGATTCAAACAACCATCCTTCTTGCTCAGACTGCGGGGAGGGATTCACTCAGTCATTTGACCAACTGGCATGCCCAACATTTGACAGAGGGGAAAGACCGTTCACCTGCTCAGACAGTGGGAATGGATTCACTCGGTCATCTCAATTGAAGGTACATCAGCAGGTTCACACTGGCCAAGGCCATTCACCTGTTCTGTGTGTGAGAAAGGTTTCAGTCGGTCTTCCCACCTGTGGACACACCAGTCAGTACAGACCGGGCAGAGGCTTGTCATATGCTGAATTTCTGGGAAAGGAATTCACTCAGTCATCTGACCTAGTGGCTCACCAGTGAGTTCACACCGGGGAGTGGATGTTCAGCTGCTCAGACTCTGGGAAGGGATTCACTTGGTCATCTAACATAATGGCTCACCAGCGAGTTCACACCAGGGAGCAGCCGTTCACCTGCTCGGACTGTGGGAAGGGATTCACTTTGTCATTTAAGCTACTGACACACCAGTCAGTTCACACAGGAGAGAAGCCGTTCACCTGCTCAGTCTGTGGGAAGGGATTCACTCGGTCATACAACCTGCAGAGTCATCAGCGAGTTCACACAGGGGAGAAGCCGTACACCTGCTCAGAATGTGGGAAGAGATTCACTCAGTCATTCTACCTACAGAGACACCTGCAAATTCACACTGGGGAGAAGCTGTTCACCTGCTCAGTCTGTGAGAAGAGATTCACTCACCCTTTCACCCTACAAAGACACCAGCGAGTTCACACTGGGGAGAAGCCGTTCACCTGCTCAGTCTGTGAGAAGAGATTTACTCACTGTTTCACCCTACAGAGACACCAGCGAGTTCACATTGGGGAGAAGCCGTTCACCTGCTCAGTCTGTGGGAAGAGATTCACTGATTCATCCACCCTACAGAGTCACCATCGAGTTCACACTGGGGAGAAGCCGTTCACCTGCTCAGAATGTGGGAAGGGATTCACTCAGTCATCCAACCTACAGAGTCATCAGCGAGTTCACACTGGGGAGAAGCCATTTACCTGCTCAGAATGTGGGAAGGGATTCACTCAGTTACACAACCTACAGAGTCATCAGCGAGTTCACACTGGGGAGAAGCCGTTCACATGCCCAGACTGTGGGAAGGGATTCACTCGGTCATCCCAACTATTGTCACACCGGTCAGTTCACACTGGAGAGAAGCCATTCTCCTGCTCAGAATGTGGGAAGGGATTCACTCAGTCATCCCAACTACTGGCACACCAGTCAGTTCACATTGGAGAAAGGCCATTCACCTGCTCAGTCTGTGGGAAGGGATTCACTCAGTCATCCCACCTACAGAGTCATCACCGAGTTCACACAGGGGAGAGGCCATTCACCTGCTCAGTCTGTGGGAAGAGATTCACTGCGTCATCCCAACTGAAGGTACATCAGCGGGTTCACACTGGGGAGAAGCCGTTCACCTGCTCAGTCTGTGGGAAGGGATTCTCTCAGTCATCCCAACTACAGACTCATCAGCGAGTTCACACTGGGGAGAGGCCATTCACCTGCTCAGTCTGTGGGAAGAGGTTCACTCAGTCATCCCAACTACAGATTCATCAGCGAGTTCATACTGGGGAGAAGCCGTTCACCTGCTCAGAATGTGGGAAACGATTCACTCAGTCATCCCAACTACTGGCACATCAGTCAGTTCACAGTGAGGAGTGGTCTTTCACCTGCTCAGAATGTGGGAAGGGATTCACTCAGTCATCCCAACTACTAGCACACCAGTCAGTTCACACTGGAGAGTGGCCACTCACCTGCTCAGACTGTGGGAAGGGATTCACTCGGTCATCCAACCTACTGGCACACCAGTCAGTTCACACAGGGGAGAGGCCATTCAGCTGCTCAGAATGTGGGAAAGGATTCACTCATTTATCCAAGCTACTGGCACACCAGTCAGTTCACACCGGGGACAGGCCATTCACGTGCTCGGTCTGTGAGAAGAGATTCACTCAGTCATCCTACCTACAGAGACATCTGCGAGTTCACACTGGGGAGAAGCCATTCAACTGCTCAGAATGTGGGAAGAGATTCACTCACTCTTCCACCCTACAGAGACATCAGCAGGTTCACACCGGGAAGAAGCCATTCACCTGCTCAGAATGTGGGAAAGGATTCACTCAGTCATCCCAACTACTGGCACACCAGTCAGTTCACAATGGGGAGTGGTCGTTGTTATGAATCCCTGGGTTTCCTTTGCTGTGGACTGTCATCTTAAGAGAGAGAGAGAGAGAGAGATATTAAGGCGAATCAGTCTGACTTACGGCTTGTTTACATCGCTCGCAGCTTGTTTAGTTTTAACTGAGGACACAGACACTCAGAGTCAGACAGAGATGAAGGAGAAAAAAATGGAAGGATCGACATAAGGGAACTAGTGGCCAAGGGTCACTGTTTAGAACTTTCCAATGCCCACAAGGGTGGGTTAATTATCGATTCAGCGAACGTTGAATGTGTGGTTGTCACCTCATTTGATCCATAGGAGTGGATCGGATTTGGGGTATCCTGTGAAGACCACACCCTTGCCTAGGTGTGGTGTGGTAATTCACTTGAAGACGATACGCCTTGTGACAAGTCACTTTTGGAGATAATTCGTATGTCGATTTGGAACGACAACGGATAAAATCTACAGCAGCTGTTCTCCACTTTTACCACCATGAACCTGTGGAATTCGACATAATTGCCTTCTCTCGATATTTACCCTGGATTACAAATATCTCTCTCTCATCATCTATTCTGTGGATGAACAGAACTTTCATACTTTACCATCTCAAGACTCTTAAGCCTTGTTTCCCCAGAGCTCAATAGTTTGGGAGTTATATTTACACACATATATACACGTAACACTGTTAACTATTGTTATCTTGCTTAAGTTACTATATTATAAGTCAATACTAATAAAGATAGCAGTTTTCACCTTAAAACCAGATGTAGTCTATTGTTGCTGGTTCATTTCTAAAGCGTTACAATTCATAACAAAATTGGGGCCTGCATCCAGGATATGAACAAATTTGGTGGTGTATTGATTGATTAATTATCAGTTTCATTGGGGAAATCTGTTTAGATTTATTTGTGTGTGGAAAATCAGCAGCAATGGATGTTGATAGATTTCTGGAACCACCAACATCTGAGGCATTAGAGGACGTCAGTAGCATTGAGTTGTTGAGTACTGCTAAAAGG
This sequence comes from Mobula birostris, assembly GCF_030028105.1. Classification (NCBI taxonomy): domain Eukaryota; kingdom Metazoa; phylum Chordata; class Chondrichthyes; order Myliobatiformes; family Myliobatidae; genus Mobula; species Mobula birostris. Next base: position 71,193,095 of record NC_092382.1, read on the forward strand.
TTCAAACTTGTTCCGGTGAAATCAACAATGAGGAGGGCATAGATGCAGAAGATAATAGCTGAGCATTATGTATCTGAGGGTGTGTTTAAACCGGAGGAGTTGGAGGTGTTTCATGAAAGTAAACCTAGTGAGCTTGAGCTCCCGTACAAGTTAGAAAAGTTAAAGATGGAGGCTGCGGAAAGGCAGAGGCAGTTTGAGGCTAGAGAGGCAGGAAAACAGAGGGAGGAAGCAGAAAGACAGAGGCTGTTTGAGCTGGAAAAGATAGAGAGATTGCTGCAAAGGGGTCTAGTGTTAGACTCTAGTGATAAGTTTGAGGCCAGTCAGGAAGTTAAATTGGTACAGTACCTCCATTTGACGAGGCAGAGGTTGATAAATACTTTCAGCATTTTGAGAGGGTTGCTCAGAGTTTAAAGTGGCTAAAAGAGGCTTGGCCTATTCTCTCACAAAGTGTAATTAAGGAGAAGGCTCAGCAACCCTATTCTGCTTTGACAGTTGATGAAGCAGCTGATTATGACATTGTGAATGAGGCTGTGCTCAGAGCTTACGAGTTGGTCCCAGAAGCATACAGGCAAAATTTAGACATTTGAGGGAATCTGTAAACCACACTTATATATAGAATTTGCTTATGAGAAGTTTGTGTGTTTTGACCACTGGTGCACATCTAAAAATGTAAATGATGTTTTTAACAGCTTGAAAGAGTTGGTTTTAATTGAAGAATTCAAAAGGTGCATCCCTGATGACATAAAGACATACTTAGATGAAAAGGATGCTGCCACTTTGCAGGAGTCTGCTAGATTAGCAGATGAGTTTTCTTTAACTCATAAGGTTAAATTTACCCTGAGTAAAAGCTTCCGAAACAGTATCAGGGATAACCAGGGTAAACTGGAAATTAAAGCTGGGACTAGTGACAAGAGTAAGGATGAAGGGAAGCAGTTGAAGGAGAAATATTGTGGTCTTACTATTTACTTGCTACTATTGTAAGAAGGCTGGTCATATGATGCTAATTGTTCCATCCTGAAGAAGAAAAAGGAAAAGGAGGCAGCCCCAAATGCCTGTGATCAGCAAGTTGAAGCACTGATAAATCCGCAGGGTTCTGAACATTCTCTTGAGGCTCAGTTAAGGACTGAGAGGTCTGACCGAGTTGAGAGGGATTCGATCGTTTTATGTCAGATGGGTTTGTATTAGTGAAGGAAGGGTCAGCCCTGGTACCAGTGAAAATTCTTTGAGATACTGGGGCTTCTCAGTCACTTATATTAGACAGCGTTCTAAAGTTTGGTGATGAGACTGACATTGGTGAGGTAAATCTTATTAAGGGTATTGGGGGCAGCATGGTTTCTGTGCCATTGCACAGGGTAACTTTACAGTCAGGGTTGGTTTCGGGACCTGTTAAGATCGGATTATGCTCCAGTTTACCAGTGGAAGATGTTACAAACGTTTGTACTTTGCTGTTAGGGAATGACCGGGCAGATGGTAAAGTTGTTCCTGCAGTGCAGTTGACAACTAAGCCAACCACTGACGATCCACAGATGGATTTTAACATTTATCCTTCCTGCGCAGTATCTCCAAGTATGGCTAAAATGTCTGCCAATGCAGAGAGTTCTGTGCAGCATGATTCTGATACCCATGATAGCCAAAATCGGGATTCAGGTTGTGATGAGTTGTCAGGGACATTTTCTGCCTTCACTGTTTCAACAGGATTCAGGTATGTCTGATGAGAAAGATTTATCCCTGTGTAGGAGGGAGTTTATAGCAGAACGGAACCGAGACCCTGAGATTGAAGCTTTAAAAGAAACAGCTCTCTCAGATGATGAGATTAAGAAAGTGCCAGTAGGATATTATCTCAAGGATGGAGTGTTAATGAGGAAGCGGAGACCACCTGCTATACCTGCGAGTGAGGAATGGGCAGTTGTTCACCAAGTTGTAGTTCCTGAAGTTCATAGGACTGAAAGTTTAACTTTGGCCCACAGTATGACCTCAGGTGGCCATTTTGGAGTGAATAAAACTGTAAACAGGATTATGAAAGATTTTGACTGGCCTAATTTGAGGAAAGATGTTGTGACCTTTTGCAGAACCTGTCACACTTATCAATTTGTGGATAAACCTAATCAGGTCACCCCAGTGGCCCCACTCCGGCCTATACCTGCATTCGGTGAACCCTTTTCCAAAGTTATAGTGGATTGTGTTGGCCCATTGCCAAAGACTAAAGCTGCCCATCAGTGTTTGCTCACTATTATGTGTACTGCATCCAGATTCCCAGAAGCAATAACTCTCAGAAATATTAAAGCTAAAACTGTGGCGAAGACTCTGAACAGGTTTTTTACTTTATTTGGTTTACCTAAAGAAATCCAGTCTGATCAAGGAAGTAATATTACATCTGGATTGTTTCAGCAGGTCGTTTATAAACTCGGAGCTAAACAAATTACATCGTCTGCATACCACCCGGAATCACAAGGGGCTTTAGAAAGATTTTATTCTACCCTCTAAACAATGATTAAGACATACCATATTGAAAATGGAAAAGAATGGGATGAAGGAATACATTTGCTTTTGTTTGCAGTAAGAGTGTCAGTACAGGAGTCACTGGGTTTTAATCCATTTGAAATTGTATTTGGTCATAGAATGAGGGGACCTTTGAATTTGATAAAGGAACAGTGGATTGATGGGTATGTACATGTTAACTTGTTGGACTTGTTTTGAGTTTCAAAAATAAACTACAGCAAGCCTGTAGTCTAGCAAGACAAAACTTAAAGATTTCTCAAAACAAAATGAAGTGTTGGTTTAATAAGTGGACTTGTGAAAGAAAATGTTAGGGTGGGGGATAAGGTGCTTCCCTATTTCCAATGTTGAAAAATCCACTTCAGGCAAAATTCAATGGACCATATGAAATAGTCTCTCAAATTAATGATGTAAATTATGTTATTAAAACACCCAACCAATGTAAACCAACATAGGTGGCACACATAAATATGATAAAGCCTTATTTTGACAAGCAGGCACCATCTGTGAGTGTTGTTGTCAAAACATATGAATCTGGCAACCCTGAGAATGAAACAATTGACTCGTCTGAGACTTTTCACAAGCCAAACGTGGTCCCAGTTAGGGTAATGAACTTGGTTGTTCTGGAAAACATTGATAACAAGTTGGCTCATCTGCAGCCAAAGCAACAGCAACAGCTGAAGGAATTAATTCTGAAGTCCTGATGTTCCCAAGGAAACCATGGTGGCAGTACATGACCTAGATATTGGTCAAGCCAAACTGATTAAACAATGCCCATATCACATGAACGTAGAAACGTGTAAATTGGCTGAGCAAGAAATTGAATATATGCTGAAAAATTATATTATTAGGCCTTCAAAATCAAATTGGAGCTCACCCTGCGTTATTGTGCCCAAACCTGATGGTAGTGTTAAATTTTTCACTGATTATAGGAAGGTAAATGCAGTAACAAAAACAGATGCCTATCCTATCCTTCGGGTGATGATTGCATCGATAAGATTGGAAAAGCTAAATTTCTTACAAAGGTTGATCTGTTGAAAGGATATTGGCGTGTTCCATTGACGGACAGAGGTAGAGAAATTTCTGCATTTGTGACACCTTCTGGGTGGTATGAATACAATGTTTTGCCGATTGGAATGAAAAATGCTCCAGGAACATTCCAGAGAATGATTGATTCTGTAATTTGAGGGTTAGAACACACAGGTGCCTATATTAATGACTTAGTCACAGGGAGTGACACTTGGGAAGAGCATATCTCTGCAGTAGAAAAGCTGTTTGACAGGCTTTCCCAGGCCAGCCTTACAGTTAACTTTAGCTGAGAGTGAATTTGGCAATGCCACTGTGACCTACCTTGGCTATGTAGTAGGTCAAGTCAAGTTGGCACCTGTTTAGGCAATTTCTGAAGTTCCTATTCCAACTGATAAGAAGGCTCTTAGGTGGTTTCTGGGAATGGTTGGATAATATCGTAAGTTTTGTAAGAACTTTGCTGATATTGCTCTTACTCTGACTAATCTCCTGAAGAAGGGTGAAAAGTTTGTCTGGACCGAACCCTGTCAGGATGCATTTGATCAATTGAATGTTATTATTTGAGATGAGGCCAATCAATGTAGTGTCTTCAGCAAATGTATTTAGCAGATTGGAGCTGTGGGTGGCGACACAAGTCATGGGTGCACAGAGAGTAAAGGAGGGGGCCAAGGAGACAACCCTGTGGGGTATGTGTCCTGAAGGTGAGAGAGACAGAAGTGAGGGAGCCCACTCTTACCACCTGCCGGCGATCTGACAGGAAGTCCAGGATCCAGCTACACAAGGCAGGGTGAAGGCCGAGGTCTCTGAGCTTCTTGTCGATACTTCACGCCTTCGTATGGCTACTGCTCTGCCCATGACTGCAAGGAACTGCAGAGAACTTTGGGGAACAGAGAACATGAGATAAACAAGCCTCCCCTCCATGGACTCTTCCTACACTTCCCCTGTGTCGGAAAAGCAGGCTGGGTACTCAAAGATCCTCACAACCCGGACATTCTTGCTGCAAACCCGCTCCCCCATCAGGGAAGAGATACAAAAGCCTTACAGCGCGTACCACCAGGCTCAAGGACGGCTTCCTGTCTGTGGTTATAAGCCGGATGAATGATAAAATGGACTCAACCCTACAATGTAAATCAATGCATGACCCTGCACCATGTCTATCTGCACTGCACTTTCTCTGCAGCCATAATGCTTTCTTACAGTTATTGTTTTGTCGTATAACAGTTCAATGTACTATCGTAATGTACTGATCTGTGTGGATGGTACGTCAGGCAAGATTTTCACTGTAGCTCAGTATGTGATGATAATAAACAAATTCCCCATTTTAATTGTGTGGAAATATTAGATAGACTGAGCTTCTGCTTTGGAGCCAGAAAAGGAAACTTAACTGTTGTCATTTCTGAGGAATGCAGATAAATAGAAAAGGCTTCAATCTCTCATTACGATCTGCAGTAACTGGGATCAGGTGACCGGTGGTGGGTCTCCCAGAACAATTATCAGAATCAGGTTTAATAGCACCGGCATTTGTCATGAAATTCATTGTCTCTGCAGCAGCAATAGAACCTCATTCTTAACAATAGATTTTAACAATTGTGATTTAAAATAAGAATATACATATTAAATAGTTCAATTATATAAGTAGTACAAAATAAAAATTTAAAAAATGTAATAAACTAGTTTAATTGTGTGGAACTATTTGACGGACTGGGTTGTTGCTTTGGAAATTCTGGAGTGAAGCTGAAGTTAACTGTACTAAACTATAACTAAACTTATGAGAAGCTCAGATAAATACAAAAGGATAAATTCTCCTATTAATGGGTCACACACCCATAAAAATTGGCTGCACTTCAGCAGGTAAAAACAGTGGAATGAAACATGATGAAAATATTGCAGAAAAAGTCATTGTCCACCCACAATGCGAGGACGTAACAGATCCGGATCTCACTGCCTTGTCTGAACAGGCGAAAGATGAAGCTACACGGACACATAGAGCAGTGACCGGAAGATGCTGCAGATCTGCGGGAAAAAGTGAACAGGAAATGGGATCAGGTGACGGGTGGAGGGTCTCCCACCTGAGCCGGTGACTTTGCTCCTCGCCCCTCACATGCTGCCCGACCCATTTCATTTAATTTCATTTAAATCAGTCCATGTTTATAAACACTAATTTCTATTCACATTCCTCCGGCCTCACTGGACAGCAACACTGAAACAGCAACACTGAAACAGCAGGAGGTGGCCATTCAGCCCCTCTAACCATCAACAAGATGACGGCTGCTCTCCCATCTCAGCCACATGTTTCTGCCTGATCCTCATTTCCTCGATCCCTCCGGTCTCCACACATCTGCCGGCCTCTGTTTTATGTGAGGACAATCACTGAGTCTTCACCACCCTCTGTGGTGGGGATTTACAGACATTCACCACCCTCGGAGTGGAGACATTTCCCCTCATCTCAGTCCCAGACAGTCCACCTGCTTTTTCAGAGACTGGGATCCCTGGTTCAACCGGTAATGATGTTGTGCATTTCAATGTGTTCACCTCTCAGTCCTCGATTCTCTAAATGAAAGGGTTATCACATTTGATCTTTCTTCAAATGATGACCCCACCACTCCAGGGATCAGTCTGGTGAATCTTCATTGCACTCTCTATAACAAATACTCTCTAACCTCTTTGTTAATCCTCTATGGAATTAATTTCCATTTTCTGCAGCCCCGTGTTGCCCCAACCACTCACCTCCCACCCCTGTCACTATTTCCACCTTCCCACCTCCCCCTCACCTGGACCCACCTCTCACTCCCCAGCTCTTGCCCCATCCCCACCCCTCACCTCTTTTCTCGGACTATTTCCCGTCCACTCTCAGTCCAGAGGGAGGGTCTCGGCCCGAAATGTTGACGGTCCATTTCCCTCCACAGATGCTGCCCGACCCACTGAGTTCCTCCGGCAGTTTGTTCTTTGGTCTGTATAACCCGTGTTAGTGTGGGGAGCGGGATTTTACACCATATTCCCGGTGCAAACTCAACAAAACACAAATAATTGTCACTTTGCCCGGACCATTGGCCCCGCTTGCAGGACAACAGTCTGCCGGTGTTTGCCCCCAATGTGGTGAATCGCCACCACCGTGGGCTCAGACATTTCCACAGATGAGCCCCTCCTGTCCCCACCGGGACAAACATCCTGTCCGCCCCCTCTCTCACCGTCTTCATCCTCTCCCTCCCCGGGGAAACGGCATCAAACCGACGGGCCGAGCGGTCTCCTCCTACCTCTCAGCGATACATCAGACTCCGGCCGCAGGAGACGCTTCACAAACGCCCCAACTTCCCTCGGAGGGAAATGGAAATAAATCAGAAAGCGGACATTTACTTTGGGATTTGTTCCGCTTTAACGGAGTAACGCCCACTCGGCTGGTCCGCCACCACTATTGGTTGTAACCAGTGATTGACATCGCTTCGCACCAATGGGAATAGCGCAGCTCTGCTTTCAATTCAATTCCTCTGTTGACTGCTCGGGGTGGGTGGGCGTGGCTCGTGCTTAGTAGCTCAGACGTTAAACCGAAAAAGCTCGAGCACAGCAGTGCGTGTGTGACGTAAGGCACCGTGCTCGTGACAGCAGATGCAGATACGGGGAGACCATAGGTGACGTCAGGCGCGTGGGGGAGGGGCTGCTGTGTGACGTCACGTGAGGGGAGCGCTTCAGTTTTAAAACACCTTTTGTTGGGTCCGATCTGGAACAACAAAATTAAATTCGGGTTTCATCGGGAGCGGATCCGGTGTTGTGAGATGTGTCCGGCTGTGCCGTGTTGTTGGTGGAGTGGGCAGCGGGGTGTTTGTCTCCGGGCTCTCCTCAGCCCCGGTTTTCACTTTGCGACCGAGCCCGGGCCGTGGATCAATTCCTTGTGGTTCTGCAGGGGGTTTGGGGCGAAGGGACAGTCTGTCTGTCTGTCTGTCTGTCTGTGTGGGTCGGGGTTATGAGTGGGTCCCGGGACAAATTAACTTGTAAACACCGGACCATCTGGTGAATTGGATCAGACAGCTTCGCTCGCCTGTCCTTTCAGGAAACAACAATTCTCTCTTCATATTAATGACTGTCTAAACTTGCTGTGAACAAGATTATGTGTTACAAGATTGTGAGTTACAGAGTCCAGGACAGCTGTCACCGTCATGGGCTGCGAGTGCAGACAGGGATTGGGGTCACTGAGCTGTGCATCAGAGAAGGACACGGGTTTGTACAGCCTCCTGTGGGGTAGAAATGTCCACACGGTGAATTCGGATCTGCTGGCACATCGGGAGTCTGAAAGGGAAAGGGAATAGGGAAGGGGCTGAGCAGAGAGTTTTAACAGGGGTGGAGGGGTACAGGAGCTGTCTGATAGATCGTTTTAATTGTTTTTTATAATCTCACAGATGGTGACTGAGGAAGAAGCTTGTTGACGGAGGATACCCGGAGGGGAGCGGCTCAGACACGGAATCAGGAATTGAATGAAATTGACTTTATTTCTTACATCCATCAGGAGTAAAAATCTTTACTTGACGTCTCCATCTAAATGTGCAACGTGCAATCATAGTAATTTATAACAGTTTATAATAAATAAAACAGACAATGTAATATAGAGTACACTCAAATCAGCGTGAGTTCATCAGTCTGTCGGCCTGGTGGAAGAAGCTGTCCCGGAGCCTGTTGGTCCTGGCTTTTATGTTGCAGTACCGCTTCCCGGATGGTATCAGGAGAGTGACAGTGATGTGATTTCCTGTGTCACGGGTACAGACAGTCATCTCAAGTGAGGAGTTTGTGTGGAGATGCAGCTTCTCTGGAGGTGGAGGAAAGAGGACACACCAACAGGTGGAACCAGCTGTGGGAAGACATGGTTTGTCAGGTCTGACGATGAGCTGAATGTACCATAACCTTCAGACTGAATCAGAAAACCATTCTGAGGGTATTTGAAATGTCAGAATCAGGGGAGATGTGATCACATGTGCAGAGGGCAGGGGTTGTGTCTCCATCAGAACCTCAGTGAGATGGTTCAAGTTACAATGTGCAGGAATGAAAACACAGTGTTGGGTGCTGGATTTAATCATTGATTCTGACACAGTGAGAGGGTTAGTTTCGTTGTAAGGAGGCAACATTACTGTCCCCTTACTGTCTTTCCTCTCCACCCCATCCTCCCTCTCACCCCCACATTGGACATAAGTTCAGGGTGAAAGTGAATACTTTGAGGGGAGTCTGAAGGGGAATTCTTCACTCAGAGTTTGGTGGGAGTGTGGAATGAGCTGCCAGCAGAAGTTGTGGATGTGGGTTCGATTAAGACACTAAAGAGAAATTTGGGTGATGAGATGGATGGGAGGTGTATGGAGGCTATGGTGCAGGTAGTTGGAATTAGGCAGTAAAAACATAAACAGGTCAGCATTGACTAGAAGGGCCGAAGGGCCTGTTTCAGTGCTGCTGGGCTCTGTGACTGTCATAATATTCTGATCTGTAATTTCCAGAGTCAGTGCTTTGCTGCTAATGACTGAACCCAGAAATTTACCCAAACAAGAACTGAAAGACTCGTAAAATTGAAAGACTGCAGAAAGCGTTTACAAGCTGTGATCCTTGCCAAGGGGGATGTTACTAAGTACTGACCATGCAGGTTGTCCAAACTTTTGCTTCGGGCCCTTTTCCTTTCTTGCTATTTTGAAACTGTAAAAGATGGAAATAAAAATATAATCCTGCTTAAAATATTAAAGAAATGTGCCATATTTAACTTTGTGCCTTTTGGAAATCAGGTCATCTTTTACTCGCTTAGCTATTCACAGTAACAGAAATTTAACCAGGGGCGCTCAAACATTTGCATGCCACTGTATATATCCTGTGCCTTCCGAATTGCTTCCAGAAATTCCTGCCATTGCTGCTCTGTTTTCATCCTGCCCATGTTCTTTTCAAATTAATTTTGACCAATTTATCTCTCATGCCTCTCTAATTTTCTTTAATTCCACATCTGACTTTAGCTTCTCCTTCTCCAATGTCAGGGTGAATTTGATCATATAAAGATCACTTTCCCTTAAGGGTTCTTTGAACTTAAGTGTCCTCATTAATTCCGCTTCATTACAACACCCAATCCAGAATAGCTCATCCCCAAGTGGGCTCAACCATGAGCTGCTCTAAAAAAGCATCTTGTTGGCATTCTAGGAATTCCTCCTCTTGAGACCAACACCATCCTAATTTTCCTAATCACCTGCATGACAAACCCCATGACTATTGTAACATTGCCCTTTTGTCACGCACTTTCTATCTCCCATTGTAACTTGTGGACCACATACTTACTACTGTTTGGAGATCTCCATACAATTCCCATCAGGGATTTTTTTTTTTACATGTGCTGTTCCTTAATTCTACCCACAGATTCCACACATTCCAACCCTATGCCAACTATTTCTAATGATTTTATTTACTATTTTACCAACAGATCCACACAACCCCACTACCAGCTTGTTTTTGGCTTGTTCTTTCAAGAAGCATATAAGTATCTGGGAAACAAGAGGATCTGCAGATGTTAGAAATCTGGAGAACCACACATAAAGTGCTGGAGGAGCTCAGCATGTCAGGCAGCATCTATGGATGGGAATCAACATTTCAGGCCAAGACCCTTTATCGGGACTCTTGATACCCACGTCTCTGGAATATCAACGAGCAAAGAAAATAGAAAGTCGTGTGAAATCAGGAAAACCTTTGACAAAATTTAGTTCAAGGCTTAAAAAAACCCTGCCAAACAGAGCTCAATAGTTAACAAATACAACGAAGGCAATAAACACTTTCATCAATACCAACATTAGCTTTTTTAAAGTGAAAATATCTTCATCCCATTTCAATCAGTAAAATTTATAAAGATAAATAAGAACTTTGGAAAACTTTAGAAAAGACTATTTACACTAAACCCACTTAGATTAACACTACCTTGGACAGAAGAAGGAAGTGAAATAACACACATTAAAAAAAAAATCACACAACAGTCAGATAAAACTTCTAAGTACGAGGGGTGATTGATAAATTCATGGCCTAAGGTAGAGGGAGATGAGTTATACAGCCCTCGTTACATGCACATGCAGTTCAACTCTTTGAGTGATTATGCAGAAAGTTTGAAGATAAGAACTCATCAGGGGTAATTGACAGGTTTGTGCCCAAGGTAGAAGGAAATGAGTTATTAACTTCAAACTTTCCGCATAATCACTCAAAGAGCTGACCTGCATGTGCATGTAACGAGAGCTGTATAACTCATCTCCTTCCAGCTTAGGCCATGAACTTATCAATCGCCCATCTGTGGACACTTTCTGGAGGTCCAAGATCCGTGTGCTCCACGACTGCTGGACTAAGTGTGTAGGAGGGGACTATGTTGAAAAATAAATGTGCTCGGTTTTCTAAAACTGACTCCTACCCGAGGCTGCGAACATATCAATCACCCCTCATATATATTTTCATCAAAAATGAACAGGATTCATCACTCCCTGTGTGTATGTGCAATCGTGTAAGAAATACAGACCAGAAAACTTCAATGAGAGGTCAAATCAGAAAAATGAAACATCACTATGGAAGTATGACCCTCCATGGGAGAGATCCCAATGATCTGAGCAGACGGGATGGTGACAAGGAAGCATCGAGCACCTGACTGAGAGTTGGAGAACTCTTCCCAGAAACAGAGGGGGTCCTTCCAGAAATACAGGACAAGGTGGTTAACAAAAGGAAAAAAAAATCAAAAACACATGAAATATAAACAAACAAGGCAGCAAGTGCAGAGAATGCCAAGAGAAACCAGACACAATCCAACACATTTCAGGATCCTGCAGCAGTTTAACTCAATCTAATTACTTACAAAGGTACAATCAAGTGGCAAATATCATTCATCAAAATCTTGCTTTAAAATACAAACTCATGAACGCCCTCCATCAATTCGTAAAGGTACCATAAATTCAAGCCAGATCCAGAAAATCTGACAAATTATATGATAATCAATACATTATTTCAGATAGGACAATCCATAATAACCATCCGGATATAATACTACAGGATAAACAAGCAGGAACAACTCTCTCAATAGATAAAACCATTCCCAACACACCCTCACCACGGGTATTAACCGAATTATTTTCTCTGTCAATCAGCTTCCAAATGTTGCTACTCTGTCATTCGTTACCACACCCCGCTGCTGATTCCCTTCTCCTCATCATACGTTCTTACCCTGACCATCGTCCAGAGCCCCAAACTCTGCCCTGTGCAGACCCGCCGCTGGTTTCTGACCCTGCTCCACTGAACATCCAACTGGTGGTTTCCCATTCTGCTTTCAGTCTTTAGAGGACAGTGGTGTTTTCTAACAACCCTATACAAGCAGAGAAAATGACCCATAATGTGGAAATCAGCCATCAATAAGGACGTTAACTACCAATGTTATTCTTCCTCAGCCCAGAGATTTGAGGGGCGAAGTACATCTCAGACAGAACTGCAGTCAGCTCGACTTCTTCAGTCTGCAGAAAATTCAAGGGAAACCAATTCACCCACAGAGTGGTGACTGTTTGGAACCCATAAGCACAGGGAGAGCGAGAGATGAACAACAGGGCAGGATTTCAAAGGACCGTCGTGGAACTGAATCACTGGCAGGGTCCAGCCGGCCTGAGTCGACTCTCTACTGTACACTAGGTGTATTATAAATTCACCAAGTACTGGAGACAGAGTTTAAAATAGAACTGATTTATTTGTCTCAGATCCAAAATATTAAACTCCAGTCCCATTAAAGGTGAATATGTAGCTGATGAAACTCCTCCCATGCCCAGTGACCAGGGTGCAGAACTGGGTGTGGGGAGCAGCAGCAATTATTGCAGAGCTCAGCACCGGCAGTCACTCTCGAAATTGCATTCAGCACGGTGATGGACAAATATCCAGCATGCAGCCTAATCAAACTTTGTCTCTAGTGTGAACCCGGTAGTGTGTCACAAGTGTAACACGCTGTAAGGTTTCACTGCTAAAGTAACGGCCTCTCTGTAATGTTTCACTGCTGAGGTAATGGTTTCTCTGTAGCAGCAATGTTTAGGTTATGACTAGAGATAACAGGGTTTTGGAGTGCGGGGCTATCCAATGACAGAAATGTTCTTCCTTGTGAGTCTGGAAGAGAGATTTTATGGTCTTTTGCTGGGGAGAGATGTGAAGACGTGAATGGAGAGAGTGGGCCCATTTTCTTTTTTTTTTGTTTTCTTTACTAACCCTACAGTCAAAGTAAGAATTTTAAATCTCATTCATTTAATCACATATTGTGTACTGTTTGTTATTTTGGGGTACTGATTTGTAACAGAGGACACATCACACAGCATCCACCAAAACGAGATTTCATAAGTTTTGCCCGGCTGATGGGCTATCACCCCCTGTATTAAGCTGCTAGCCGAAGCGAGAGTTACATAAGGTTACATTACTGAGTGAATCGCTTTCCATATTCACAGCAGGTGATCAGCCTCTACCCACTGTGAACTTGCTGGTGTCTCTGTAGTTGAGATGATCGAGTGAATCCCTTCCCACACACTGAGCAGGTGAACGGCCTCTCCCCAGTGTGAACTGACGGGTGTGTCAGTAGGCGAGATGATCGAGTGAATCCCTTCCCACAGTCTGAGCATGTGAATGGCCTCTCCCTGGTGTGAACTGACTGGTGTGCTTGTAGGCTAGCTAACTGTGTGAACCCTTTCCCACACTCTGAGCAGGTGAATGGCCTCTCCCCAGTGTGAACTCGCTGATGTACCTTCAGATGAGATGACGAAGTGAATCCTTTCCCACAGGTTGAGCAGGTGAATGACCTCTCCCCAGTGTGAACTCGCTGATGTACCTTCAGTTGAGATAATTCAGTGAATCCCTTCCCACAGTTTGAGCAGGTGAATGGCCTCTCTCCAGTGTGAACTCGCTGATGCACCTTCAGATGAGATGATTCAGTGAATCCCTTCCCACAGTCTGCGCAGATGAATGGCCTCTCCCCAGTGTGAACTGACTGGTGTCTCAGTAGGTGAGAAGATTTAGTGAATCCCTTCCCACAGTCCGAGCAGGTGAATGGCCACTCTCCGGTGTGAACTGACTGGTGTCTCAGTAACTGAGATGACAAAGAGAATCCCTTCCCACAGTCTGAGCAGGTAAACGGCCTCTCTCCAGTGTGAACATGCTGATGTATCTTTAGTTGGGATGACCGAGTGAAGGTCTTCCCACAGTCTGAGCAGGTGAATGGCCTCTCCCCAGTTTGAACTCGCTGGTGAGCCATTAGGTCAGACGACTGAGTGAATCCTTCCCCAAAAATTCAGCATATAACCAGCGTCTGCCCAGTGTGAACTGACTGGTGTGTCCACAGGTGGGAAGACCGACTGAATCCCTTCTCACACACAAAACAGGTGAATGTCCTTGTCCCAGTGTGAACTTGCTGATGTACCTTCAGTTGAGATGACCGACTGATCCATTCCTACTGTCTGAGCAAATGAATGGGCTCCCCACTGTGTAAAATGACGGGCGTGCCAGCAGGTCAGATGATCGAGTGAATCCCTTGCTCCACTTATTAAATGTCTGGACAGAGACAGCAAAACTGGTGTGTTGTGTTCGAGATTCCCGGAAACAAATTCCTCGTCATTTTTAACCTGCAAAAAAGATTTACAAAACCGATCAATGGGTATAGGACAACATTTCAGATGAGATCACTTGATTTGTCAAGGTGTGAACTGACATCACACTGTTACTGTGAGGTTCAACCCAAGTTAGAGGGAGAAATCATCTTCTAAATGGGCACAATGCTGGTATCTGGAATGACCATCAAATTCTGATGCTCTTCCTGAATGAATGGGGCATTTCTGTCATCTCCAGTCTGTGACCTGGCTCAGTTTGACTCTCTCCATTGGTATTATTCCCTGTTCTCAGTGATCTGAATGGGTGTCTGGCCCCACAGTAATTGAAACATTCTCACACAAATAGCTGGCAGTGTATTCCACACGCCCACCACTCTCTGTGTAAAAAAACTTACCCCTGACATCCACTCGGTATCTATTTCCAAGCAGCTTACAAGTATGCCCCCTCGTGTTAGCCATTTCAGCCCTGGGAAAAAACCTCCAGCTATCCACACGATCAATGCCCCTCATCATCTTATACACCTGAAAAAGGCTCCAAACATAAACAAGGAAATTATACATTGCTTTGAGGATTTGTTCAAAGTATACAAAATTATGAGGGTATAGACAGGGTAAATGCAAGCAGCTTTTTCCATGGAGGTTGGGTGAGATGACAACCAGAGGTCATGGGTAAGTGGGGAAGGTGAAATTTTAACGGGAACATGTGTAAAAGCTCTGTACTGAAATGGTCGTGAGAGTGTGGAATGAGATGCCAGCAGAAGTGGTGAATATGAGCTCAGCTTCACCATTTCAAAAAAGTTCAGATGGGGGTAGGGGTATGGAGGGCGATGGTCCTGGTGCAGATTGGTGCATTAGACAGCTTAAATAGTTTTTTTTGGCATTGACTAGATGGGCCAAATAGCCTGTTTCCTTACTGAACTACTCCATGTTTCTGTGACAGAGAAGCTGGCCAAACTTGTTTGGAAGGGAAAAGGTAGGAGTGACAATGGAGCAGCAATGGCTGGAGTTTCTGGGAGCAATTCGGGAGCTGAGTGATCGATACATCCCAAAGAAGTGGAAGAATTAGAAAGGCAGGAGGACACAACCATGGCTGAAATGAGAAGCCAAAGCCAACATAAGAAGCCAAAGAGAGGGCAAATAATGAGCAAAAACTATTGAGAAGCTTTTAGAAACCAACAGAAGACGACTAAAAAACAAAGTCGGATGAGCTCAGGGGTGGAAATATGATATTGTAGTCATTAATGAGTCTTGGTAGCACCCAACAGTCTGAGGCATTTAGAGGAACAAAATATCTGGGGTTTCAATATCTCTTGAAAACCAAGGTTCCCTGCACCAGTTACCTTTCAACTTTTATTTTGGCAGGCACATACAAACTCCACACACTCAAACTTTCACTTCTGAAGGCCTCCCACTTACCAAGTACTCCTTTGCCAGAAAACAGCCTGTCCCAATCCATACTTGTCAGATCCTTTCTGATACCATCAAAATTGACCTTTGTCCAATTTAGAATCTCAATCCGTGGTCCAGACCTCTCTTTTTCCATATTTGCTTTGAATTTCATAGCATTATGATCACTGATTTCTGTCTCCAGCCCTGGATCATTTCCTAACAGCTTATTGCACACTTCTACGTCGGGAATTCTACGTACTGATTAAGGGCACATTTGACAAACTCAAACCCATCTAGTCCTTTTACAGTATGGGAGTCCCAGTCAATATATGGAAAGTTAAAATCAGTTACTGAATCAACCTTTGTTTCTTGGCATGGTCTGCGATCTCTCTACAAATTTGTTCCTCTAAATCCCTCGGACTGTTGTGTACAACCAAGTCCCAATAATGGCTACAACATCATAATTCCCTGTCCTGAGCTCATCTGGCTTTCCTACAATGTGATATACACAGCTCAACACATTCATTACACTACACTCAACCATTTGATTGCTGACTCTGTCTGAAGTCTCAACAACATCTGACTGGTGTCAAGAAAACAACCTCTCTCTGATCGTCACAAAAACAAAGGAGCTGATTGTGGACAACAGGAGGAATGGAGACAGTCTAACCCCTATTGACATCAATCGATCTGGGGTTGAGAGGGTGAACAGCTTTAAGTTCCTCGGCATAAACATCACCAAGGATCTCACATTGTCTGTACATACCCGCTGTGTGGTGAAGAAAGCACAACAGCTCCTCTTTCACTTCAGATGGTTGAAGAAGCTTGGGATGGGGCATCAAATGCTCAGAACTTTCTAGAGTTACACAATTGAGAGCATCTTGACTGCTGAATTAAGGCCTGGTATGGGAACTGTACTTCCCTTAATCGCAGGAACCTGCAGAGAGTGGTGCGGACAGCCCAGAGCATCTGCAGATGTGAACTTCCCACTATTCAGGACATTTACAGAGACAGGTGTGGAAAAAGGGCCCAAAGGATACTGGGGACCCAATTCACCACAACCACAAACTGTTCCTGCTGCTACCAGCCAGGAAACGGTACCACAGCAAAAGGACCAGCAGGCTCTGGGACATCATCTTCTACCAGGCCATCAGACTGATTAATTCATGCTGATACAACTGCATTTCTGTGTTATATTGACTGCCCTATGTACAAACTATTTATTATAAATTACTCTAAATTACACATTGCACATTTAGACGGAGACGTAACATAAAGATTTCTACTCCTCATGTATAAGAAGGATGTATGTAATAAAGTTAATTCAATTCACCCTCTCCACTACCTGTTCTGTCATTCTGGCTCCCATTCCCCCCACAATTTATTTCAACCACATCATCTCTCCCCGCGAAATAGCACGAGCAAGTCTTACCCCTGCACTAGGATATTAGTCCCCTCTTGTTCTGTTCCCCTAACTAACGAATCCTCTGTCACCCCTTTGACTTTCCTCTGCCAGGTAATACCCCGCCAACATTTTCTAAAGTGGTCTACCTGCTGTTGTGCGGGATAGCATCAAGAGTACTCTGCGATGGCTATCGAACCTCATTCCCCTTCCTGACTCTCACCCAGTTTCCTGTGTCCTGCACCTTGGGTGTAACTCACCTCTCTTCATGTCATATCTATCACCCCCTCCAACTCCTGGATGATCCAGAATTCATCCGTTTCAAGTTCCAACTCCTTAGAGTGCAGGGTTACAAGCTGCAGCTGGATGCACATCTTGTAGGTGAGGACATCAGGGACACTGGAGGTCTCCCCACATTCCCACCAATGTCCCCTATAATTTGTAATGACCAGTGTGCACATAAATCTTGTACTGTGCATTTTTATACCCAGTGACAACATGTGCACAGTGAATTTTATATAGAGAGGTACTCATTTTAACAGCTGGCAAATCACTGTCGATAAGAACTTTGATCTCCTCTGCGTTCGATCAAGTTCACCTGCTCTCTCACACAAACTACGCAACAGGCCTGTAACAGGTAGTGAAGGATTTTCTCACCAGAGCTTTTGCACATTGTCCATATGTGGTTTGCTTGCTAAATTATGCTTTAAAAAGTCAGATTTCCAAATATCACTCCACTTCTTCCCACTTGTAAATTCTCCAGCAACTTTTGCATTGCCACAATACACACAGGTAACACCAGTTTCTGTACTGGACATAAATATTTCCCCTGAATCCTCCAGAGGAATTGAGGATATATAAAAAATTCATTTTGAACCTACGTAACCACTGGCTAAACGAATAATTGGGACTGAATAGGATTTTTTGAACTGAAGTAATCTCTGTCTTCAGCAGTTAGCTAAGGCAGGCTCATTAGCATTTCTCTGCGGCTTGTAGACAGACACACTGAGAGCTGAAAGCATTTTTCATTGGACCCTTGTTAGATGATAACATTATATATTGTAAACACGAGGAATTCAAGCAACACACATCAAAGTTGCTGGTGAATGCAGCAGGCCAGGCAGCATCTCTAGGAAGAGGTACAGTCAACGTTTCGGACCGAGACCCTTCGTCAGGACTAACTGAAGGAAGAGCTAGTAAGAGATTTGAAAGTGGGAGGGGGAGAAGGAGATCCAAAATGATAGGAGAAGACAGGAGGGGGAGGGATGGAGCCAAGAGCTGGACAGGTGATTGGCAAAAGGGATATGAGAGGATCATGGGACAGGAGGTCCGGGGAGAAAGACAACGCTGTGGGGGGGAACCCAGAGGATGGGCAAGGGGTATAGTCAGAGGGACAGAGGGAGAAAAAGGAGAGTGAGAGAAAGAACGTGTGTATATAAATAAATAACGGATGGGGTACGAGGGGGAGGTGGGGCATTAGCGGAAGTTAGACAAGTCAATGTTCATGCCATCAGGTTGGAGGCTACCCAGACGGAATATAAGGTGTTGTTCCTCTCATCTGAGTGTGGCTTCATCTTTACAGTAGAGGAGGCCGTGGATAGACATATCAGAATGGGAATGGGATGTGAAATTAAAATGTGTGGCTGAGTGTGTGATCGTTTTGCTGAACACCTACACTCTGTCCGCCAGAGAAAGCAGGATCTCCCAGTGGCCAGGATTTCACCCTGGACACTGGGTACTACTCCCTTGCCAGGTGAACATTTTTCATGTCTACAAGTTGATTTTATTGAATTGCCCAGAGTACATTGCTATAGATACTGCTTAGTTATTACAGAGGTGTTTAGTAGATAGATTGAAGCTATTCCAACTACCAGTAATGCTGCTATGACTGTTGTGAAGGTATATTACAGGAAATAATTCCCAGGTACGGCCTGCCAGAGATGCTGAGCTCTGACAATGGCCCACACTTAGTGGCGAAAGTAAACAAAGAGGTATGTAACAACCTCGTTATCAAGCACCAGTTCCAGTGTGTACACCACCCACAGGCTGCTGGCATAGTGGAGAGAGCCAAAGGCAAGGAAATTGGCCGAACTAACGGCGGAGACTGGACTCACTTGGTTGAAGGTCCCACCGTCACCCCTATTCCACGTGAGGGTTACCCCACAGGGGAAACAGGGTTGTCACCAGCTGAAATCATTTTTTGACGGCCTATGAGGACACCCTGGGGACCAAGACCTTGTGTACCATTGCTCCCAGAAAGTCTACCAGCAAAATTGGATATGCATACCCCAGGAGAAGAGATGGGGAAATATATATGCCAACTAACCAAAATTCTCCAAGCATCACATTCACAGGTACAACAGGCTTACAAGGAAGAGAACTACCCCGCAGAGAGGAGTGACTATCCCACCATAGAACCTGGGAATTTTGTCCTGATCAAGAACTGGGATTGAGGGAAACTCAGACCTCGCTGGAGAGGACCATATCAGGTGTTACTGACCACTCCCATGGCTGTGAAACTGAAGGGGCAATGTCGGTGGATACATCAAACAGACAACAAACGTGTTACTGAAGGAACTGAGTAGAAGGACTCTCACAGACTAAAGGAAAATGTATTGGTTGATAGTGGTGTTTGTGTTTATGACTTTGAGAGGGCTCACCCCAGCATCCGGGGGATCCCATGTTAACACCTTTCTGTCTCTCTGTCACACCTATGCCAAACAGATAGAACTGGGGGCCTACAACAGGAATTCTGCAGATGCTGGAAATTCAAGCAACACACATCAAAGTTGCTGGTGAACGCAGCAGGCCAGGCAGCATCTCTAGGAAGAGGTGCAGTCGACGTTTCAGGCCGAGACCCTTCGTCAGGACTAACTGAAGGAAGAGTGAGTAAGGGATTAAACTGGGGGCCTGCTGGGTTTGTACCGAAATTCCCCAGCATGGTAAAACCATGATTCCAATGTCAGTAATCCCGCTGAACTACAGTGAGGAACTCTCAGCCTGGGCTTTCTCAAATAACACATGGGGAAGTGAGGTGAGGAACTGTGGTCACTCAGAGATGACTGTGGCTGTCAGTGTTTTGAGGGATGGTATCTCAGGCCCCCACCAAACAGAACTTCCTATGCTGGGAAACATGCATCCTGGCCATACTTGCAGGTGCCCAACAGCGGAGAGGAATAACTGAGACTGAGCGATTTTGGATGATCGCTTTTCTCTCCTATGGAGTAGCCAGGAATTCATGAGAGATAATCAGTTTGGCTACAGCACTTGAGGAGCTGGCCACAATACTGCAGGGGCCCCGACAGAAACACAGGCCCAAGTAACAGAAATATCCACTGAAATGATTGCAATCTGGCAAACAGTCCCACAGAATCGTAAGGCTTTAGGTTTTATCCTGGCTGAGAAAGGGGGAACCTGTGCTATTATTGACACAGAATGCTGCACCTATATCCCTGATGAGTCTACTAACATTACATCCCTCTCCGAGCACACTGCCAAGGAGACTGACAGTATCAAGAGAGTAGAGCAGGATTTACACGGGTTCACCGAGGTGTCGAAATGGTGGTCTTCGAAGGCCTGTTCGGTAATATGTGGGGCATGATATTGCATTATGGCCTAATAGTTGTACATGTCATTGTTATAATTACTGTTGTATGCTGTTTTTACCCACTGATGAGTCAATGCTGTACTCGGTTACTTTCTCTGTAAAAATTACTGCTTTGTTGATCATGTAATAATGAAAAGGAGGGAATGATAAAGTATGTAAAGGGTTAACAATGGCAGCCTGTCTTCATGAAAGAAACTGCTGGTGGTGAACAGATGATGAACACGACAGACCAACTCAATAACTATTTTGGTTCTGTCTTCACTAAGGAGGACATAAACAATCTTCCGGAAATAGCAGGGGACCGAGGGTCTAGGGAGATGGAGGATCTGAGGGAAATGCATGTTAGTAGGGAAGAGGTGTTTGTTAAACTGAAGGGATTAAAGACAGATAAATCCCCAGGGCCAGATGGTCTGCATCCCAGGGTGCTTAAGGAAGTAGCCCAAGAAATAGTGGATGCATTAGTGATAATTTTTCAAAACTCGTTAGATTCTGGACTAGTTCCTGAGGATTGGAGGGTGGCTAATGTAACACCACTTTTTAAAAAAGGAGGGAGAGAGAAACCGGGGGATTATAGACCGGTTAGCCTGACATCAGTGGTGGGGAAAATACTAGAGTCAGTTATCAAAGATGTGATAACAGCACATTTGGAAAGCGGTGAAATGATCGGACAAAGTCAGCATGGATTTGTGAAAGGAAAATCATGTCTGATGAATCTCATAGAATTTTTTGAGGATGTAACTAGTAGAGTGGTTAGGGGAGAACCAGTGGATGTGGTATATTTGGACTTTCAAAAGGTTTTTGACAAGGTCCCACACAGGAGATTAGTGTGCAAACTTAAAGCACATGGTATTGGGGGTAAGGTATTGATGTGGATAGAGAATTAGTTGACAGACAGGAAGCAAAGAGTGGGAATAAACAGGACCTTTTCAGAATGGCAGGCAGTGACTAGTGGGGTACCGCAAGGCTCAGTGCTGGGACCCCAGTTGTTTACAATATATATTAATGACTTAGATGAGGGAATTAAATGCAGCATCTCCAAGTTTGCAGATGACACGAAGCTGGGTGGCAGTGTTAGCTGTGGGGAGGATGCTAAGAGGATGCAGGATGACTTGGATAGGTTGGGTGAGTGGGCAAATTCATGGCAGATGCAATTTAATGTGGATAAATGTGAGGTTATCCACTTTGGTGGCAAAAATAGAAAACAGATTATTATCTGAATGGCGGCCGATTAGGAAAAGGGGAGGTGCAACGAGACCTGGGTGTCATTATACACCAGTCATTGAAAGTGGGCATGCAGGTACAGCAGGCGGTGAAAAAGGCGAATAGTATGCTGGCATTTATAGCGAGAGGATTTGAGTACAGGAGCAGGGAGGTACTACTGCAGTTGTACAAGGCCTTGGTGAGACCACACCTGGAGTATTGTGTGCAGTTTTGGTCCCCTAATCTGAGGAAAGACATCCTTGCCATAGAGGGAGTACAAAGAAGCTTCACCAGATTGATTCCTGGGATAGCAGGACTTTCATATGATGAAAGACTGGATGAACTAGGCTTATACTCATTGGAATTTAGAAGATTGATGGGGGGGGGATCTTATTGAAACATATAAAATCCTAAAGGGATTGGACAGGCTAGATGCAGGAAGATTGTTCCCGATGATGGGGAAGTCCAGAACGAGGTGTTTAAGGACAAAGGGGAAGCCTTTCAGGACCGAGATGAGGAAAATCTTCTTCACACAGAGAGTGGTGAATCTGTGGAATTCTCTGCCACTGGAAACAGTTGAGGCCAGTTCATTGGCTATATTTAAGAGGGAGTTAGATATGGCTCTTGTGGCTAAAAGGATCAGGGGGTATGGAGGGAAGGCTGGTACAGGATTCTGAGTTGGATGATCAGCCGTGATCATACTGAATGGCAGTGCAGGCTCGAAGTGCCGTAACTGGGTTGCCAAACCAGCAGAAATGGATCACTCAGTTGGAGTCTGGATTACTGGAACTAAGGAAGTTTTATTAAAGAAACAAGCAACACAGTACTCTAATCAAAAGGGTAATAAATGCAACAGTTCAGCAATGATAAACACACATGTACACAGAACTAGGATAACAGGATCAATCAAGCTCTATCGTCGTCTAGGGGTAAATGACCAGTTTCAAAATGACACAAAGTTCAGTTCAGTTCACAGTAATCGCTGCCGTGGGAGATGGAAAGTGGGGGGAAGGAGAGAGAGAGCAAAAACGAATGAATATTCAAACGGCTTCCACACAGACCTTCGATATTCTTCGCAGTCAGCTTTCGGGCGAGCCCTTTGTAATGTCTTCTGAGGTCACCAACCGTGACCCCTCCGTTTCCAGATACGATCGTTTCTCTGCGGTGAACCTGGCACCCAGGCAAGGGCGGACACACACCAGGTTCCCGCCGATCGTACCTTTCCACCCTGTGCGTTGTTACGTACCCCGTAACTGGGTTGCCAAACCAGCAGAAATGGATCACCCAGTTGGAGTCTGGATTACTAGAACTAAGAAAGTTTTATTAAAGAAACAAGCAACACAGTAATCGAAAGGATAATAAATGCAACAGTTCAGCAATGATAAACACACGTGCACAGAATTAAGATAACAGCATCAATCAAGCTCTATCGTTGTCTAGGGGTAAATGACCAATTTCAAAGTGACACAAAGTTCAGTTCAGTTCGCAGTAATCGTTGCCAGGGCGATGGACAACGTGGGGGGAGAGAGAGAGAGAGAGAGAACGGGAACGACTGATCATTCAGACACGGCTTCCACTCACAGACCGGCGATATTGCTCACAAGCAGCTTTCGGGTGGGTCCTTTGTGATGTCACCTGAGGTCACCGACTGTGACCCCTCCTCCAGATACGGTCGATCCTCTGCAGTGAACCCGGCACCCAAGCGAGGGTGGACACACACCGGGTTCCCGCTGATCGTACCTTTCCACCCCATGCGTTGTCCGGTACTTCCCACTGACTTGTAAGAGGCGCACCGCTTCCAGGGTCTCGTTACCTTGGGTGTCGTGTGTCTCCTGCCTTAGCAAACCGGTCCCTTTTTATCCCCCTGCTGGGGTATCGCCTGTCCATCACTTCAAACAGTTCAGGTTTCAAAGGGGGAGCCGCTCCAGACAGCTCTCTCTCTCCCGTCCCTTCGTTACACATCTCCAGATGCTGTTTCATTGTGTTCCTTATCTCTCTCCTGAAGACAGGTGGCAGACCAACTGATGATCACACAGGACAGCTAACATCTTATCTGTGTGTATTCTCGTCACAGCGTCTATGGCTTGGTCCCGCAAGCAAACCTCCAAAACCTCCCACCGACTTGTGGGAGACGCACCGCTTCCAGGGTCTCGTTACCTCAGGGTGTCGTGTGTCTCCTGCCTTAGCGAACCTGTCCCTTTTTATCCCCCTGCTGGGGTATCGCCTGTCCATCACTTCAAACATTTCAGGGTTCAAAGGGGGGGCCGCTCTTGACAGCTCTCCTTCCGTCCTTTAATTAACATCTCCAAATGCTGCTCCATTGTTTTCCTTATCTCTCTTTCTCCTGAAGACAGGCGGCAGACCAACTGCTGATCCCACTGGTGCCAGCACAGGACAACTAACATCTTAATCTATGTGTATTCTCGTCACACAGGGTTCTGAGTTGGATGAGCAGCCTTGATTGTACTGAATGGCGGTGCAGGCATGAAGGGCCAAATGGCCAACTCCTGCACCTATTTTCTATGTTTCTAGATGTGCTGAGACATGCTGAGCCATATTTCTTCTTGTGGGTCGCCAGCTAGGGTTTCAGGATGCTTAACTCCTTGGGCAATCATGCGTAGAGATAGAACAACTTCAGTCTGTTCTGTATCTGTAAGCCATTATGACTATTTTGTAATTTGTCTTTAGGGGCTGTCATGTAGTAAATAACTTTGGCTCCAGCCTGTCTTGTGTTGGGGGTATCTGGATGGATATAACCGTGGTGTGAGGGGAATTATTAGTCAGTTAGTGGATTGGGTGGGAACAGTCATAGACTGTTCCTGTTTGAGCGACTAACTGAGTAAGCCCCGGGTGCTTGGAATAAATAGTTTGTACTTATACGGTATCTGAGTGACTTTATCCGGATTCCACTTCCACACAATGGGAGTGGTTTTAAAGGGCTGGGCTGCTGGAAGCACATTACCAGACCTGGAGTGATTGCGACTGAGTCTGACAGAGGCATAACTGGTTCTTCTGGGCACATTCAGTCTCACTCCAACTATTCCCTACCTTCCCTTGTACAGGTATGTAATGTCTAAAGGACCAGTGTTTGAGTAAATGAGACTCACCAAACTTTCTCCTGACCGAATCACTGGAATCTCCGAGTCAGGTGGGTCCTCTCCAGTTGATGCTCTCAATCCTCGGGCTGGTTCACTTGTTGCTGTTCCCTCGTCTTCAGTCGTGGTTTGCTTCTAGTTGGGGTTTTTCTTCCAATAAATCTCTCACCACAGGTCTAACTTTAACATGAAAGATAATGAAGCACATTAACAATAAAATGGAGAACCAAACATTTCTGCTTCATGTTTCTAAGAGTAAAACACACAGAAATTTAAACATTGAAAATAAATATAATGATCTCAGTGAACAATCTTTTACTTTCTCTCACACGTCACAAAACGATATGGGATAAGAAGGAGCCATCATTCAGTCATGGTAAGACATCAGACACAGGAACAGAATTAGGTGATTCGATCCATCTGGTCTGCCTCACCAATCAACCATGGCTGAGTTTTATTCCAACACCCTATTCCTGCCTTCCTCCTGTACACTGAAGTTACTCATCCTTTCCTCAGATTAACAGTCATTGCTTCCAAAGGAACTCCAGAAACAAACATCTGATCGCAGACCAGAAATACTCGCTCAACACCTCATAAACCTGGCCATCTCGATCCCCAGGTCCAATTTACCCGGGTCAAAAACTGTGATATCCCAGGACCCCACTCACAGAGTCACACAGCTGAATCTGCCACTCACCGACCCTGAGAGACTCACACATTGTCCCCACATCTCACACTGGGTAGTGCAATCCGGGATTTCCCCACAACCAATGTCCAGCTGCTCGAAATTTCTGCTTCATTGCAGAAGGACGACCATCCAGCCCCATCTGCAGAAGCAGTAACCAAAGTCAAAACCAAAACACCGACAGTCCATTATGCCTGGAATGTAGATCACAGGATTATAGCCCAAGCACCAACTCTCCCAGTACTCTTTGCTGCCAGTAAAATGCTGCAGTGTGTCAGCCAGTCACAGTTCAATAACTAGCACCTCCACACCAATGCACAACAGAACTGGTACCTGATGACCCTCTGGCATTCCAGCTAACAAAAACTGATTCCAGAAATAACTCAGCGAGGCCAAAGGTGTAAAAGAACACTTCACAATGAAGACAAAGGTTAGAAGAAAGATTGCTGATATATAACATTGAGGTGGTGGGATACAGGGTGGACCGAGGTTGACCCAGATGGTTGATGCATATCACTGAAGCGGGGGGGAGGGGGTTCGGAGACTGGACAGAGGTTGAACAAGATGGGCAGGGATGAGCAGATGGAACCAGGTGGGAGAAGGGATCAAGGACAATCACTGATGATCCTCCAGCAATACACAGATATTGAATTAATCACACATACTACTGTATAAAAGATCCTAAAATGACAAAGTTAGAACAAACAATAAGAATTCTGGCATATGCCCCTTGACCCTCACCAAATTTTTATCAACACACCATAGAAAGTTTCCATCCAGACACTTCATGCTTTTGTATGGCAACTACCCTTTCCGTGACTGCGAGGAACAGCAGAGAACTTTGGATACAGATCAGCCCATCACAGAAATCATTCTCCTCTCTGGACTTCCCAGTCCCTCGGTAAAGCAGGCAGTGAAATCAAAGATCCCCAAAACCTGGGATGTTCACCTTTCTCACCCACCCCAGTCGGGGAGAAGACACGACAGCCATAAAGCTTCAGGATAAATGCGAGGAACCTCAGGAAGCGAGGCAAGTTGGGGGAAGTTAATGGGACTCAATGGCCAACATCAGATTTCCCCAACACAACATGGAGGAAGCATTACCACCCATCCGGGGACTGTGAGCACACATCACATGATTTTGCGTCACAAAGCAGAGGGCAGGGCAGATCTGCGGGAAACAGCCTCATGTGACCTGTTGGCAGGACTCCCATTTCAATTCTGTGGAAATAGACAGCCTGGGCTCCTGGCTTGGATTGTTCAATGCAGATTAAGTGAAGTCTACACATTTTTGACAAGCCCAGATAACTGGGTACTAAATGAGTAATTGGCCCTCAGTTCGGGGCTCACGGCCAACATCAGATCCACTTCAGCACCACCCAGCCGGAGACTGTGAGCATGTGCGAAGATCTTGTTATATCTGCGGTTAAATGCCAGGGGCAAATGGGATCACGTGACTGGTGGGGTCTCCCATCACCCCAGGCAGAGCACTCCAGCTACTCACCACTCTGTGGAAAGAAACAAACTTGCTGCTCACATCTTCTCTCACCTTAAATGTGTTAGACATTTCAACCTCCAGGAAAAACATACCAGCTGTCTGCTCTGTCTACTCCACTCGTAATGTTATAAACGTCCATCCAGTCTCACCCCAGCCTGCGCCGCTCTGGAGAAAACAACACAAGTTTGTCCAACCTCTCGCTATAGCTGATGCCCTCTAACCTAGACAATATCCTGGTAAACCTCTTTTACACCCTCTACTATTATTCTGACATTCACATTCTTAAAATAAAGTACTGATCCTAACTGATCTAAGACAGGGAATGTTTTCTTGGATTAAATGTCAGGAATTGTGTAAAACTGAGTATTTGGCTATGGTGTATGTAAACTTCTGACTTCAACAGTAGCCATTAATATGAAAAAGAAAATTTGCTAGCATATCAAACAGAAAAAATGGCAAATTTTCTGTTCTCATTGATCAATCAACAAGCCTGAGCATTAAGACCGCCAAAATAGTTTATTTGAAACGTGATAAGGAAGGTGATCCCCATTTTATGTTTTTAGATCTAATTGAACTGCCTGATCAGAAAGCTGCAACTATTGTTAAGCATCTTCTGAATTGTCTCATGAACCATGGGTTTGATGACTCTTACTTGAAACAGAACCTTGTAGCATTTGCTAGTGATCGGGCGAACGTACTGCCTGCTGTCAAATCTGGTGTTGCTACAATTCTCAAGGAACATTACCCTGTGACAAATTGGCACGGTCTTAGTCACAGATTAAAACTTGCAGTAGGTGATTCAGTGAGAGAAGTTCACGGAATTAATCATTTTCAATCATTTATGGACAAATTCTACTCTGTTTACAGCAGATCACCTCTAAATCAAAAGGAACTGTCTGAATGTGCCTCTCAACTAGAACAACAAATTTGCAAAACAGGCTGTGTTCTGGGCACCAGGTGCGTGGCTAGCTTGTTTCGAACAGTTTCAGCAGTGCGGGAAAATTATGAAGCACTGTGTTTTCACTTTGAAAAAGCAATGAAGAATGAAACAGGATCTGGGAGTGACAGAAAAACCTATGAAGGTCTGTTGAAAAGATTCTTCAGGACAGTTTCTATTGGACTTCGCTCTAACGTATGACACGTTGCATGAACTTGGTTTACTGTCAGAGTGTTTACAGAAACACACTACTATGACTGTTTATGCAGACAAACTGACCCAATGGATCAGAAGATCACTGCATGGACTGAAAGACCAACCTGGTACAAAAACTCTAGACGCTCAAGAGGCAGTTGAAAAGGGGAAGTTTGGAGAAATTACCTTAACAAGCAACAACAAAATTGTCTCCATTAACTATCGACAATTTCTTGCTCGTCTTATAAACGACTTGCAGCATCTTATTTTCACGGCAACATCCTTGAAAGGTTCTCAAACTTCTAAAGCTCAAAGTATGTATTAATTCCCAGCCAAATGAAATGTGTGTCCTTGATAAAGATAATTGGCCAGCTGAAATACCGCTTAATTTTTTTTTCAAGCTAAGTTGTATTTTATCATCATTTCGACCATAAACTGCTGGTACAGTACACAGTAAAAACGAGACAATGTTTCTCCAGGACCCTGGTGCTACATAAAACAACACAAAACTACACTAGACTATGTGAGACTGCACAAGGCTACCCTAGACTACATAAAAACAACATTAAAAAACTGCACTAGACTACAGACCTGCACAGGACAACATAAAGTGTGCAAAAACAGTGCAGGGCAGTACAATAATTTATAAACAAGACAATAGGCACAGTAGCGGACAAATAACAATATAATAATAAATGATGTGAATGTCAGTCTAGACTCTGGGTATTGAGGAGTCTGATGGCTTGGGGGAAGAAGCTGTTACGCAGTCTTGTTGTGTGAGCCCGGATGCTTCGGTACCTTCTGCCTGATGGAGAATGATGGAGAAGCTGCAATATCATCTCTCTGTAAGAGGCTCAAGCTTTCTTCTTCCTCTGTAATAAATGCCTTCAGAGATTATGTGGAGGATCGTGGACGCCGCATCCCCCAAGATTTACGCCCATTACTGAGCTGTTCACAAGTTATTCCTATTAGTACTGCTGAGTGTGAGAGAGGATTCAGTCACATCAACTTGATAATAACAACAACACACTCAAGGACTCTCATAGATCATGTATCATCACTTATGTTTGTTAAACTACACAGACCTCCTCTAGCTCAGTGGAATCCTGAGCCGTATGTCACAACATGGCTGCAGTACCACAGATCAGATCAGCAGATGATACCAGGACAAGAGTTGCTTCAGACCCACGAACACATATTACACCTGACCCTTTGTGGAAATTATTGTGAAACTTCTCATTGGTGGTGTTTGGTAAGTAGGTAATTATTTTTAAATTGGTAAAATACATGATTAGTGTCTTTTTCTTTACTTGCTTGATAATTATATTTTATGATAATTAGTGAGTACAACCATGTAATACTTTGTCATATTATTAAATTATTATATGTTTTATTGTACCAGTTACACACTGAAATGTACTGATAGGCTGTACTATTGTTAATGTTTTAACTATCACTATATTTCTGTGGAGCTCTGGAATTGATATATTTCTTTCATCTTGGTTTACCATTATACCAGCGCCAAAGAAGAAGAATGTGGGCTGCCTTAAGGACTATTGCCCGGTAGCACTTACATCGACAGTGATGAAATGCTTTGGGAGGTTGGTTATGACTGAAATGAACTCCCGCCTCAGCAAGGACCTGAACCCACTGCAATTTGCCTATCGTCACAATAGGTCAACGGCAGATGCAATCTCCACGGCTCTTCACACGGTTTTAGACCACCTGGACAACACAAGCAGCTATGTCAGGCTGCTGTTCATCGACTACAGCTCCGCATTTAATACCATCATTCCCACTATCCTAATTGAGAAGTTGCAGAACCTGGGCCTCTGTAATTGTATTCTCATCTTCCTAACCAGAAGAACATAGTCTGTGCAGATTGGTAATAACATATCCTCTTCACTGACGATCAACACTGGCGCACCTCAGGGGTGTGTGCTTAGCCCACCGCTCTACTCTCTGTATACACATGACTGTGTGGCTGGGCATAGCTCAAACACCATTTACAAATTTACCCACAATACAACTATTGTTGGTCGAATCTCAGGTGGTGACGAGGGGGCGTACAGGAGTGAGATATGCCAGCTAGTGGAATGGTGCCACAGCAACAACCTGGCACTCAATGTCAGTAAGACGAAAGAGCTGATTGTGGACTTCAGGAAGAGTAAGACGGGGGAACACGTACCAATCATCATAGAGTGATCATAAGTGGAGAGAGTGAGTAGCTTTAAATTCCTGGGCATCAAGAGCCCTGAGGATCTAACGTGGTCCCAGCATATCGATGTAGTCATAAAGAAGGTAAGACAGCAGCTGTACTTTATTAGGAGTTTGAAGCGATTTGGCATGACAACAAACAAGCTCAAAATCTTCTATAGCTGCACTGTGGGGAGCATTTGGACAGGCTGCATCACTGTCTGGTATGGAGGGGCTACTGCACAGAACCGTGAGAAGCTGCAGAAGGTTGTAAATCTAGTCAGCTCCATCTTGGGTACTAACCTACAAAGTATCCAGGACATCTTCAGGGAGCGGTGTCTCAGAAAAGCAGCATCCATTATAAAGGACCTCCAGCACCCAGGGCATGCCCTTTTCTCACTGTTACCATCAGTCAGGAGATACAGAAGCCTGAAGGCACACACTCAGCGATTCAGGAACAGCTTCTTCCCCTCTGTCATCTGATTCCTGAATGGACTTTGAAAGCTTTGGACACTACCTCACTTTTTAATATACATCATTTCTG
The DNA here is from genome assembly GCF_030028105.1 of Mobula birostris. Taxonomy (NCBI): domain Eukaryota; kingdom Metazoa; phylum Chordata; class Chondrichthyes; order Myliobatiformes; family Myliobatidae; genus Mobula; species Mobula birostris. Next base: position 71,223,963 of record NC_092382.1, read on the forward strand.
TTTTTACACATCTTTAACAATGTATTCAACCAATTTTTTGAGGAAATTACCAGTAGGCTAGACAAGGGAGATGCAGTGGATGTTGTATATTTGGATTTTCAGAAGGCCTTTGACAAGGTGCCACATATGAGGCTGCTTAACAAGATAACAGCCCATGGAATTACGGGAAAGTTACATACGTGGATAGAGCGTTGGCTGATTGGCAGGAAACAGAGAGTGGGAATAAAGGGATCCTATTCTGGTTGGCTGCCGGTTACCAGTGGTGTTCCACAGGGGTCCGTGTTGGGACCGCTTCTTTTTACATTGTACATCAATGATTTGGATTATGGAATAGAGGGCTTTGTGGCTAAGTTTGCTGACGATACGAAGATAGGTGGAGGGGCCGGTAGTGCTGAGGAAACGGAAAGTCTGCAGAGAGACTTGGATAGATTGGAAGAATGGGCAGAGAAGTGGCAAATGAAGTACAATGTTGGAAAGTGTATGGTTATGCACTTTGGCAGAAAAAATAAACAGGCAGACTATTATTTAAATGGGGAAAGAATTCAAAGTTCTGAGATGCAACGGGACTTGGGAGTCCTCGTACAGGATTCCCTTAAAGTTAACCTCCAGGTTGAGTCGGTAGTGAAGAAGGCGAATGCAATGTTGGCATTCATTTCTAGAGGAATAGCGTATAGGAGCAGGGCTGTGATGTTGAAGCTCTATAAGGTGCTGGTGAGACCTCACTTGGAGTACTGTGGGCAGTTTTGGTCTCCTTATTTAAGAAAAGATGTGCTGACGTTGGAGAGGGTACAGAGAAGATTCACTAGAATGATTCCAGGAATGAGAGGGTTAACATATGAGGAACGTTTGTCCGCTCTTGGACTGTATTCCTTGGAGTTTAGAAGAATGAGGGGAGACCTCATAGAAACATTTCAAATGTTAGAAGGCATGGACAGAGTGGATGTGGCAAAGTTGTTTCCCATGATGGGGGAGTCTAGTACGAGAGGGCATGACTTCAGGATTGAAGGGCGCCCTTTCAGAACAGAAATGCAAAAAAATTTTTTTAGTCAGAGAGTGGTGAATCTATGGAATTTGTTGCCACGGGCAGCAGTGGAGGCCAAGTCATTGGGTGTCTTTAAGGCAGAGATTGATAGGTATCTGAGTAGCCAGGGCATCAAAGGTTATGGTGAGAAGGTGGGGCAGTGGGACTAAATAGGATAAAATAGATCAGCTCATGATAAAATGGCGGAGCAGACTCGATGGGCCGAATGGCCTACTTCTGCTCCTTTGTCTTATGGTCTTATGGTCTATTCATTATGCATAATGATTTAGTTTTTTATTTATTATGTTTTAATTTATTATCTATGCCAGAATATGTATTCATGTATTGCATTCAACTGCTGTTGCTGAGTCAAACAAATTTCACTTCAATTGCCTGTGATAATAAATCTGATTTTGACATAATAAGATATATATATATATATATACCACACTCAATTTGTTTACCTATTCATTACTCGAATGGGGCAAGGACGTTGTCCAGTACATGAAATCAGCAGGTACACAAACTGGGTGAGAGAGAGGATATAGGAAATGGCAAGTATTTTGTCAGCTCCGGCACCTAAAACAATTAGCACTGCACCCCTGCTGAAAGGACAACCCACTTTCTAACAACCGCCCCCTTTCAGGCCTAGGGTCCCACATCTTTCCGACCACTCACCCCACACCCACAGTCCACCCGTAACCTCTACCCACACACAGACAGATCCCCTTCACCCCAAACCCCCTCCCAGCCTGGGAACCACAACTGACTGATCCCACAGCCCGGGCTCGGGCGCAAAGCTAAAACCGGGGCTGCGGGACCGGAGACCCCGGAGCCTGCAGCCGTCCGGCAGAACTCGGTCCCGGCCCTTTCCAACTGCAGCAAACCCCCGATTTACACAAACTCCATTACTCACCTCCTCGACAGCAGAACCGCCGGCGACAACTGTGCTGGGCACCGGGCCGACGGTCAGCAGGATATTCGCCGCAGCACCACCCGTGGACGGAGGTCAGTGGCCGGAGGTCCGTGCAGCGCCGCCGGTGGCCGGAGGTCCACGCAGCGCCGCCGGCGGCCGGAGGTCCGTGCAGCGCCCCCGGTGGCCGGAGGTCCACGCAGCGCCGCCGGTGGCCGGAGGTCCACGGAGCGCCACTGGTGGCCGGAGGTCCTTGCAGCGCCACTGGTGGCCGGATGCGGGAGGGACAACGGAGAGGTAGATCACAAACACGACAAAGTCTGCAGATGCTGGAAATCCAGAGCAACACCAACAAAATGCTGGCGGAACTCAGCAGGCCAGGCAGCTCCTATCGAAAAGAGTTAACAGTCGACGTTTCCAGTTGAACTGAGGACTGAGATGGAATGAAGGAAATATCTGAATAAAATCGGGGCGGGCGAGGAAATGCCGAGCTGGAAGGTGATAGGTGAAGCCAGGTAGGTGGGAAAGCTCAAGAGCAGAAGAAAATAGAATCTAATAGGAGAGGAGAGTGGAGAATAGGAGAAAGAGATGGAGCAGTGGATCCAGAGAGAAGTGTTCAGCAGGTGAGAGGACGTGAAAAGTCAGAGAGGAAGAGAGGGAGTGGGAGGGAGAGGTGAGGGGGAGATTTGTTCGGCGGAAGGAGAAATCGATATTCATGCCATCAGTTTGGAGAGTAACCAGACGGAATATGAGGTGCTGATCCTGGACCCTGAGGGTGGCCTCATCTTGGCAGAAGAGGAGGCGATGGGTTGACACGTCGCAACGGGAATGGGAATCGGAATGAAAATGTTTGGACACCGGGAAGTCCCGCTCGGAGCAGGTAGTTCAAAGGTTAATTAATTATCAAAGCAGATATCCATAAACAACTCAGACTTTTTTTTCTTCTCCAGTGAGCCACGGAACAAAGAACATGAAAGTCGTTCAGAGAGAAACATCAAACTCCCACCCAACCCCCGCATAAAAAGGAACGGCATCCCGATCATCAACCCCCAAAACCCACCCCTCCCGCAAATGGGAAAAATAACATCGATCCCCCCGAAAAAACAACCCGACCCCGCACAACTGCGGAGGAGCCGGTGTCACCGGTGTAGAGGAGCCGCATCGGGAGCAGCGGACACAACGGGCGACCCCGGAAGATTCACAGGTGAAGGGTCGCCTCACCTGGAAGGATGTTTGGACAACGGGGAGAGTTCGGCCGTCCGGCCCTTTCACTGTGACCCCCGAACTCCACATCAAATCCGTCCAAACGAATCTGGGTGAACTTTAATGACCAATAAATATAATTCCTCTCTTTGATCACTGTCAGAATGATTCCCTGACTCTGAGAGGAAGGGGTGTCTATGGTCCACATTGTCAGGGTGTTGAGTTTACCAGGAGACAGAGACTGCAGGGACGGGAGGTTTTCTGTTCACTAATACACTGTGTGTGGACCCCGCTGGCAATTCTGGTGTTGTGACCCGAATCGAGACAAACACCACGCTGCCCACTCCACCAACAACACGGCACAGCCGGACACATAACAGGGGACTTTACATCTCACAACACTGGATTCAGTGATGAAACCCGTGATTAATGTTGTTGTCCCACTGAAATCATAAGAAATGTCCATTCAGGTGCTTTTAAATACAAGCGCCCCCCCCACAGGTGACGTCACACAGGCGCAACGACATGCCTGACGTCACACATGGGCCCCCCCACACCGGGATCTGCCCTCACGTGAGCGGTGTCTTACGTCACCCACGCGCTGGTGAGCTCGAGCTTTATCGGTTTAACGGCTGCGCTAATAATCACGTGACCAGCCTCTTCCTCACCGCTGTCAAGAGAGGAGTCAGGAGCTGCGCTATTCCCATTGGTGCACAGCGATGTCAATCACTGGTTACAACCAGTTGCCGAGGTGGACCGGCCGAGAGGGCGTTACCCCCGGTGATACGTGTCCCGTCAGTCACGATCTCTCCGTCAGCGCGGAACAAACTTCCAAGTAAATGTCCGCTTTTTGATTTATTTCCATTTCCCTCCCGTAGTCCTGTAAATCGGGCACCGTCGTATTGTTGGGAAAGGGCCGGGCCCGAGCTCTGCCGGACGGCTGGAGCAGGGGTGCAGTGCCAATGTTTTCGGTGCCGGAGCTGTAAGAGGGGCGATTGATAAGTTCGTGGCCTAAGTTAGAAGGCCTAAAGTTATACAGCTCTCGTTACATGCACGTGTAGTTCAACTCTTTGAGTGATTAGGCAGAAAGTTTGGAGTTAATAACTTTTGTGGTATTTCTGTTTCAGATAATTGAAAAATGCTAGGTTTTCTAAAATTGACTCCTTCCACCTCAGGCCACGAACTTACCAATCACCCCTCGGCATTTCAGCAATGATCAGCTTTATGTATGAGGAGCATTTGATGGTTCCGGACCTGTGCTCAATGGAGTTCAGAGGGACGGTGGGGGTGGTGAGGGGATGTATGGTTAAGTAAACTCACCGAATGCTGAAAAGCCTGGATACACTGGACATGGAGAGGATGTTTCCATTAGATATTAATCTGACAGCACAGTCTCAGAATAAAGATGGTTCCTTTAAAAACTGAGATGAGAAAAAAAAAGGCAAAAATATGCCTGATCTGTGGAATTTGTTGCCGCAGAGGTTGGTTGAAGCTGCCATTTGGGTATATTTATGACAGAGATTAATATGTTCATGATTGCTAAGTAGCTTCAGGGTTACAGGAGGAAGGCAGGAATATGGTGTTGGAATAAAACTCAGCCATGGTTGAGTGGTGGGGTAGACCAGATGGATCGAATCACCTAATTCTGTTCCTGTGTCTTATGTCTTACCATGACTGACTGATGGCTCCTTCTTATCCCATATCGTTTTGTGACGTGTGAGGGACAATAAAAGATTGTTCACTGAGATCATTGTATTTGCCTTCAATGTTTAAATTACAGTGAGTTTTGTTCTTAGTAACATTAAGCAGAAATGTTTGGTTCTCCTTTTTATTGTTAATGTGCTTCTTTATCTTTCATGTTAAAGTGAGACATTAATTGGAAGAAAAACCCACAACTGGAATCAAACCACAACTGAAGACGAGGGAACAACAACAAGTGAACCAGCCTGAGGATTGAGAACATCAACTGGAGAGAATCCTTCTGACTCTGAGAAACTAGTGATTCAGTCAGGAGAAAGTTTGGTGAGTTGCATTTACTCAAAGATTGGTCCTTTAGACATTACATATCTGTACAAAGGAAGGTAGGAAATAGTTGGAGTGAGACTGAATGTGCCCAGAAGAACCAGCTATGTATGCCTCTGCCAGACCCAGTTGTAATCACTCCAGGTCTGGTAATGTGTTTCCAGCAACCCAGCCCTTTAAAACCACTCCTATTCTGTGGAAGTGGAATCCGGATAAAGTCACTCAAAGACCGTATAAGTACAAACTCTTTACTCCAAGCACCGGGAGCTTACTCAGTCAGTCACTCAAACGGGAACAGTCTATGACTGTCCTGCCCAATCCACTAGCTGACTAACAATTCCCCTTACACCACAGGTATATCCATCCAGATACCCCCCACACAAGACAGGCTGGAGCCCAAAGTTATTTACTATTACAGCGCCTAATTACAAAATAGTCATAATGGCTTACACCCACAGAACAGACTGAAGCTGTCCTATCTCTATGCATGAGTGCACAAGGAGATAAGCATCCTGAAACCCTAGCTAGCTACCCTCAAGAAGAAATATGGCTCAGCATGGCTTAGCACATCTGTTGATCATCTGCAGTTTCTTTCAGAAAAACAGACTGCTATTGTTTAGTAGAGTACAGCATTGATATCAGTGGGTAAAAACAGCCTACAACAGTAATTATTACAATGATATGTACAACTATTAGGGCATAATGCAATATCATGCCCCACATATTACCGAACAGGCCTTCGAAGACCACAATTTCGACCCTTTGGTGAACCCGTGTAAATCCTGCCCTACTTTCTTGATGCTGTCAATCTCCTTGGCAGTGTGCTCGGAGAGGGATGTAATGTTAGTAGACTCATCAGGGATACAGGTGCAGCATTCTGTGTAAATAATAGCACAGGTTCCCCCTTTCTCAGCTAGGATAAAATATGAAGCCATACGATTCTGTAGGACTGTTTGCCAGATTGCAAACATTTCAGTGGATATTTCTGTTACTTGGGCCTGTGTTTCTGTCAGGGCCCCTGCAGTATTGTGGCCAGCTCCTCAAGTGCTGTAGCCAAACTGATTATCTCTCATGAATTCCTGGCTACTCCATAGGAGAGAAAAGCGATCATCCAAAATCGCTCAGTCTCAGCTTCTCCGCTGCTGGGCACATACAAGTATGGCCAGGATGCATGATTCCCAGTATTGGAATTTCCATTTGGTGGGGGCCTGAGGTACCATCCCTCAAAACACTGACAGCCACAGTCATCTCTGACTGGACCACTGAGAGTTCCTCAGTCTGGTTGAGCAGGATTACTGACATTGGAATCATAGTTTTACCATGCTGGGGAATTTTGGCACAAACCCAGCAGGCCCCTAGTTCTACCTGTTTGGCATAGGTGTGACAGAGAGACAGAAAGGTGTTAACATGGGTGCCCCCAGATGCTGGGGTGAGCCCTCTCAAAGTCATAAACACGAACACCACTGTTACATACCCGTAACGGTTCAAATGAAGCAGCAGCAATAAATGACATCTGGAGTCTGGTTTTGATGTTCAAACCACTATCTTTATTAGTATCTACTTATAATATAACAACTTAAGCAAGATAATCTAAAGTTAACAGTGTTATAAGTATAGATATGTGTAAATGTAACTCCCAAACCATTGAGCTCAGGGAATACCAAGCTTAAAGCTTTTAGATGGTAAAGTATGAAAGTTCAGTTCATCCACAGAATAAATGATGAGAGATATTTGTAATCCAAGGTGAATGTCGAGAGAAGGCAATTACGTCGAATTCCACGGTGGTAAAACAGGCTAACAGTTGCCGTAGATCTTATCCATTGTCGTTCCAAATCCACATTTGAATTATCACCAAACGTAGCTTATCACAGGGGTACCATCTCCAAAGGGAACTACCAACCAGGCAAGGGTGAACACACGGGTGGATACCACATGGCGGAGCAGACTCGATGGGCTGAATGGCCTACCTCTGCTCCTTTGTTTTGTGATCTTGTCTTGTGACAAGGTTTTCCTAATCCAGATCCAAAACACAAGGTATTACCGACAGTGATTTCCACAGAATATCCCTTCTCACAAGTGGTTCCCACATAACACACCCGAAACCAGCTAAGGGTTAACAAAAGTGGTAGCCACAGGATGCTCCAACAAAATCCACATATGCAATGTAAACACGCTGTATAGTCAAATAGTTTGCTCTCTCTCTCTCAAACAGGAGCCGAGAAAGCCGACGGCTGACGTCACTCAGGCACTCTCTCCTAAAATGACAGTCCATGGCAAGAAACCGAGAGGTTAATCACACCACTATCAACCAACGCATTTTCCTTTAGTCTGAGAGAGTCCTACTACTCAGTTCCTGCAGTAACACGTTTGTAGTCTGTTCGATGTATCCACCGAGATTGCGCCTTCAGTTTGAGCCGTGGTAGTGGTCAATAACACCTGATATGGTCCTCTCCACCGAGGTCAGAGTTTCCCTCAATCCCAGTTCTTAATCAGAACAAAATTCCCAGGTTCTATGGTGGGATAGTCACTCCTCTCTGCGGGGTAGTTCTCTTCCTTGTAAGCCTGTCGTACCTGTGAATGTAATGCTTAGAAAATTTTGGTTAGTTGGCATATATAATTCCCCATCTTTTCCCCGAGGGTATGCGTATCCAATTTTGCTGGTAGACTTTCTGGGAGCAATGGTACACAAGGTCTTGGTCCCCAGGGTGTCCTCATGGGCTGTCCATAAATGATTTCAGCTGTTGACAACCCTGTTCCCCCCTGTGGGGTAACCCTCATGTGGAATAAGACTAATGGTAGGACCTTCACCAAGTGAGTCCAGTCTCTGCTGTTAGTTTGGCCAATTTACTCCTCAGAGTGCCATTGGCTGTTTCCACTATGCCAGCGGCCCGTGGGTGTTGTACACAGTAGAATTGTTGCTTGTTAGCTAGTTCGTTACATACTCCTTTGTTTACTTTTGCCACAAAGTGTAGGCCATTGTCAGAGCTCAGCATCTCTGGCAGGCCGTACCTGGGAGATATTTCCTGTAATAATATCTTCACAATAGTCATAACAGTATTATTAGTAGTTGGAATAGCTTCAATCCATCTACTAAACACATCTATAATAACTAAGCAGTATCGATAGCAATGTACTCTAGGCAATTCAATATAATCAACTTGTAGACATAAAATAGGTCCACCTGTCAAGGGAGTCATACCCGGTGTGCAGGGTACAGGTTACCAACCATTCCCTCCTTTTCTAGGTGTGTTCAATTATGTATATAATCGACCGATATTGGTAAAAACTGTGCAGGAACACAAACCTGTCCCACTGGGTTGATCCAAAAACCTAGATCGGGGTCTTTCTGGCACCCCACCTGGGACCACAGTTTGCGCTCCTCCTCAGAGGCGTCCCCGTGAAAAGTACGTACCTCCCGCATGTCTGGCAAACCCATCCTGCTTAAGTCACGGAGGGTTGCTTGACGGGAATCCAAGGAAACTACAACTACCGAGGATTCTGCTGCAATTTTTGCTGTCTTATCTGCTAAAGCATTGCCTTTAGTGACCAGGTCGGACATGCGGGTGTAGGCCGCACATTTAATAATAGCCAAAACTTGAGGTAGCTGTAGAGCGGCATTACTAATGGGGTGGCCAGAGGAAGTCAGGAATTCCCATTTTTCCAGAGAGCCCTGTAGTCATGTGCAACTTCAAATGCATAACGGGAGTCTGTGTTAACGTTCACACTTTAGTCTGTTGCTAGGATACAGGCACGAGTCCGAGCAAACAACTGAGCCTTCTGGGCGGAGACAGCTGCTTCAAAAGAGGCCTGCTCAACTATGTCTGTCACTATCGCATAGCCAGAATATCATTTTCCTGTTGGATCCACAAAACAACTTCCATCCTCATAAAACGTTGCCTCGGGCTTGAGGGGGTATTGCGGAATGGATGGGAAAGTCTGTCCTTCCTTCACGGTGATCCGAACAGGGGAGCAGTTGGTGCTGTCAACTTAATGGCCTGAAATTGCCCAGAGATGAGTCTTGAGTTCAGTCAATATTAAAAGAGTGTCTTCAGATGTCCCATCTTCACCTCCGACTCCTTCCAGTATCGGAGTTGGCCCGTGGCCAAGTCTTGCCAGTCTCGCTCGGTGCTGGAGGCTTGTTTCGTCAAGGTGTTGGCAAGGAACCCTAAGTTCTTTGGCTTGAACCCAGGGCAAACCCTAATGGTGGTATGGGGAACCACCAGACCTGTCTGTGGCCAAAAGGAAATCCGGAACTTCGGCAAGTAATGCACTGCCCTCCCTTCCTTTAACCTCTCCAATCACCGTGACTGGGAGCGTCTGTCCCTCGAGGGGTGCATAATATTGGCTTTCCTCAGTTGAGCACCCCGTAGGGTCATAGCACAGAGTCACATGAGAGTTGGCCGCTGGCAGAAGGGGTTCAAACGCAGTGGAGTTCAGATTAAGTTCCCACCACTGGGGGGGCGGAAACTGGGGAAGCAGTCGATTGTTCGCTAGTACCAGGGTGATACCCTTGTCCATGCATAGAATCTCAACTTCCAACGGACAGAGCAAGTCTCTCCCTGCTAGATTACACCCCTGACTGGTGGTGACTGTAAATGAAACCACACACTGGGTCTCCCTGGAATTCCACCTTCAGTGGCTGAGTATGTGAATACGTACGTTCCGTGCCTTCAGACCCAGACAGAGTGATTGTAGAATCTGATAGCTGGAATCTCTTTTCTGATACTATTTCCTGATTGAGAGTGGTTATGGTTGCCCCCATATCAATTATAAACGGAATTGGAATTCCAGCAACTTGCAATATTACATTGGGCTCTTCCCGAGGGGTGGTACTCATGTTAGGAAGCTTCCTTGCTTGTCAATTTCTGAACACGTTGTTGTCCCCACCTGTCCCTTGGTAGGTTTTTGTTCCCATTTCTGATCCCCAGATATAGCTTGCTCGCGTCCTTCTTCCGCTAACATATTCACTTTTAATATTAGTTCCCTTCGGGGTTGATCGGGATTTGAAAGCCAGGCCCCAATAATATGTCAAAGCTCGTCGCATTCGATTTCGGTCATTATCAGTCTAATCCATGTTATTTGTTTTAATCGTGTTGGCTAACTTAGTTGGTAAGCATTGGAGCAGTAAGGCATTAAACTGGGGGAACGGATTCCCATCATTAAAGGCTTGGTCTCCTGTGAAAGTGCCGTAGCAGGCCACAAATCGCGCTCAATAGTCTTGTCCCGATTCCCCAGGCTTAGGTTTGCATTCAAGTATTTTAGTGATGTTTGAAGGTTGTTGGAGAGCCCTCTCCAAGGCTTGAATGATCCATTCTGTCTGTTCATTCTCATTAGGGTTTCCCGCCTGTAAATCCTGATAGGTTTGGTATCTCAATTCTGCCTTCCATTTCCACCCCTCGTCAGCTGAGAGAATCATGCAGCAGAGACAGAATAAATCTTGTGGGGTCGCATTGTACATTTCTGTAGTACTGCGGACATACTGAACAAACTGTGCTGGATTTTCTTTTCTATCTGGGGCCTGATTCATGATCATTATCATTTCTTGGGGCTTCCAGGGTGCAGACAGAGGAATCACTGAGGGCTCTCCCCCCTCCTGCTCGTGGTTTGGGCAGCATTCAGGTGGGCAGTTCATCACAGTCACTGTCCTCAAATAGGGTCGGTATGCCAGAGACGGTTTCAGGATCCCTTGTTTCCCTATCAGTTCGAACTTTAGACTGATGTTTCTACCCTTCTCTCCTACCTAGTGCGGCATTGGTTTGCTTACATTGTTTTTCCTGCTCTCATTTTCGGCCCCTTTCACCTATTCACGCTCTGCTTTTAGCGTCCTCCAACCTTTGGCGTTCCTACATACCTCTATCCCTTTGTCACATGCATCATTCCCCCAACATGCTAATAATATACTGCTCCACTTTACATCTGCCTTTTCTTTCCATTCCCTTTTTAACAATTTCCACTTCTTTCCACCGTTCTTTTTCCATATCGAATTTACTGCTTGTTCTCATGAGGTAGTATCCCAGGTTCCCCCCTCCCCCCCAGTGGCCACATTTTGTCCCCAATTTCTTATTCACCACTGCACTCAACATTCACAAATCCTTTTCCTTGTCTGGAAAACTCTCACACATACTGTGTAGGGCTGCTCCTGGCCCACTCGTGTCAATCGACTGCAGTGGATCCATGTTCTCTTAGTAATTTACCCAGCACAAAGCCTCCTGCTCAATTAACAATCAGATAAATTTACCCAACACACATCAAAGTTGCTGGTGAACACAGCAGGCCAGGCAGCATCTCTAGGAAGAGGTACAGTCGACGTTTCAGGCCAAGACCCTTCGTCAGGGTCTCTATATAAAATTCACTGTACACATGTTGTCACTGGGTATAAAAATGCACAGTACAAGATTTATGTGCACACTGGTCATTACAAATTAGAGAGGACATTGGTGGGAAGGTGGAGAGACCTCCAGTATCCCTGATGCCCTCACCTACAAGATATGCATCCAGCTGCAGCTTGTAACCCTGCACGTTAAGGAGTTGGAACTTGAAATGGATGAATTCCTGATCATCCAGGAGTTGGAGGGGTTGATAAATATGACATGAAGAGAGGTGAGTTACACCCAAGGTGCAGGACACATGATACTGGGTGAGAGTCAGGAAGGAGAATGAGTTTAAATAGCCATTGCAGAGTACTCTTGTTGCTAACCTGCACAACAACAGTTGGACCACTTTAGAAGCTGTTGGGGGGGATTACCTGCCAGAGGAAAGTCAAGGTGGTGATAGGGGATTCGTTAGTTAGGGGAACAGAACAAGAGGGGACTAATATCCCAGTGGTAAGGCTTGCTTGTGCTCGTGTGGGGGGAGGGGGTGATGTGGTTAAAGTAAGTTGTAGGAAGAATGGGAGCCAGAATGAGAGAACAGATAGTAGGGTGAATTGAATTGAATTGAATTGAATTGACTTTATCACATACATCCCTCATATACATGAGGAGTAGAAATCTTTATGTTACGTCTCCGTCTAAATATAGTAATTTATAATATATAGTTTGTACATAGGACAGTCCATGTAACATAAAAATGCAATTGTATCAGCATGACTTAATCAGTCTGATGGCCGGGTGGAAGATGATATCCTGGATCCTGTTTGTCCTTTGCTGTGGTACCGTTTCCTGGATGATAGCAGCAGGAACAGTTTTTGGTTGTGGTGAATTGGGTCTCTCAATATCCTTTCGGCCCTTTTTACACACCTATTTCTGTAAATGTCCTGAATAGTGGGAAGTTCACATCTACAAATGTGCTGGGATGTCTGCACCACTCTCTGCAGGTTCCGGCGATTCAGGGAAGTACAGTTCCCATACCAGGCAGTGATGCAGCCGGTCAGGATGCTCTCAATTGTGTCCCTGTAGAAAGTTCTTAGGATTTGGGGTCCCATCCCAAACTTCTTCAACCATCTGATGTGAAAGTGGTGCTGTTGTGCTCTTTTCAAAACACAGCCGGTATGTACAGACCATGTGAGATCCTTGGTGATATTTATACCGAGGAATTTAAACCTGTTCACCCTCTCAACCCCAGATCGATTGATGTCAATAGGGGTTAGCCTGTCTCCATTCCTCCTGTCATCCACAATCAGCTCCTTTGTTTTTGTGACAATGAGAGAGAGTTTGTTTTCTTGACACCAGTCAGATGTTGTTCAGACCTCACATAGAGTCAGCAATCAAATGATTGAGTGTGGTGCGATGAATGTGCTGAGCTGTGTATATCACAATGCAGGAAGCATCGTAGGAAAGCCAGATGAGCTCAGGCAGGGAATTATGATGTTGTAGCCATTATTGGGACTTGGTTGCACTCAACAGTCTGAGGGATTTAGAGGAACAAAGTTGTAGAGAGATCGCAGACCATGCCAAGAAACAAAAGTTGATTCAGTAAGTGATTTTAACTTTCCATATATTGACTGGGACTCCCATACTGTAAAAGGGGGAAGAGTTTGTCAAATGTGCTCTTGATCAGTACGTAGAATTCCTGACATTGAAGTGTGCAATAAGCTGTTAGGAAATGACCCAAGGCTGGTGACAGAAATTAGTGATCTTTATTCTTTTTTAATCTTTTTATTAATTTTCAAGTTCATAAACATAATAACAATAGTGATACAAAGATTGGAATTACCTTATTGTTATTAAACATATACAAAAAATACTACAAATAGTCCAAGTGTAATAGACTTCCAAACTCTCGATATAGTTAATCATGAAGAAAATAGAAATGAGAAGAAAATGATATTGCAAAAAAACCCAAAAAACAAAAAAAAAAGAAATAGAACTAATTGCTAAACCCTAAAAAAAGCAAACAGAACAAAACAAGGTTGAACCAATATATTAGATCGAATACATTCATTAATGTCGTCAACTACGCTCCTCTATTCACATATTCTAAGTTAATAAAAAGGATTCAGAAAAGGTCAAACTACATCATATGAAAATGTTGAATAAATGGCTTCCAAGTCTCTTCAAATTTAACCGAAGGATCAAACATAGAAACATAGAAAATAGAATTTGATGGTCATTCCAGATACCAGCACTGTGCCCAGTTAGAAAATAATTTCTCTCTCCAACTTGGGTTGAACTTCACTGTAACAGTGTGATGTCAGATCACACCTCGGCAACTAAAGTGATCTCATCTGAAACGTTGTCGTACATCCATTGATGGATTTTGTAAATCTTTTTACAGGTTAAAAATGACAAGGAATTTGTCTACGGGAATCTCGAACACAACACACCAGTTTTGCTGTCTCTGTCCAAATAATTAAGAAGTGGAGCAAGGGATTCACTCGAACATCCTTCCTGCTCAGACTGTGGGAAGGGATTCACTCGATCATCTGACCGACTGACACGCCCGTCATTTTACACGGGGAGAGGCCATTCCCCTGCTCAGACAGTGGGAATGGATTCAGTCGGTCATTTCAACTGAAGGTACATCAGCAAGTTCACACTGGGCAAGGCCATTCACCAGTTCTGTGGGTGAGAAGGGATTCAGTTGGTTTTCCCACCTGTGGACACACCAGTCAGTTCACACTGGGCAGAGGCTGGTCATCAGCTGAACTTCTGGGAAAGGATTCACATGATCATCTGACTTAATGGCTCACCAGCGAATTCACACCGGGGAGCGGCCGTTCACCTGCTCAGACTGTGGGAAGGGATTCACTCAGTCATCCGAACTACTGGTACACAAGTCAGTTCACACTGGGGAGAAGCCATTCAACTGCTCAGACTGTGGGAAGGGATTCACTTGCTCATCTAAACTAAAGGTACATCAGCAAATTCACACTGGTGAGAGGCCATTCATCTGCTCAGAATGCGGGACAGGATTCACTCAGTCATCGACCCTAATGGCACACCAGCAAGTTCACACCTTGGAGCGGCCATTCACCTGCTCGGACTGTGGGAGGGGATTCACTTGTTCATCTCAACTGAAGGTACATCACCGAGTTCACACTAGGGAGCGGCCGTTCACCTGCTCGGACTGTGGGAAGGGATTCACTTGGTCATCTCAACTGAAGGTACATCAGCGAGTTCACACTGGAGAGAGGCCGTTCACCTGCTCAGACTGTGGGAGAGGATTCACTTGCTTATCTACACTGAAGGTACATCAGCAAGTTCACAGTGGAGAGAGGCCGTTCACCTGCTCAGACTGTGGGAAGGGATTCATTGAGTCATTCCACCTACTGGTACACAAGTCAATTCACACTGGGGAGAAGCCATTCACCTGCTCAGTGTGTGGGAGGGGGTTCACTCAGTCATCTAAACTGAAGGTACATCAGAGAGTTCACACTGGGGAGAGACCCTTTACCTGCTCAGACTGCGGGAAGGGATTCACTCGGTCATCCCACCTCTTGAGACACCAGTCAGTTCACACTGGGGAGCGGCCGTTCACCTGCCCAGACTGTGGGAAGGGATTCACTGCGTCATCTCAACTGAAGGTACATCAGAGAGTTCACACTGGAGAGAGGCCATTCACCTGCTCAGACTGTGGGAAGGGGTTCACTTGCTCATCCCAACTGAAGGTACATCAGCGAGTTCACACTGGGGAGAGACCGTTCACCTGCTCAGACTGTGGGAAAGGGTTCACTTCATCATCTGATCTTAAGGTACATCAACGTGTTCACACTGGGGAGAGGCCATTCACCTGCTCAGTCTGTCGGAAGGGATTCACTTCATCATCTCAACTGAAGGTACATCAGCGAGTTCACTCCGGTGAGAGGCCGTTCACCTGCTCAGACTGTGGACAGGGATTCACTCAGTCATCTGACCTACTGGTACACAAGTCAGTTCACACTGGAGAGAGACCGTTCACCTGCTCAGACTGTGGGAAGGGATTCACTCGGTCATCTGACCTGCTGGTACACAAGTCAGTTCACACTGGGGAGAGCCCGTTCACCTGCTCAGACTGTGGGAAGGGATTTACTCGGTCATCTAAACTGAAGGAACATCAGCGGGTTCACACTGGGGAGAGGCCGTTCACCTGCTCAGTGTGTGGGAAGGGGTTCACTTGGCTATCCACCCTAATGACACACCAGCGAGTTCACACCAGGGAGCGGCCGTTCACCTGCTTGGACTGTGGGAAGGGATTCACTGTGTCATCTAATCTGAAGGTACATCAGCGAATTCACACTGGGGAGAGGTCGTTCACCTGCTCAGTCTGTGGGAAGGGATTCACTTGGTCATCTCAACTACAGAGACACCAGTCAGTTCACACTGGAGAGAGGCCAATCACCTGCTGAGACATTGGGAAGAGATTCTCTCAGCCAAATCAACCAAATGTGCATCACTGAGTTCACACTGGGGAGAGGATGTTCACCTGCTGTGAATGTGGGAAGGGATTCACTCAGTCATCTATCCTTATGTAAATCTTGCTTTGGCTAGCAGCTTAATATAGGGGCTGATAGCCCCCCAGCACAGCCAAACTTAAGAAATTTCGCTTGGGTGGATGCTGCATGATGTGTCCACTGTTACAAATCAGTACCCCGAAATAACAAACGGTACATAATATGTGATTAAATGATTGAAATTTTTAACTCTTACTTTGACTGAGGCTGAGGAACTGGTGTAGGGGGCAGGGTTTCAGATTTCAGGATCATTGGGATCTCTTCTGGGGCAGGTGGGACCTGTACAAGAGAGACGGGTTACACCTGAACTACAAGGGGACCGGTGTCCTTGCGGGGAGGTTTTTAGTGCTGTTGGGGAGGGTTTAAACTAGATTTGTAAGGCAATGGGAACCAAAGTTCATGCAGAGTCACAAATAGAAGAGTTGTGTGTGGTGGTAATAATCTTCTGAGGTGTGTCTATTTCAATCGAGGAGTATTGTGGGGAAGGCAGACGAGCTGAGGGCATGGATTGACGCATGGAATTACGACATTATAGCCATTAGTGAAACTTGGCTGCAGGAGGGTCAGGACTGGCAGCTTAATGTTCCAGGGTTCCAATGTTTCAGACGTGATAGAGGCAGAGGAATGAAGGGTGGCAGGTTGGCATTGCTAGTCAGGGAAAATGTTACAGCAGAACTCAGGCAGAACAGATTAGGGGGCTTGTCTACCGAGGCCATGGAGCTGAGAAACAGGAAAGGTATGACCACATTAATGGGGTTATATTATAGACCACCCAATAGTCAGCGAGAATTAGAGGAGCATATCTGCAGAGAGATAGCAGACAACTGCAGGAAACATAAAGTAGTGATAGTAGGGGATTTTAATTTTCTACATATTGATTGGGTCTCCCATGCTGTTTAAGGTCTAGATGGTTAGAGTTTGTAAAATGTGTTCAGGAAAGTTTCCTGAATCAATATATAGAGGTACCAACTAGAGAGGATGCAATATTAGATCTCCTATTAGGAAACGAGTTAGGACAGGTGACGGAAGTGTGTATAGGGGAACACTTTGGTTCCAGTGATCATAACACCATTAGTTTCAACTTGATCATGGATAAAAATAGATCTGGTCCTCGGGTTGAGGTTCTAAACTGGAATAAGGCCAAATTTGAAGAAATGAGAAAGGATCTAAAAAGTGTGGATTGGGACAGGTTGTTCCTGTATTGGTAAGTGGGAGGCCTTCAAAGGTGAAATTTTGAGAGTGCAGAGTTTGTATGTTCCTGTCAAGATTAAAGGTAAAGTGCATAAGAATAAGGAACCTTGGTTCTCAAGGGATATTGGAACTCTGATAAAGATGAAGATGGAGATGTATGACATGTATAGGAAACAGGGAGCGAATAAGATGCTTGAGAAGTATTAAAAGTGCAAAAAAAATACTTAAGAAAGAAATCAGGAGGGCTAAAAGAAGACATGAGGTTGCTTTGGCAGTCAAGGTGAAGGATAATCCAAAGAGCTTTGACAGGTATATTAAGAGCAAAAGGATTTTAAGGGATAAAATTGGTCCTCTTGAAGATCAGAGTGGTTGGCTATGTATGGAACCAAAAAAAATGGGGGAGATCTTAAATGGTTTTTTTGTGTCTGTATTTAAGAAGGAAACTGGCATGGAGTCTATGGAAATAAGGCAAACAAGTAATGAGGTCATGGAAACTATACAGATTGAAGAGGTGGAGCTGCTTGCTATCTTGAGGCAAATTGGAGTCAATAAATCCCCAGGACCTGGCAGGGTATTCCCTCGGAACTTGAAGGAGACTAGTGTTGAAATTACAGGGGATCTGGCAGATATATTTAAAATTTCGGTATCTATGGGTGAGGTGCCAGAGGATTGGAGGATAGCTCACGTTGTTCTGTTGTTTAAAAAGGATCTAAAAGTAATCTGGGAAATTATTGGCTGGTAAGTTTGATGTCGGTAGTAGGTAAATTATTTGAAGTAGTACTAAGAGACTGGATCTACAAGTATTTGGATAGTTAGGGACTTATTAGGGGGAGTCAACATGGCTTTGTGCATGATAGGTCATGTTTGACCAATCTATTAGAGTTTTTTGAGGAGGTTACCAGGAAAGTGGATGGAGGGAAGGCAGTGGATGTTGTCTGCATGGACTTCAGTAAGGCCTTTGACGAGGTCCCGCATGGGAGGTTAGTTAGGAAGATCCAGTTCCTAGCTATACATGGAGAGGTAGTAAATTGGATTAGACATTGGGTCAATGGAAGAAGCCAGAGAGTGGTAGTAGAGAATTGCTTCTCCGAGTGGAGGCTTGTGACGAGTGGTGTGCCACAGGGATCAGTGCTGGCTCCATTGTCATTTGTCATCTATATCAATGATCTGGATGAAAATGTGGTAAAAGGAAATTGGATCAAATTTGCTGATGATACAAAGATTGGAGGTGTAGTGGACAGTGAGGAAGGTTTTCAAAGCTTTCAGAGGGATTTGGACCAGCTGGGAAAATGGGCTGAAAAATGGCAGATGGAGTTTAATACAGACCAGTGTGAGGTATTGCACGTTGGAAGGACAAACCAAGGTAGAACATACAGGGTTAATGGTAGGGTACTGAGGAGTGCAGTAGAACAGAGGGATCTGGGAATACAGATACAAAATTCCCTAAAACTGACGTCACAGGTAGATAGGGTCGAAAAGCAGCTTTTGGTACATCGGCCTTTATAAATCAAAGTATTGAGTATAAGAGTTGGAATGTTATGGTGGGGTTGCATAACGCATTGGTGAGGCCGAATCTGGAGTATTGTGTTCAGTTTTGGTCACCAAATTATTAATATCAAGGCTATTAATAAGGTTGAAAGAGTGCAGAGAAGGTTTACAAGGATGTTGCCGGGACTTGAGAAACTCAGTTACAGAGAAAGGTTGAATAGGTTAGGACATTATTCCCTGGAGCATAGAAGAAAGAGTGGAGATTTAATAGAGGTATATAAAATTATGATGGGTATAGATACAGTGAATACAAGCAGGCTTTTTCCACTGAGGCTAGGGGAGAAAAAAAAAACAGAGGACGTGGGTTAAGGATGAAGGGGGAAAAGTTTAAAGGGAATACGGGAGGGGGAAGTTCTTCACACAGAGAGTGATGGGAGTTTGGAATGAGCTGCCAGATGAAGTGATAAATGCGGGCTCACTTTTAACATTTAAGAAAAACTTGGACAGGTACATGGGTGAGAGGTGGTCCAGGTGCGGGTTAATGGGATTAGGCAGAAAAATGTTAAATGTTAAATGTTAAATGAACTCCCGCCTCAGCAAGGACCTGGACCCACTGCAATTTGCCTGTCGTCACAATAGGTCAACGGCAGATGCAATCTCCATGGCTCTTCACACGGCTTTAGACCACCTGGACAACACAAGCATCTTTGTCAGGCTGCTGTTCATCGACTACAGCTCTGCATTTAATACCATCACTCCCACAATCCTAATTGAGAAGTTGCAGAACCTGGGCCTCTGTAATTGTATTCTCATCTTCCTAACCAGAAGAACACAGTCTGTGCGGATTGGTAATAACATATCCTCTTCGCTGACGATCAACACTGGCGCACCTCAGGGGTGTGTGCTTAGCCCACCGCTCTACTCTCTGTATACACATGACTGTGTGGCTAGGCATAGCTCAAACACCATTTACAAATTTACCGACAATACAACCATTGTTGGTCGAATCTCAGGTGGTGACGAGGGGGCGTACAGGAGTGAGATATGCCAGCTAGTGGAATGGTGCCACAGCAACAACCTGGCACTCAATGTCAGTAAGACGAAAGCGCTGATTGTGGACTTCAGGAAGAGTAAGACGGGGGAACACGTACCAATCATCATAAGAGTGATCATAAGTGGAGAGAGTGAGTAGCTTTAAATTCCTGGGCATCAAGATCCCTGAGGATCTAACGTGGTCCCAGCATATCGATGTAGTCATAAAGAAGGTAAGACAGCAGCTATACTTTATTAGGAGTTTGAAGCGATTTGGCATGACAACAAACAAGCTCAAAATCCTCTATAGCTGCACTGTGGGGAGCATTTGGACAGGCTGCATCACTGTCTGGTATGGAGGGGCTACTGCACAGGACCGTGAGAAGCTGCAGAAGGTTGTAAATCTAGTCAGCTCCATCTTGGGTACCAGCCTACAAAGTATCCAGGACATCTTACGGAAACGGTGTCTCAGAAAGGCAGCATCCATTATAAAGGACCTCCAGCACCCAGGGCATGCCCTTTTCTCACTGTTACCATCAGGTAGGAGGTTCAGAAGCCTGAAGGCACACACTCAGCGATTCAGGAACAGCTTCTTCCCCTCTGCCATCCGACTCCTGAATGGACTTTGAAAGCTTTGGACACTACCTCACTTTTTAATATACATCATTTCTGTTTTTACACATTTTTAACAATCTATTCATTATGCATAATGATTTACTTTTTTATTTATTATGTTTTAATTTATTTCTTATCTATGCCAGAATATGTATCGCATTGAACTCCTGTTGCTAAGTCAACAAATTTCACGTCAATTGACTGTGATAATAAACCTGATTCTGACATTATAAGAAGCCCTATATGTATATATATACCACACTCAATTTGTTTACCTGTTCATTACTCGAATGGGGCAAGGACGTTGTCCAGTACATGAAATCAGCAGGTACACAAACTGGGTGTGACATATATACAGAGAGGATCTAGGAAATGGCAAGTATTTTGTCAGCTCCGGCACCTAAAACAATTAGCACTGCACCCCTGCTGAAAGGACAACCCACTTTCTAACAACCGCCCCCTTTCAGGCCTAGGGTCCCACATCTTTCCGACCACTCACCCCACACCCACAGTCCACCCGTAACCTCTACCCACACACAGACAGATCCCCTTCACCCCAAACCCCCTCCCAGCCTGGGAACCACAACTGACTGATCCCACAGCCCGGGCTCGGGCGCAAAGCTAAAACCGGGGCTGCGGGACCGGACAGCCCGGAGCCTGCAGCCGTCCGGCAGAACTCGGTCCCGGCCCTTTCCAACTGCAGCAAACCCCCGATTTACACAAACTCCATTACTCACCTCCCCGATAGCAGAACCGCCGGCGACAACTGTGATGGGCACCGGGCCGACGTTCAGCAGGATATTCGCCGCAGCACCACCCGTGGACGGAGGTCCGTGCAGCGCCGCCGGTGGCCGGAGGTTCATGCAGCGCCGCCGGTGGCCGGAGGTCAATGCAGCGCCACCAGTGGCCGGAGGTCCGTGCAGCGCCACCAGTGGCCGGAGGTCCATGCAGCGCCACCAGTGGCCGGAGGCGGGAGGGACAACGGAGATGTAAATCACAAACACGACAAAGTCTGCTGATGCTGGAAATCCAGAGCAACACCAACAAAATGCTGCCGGAACTCAGCAGTCCGGGCAGCTCCTATCGAAACGAGTTAACAGTCGACGTTTCCAGTTGAACTGAGGACTGAGATGGAATGAGGGAAATATCTGAATAAAATCGGGGCGGGCGAGGAAATGTCGAGCTGGAAGGTGATAGGTGAAGCCAGGTAGGTGGGAAAGCTCAAGAGCAGAAGAAAATAGAATCTAATAGGAGAGGAGAGTGGAGAATAGGAGAAAGGGATGGAGCAGTGGATCCAGAGAGAAGTGTTCAGCAGGTGAGAGGACGTGAAAAGTCAGAGAGGAAGAGAGGGAGTGGGAGGGAGAGGTGAGGGGGAGATTTGTTCATCGGAAGGAGAAATCGATATTCATGCCATCAGGTTGGAGAGTAACCAGACGGAATATGAGGTGCTGATCCTGGACCCTGAGGGTGGCCTCATCTTGGCAGAAGAGGAGGCGATGGGTTGACACGTCGCAACCGGAATGGGAATCGGAATGAAAATGTTTATACACCGGGAAATCCCGCTCGGAGCAGATAGTTCAAAGGTTAATTAATTATCAAAGCAGATATCCATAAACAGCTCTGAGTTTTTTTTTCTTCTCCAGTGAGCCACGGAACAAAGAATATGAAAGTCGTTCAGAGAGAAACATCAAACTCCCATCCCACCCCCGCATAAAAAGGAACAGCATCCCGATCATCAACTCCCAAAACCCACCCCTCCCACAAATGGGAAAAATAACATCGATCCCCCAGTAAAAACAACCCGACCCCGCACAACTGCGGAGGAGCCGGTGTCACCGGTGTAGAGGAGCCGCATCGGGAGCAGCGGACACAACGGGCGACCCCGGAAGATTCACAGGTGACGGGTCGCCTCACCCGGAAGGATGTTTGGACAACGGGGAGAGTTCGGCCGTCCGGCCCTTTCACTGTGACCCCCGAACTCCACATCAAATCCGTCCAAACGAATCTGGGTGAACTTTAATGACCAATAAATATAATTCCTCTCTTTGATCAGCTGTCTGAATGATTCCCTGACTCTGAGAGGAAGGGGTGTCTATGGTCCACATTGTCAGGGTGTTGAGTTTACCAGGAGACAGAGACTGCAGGGACGGGAGGTTTTCTGGTCACTAATACACTGTGTGTGGACCCCGCTGGCAATTCTGGTGTTGTGACCCGAATCGAGACAAACACCACGCTGCCCACTCCACCAACAACACGGCACAGCCGGACACATAACAGGGGACTTTACATCTCACAACACTGGATTCAGTGATGAAACCCGTGATTAATGTTGTTGTCCCACTGAAATCATAAGAAATGTCCATTCAGGTGCTTTTAAATACAAGCGCCCCCCCCACAGGTGACGTCACACAGGCGCAACGACATGCCTGACGTCACACATGGGCCCCCCCACACCGGGATCTGCCCTCACGTGAGCGGTGTCTTACGTCACCCACGCGCTGGTGAGCTCGAGCTTTATCGGTTTAACGGCTGGGCTACTAATCACGTGACGAGCCCCTTCCCCACCGCTGTCAACAGAGGATTCAGGAGCTGCGCTATTCCCATTGGTGCGAAGCGATGTCAATCACTGGTTACAACCAATAGTGGAGGCGAACCGGCCGAGAGGGCGTTACCCCCACTCACACCGTCGCTCGCACAAGTGTCAAACTCCTCATCAAAGCGGAACAAACCCCAAAGTAAATGTCCGCTTTCTGATTTATTTCCATTTCCCTCCGAGGGAAGTTGGGGCGTTTGTGAAGCGTCTCCTGCGGCCGGAGTCTGATGTATCGCTGAGAGGTAGGAGGAGACCGCTCGGCCCGTCGGTTTGATGCCGGTTCCCCGGGGAGGGAGAGGATGAAGACAGTGAGAGAGGGGGCGGACAGGATGTTTGTCCCGGTGGGGACAGGAGGGGCTCATCTGTGAAAATGTCTGAGCCCACGGTGGTGGCGATTCACCACATTGGGGGCAAACACCGGCAGACTGTTGCCCTGCAAGCGGGGCCAATGGTCCGGGCAAAGTGACAATTATTTGTGTTTTGTGGAGATTGTACCGGGAATATGGTGTAAAATCCCGCTCCCCACACTAACACGGGTTATACAGACCAAAGAACAAACTGCCGGAGGAACTCAGTGGGTCGGGCAGCATCTGTGGAGGGAAATGGACCGTCAACATTTCGGGCCGAGACCCTCCCTCTGGACTGAGAGTGGACGGGAAATAGTCCGAGAAAAGAGGTGAGGGGTGGGGATGGGGCAAGAGCTGGGGAGTGAGAGGTGGGTCCAGGTGAGGGGGAGGTGGGAAGGTGGAAATAGTGACAGGGGTGGGAGGTGAGTGGTTGGGGCAACACGGGGCTGCAGAAGATGGAAATTAATTCAATAGAGGGTTAACAAAGAGGTTAGAGAGTATTTGTTATAGAGAGTGCAATGAAGATTCACCAGACTGATCCCTGGAGTGGTGGGTCATCATATGAAGAAAGATCAAATGTGATAACCCTTTCATTTAGAGAATCGAGGACTGAGAGTTGAACACATTGAAATGCACAACATCATTACCAGTTGAACCAGGGATCCCAGTCTCTGAAAAAGGGGGTGGACTGTCCGGGACTGAGATGAGGGGAAATGTCTCCACTCCGAAGGTGGTGAATGTCTGTAAATCCCCACCACAGAGGGCGGTGAAGACTCAGTGATCGTCCTCACATAAAACAGAGGCCGGCAGATGTGTGGAGACTGAAGGGATCGAGGAAATGAGGATCGGACAGAAACATGTGGCTGAGATGGGAGAGCAGCAGCCATCTTGTTGATGGTTAGAGGGGCTGAATGGCCACCTCCTGCTGTTTCTCACTTGGTGTTTCAGTGTTCCTGTCCAGTGAGGCCGGAGGAATGTGAATAGAAATTAGTGTTTATAAACACAGACTGATTTAAGTGAAACCTGCACATTTCCAGTTTGTGTCTGAAAAGTTTGTCGGATCGGGATGGGAATCGACCCCGTAACTCTGTGACCTGGAGGTGGAGGGAAAGGGAGAGGGAAGATATGGAGGGAAAAGGTAAATACGTATCTGGTGTAAATAGGGAATAATGTGGGAAATGCGGCGGATGTGTCAGGCAGCGTGTGAGGGGCGAGGAGCAGAGTCACCTGTTCAGGTGGGAGACCCTCCATCCATCACCTGATCCCGTTTCCTGTTCACATTTCCCCGCAGATCTGCAGCATCTGCCGCTCACTGCTCAACGTGTCCGTGTAGCTTCATCTTCTGCCCATTCAGACAAGGCAGTGAGATCCGGATCTGTCACGTCCTCTCGTCGTGGGTGGACAATATGTTTTTATCTGCAATAGTTTCAGCAAGTTTCATTCCACTGTTTTTACCTGCTGAAGTGCAGCCAATGTTTCTGTGTGTATGACCCATTTATGTGAGAATTTAGCCTTTTCTATTTATCTGAGCTTCTCATAAATGTGTAGTTTAGTTAAGCTTCACTCCAGAATTTGCAATGCAACAACCCAGTCAGTCAAATAGTTCCACACAATTAAAATAGTTTATTTTTATGTTGTACTACTTACATAATTTACTGTTTAATATGTATGTTCTTATTTTAAATCACAATTGTTAAAATCTATTGCTATGAATTCGGTTCTATTGCTGCTGCAGAGACAATGAATTTCATGATATATGCTGGTGCTATTAAACCTGATTCTGATATTGATATGGGAGACCCACACCGGTCACCTGATCCCAGTCACCGCAGATCGTAATGCGAGATTGAAGCCTTTTCCATTTATCTGCATTCCTCAGAAATGACAACAGTTAAGTTTCCTTCTGTGGTTCCAGAGCAGAAGCTCAGTCTGTCTAATATTTCCACACAATTAAAATGGGAATTTGTTTATTATCATCACGTACTGAGCTACAGTGAAATTCTTGCCTGACGTACCATCCACACAGATCACTACATTACTACAGTACATTGAGCTGATATACGACAAAACAGTAACTGTAACAAAGCATTATGGCTGCAGAGAAAGTGCAGTGCAGATAGACATATGGTGCAGGGTCACATCGAGTTACATTGTGAGGTCGAGCCCATTTTATCATTCATTTGGCTTATAACCGCAGACAGGAAGCCGTCCTTAAGCCTGGTGGTTCGCGCTTTAAGGCTTTTGTATCTCTTTCCCGATGGGGGAGCGGGTTGGCAGCAAGAATGTCCGGGTTGTGAGGATCTTTGAGTACACGGCCTGCTTTTCCAAGGCAGGGGAAGTGTAGGAAGAGTCCATGGAGGGGAGGCTTGTTTCTCTGATGTTCCCATGTGAGACCAAAGTTCTCTGCAGTTCCTTGCAGTCATGGGCAGAGCAGTAGCCATACGAAGGCGTGAAGTATCGACAAGAAGCTCAGAGACCTTGTGTAGCTGGATCCTGGACTTCCTGTCAGATCGCCGGTAGGTGGTAAGAGTGGGCTCCCTCACCTCTGTCTCTCTGACCCTCAGCACACATACCCCACAGGGCTGTCTCCTTGGCCCCCTCCTTTACTCACTGTGCACCCATGACTTGTGTCGCAACCCACAGTGCCAATCTGCTAATTAAATTCACTGACGACCCTACATTGATTGGCCTAATCTCAAATAATAACTTTCAATCGATCAAATGCATCCTGACAAGGCTCGGTCCAGACAAACTTTTCAACCTTCTTTGTGTAAGTGAAAAGGGGGTTGGAGTATGGGATAGGAAGGGTTAAATGGTGTATGTGACCTGGAAAATATAGCAGGGGCGGGAACTAGACAACAGAACCGGGCACGGTTAGGATGTTGCAACTGCATGCTCATCTCTCAGAACAGAAGCGCTGACTGACCTGTACCTCTGCACCTGAAGCTGTTGTGACCCTGATGAAATTGCTGACCACTAAACCATCATAAGCGTGGACAGGGGAAACAGCTGCTAACTGAAACCTTTCTTTTGGATATAAATGTAACCTTGTACTCGTGCTGGGCAGAGCTGACTGCCAGACACTGTTGAAGCGTATGGTGGTTACCTCTGCTCGGATCAGGTTGAATAAAGAATTGATCGTGGTCTCTGAGTGAATGGTGAATTGATAAGGACAACTTGGCGAGCCAGCCAGGAGTCCCAACGGGAGCCTCCAGCGGCCCTGGTGTTAGTGAACTAGCGATCCACTGGACGCCGCTGAGACGGGCGGGCCCACGGGGTGACTTTCCCCCGGTCCTCTCACGGTCTCCTTTGGTTGCTTGTTCCCCTCAGGGTTCCTGCTGAGCTGCTCAGCGGACTCCACGGACCATAGTCGGTAGAGGCCACGAGGGGAAGTGGTTTTAACGTTGACGGATTTCTGTATGAGAAATAGTGTCTGAGAAACAGGGAGTCGGGGATTCCGAGACCAGGGGCCGACACGCAGTGAAATAGTGTCTGAGAAACGGGGAGTCGGGGACTCCGAGACCAGGGGCCGACACGCAGTGAAATAGTGTCTGAGAAACAGGGAGTCCGGGACTCCGAGACCAGGGGCCGACACGCAGTGAAATAGTGTCTGAGAAATGGGGAGTCCGGGACTCCGGGGCCAGGGGCCGACACGCAGTGAAATAGTGTCTGAGAAACAGGGAGTCCGGGACTCCGAGACCAGGGGCCGACACGCAGTGAAATAGTGTCTGAGAAACAGGGAGTCGGGGACTCCGAGACCAGGGGCTGACACGCAGTGAAATAGTGTCTGAGAAACAGGGAATCCGGGACTCCGAGACCAGGGGCCGACACGCAGTGAAACAGTGTCTGAGAAACAGAGACTCCAGGACTCCGGGCCAGGGGCCGACAGGCAGTGAAATAGTGTCTGAGAAACAGAGAGTCCGGGACTCCGGGCCAGGGGCCGACACGCAGTGAAATAGTGTCTGAGAAACAGGGAGTCGGGACTCCGAGACCAGGGGCCGACACGCAGTGAAATAGTGTCTGAGAAACAGGGAGTCGGGGACTCCGAGACCAGGGGCCGACACGCAGTGAAATAGTGTCTGAGAAACAGGGAATCCGGGACTCCGAGACCAGGGGCCGACACGCAGTGAAATAGTGTCTGAGAAACGGGGAGTCCGGGACTCCGGGGCCAGGGGCCGACACGCAGTGAAATAGTGTCTGAGAAACAGGGAGTCGGGACTCCGAGACCAGGGGCCGACACGCAGTGAAATAGTGTCTGAGAAACAGGGAATCCGGGACTCCGAGACCAGGGGCCGACACGCAGTGAAATAGTGTCTGAGAAACGGGGAGTCCGAGACCAGGGGCCGACACGCAGTGAAATAGTGTCTGAGAAACGGGGAGTCCGGGACTCCGAGACCAGGGGCCG
Source organism: Mobula birostris (assembly GCF_030028105.1). NCBI lineage: Eukaryota > Metazoa > Chordata > Chondrichthyes > Myliobatiformes > Myliobatidae > Mobula > Mobula birostris. The sequence continues at coordinate 71,251,663 of NC_092382.1, forward strand.
ACACGCAGTGAAATAGTGTCTGAGGAACAGGGATTCGGGGAGTCCAGGACTCCGAGACCAGGGGCCAACACGCAGTGAAATAGTGTCTGAGAAACAGGGAGTCCGGGACTCCGAGGCCAGGGGCGATTTGTTTTGGAGGTCCAGGACCTCAATGAGGGGTTACAATCCCCGACGAAGTATTGTGAGTATTAAAGCCTGCCGGTGCTAATAAATTGGGCAGTGGATCATTGGTAGTGACCTATTACATTTTTCTTTGAGTGTGTTACAGCAAATTGGTCAGCGGGTTCGTGGCAATATCCTATTACATTTTGAAGCTGGTAACCATTCTAATTGGCGTAGGAGGGGACGGGGCGTGTAGATTAAATTGATCAGCACAGGGCAGAGCAGACGTTTGGCCAAACACAGGGGAAGTGGCTCTCCCCTGCAGTCCATCCGGATGCTGTAGAAACGTTTTAGGTACACTTGTGAACTAGTGGAAATCTCGCTTTTCTACGAGTGACTGAGTTGGGGTCGCCTCGCTCACGAGTACTGCAGTAAAAGATTCGGGGAGGGACGGGTGATATTTCACTGAAACTGCATCCAGCCTTAGACCGGTTGTCAAGAGGGGAAATCTCCCACGCGAAGGTCAGGACCTTGAAGTGGATTCGGGAGTAAAGTGATAAACATGGGTCAGACTGTGGATAAGGGGGACATTACCACGCCACTCGGAAAGATGTGTAAGGAAAATCCGGAGCTAGAAAAGAACCTAAGACGTCTTAGTGCGCGCTTAAATAAAAGATTGGTGGTGGGGGTGGAAATTGGCCGTTGGGGGGAACTTGGGACATGGACAAATGCAAAAAAACAGAGACTGAAGTCTGGAAGCAAAATTGCTCTCAATAATGGAAAGATTTGATTACAATGTGGGTAAAAGTAGCGGACAGATTAAATGAGCGTTCCAGACAGACATCCTGGGAAGAAAATGCCAAAAAACGAAACATCCCTATTACCGATGATCAGGGCCAGGTCCGACCATATGTGGTTGTAAAGGCCTTATGTGAATTATTTGATAAACAACAAATTAAATCAACCGGGAAAGATGCACCTTTGGATATGTCAGGACTGCGGATTTCATTTGACACCGTCGAAGAAACCGACAATGAGGATGTAACAGTTCCTTCAGCCCCCTGCAGGAATCCCACTCCCTCCCCCACCTGGTTTACCAAATCCTTCAGGTCAGGTCTCGAAACCACCCCCTATTCTCCTACCCCCACATCAGCCCCCGTGACGGCCCCCGTCCCGGCATCCTCCGTACTTCCCAGGACTATTACTGATGGCAGATCAGGTACCCCACAATTTTCGGACTATATTGCTACCCGAACTCACTGGCGGACCACACAGCTTCCAGTCCCAAAGCCCCGGCCGAAGCGCAACGCGGTGGCTCGCCCAACTGACGGACTGTTGGGCCATGGTCCCACCCTAGATCCCCAGGACCCTGATGATCCAGACCCCAACTCTAATTTTGATCATGAGTCCGAGAATGACTGGCCTCCGTTGACCTGACAATTCCCATTTCGGACTGTGCCTAATCCCCAGGCAGGCCAGCATAATCAGGGACCAACTATTGAGGTATACACTCCTTGGAAGCCTCAGGAAATGGCCATGATAATGCAAGGGGCCCCCGACAAAAAGACCGATCCCGAAGGGTTCATAGATCACCTACTACGCGTAATCCGAATCTATCAGGCTGCTCCCCAGGACCTTTATTGCCTCTGTTACATGGCCCTTAATCCTGTGGAACAGGAGAAATGGCGTTAGGCCCAAGGGGGCCATGCAGATTGGGCGGCTTTTAGTGCCGCTTTCCCCCAGGGCCCGGACCAGATCCAACGCATTGGAGACACCCTGAGAAGGGCCTTGTCCCAACCAATGGATCTCATCAGAGTATTGAATTGTAAACCTCGGAAAGACGAGGACGGTCCCGAGTTTTTTGACAGGTTTGCTTCCATTTACGCCACGTATGCCGGGGATCCCAACTTTGGTCAGGGAAACGCTTCCCCCCACTTTAATGCCCTCCTTGTGCAGTGCCTGCCGGAGGAGGTCTGTCTGAATGATCTCCGGCCACCGGTGGCGCTGCATGGACCTCCGGCCACCGGTGGCGCAGCATGGACCTCCGGCCACTGGTGGCGCTGCATGGACCTCCAGCCACCGGTGGCGCTGCATGGACCTCCGGCCAGCGGTGGCGCTGCATGGACCTCCAGCCACTGGTGGGATGAGCAGACCTCCGGCCACCGGAAGTGCTGCGGAGAACCTCCCGCTAAACGCATGCGCAGTTGCCGGTGTGTGCCGTTCGGGCGGCGGTAAGATTTCCTCATGGTTGTGGAAATCTGGGTTAGGGCATTGAGAAAGGAGCACTATTCTACCGGACGGCCGGAGCAGGGGTGCAGTGGCAATTTTTTTAGGTGCCGGAGCTGTAAGAGGGGCGATTGATAAGTTCGTGGCCTAAGTTAGAAGGCCTGAAGTTATACAGCTCTCGTTACATGCACGTGTAGTTCAACTCTTTGAGTGATTAAGCAGAACGTTTGGAGTTAATAACTTTTGTGGTATTTCTGTTTCAGATAATTGAAAAATGCTAGGTTTTCTAAAATTGGCGCCTTCCACCTTAGGCCACGAACTTACCAATCACCCCTCGGCATTTCAGCAATGATCAGCTTTATGTATGAGGAGCATTTGATGGTTCTGGACCTGTGCTCAATGGAGTTCAGAGGGATATTGGGGGTGGTGGGGGGGGATGTATGGTTAAGTAAGCCCACCGAATGCTGAAAAGCCTGGATACAGTGGACATGGAGAGGATGTTTCCATTAGATAGAGAGTTTGTAATCTCACAGTAGAGTCTCAGAATAAAGATGCTTCCCTTAAAAACTCAGATGAGAAAAAAAATTTGGTGAAAATGTGCCTGATCTGTGGAACTTGTTGCCGCAGAGATTGGTTGGAGCTGCCATTTGGGTATATTTATGACAGAAATTGATATGTTCATGATTGCTAAGTAGCTTCAGGGTTACAGGAGGAAGGCAGGAATATGGTGTTGGAATAAAACTCAGCTATGGTTGAGTGATGGGGCAGACCAGATGGATCGAATCACCTAATTCTGTTCCTGTGTCTTATGTCTTACCATGACTGACTGATGGCTCCTTCTTATCCCATATCGTTTTGTGACGTGTGAGGGGCAATAAAAGATTGTTCACTGAGATCATTATATTTGCCTTCAACGTTTAAATTTCAGTGAGTTTTGTTCTTAGAAACATGAAGCAGATATGTTTGGTTCTCCTTTTTATTGTTAATGGGCTTCATTACATGTTAAAGTTAGACCTGCGGTGAGAGATTTATTGGAAGAAAAACCCTAAATGGAAGCAAACCACGACTGAAGACGAGGGAACAGCAACAAGTGAACCAGCCCGAGGATTGAGAGCATCAACTGGAGAGAACTCATCTGACTCGGAGATTCCAGTGATTCAGTCAGGGGAAAGTTTGGTGAGTCTTATTTACTCAAACACTAGTCCTTTAGACATTACATATCTGTACAAGAGAAGCTAGGAAGCAGTTGGGGTGAGACTGAATGTGCCCAGAAGAGCCAGTTATGCCTCTGTCAGACCCAGCTGCAATCACTCCAGGTCTGGTAATGTGCTTCCAGCAGCCCAGCCCTTTAAAACCACTCCTATTCTGTGGAAGTCGAATCCAGATAAAGTCACTCAGAGACCGTTTAAGTACAAACTCTTTATTCCAAGCACCCGGGGCTTACTCAGTCTATGACTGTTCCCGCCCAATCCACTAACTGACTAACAATTCCCCTTACACCACAGATATATCCGTCCAGATACCCCCCACACAAGACAGGCTGGAGCCAAAGTTATTTACTACATGACAGCCCCTAAAGACAAATTACAAAATAGTTATAATGGCTTACACACACGGAACAGACTGAAGCTGTCCTATCTCTATGCATGAGTGCACAGGGAGATAAGCATCCTGAAACCCCAGCTAGCGACCCTCAAGAAGAAATATGGCTCAGCATGGCTCAGCACATCTGTTGATCATCAGCAGTTTCTTTCAGAAAAGCAGGCTGCTATTGTTTAACGCAGTGCTAACCCTTTTACATACTTTATCATTCCCTCCTTTTGATTATTACTTGATCTACAAAGCAGTAATTTTTTACAGAGAAAGCAACGACGGTAATGATAACAATTATATGTACAACTATTCGGCCATAATGCAATATAATGCCCCACATATTACTGAACAGGCCTTCGAAGACCACCATTTCGACCCTTCGGTGAACCCATGTAAATCCTGCCCTACTTTCTTGATGCTGTCAATCTCCTTGGCAGTGTGCTTGGAGAGGGATGTAATGTTAGTAGAGTCATCAGGGATATAGGTGCAGCATTCTGTGTCAATAATAGCACAGGTTCCCCCTTTCTCAGCCAGGATAAAATCTGAAGCCATACGATTCTGTGGGATTGTTTGCCGGATTGCAATCATTTCAGTGGATATTTCTGTTACTTGGGCCTGTGATTCTGTCAGAGCCCCTGCAGTATTGTGGCCAGCTCCTCAAGTGCTGTAGCCAAATTGATTATCTCTCGTGAATTCCTGGCTACTCCATAGGAGAGAAAAGCGATCATCCAAAATCGCTCAGTCTCAGCTTCTCCGCTGCTGGGCACCTGCAAGTATGGCCAGGATGCATGTTTCCCAGTATAGGAAGTTCTGTTTGAGAGATACCATCCCTCAAAACACTGACAGCCACAGTTATCTCTGACTGGACCACAGTTCCTCACCTCACTTCCCTGGGTGTTATTTGAGAAAGCTCAGGCTGAGAGTTCCTCACTCTGGTTCAGTGGGATTACTGTTGCGTAACCGGCAACAATGAATATTTACCGAGACAGGTTTTATAAAAACAACCGAACATTTATTAAACACGTATAAACGATAAGGAGGTAAAAACAAAGGAAAACTTTAACTGGAGGTTAACAGGTACGCAGTTGTTCACCAGCTCGCCACTTGACTCTGGTTCTTAAAGTGTTAAATGCTGAAAACAGTTCTTAAAGCGATACAGTCAGGTACAGTTCTTAAAGCGATAACTTCGAAAGTCCAACAGTTTCACACATTCAATTGGGAGAGACTTCTCTGGAGAACGATTTCTTCACCGACGCACCTTTACTGCCGGTTCTGTCCACAGGATTCCCGATGCCAAAAATAAACAGTTTAAATCAACTGACCTCAAATTCCTTTTAGAGAGAGAGAGAGTTTGTGCATGAACTCATTGCGCTATTGCAAGAGTTATCTCAATGCAGGTTCTCTCCAACGAAGACTCAATAAGGTCGATCCTTTATTAAACTGCCAACCGATGTCGACTTCTCTCGATCCTTCACTTAGATGAATTCTTCACTCTCCCTTCAAAACCGTCGGAATTGAGTAAATTGGCACTTCCAGCCACAAATTCCCAGCTCAAATACAATATCTTGTAAGAGAACACACCTTCTGTTTTAAAAATGAAACTGCGTCACAAAAACAAACACGTAACAGAAACGGAGGCACAACACATTCTACCTGGAAATCCACAAACTCAAAAACCCACTGCGTCACCTGAGTCAACCCTTATTTCGTCACGGGGCACATGTCATCACCTGACCTCACATCGGCGGGAAAATCACATCAGGTGACCTCCAAAAGACCATTACCGCATTCTCACAAAAAACACAGATCTCCTTAAGCATGTAACATTACTGACATTGGAACCATAGTTTTACCATGCTGGGGAATTTCGGCACAAACCCAGCAGGCCCCTAGTTCCACCTGTTTGGCATAGGTGTGACAGAAAGGTGTTAACATGGGGGCCCCCGGATGCTGGGGTGAGCCCTCTCAAAGACATAAACACGAACACCACTATCAACCAATACATTTTCCTTTAGTCGAGAGAGTCCTTCTACTCAGTTCCTTCAGTAACACGTTTGTAGTCTGTTCGATGTATCCACCAAGATTGCCCCTTCCGTTTCACAGCCGTGGGAGTGGTCAGTAACACCTGATATGGTCCTCTCCACCGAGGTCCGAGATTCCCTCGATCCCAGATCTTGATCAGGACAAAATTCCCAGGTTCTATGGTGGGATAGTCCCTTCTCTCTGTCGGGTAGTTCTCTTCCTTGTAAGCCTGTTGTACCTGTGAATGTAATGCTTGGAGAATTTTGGTTAGTTGGCATATATATTTCCCCATCTCTTCCCCTAGGGTATGCATATCCAATTTTGCTGGTAGACTTTCTGGGAGCAATGGTAGACAAGGTCTTGGTCCCTAGGGTGTCCTCATGGACCGTCCATAAATGATTTCAGCTGGTGACAACCCTGTTTTCCCTGTGGGGTAACCCTCATGTGGAATAGGGGTGACGGTGGGACCTTCAACCAAGTGAGTCCAGTCTCTGCTGTTAGTTCGGCCAATTTCCTTGCCTTTGGTTCTCTCCACTATGCCAGCGGCCTGTGGGTGGTGTACACAGTGGAATTGTTGCCTGATAGCTAGTTTGTTACAGACCCCTTTGTTTACTTTCGCCACTAAGTGTGGCCCATTGTCAGAGCTCAGCATCTCTGGCAGGCCGTACTTGGGAATTATTTCCTGTAATATACCTTCACAACAGTCATAGCAGTATTATTGGTAGTCGGAACAGCTTCAATCCATCTATTAAACAAGTCTATAATAACTATGCGGTATCTATAGCAATGCACTCTAGACAATTCAATAAAATCAACTTGTAGACGTGAAAAAGGTTCGCTTGTCAAGGGAGACGTACCCGGTGTACAGGGTACAGGTTACCAACCATTCCCTCCTTTTCGGGGTGTGTACAATATTGGTAAAAACTGTGCAGGAACACAAACCTGTCCCACTGGGGTGATCCAAAAACCTATATCGGGGTCTTTCTGGCATCCCATCTGGGACACAGTTTACGTTCCTCCTCAGAGGCATCCCCCTGAAAAGTACGTACCTCCCGCATGTCTAGCAAATCCATTCTGCTTAAGTCACAGAAGGTTGCTTGAAGGAAACCCGAGGGAACTACAACTACCAAGGGTTCGACCGCACTTTTGGCTGTCTTATCCGCTAAAACATTGCCTGTAGTGACCCGGTCGGACATGCGGGTGTGGGCCGCACATTTAATAATAGACAAGACTCGAGATAGCTGTAGAGCGGTGAGGAAGTTGTTTACAAAGGTGGCATTACTAATGGGGTGGTCAGAGGCAGTCAGGAATCCCCATGTTCCCAGAGGACCCCGTAGTCATAGAAACATAGAAAATAGGTGCAGGAGTAGGCCATTCGGCCCTTCAAGCCTGCACCGCCATTCAGTATGATCATGGCTGATTATCCAACTCAGAACCCTGTACCAGCCTTCCCTCCATACCCCCTGATCCCTTTAGCCACAAGGGCCATATCTAACTTCCTCTTAAATATAGCCAATGAACTGGCCTCAACTGTTTTCTGTGGCAGAGAATTCCACAGATTCACCACTCTCTGTGTGAAGAAGCTTTTCCTCATCTCGGTCCTAAAAGTCTTCTCCTTTATCCTCAAACTGTGACCCCTCGTTCTGGACTTCCCCAACGTCGGGAACAATCTTCCTGCATCTAGCCTGCCCAATCCTTTTAGGATTTTATACGTTTCAATAAGATCCCCCCTCAAATTTCTAAATTCCAACGAGTGCAAGCCCAGTTCATCCAGTCTTTCTTCATATGAAAGTCCTGCCATCCCAGGAATCAATCTGGTGAACCTTCTTTGTACTCCCTCTATGACAAGAATGTCTTTCCTCAGATTAGGGGACCAAAACTGCACACAATACTCCAGGTGAGGTCTCACCAAGGCCTCGTACAACTCCAGTAGTACCTCCCTGCTCCTGTACTCGAATCCTCTTGCTATAAATGCCAGCATACCATTCGCCTTTTTCACCGCCTGCTGTACCTGCATGCCCACTTTCAATGACTGGTGTATAATGACACCCAGGTCTCATTGCACCTCCCCTTTTCCTAATCGGCCACGATTCAGATAATAATCTGTTTTCCTGTTTTTGCCACCAAAGTAGATAACCTCACTTTTATCCACATTAAATTGCACCTGCCATGACTTTGCCCACTCACCTAACCTATCCAAGTCAACCAGCATCCTCTTAGCATCCTCCTCACAGCTAACACTGCTGCCCAGCTTTGTGTCATCCACAAACTTGGAGATGCTGCATTTAATTCCCTCATCCAAGTCATTAATATATATTGTAAACAACTGGGGTCCCAGCACTGAGCCTTGCGGTACCTCACCAGTCACTGCCTGCTGTTCTGAAAAGGTCCCGTTTATTCCCACTCTTTGCTTCCTGTCTGCCAACCAATTCTGTATCCACATCAATATTCTACCCCCAATACCGTGTGCTTTAAGTTTGCGCACTAATCTCCTGTGTGGGACCTTGTCAAAAGCCTTTTGAAAATCCAAATATACCACATCCACTGGTTCTCCCCTATCCACTCGACCAGTTACATCCTCAAAAAATTCCATGAGATTCGTCAGACATGATTTTCCTTTCACAAATCCATGCTGACTTTGTCCGATGATTTCACCGCTTCCCAAATGTGCTGTTATCACATCTTTGATAACTGACTCTAGCATTTTCCCCACCACCGATGTTAGGCTAACCGGTCTATAATTCCCTGGTTTCTCTCTTCCCCCTTTTTTAAAAAGCGGGGTTACATTAGCCAGTCTCCAATCCTCAGGAACTAGTTCAGAATCTAAAGAGTTTTGAAAAATTATCACTAATGCATCCACTATTTCTTGGGCTACTTCCTTAAGCACTCTGGGATGCAGACCATCTGGCCCTGGGGATTTATCTGCCTTTAATCCCTTCAATTTACCTAACACCACTTCCCTACTAACATGTATTTCCCTCAGTTCCTCCATCTCACTGGACTCTCTGTCGCCTACTATTTCTGGAATATTATTTATGTTCAACTCCAAATGCATAACGGAACTCTGTGTAAACGTTCACACTTTTGTCTGTTGCTAGGATACAGGCACGAGTCAGAGCAAACAGCTCAGCCTTCTGGGCGGAGACAGCTGCTTCAAAAGAGGCTTGCTCAACTACTTCACTGTCCGTCACTATCACATAGCCAGAATATCCTTTTCCTGCTGGATCCACAAAAGAGTTTTCATCCTCATAAAACATTGCCTCGGGCTTGAGGGGGTATTGCAGAATGGATGGGAGAGCCTGTTCTTCTTTCACGGTGATCTGGACAGGGAGGCAGTTGATGCTGCCGACTTCATGGCCTGAAATTTCCCAGAGATGGGGTACAACGTCTTGGATTCAGTCAATATTAAAAGAGTGTCTTACCAGATGTCACGTCTTCACCTCCGACTCCTTCCAGTATCGGAGTTGGCCCACAACCAAGTCTTGCCAGTCTCCCTCGGTACTGGGGGCTTGTTTCGTCAGGGTGTAGGCAAGGAACCTCGGCTCTTTGGCTTGAACCCAGGGCAAACCCTAACGGTGATATAGGGAACCACCGGTCCTGTCTGTCGCCAAAGGAAATCTGGAACTTCAGCCAGTAATACGGATGTTCTGTGCCTTCGAACCCAGACAGAGTGATTGTATCGTCTGATAGCTGGAATCGCTTTTCAGACACTATTTCCTGATGGAGAGTGGTTGTGGTTGCCCCCATATCAATCATAAACGGAATTGGAATTCCAGCAACTTGCAATATCACATTGGGCTTTTTCCGAGGGGTGGTACTCATGGTAGGAAGCATCCTTGCTTGTCAATTTCTATATGGGTTGTTGTCCCCACCTGTCCCTTGGTAGGTTTTTGTTCCCATTTCTGATCCCCAGTTATAGTCCGCTCGTGTCCTTCCCACTGAACATATTCACCTTTAATATTAGTGCCCTTCGGGGCTGATCAGGATTCGAAAGTCGGCTCGCAATAGTATGTCAAAGCTCGTCGCACTGGATTTTGTTCACTGTCAGGCCAATCCATATTATTTGTTTTAATCATGTTGGCTAACTTGGTTGGTAAGCATTGGAACAGTAAGGTATTAAACTGGGGGATGGATTCCCATCATTAAAGGCTTGGTCTCCTGCGAAAGTGCTGCAGCAGGCCACAAATCGCTCCCAATAGTCTGGTCCCGATTCCCCAGGCTTAGCTTTGCATTCAAGTACTTTAGTGATGTTTACAGGTTGGTGCAGAGCTGTTTCCAAGGCTTGAATAATCCGGTCTGTCTGTTTATTCCCATTATGGTTTCCCACCTGTAAGTCCTGATAGGTTTGGTATCTCAATTCTGCCTTCCATTTCAGCCCCTCATCAGCTGAGAGAATCGTGCAGCAGAGACAGAATAAATCTTCCCAGGTCGCATTATACATCTGTGTAGTACTGCGGACATACTGAGCAAACTGTGCTAGTTTTTCTTTTCTATCTGGGGCCTGATTCATGATCATTATCATTTCCTGAGGCTTCTAGGGTGCAGACAGAGGAATCACTGAGGTCCCTCCTCCTGCTCGTGGATTGGGCAGCATTTGGGTGGGAAATTGTCTTTGTGGAGCCATTAACTCTGGGGTTTTATTGGATTCTTCCCTCCCTGTCTCGGAATAATCCTCGGTATTCCCTTTCTGGATCTCAGGGTATAGAGACCTCCCCTCCCCTGTCGCCGCTGTCTTACCCGAGCGGCCACTGTATCTGAGTACCCCGAGGATTGGGGTTCAGGGGCACTGGGTGCACTTGGCCCTTGGTAAGGTGGGGGTGTATGATGGGTGCCCACTCCTCATCACAGTGACTGCCCTCAAACAGGGTCAGTATGCCAGACATGGGTTCGGGATCCCTTGTTTCCCTATCAGTTCGAACTTTAGACTGACGTTCCTGCCCTTCTCTCCTATCATGGCCAGCCTTGGCTTGCTTACATTGTTTTTCCTGCTCTCGTTTCCGGTGCCCATCCACCCATTTACACTCCGCTTTTTAGTGTCTCCCAACCTTTGGCGTTCCTTCTGCAGTACATACCTCGATCCCTTTGTCACATGCAGTTTTCCTCCAGCTTGCTAATAATATACTGTTCCACTTTACATCTGCCTTTTCCTTCCATTCCCTTTTCAACAATTTCCACTTCTTTCCACAGTTCTTTTTCCATATCGAATTTACTGCTTGTTCTCATGAGATAATATCCCAGGTTCCCCCCTCCCCCTCCCAGTGGCCACATTTTGATCCCCAATTTCTTATTCAGCGCTGCACTCAGCATTCACAAATCCTTTTCCTTGTCTGGAAAACTCTCACACATATTGTGTAGGGCTGCTCCTGGCCCACTCCTATCAATCCACTGCAGTGGATCCATGTTCTCCAAGTAAATTACCCAGCACATCTACCTCCTGCCCACTCAGTAAAATTTACCAAGTACCACCTCCTGCCCACTTTTGCCTACCCTTATACGAGTCTCATGGAACCACAGAAACTACAGCACAGAAACAGGCCTTTTGGCCCTTCTTGGCTGTGCCGAACCATTTTCTGCCTAGTCCCACTGACCTGCACACGGACCATATCCCTCCATACACCTCCCATCCATGCATCTGTCCAATTTATTCTTAAATGTTAAAAAAGAACCCGCATTTACCACCTCGTCTGGCAGCTCATTCCATACTCCCACCACTCTCTGTGTGAAGAAGCCCCCCCCCAATGTTCCCTTTAAACTTATCCCCCCTCACCCTTAACCCATGTCCTCTGGTTTTTTTCTCCCCTTTCCTCAGTGGAAAAAGCCTGCTTGCATTCACTCTATCTGTACCCATCATAGTTTTATATACCTCTATCAAATCTGCCCTTATTCTTCTACGCTCCAGGGAATGAAGTCCTAACCTATTCAACCTTTCTCTGTACCTGAGTTTCTCAAGTCCCGGCAACATCCTTGTAAACCTTCTCTGCACTCTTTCAACCTTATTTTTATCCTTCCTGTAATTTAGTGACCAAAACTGAACACAATGCTCCAGATTCGGCCTCACCAATGCCTTACACAACCTCATCATAACATTCCAGCTCTTATACTCAATACTTCGATTAATAAAGGCCAATGTACCAAAAGCTCTCTTTACGACCCTATCTACCTGTGACGACACTTTTAGGGAATTTTGTATCTGTATTCCCAGATCCCTCTGTTCCACTGCACTTCTCAGTGCCTTACCATTAACCCTGTATGTTCTACGTTGGTTTGTCCTTCCAACATGCAATACCTCACACTTGTCAGTATTAAACTCCATCTGCCATTTTTCAGCCCATTTTTCCAGCTAGTCCAAGTCCCTCTGCAGGCTCTGAAAACCTTCCTCACTGTCTACTACACCTCCAATTTTTGTATCATCAGCAAACTTGCTGATCCAATTTACCACATTATCATCCAGATCATTGATATAGATGACAAATAACAATGGAGCCAGCACTGATCCCTGTGGCACACCACTAGTCACAGGCCTCCACTCAGAGAAGCAATTCTCTACCACCACTCTCTGGCTTCTTCCATCGAGCCAATGTCTAATCCAATTTACCACCTCTCCATGTATACCTAGCGACTGAATTTTCCTAACTAACCTCCCATGCGGGACCTTGTCAAAGGCCTTACTGAAGTCCATGTAGGCAATATCCACTGCCTTCCCTTCATCCACTTCCCTGGTAACCTCCTTGAAAAACTCCAACAGATTGGTCAAACATGACCTACCACGCACAAAACCATGTTGACTCTCCCTAATAAGCCCCTGTCTATCCAAATGCTTGTAGATTCTGTCTCTTAGTACTCCCTCCAATAACTTACCTACTACTGACGTTAAACTCACCGGCCTATAATTTCCCGGATTACTTTTCGATCCTTTTTTAAACAACGGAACAACATGAGCCACTCTCCAATCCTCCGGCACGTACCCGTAGACAGCGACATTTTAAATATTTCTGCCCTGCAATTTCAATACTAGTCTCCTTCAAGGTCCGAGGGAACACTCTGTCAGGTCCCGGGGATTTATCCACTTTAATTTTCCTCAAGACAGCAAGCACCTCCTCCTTTTCAATCTGTACAGTTTCCATGGTCTCACTACTTGATTCCCTCAATTCCATAGATTTCATGCCAGCTTCCTTAGTAAATACAGACGCAAAAAACCTATTTAAGATCTCCCCCATTTCCTTTGGTTCCACACAAAGCCGACCACTCTGATCTTCAAGAGGACCAATTTTATCCCTTACAATCCTTTTGCTCTTAATATACTTGTAAAAGCTCTTTGGATTATCCTTCACTTTGACTGCCAAGGCAACCTCATGTCTTCTTTTAGCCCTCCTGATTTCTTTCTTAAGTATTTCCTTGCACTTCTTATACTCCTCAAGCACCTGATTTATCCTCTGTTTCCTATACATTTTATACAACTCCCTCTTCTTCTTTATCAGAGTTGCAATATCCCTTGAGAACCAAGGTTCCTTATTCCTATTCAATTTGCCTTTAATCCTGACAGGACCATACAAACTCTGCACTCTCAAAATTTCCCCTTTGAAGGCTTCCGACCTACCAATCACATCTTTGCCAGAGAACAACCTGTCCCAATCCATGTTTTTTAGATCCTTTCTCATTTCTTCAAATTTGGCCTTCTTCCAGTTCAGAACCTCAACCCTAGGACCAGATCTATCCTTGTCCATGATCAAATTGAAACTAATTGTGTTATGGTCACTGGAACCAAAGTGCTCCCCTACACAGACTTCTGTCACTTGCCCTAATTCGTTACCTTACAGGAGATCCAGTATTGCATCCCCTCTAGTTAGTCCCTCTATATATTGATTTAGAAAACTTTCCTGAACACATTTTACAAACTCTAAACCATCTAGACCCCTAACAGTATGGGAGTCCCAATCAATGTATGGAAAATTAAAATCCCCTACCACCACAACTTTGTTTCCTGCAGTTGCCTGCTATCTCTCTGCAGATTTGCTCTTCCAAGTCTCGTTGACTATTGGGTGGTCTGTAATACAATCCCACTAATGTGGCCATACCTTTCCTGTTTCTCAGCTCCACCCAGGAGGACTCAGTAGACAAGCCCTCTAATCTGTCCTGCCTGAGCACTGCTGTAATATTTTCCCTAACAAGCAATGCTACTCCCCCACCTTTCATTCCTCTGCCTCGATCACATCTGAAACATCGGAACCCTGGAATATTAAGCTGCCAGTCCTGCCTCTCCTGTAGCCAAGTTTCACTAATTACTACAACATCATAATTCTGTCTCCCGACAGATTCTGTCCCAATCCCGTCAAGATATGCGATCAGCCTTGGGCGAGGGACCGTAACTCCAAAGGAACTAATGGAGAGCGACTCAAGGGTGCCCAGTTGGTCTACGGAGTCCCCAGAGTGGTCCAGCTGCTTACTCAGTCCGTCTGCTTGGCACTCCCTCTATTGGAATCCTGTTCGTGACGCCAAGTGTTAAACTTGAATCTGAGTAAAACTCGGAAGACCAGCTTCTTATCGTCACCACAGTTTATTGTGCATTCTCCTGCAGGAGTTTGAGACCCAGTTGTCAAAGGGAAGGCAGGTAAGCACTGCCACCATCTGACAATTGGACTGACTTAGTTGGGTTACAGCCGTATATTTATACATAGTGAGCCCCATGCATTAATATTGCAAGATGTTATTTGAACTGGTACGCCCACCAAGTCTGTTGGTGCCAATCTTAATTACTTAGATAAGGGAGTTCGCTAAATCACGGTTTTATTTACAGATGTATGTGCTGTCCAGTCCTTATCAGTTATTCTCTTTGCAAGGCCCTGATTTAATTACAGACAGATGTTCATTGCTGTCTTATTGGCGAGTCCTCCTCCCTTTACTCAAACGAGGGTACAATGTATAATGTTATCAGCTCTCAGTCTGTCTCTCTGCAAGCCGCAGAGAACTGGTAATGAGCCTGTCTTAGCTAACCGCTGAAGACAGAGTTTACTTCAGTTCAAACGTTCCTATTCAGTCCCAATTATTCTTTTAGCCAGTGGTCACATCGGTTCAAAATGATGCTTTTATATATCCTCAATTCCTCAGGAGGGTTCGGGGAAATATTTATGTCCAACATAGAAACTGGTGTCCCCTGTGTGCATTGTGGAGATGCAAACGTTGCTGGAGAAAAGGCGCCACATCAGTAACTTACCAGTCTTGTGCACATAATATTTTCATACGTTGGAGCTCACGCCTCTGACTGAATCCACAGAGTCCTTCCGAGTCTCCGGCCACCCTCTGAACCCCCGAAGCCCGGTATCTACCGCCCTGGAACTGCTGTCCGTTCCCCGCCCGTCTGTCCTGTCTGCTCGCCTCCCGATAAAAACCCGCGCTCCTCAACTCAGCACACACATACAAGATAACAGGGCATGACTTCCATTGGTTAGCAAATGGATACAATTTCCATTATCACTGAGTATAACCCAAACATGCGGTTACGGAGAACCCCTTGCTCAGCAGTTAATAGTGCGAGCAGCCATTTTAGTATCACACTTCCGAGAAGCCATTTTGGTAATAAGCAACTAACAATTAACAGCCCATCTAGTATTACTGAGAACCCTAGACATAGAAATCAATTAGTCAGTCTGATGGCCTGGTAGAAGATGATGTCCTGGAGCCTGTTGGTCCTTTTGCTGTGGTACTGTTTCCTGGATGGTAGCAGCAGGAGCAGTTTGTGGTTTTGGTGAATTGGGTCCCAATATCCTTTGAGCCCTTTTTACACACCTGTCTCTGTAAATGTCCTGAATAGTGGAAAGTTCACATCTACAGATGTGCTGGGCTGTCCGCACCACTCTCTGCAGGTTCCTGTGATTAAGGGAAGCACAATTCCCATACCAGGCAGTGATGCAGCCAGTCAGGATGCTCTCAATTGTGTCCCTGCAGGAAGTTCTTCGGACTTGGGGCCCCAGACCAAACTTCTTCAATCATCTCAGGTGAAAGAGGTGCTGCTGTGCTCTTTTCACAACACATCTGGTACATACAGACCATGTGAGATCCTTAGTGATGTTTATGCCGAGGAACTTAAAGCTGTTCACCTCTCAACCCCAGATCGATTGATGTCAATAGGGGTTAGCCTGTCTCCAGTCCTCCCGTCGTCCACAGTCAGCTCCTTTGTTTTTGTGACAATGAGGGAGAGTTTGTTTTCTTGACACCAGTCAGATGTTGTTCAGACCTCAGATAGAGTCAGCAATCAAATGATTGAGCATGGTGCAATGAATGTGCTGAGCTGAGTATATCACACTGCAAGAAGCATCATAGGAAAGCCAGATGAGCTCAGGACAGGGAATTATGATGTTGTCACCATTATTGGGATTTGGTTGCACCCAACAGTCTGAGGGATTGAGAGGAACAAATTTGTAGAGAGATCGCAGACCATGCCAAGAAACGAAGGTTGATTCAGTAAGTTATTTTAACTTTCCATATATTGACTGGGACTCACATACTGTAAAAGCACTAGATGGGGTGGAGTTTGTCAAATGTGCCCTTAATCAGTACATAGAAGTGTGCAATAAGCTGTTAGGAAATGATCCAGGGCTGGTGACAGAAATTAGTGATCATAATGCCATGAGTTTCAAAGTAAATATGGAAAAAGAGAGGTCTGGACCACGGGTTAAGATTTTAAATTAGAGAAAGGTCAATTTTGATGGTATCAGAAAGCATCTGACAAGTGTGGTTTGGGACAGGCCGTTTTCTGGCAAAGAAGTCCTTGTAAGTGGGAGGCCTTCAGAAGTGAAATTTTGAGGATGCAGAGTTTGTATGTGCCTGCCAAAATAAAAGTTGAAAGGTAACTGGTGCAGGGAACCTTGGTTTTCAAGAGATATTGAGGCCCCGGATATTTTGTTCCTCTAAATACTTAAGACTATTGGGTGCAATCAAAGCCCATTAATGACTACAAAATCATGATTTCATGCACTGAGCTCATCAGACTTTTTTTGTAGTTGTCTTCTGTTGGTTTCTAAAAGGTTCCCAATAGATTTTGCTCTTTTGTTTGCCCTCTCTTTGGCTTTTATGTTCGCTTTAGCTTCTCATTTCAGCCACGGTTGTGTCCTCCTGCCTTCCCAATGCTTCTACTTCTTTAGGATGTATTGATCACTCAACTTCTGAATTGCTCCCAGAAACTCCAGCCATTGCTGCTCCATTGTCACTCCTACCGTATCCCTTCCAAACAAGTTTGGCCAGCTTCTCTGTCATAAAAACATGGAATAGTTCAGTACAGAAGCAGGCTATCTGGCCCATCTAGTCAATGCCAAAAAACATTTAAGCTGTTTAATGCAACTACCTGCACTGGGACCATCGCCCTCCATACCCCTACCATCCAGGTACCTATCGAACTTCTCTTAATGGTGAAACCGAGCTCATATTCACCACTTGTGCTGACATCTCATTCAACACTCTCACAACCACTTCTGTAAAGAGCTTTTCCACATGTTCCCATTAAATTTTCACCTTCCCCTCTTACCCATGACCTCTGGTTGTCATCCCACCCAACCTCAATGGAAAAAACTGCTTGCATTTACCCTATCTATAACCTCATAATTTTGTATATTTCTGACAAATCCTCAAAGCAGTGTATAATTTCCTTGTTTATATCTAGTGCCTTTTTTAGGTGTATAAAATGATGACGGGCATTGAGTATTTGGATAGCCAATAGGCTGTTTTTACAGCCTCTTAGATAAGTACATGGAGCTTAGAAAAATAGAGAGCTATGCGCTAGGGAAATTCTAGGCAGTTTCTAGAGTAAGTTACATGGTAGGCGCAACATTGTGGGCTGAATGGCCTGGAATATGCTGTAGATTTCTATGTTCTATGTTGAACAGCGAAATAACTTCTTTTCTTTAATCTCTACAGGGTCCACCATTTTAATGCCGCTTTTCCACACTCCCACACACCCTTTGTCCATCTCCTGAGTAAATAAAGGTGAAAAAATATTTAAGATCTCCCCCCATCTGCTTTGGTTCCACACGTGGATTGCCATTTCGGTCTTCCAGCGGACCAAATTTGTACCTTACAACCCTTTTGCTCTTAATCTATCTCTAGAATCCCTGAGGATTATCCTTCATCTTTTCTGTGCCAGCAACCTCATGCCTTCTTTTAGCCATCCTGATTTATTTCCTATCTGTTCCCTTGCATTTCTTATACTCCATAAGAACCTACCTGCCTATCCCTGTTCTGCAACTCCATTTTGTGCTTTACCAGGGTCTCAATATCTCTTGAAAACCAAGAGATACAGTTTCTAACTTTACCTTTTATTCTGACAAGCACGTACCTGCTTTGTACTACCAAAATTTTGCTTTGAAGGCCTCGCATTTACCAAGCACACCTTTGCCATAAAGCAACCTGTCCCAGTCCACAGTTGCCAGATCCTAGTGTCATAATTCCAGTGTTGTTCCATGCCGTGAACACATCCGCCTTTCCTACGCTGCTCCCTGTATTGAAATATACACTGTATATATTTCATGTATTGAAATGTTCACTGCACCATGGCAACTTTTTCATTCCTGACTTTGTCTGAGGACTGAACAACATTTGTCTCCACAACCCCTCCACTATCTGTTCTGTTACTCAGGCTCCAATTCCTCCTGAAACTTTAGTGTCACCCCCTTGCCCCCACCTTCCAGTACGCAGCTCTATCATCCCTTTGGCTTTCATTTCCCAGATCAATAAAAAGGTGTATACCAGGTACAGGCAGATAGGAACAAATAGGAATACAGGAAATTCAGGTGAACACTTATGAAAGAAATAAAAGAAGGCATGAGGTTGTCCAGCAGACAAGGTGAAGGAGAATCCTCAGGGATTCTGCAGATACGTTAAGAACAAAAAGATTGCAAGGGAAAAAAATTAATCCTGTGGAAGATCAGAATGGTAATCCATATGAGGTGACAAAATAGATGGGGGAGAGTTTTTCTGTATGTACACAGGAGATGGACACAGAGTCTATAGAAGTGAGGCAAAGCAGCATCAACTTCATGGACCCTGTACAGATTACAGAGATAGAGGTGTTTGCTGTCTTAAAGCAAATTAGAGTGGATGAACCCCCAGGGGCTGACAATTTGTTCCCTGGGATCCTGCGGAAGACAAGTGCAGAATTGTTGGGGCCCAAACACAGATACTTAAATCACCCTTAATGACAGGTGATGGATTGGAGGACAGCCAATGCTTCTCCACAGTCTAAAAAAGGCTCTTGAAATAAACTAGGAAATTATACGTTGGTGAGCCTGAATCAGTAGTGGGAAAGTTATTGGAATGTGTGTGCAGGAGCACGATATACAAGAATTTGGATTGGTGTGTTCTGATTCAGGATAGGCAGCATGGGTTTGTGCATGGTAGTTCATGTCTAACAAATGTCTAACCAACGAGAGTTTCTCGAGGAAATTATCAGGAAAGTGGATGAAGGCAAGGCAGTGGATGTTGTCTACATGGACTTTTAGCAAGGCACTTGACAGAGTCTCATATGGGAGGTTGGTCAAGAAGGTTCAGTCACTCAGCATTCAAGATGAGATAGTAAATTTGATGAGACACTGTCTTTGGGAGAAGCCAGACTGTGGTAGCAGATGGTTGCCTCTCTGACTGGAGACCTGTGACTAGTGGTGTGCCACAGGGATCAGTGCTGGATCTGTTGTTGTTTGTCATCTATCTCAGTAATCTGATGTTAACATGGTTAACTGGATCGGCAAATTTGTGGATGACACCAAGATTGGGGTGCAGTGAACAGCGAGGAAGACTATCATGGCTTGCAGTGCGACCTGGACCCGCTGGAAAAGTGGGTTGAGAAATGGAAAGTGGAATTTAATGGTGACAAGTGTAAGGTGCGTTTTGGTAGGACCCGGGTCTTACACAGTGAATGGTAGGGCACTGAGGAGTGCGGTAGAAGAAAGGGATCTGGGAATATAATTCACTGAAAGTGGTGTCACAGTTAAGTAGGGACGGAAAGAAAGATTTTGACACATTGGCCTTCATAAACCAAAGTACTGAGTACAGGAGATGGAGGTTATGCTGACATTGTACAAGACAATGGGTAAATGCAAGTTGGCTTTTACCACTGAGATGGTGTGGGAATGCAACCAGAGGCCATGGGTTAAGGGTGAAAGGTGAATCGTCAATGGGAACATGAGGGGAAACTTCTTCACACAGACTGTCATCGGGTGTGGAACGAGCAGCCAGCACAAGTGGTGCATGCGAGCATGATTTCAACATTTCAGAGGTTTGCATCGGTACCTGGATAGTAGGGGTCTGGGGGTGCGCAGTTTAAATAGTTCAGCACAAACCAGATGGCCCAAAGGGCCTGTTTCTGTGTTGTACTTTTCTACAAGAACCTGAAATAATACAAATATTCACTCTTAAGTCTTCTTAACGGCTGTGCGGACCAACCATTCATCTCGTCAGGAATGTTTTATGTGGCGTTAAAACTGTGGCACTTTAAGTTAGTAATACATAAAAGAAAATCCCTGATGTATGTCAAGAAAGACAGTTTGCGTGATACTGTTTCAGTTACTGTGGGGCCAGGCACCCATGGCTGCTCAGCAGGAGCAGGGAATAATACCAATGGAGAGAGCCAAACTGAGCCAGGTCACAGATTGGAGATGGCAGAAATGCCCCATTCTTATAGAGACAGGAAGAGCATCAGGGAATTGATGGTCATTCCAGATGCCACCACTGTGCCCAGTCAGAAGATGATTTCTCTCTCCAACTTGGGTTGAACCTCACTGTAACAATGTGATACCAGATCAAACCTTGGCAACTGAAGGAATCTCATCTGAAATGTTGTCCTACATCCATTGATGGATTTTGTAAATCTTTCTACAGGTTAAAAAGGAGAAGGAATTTCTCTCCTGGAATCTCAAACACAGTATGCCAGTTTTGCTGTCTCTGTCTAGATATTTAACAAATAGAGCAAGGAATTCAATGGACCATCCTACCTGCTCAGACTGTGGGGAGGGATTCACTTGGTCATTTGACCGACTGGCACGGCCGTCATTTTACACAGGGGAAAGACCATTCACTTGCTCAGACTGTGGGAATGGATTCACTCCGTTATCCCAATTGAATGTACATCATGTTCACACTGGACAAGGCCATTCACCTGTTCTGTGTGTGAGAAAGGATTCAGTCAGTCATCCCACCTGTGGACAGAGCGGTCAGTTCACACTGGGTAGAGGTTGGTCATCTGCTGAATTTGTGGGGAAGGATTCACCCTGTCATCTGACCTCATGGCTCACCAGCGAGTTCACACCAGGGAGAAGCCGTTCACCTGCTCAGAATGTGGGAAGAGATTCACTGATTCATCCACCCTACTAAGTCACCAGCGAGTTCACACTGGGGAGAAACCGTTCACCTGCTCAGAATGGGGGAAGAGATTCACTCTGTCATCCAAACTACTGGCACACCAGTCAGTTCACACTGGGGAGAAGCCGTTCACCTGCTCAGACTGTGGGAAAGGATTCTCTCGGTCATCTCACCTGCAGAGTCATCAGCGAGTTCTCACTGGGGAGAAGCCGTTCACCTGCTCAGAATGTGGGAAAGGATTCACTCAGTCATCCCAGCTACTGGCACACCAGTCAGTTCACACAGGGGAGAAGCCGTTGTTATGAATCCCGAGGTTTTGTTTGCTGTGGACTGTCATTTTAGGGGGTAGAGAGAGAGAGATTGAGAAGGTGAATCAGTCTGACTTGCAGCTTGTTTACATCGCTTGCAGCTTGTTTAGATTTAACCGAGGACACGGACACTCAGAGTCAGACAGAGATGAAGGATGAAAATTGGAAGGATCGAAACCAGGGAACTGGTGGCTAAGGGTCACTGTTTAGAACTTTCCTATGCCCACAAGGGTGGGTTAATTATCGATTCAGCAAACATCGAATGTGTGGTGGTCACCTCGTTTGATCCTTAGGAGTGGATCTGATTTGGGGTATCCTGTGCAGCCCACTTATGTGTTAACCCTTGCCTGGGTGTGGGTGTGGTTATTCACTTGAAGACGATAACCCTTGTGACAAGTCACTTTCGGTTATAATCTGTATGTGGATTTGGAACAACAATGGATAAAATCTACCGCGACTGTTCTCTCGTTTTATCACCGTGGAACCTGTGGAATTCGACATAATTGCCTTCCCTCGACATTTACCCTGGATTACAAATATCTCTCATCACCTATTCTGTGGTTGAACTGAACTTTCATAATTTACCTCAAGCTCAATAGTTTGGGAGTTATATTTAAACACATATTTACATGTAATACTGTTAACTTCTGTTTATCCTGCTTAAGTTACTATATTATAATTAGATAGTGGTTTTACCATCAAAATCAGACTCCAGGTGTAGTCTATTGCTGCTGGTTCTTCACAGGATTGGGGCCTGAGTCCGGGATATAAACAGATTTCGGGCTGTATTGATTAATTATCGATTTCATTGGAGAAATCCGTTTTGATTTATTTGTGAGTGGAAAATCAGCAGCAGTGGATGTTGATAGATTCCTGGAAGCGCCAGCCTCTGAGGCATGAGAGGACGCTAGAAGGGTTGAGTTGTTGAGTATTGCTAAAAGGTTAGAACTTGCTAAGGTGAAATCGACAATGAGGAGGGCATAGATGCAGAGGACAATAGCTGAGCATTATGTATCTGAGGATGTGTTTAAAGTGGAGGAGTTGGAGGTGTTTCCTGAAAGTAAACCCATTGAGCTTGAGCTCCAGAACAAGTTAGAAAAATTAAAGGAGGCGGCTGCGGAAAGGCAGAGGCAGTTTGAAGCTAGAGAGGCAGAAAAACAGAGGGAGAAAGCAGAAAGACAGAGGCTGTTCGAGCTGGAAAAGATAGAGAGATTGCAGCAAAGTGGTCTAGCATTAGACTCTGGTGATAAGTTTGAGGCCAGTCGGGAAGGTAAATTAGTGCCTCCATTTATTGAGGCAGAGGTTGATAAATACTTTCAGCATTTTGAGAAGGTTGTTCAGAGTTTAAAGTGGCTAAAAGAGGATTGGCCTATTCTCTTACAAAGTATAATTAAGGGGAAGGCTCAGCAAGCCTATTCTGCTTTGACAGTTGATGAAGCAGCTGATTATGACATAGTGAAATAGGCTGTGCTCAAAGCTTACGAGTTGGTCCCAGAAGCATACAGGCAAAGGTTTAGAAATTTGAGGAAAAATGTGAACCAGACTTATATGGAAGTTGCTTTTGAGAAGTTTGTGTGTTTTGACCACTGGTACACATATAAAAATATAAATGATGATTGTAACAGCTTGAAAGAGTTGGTTTTAATTGAAGAATTCAAAAGGTGCGTCCCTGATGACATAAAGACATACTTAGATGAAAAGGATGCTGCCACTTTGCAGGAGTCTGCTCGATTAGCAGATGAGTTTGCTTTAACTCATACGGTTAATTTCACTCCGAATAAGAGCTTCCAGAAAAGTATCAGGGATAACCAGAGTAAACCAGAAATTAAAGCTGGGACTAGTAACAAGAGTAAGGATGAAGGGAAACAGTTGAAGGAGAAATATTCTGGTCTTACTTGTTACTATTGTAAGAAAGCTGGTCATATGATAGCTCATTGCTCCGTCCTGAAGATTAGTTTAGATTTTGTTTATTGCCATTTAGAAATGCATGCATTAAGAAATGATACAACGTTCCTCCAGAATGATATCACAAGAAAACATAGGACAAACCAAGACTAAAACTGACTCGCCATTGCAGCATCATTGGAAGCACCCGACCGCAGCGGACTCTGAGTCCGTCTGAAAACTTTGAGCCTCCGCCCAGCTCTCTGACACAGCCCCTCTGAGCACCACCCTCTGCCGAGCACTTTGACCACGTCCCGGCCACCGAGCAACAAGCACAGCCAAGGACGTGGGGCCTTTTCCTCCAGAGATTTTGGACCACAGAGCAGCAGCAGCGAAGCAGGGATTTCAGAAGTTTCTCCAGATGTTCCTCCATGCCCTCACATCCGTCTTCATCAAATCAGGATTGTTGCATGGCACCCTACTTGACAAATAACAGACATCACCACCGGAGTGGCCGCTGCGAGCTGCGTCGCGCCGCCATCTTCCTCGAGACCCAGGAAAAAGAAAAAGAGGCAGTCCCGAATGCCTGTGATCAGTATGTTGAAGCACCTATAAACACACTGGGTTCTGAACATTCTGCTGAGGCTCAGTTAAGGACTGAAAGGTCTGACCGAGTTGAGAAGGGATTCGATCATTTTGTGTCAGATGGATTTGTATTAGTAAAGGAAGGGTCAGCCCCGGTACCAGTGAAAATTCTTCGAGATACTGGGGCTTCTCAGTCACTTATATTGGACAGTGTTCTAAAGTTTGGTGATGAGACGGACATAGGTGAGGTAAATCTTATTAAAGGCATTGGGGGTGGCATGGTTTCTGTGCCACTGCGCAGGGTAACTTTACAGTCAGGTTTGGTTTTGGGACCTGTTAAGAACTGATTATGCTCCAGTTTACCGGTGGAAGATGTTACTTTGCTGTTAGGGAATGACCTGGCAGATGGTGAAGTTGTTCCTGCGGTGCAGTTGACAACTAAGCCAACCACTGACAACCCACAGATAGACTTTAACATTAATTGTAGTAACTCGAAGTATGGCTGAAAAGTCTGCCAATGCAGACGGTTCTGTGCAGCATGATTCTGATACCCATGATGGCCAAAATCGGGATTCAGGTTATAATGACTTGTCGGGGAATTTTCTACCTTTATTGTTTCAACAGGATTCAGGTAGTAAGTCTGATAAGAAAGATTTATTCCTGTCTAGGAAGGAGTTTATAGCAGAACAGAACCGAGACCCTGAGATTGAAGCTTTAAAAAAATAAATAGCTCTCTCAGATGATGAGATTAAGAAAGGGCCAGTAGGGTATTATCTCAAGGATGGAGTGTTAATGAGGAAGTGGAGGCCACCTGCTATACCTGTGAGTGAGGAATGGGCAATTGTTCACCAAGTTGTAGTCCCTAAAGTTTATTGGGCTGAAATTTTAGCTTTGGCCCACAGTATGCCCTGAGGTGGCCATTTCCGAGTAAATAAAACTGTAAACAGGATTATGAAAGAACTTTACTGGCCAAATTTGAGGAAAGATGTTGTGACCTTTTGCAGAACCAGTCACACTTATCAAGTTGTGGATAAACCTAATCAGGTCACCCCAGTGGCCCCACTCTGGCCTATACCGACATTCAGTGAACCCTTTTCCAAAGTTATAGTGGTTTGTGTTGGCCCATTGCCGAAGCCTAAAGCTGGCCATCAGTATTTGCTCACTATTATTGGTACTGCATCCAGATTCCCAGAGGCAATAACTCTCAGAAATATTAAAGTTAAAATTGTGGCAAAGGCTCTTACCAAGTTTATTTTTTTAACTTTATCTGATTTGCTGAAAGAAATTCAGTCTGATCAAGGAGGTAATTTTACATCTGGATTATTCCAGCAGGTAGCTTATGAACTGGGAGCTAAACAAATTACAAATTACATTGTCTGCAGACCATCTGGAATCACAAGGGGCTTTAGAAAGATTTCCTTCTACACTCAAACCAATCATTAAGACATAATGTATTGAAAATGGAAAAGACAGGGATGAAGGATGACCCCTTCTCCCGTCTTCAACCCTCCTCTTCTTCATGGACACCCCGCTCTGGTCTTCTGCCTGCTGTGGATCTCTTTATTGCTAACTGCCGATGGGACATCAACCGTCTCGACTTCACCGCACCTTGTCCCCATTCCAACTTCACTCCTTCGGAACGCTCTGCTCTCCACTCCCTCCGCACTAATCCTAACCTTATTATTAAACCCGCCGATAAGGGGGGTGCTGTTGTAGTCTGGCGTACTGACCTCTACCTTGCTGAGGCAGAGCGACAACTCGCAGATACCTCCTCTTATTTACCCCTCGATCATGACCCCACTAAGGAGCACCAGGCCATTGTCTCCCACACCATCACCGACTTTATCCGCTCAGCGGATCTCCCATCCACTGCTACCAACCTTATAGTTCCCACACCTCGCACTTCCCGTTTCTACCTCCTACCCAAGATCCACAAATCTGCCTGTCCTGGCAGATCTATTGTCTCAGCTTGCTCCTGCCCCACCGAACTCGTTTCTGCATACCTCGACACGGTTTTATCCCCCCTTGTTCAATCCCTTCCTACCTATGTTCGTGACACTTCTCACGCTCTTAAACGTTTCGATGATTTTAAGTTCCCTGGCCCCCACCGCTTTATTTTCACCATGGATGTCCAGTCCCTATATACTTCCATCCCCCATCAGGAAGGTCTCAAAGCTCTACGCTTCTTTTTGGATTCCAGACCTAATCAGTTCCCCTCTACCACCACTCTGCTCGGTCTAGCCGAATTAGTCCTTACTCTTAATAATTTCTCCTTTGGCTCCTCCCACTTCCTCCAAACTAAAGGTGTAGCTATGGGCACTCGTATGGGTCCTAGCTATGCCTGCCTTTTTGTTGGCTTTGTGGAACAATCTATGTTCTGTGCCTATTCTGGTATCTGTCCCCCACTTTTCCTTCGCTGCATCGACGACTGCATTGGCGCAGCTTCCTGCACGCATGCTGAGCTCGTTGACTTTATTAACTTTGCTTCCAACTTTCACCCTGCCCTCAAGTTTACCTGGTCCATTTCCGACACCTCCCTCCCCTTTCTAGATCTTTCTGTCTCTGTCTCTGGAGACAGCTTATCCACTGATGTCTACTATGAGCCTACTGACTCTCACAGCTATCTGGACTATTCCTCTTCTCACCATGTCTCTTGTAAAAACGCCATCCCCTTCTCGCAATTCCTCCGTCTCCGCCGCATCTGCTCTCAGGATGAGGCTTTTCATTCCAGGACGAGGGAGATGTCCTCCTTTTTTAAAGGAAGGGGCTTCCCTCCCTCCACTATCAACTCTGCTCTTAAACGCATCTCCCCCATTTCACGTACATCTGCTCTCACTCCATCCTCCCGCCACCCCACTAGGAATAGGGTTCCCCTGGTCCTCACCTACCACCCCACCAGCCTCCGGGTCCAACATATTATTCTCCGTAACTTCCGCCACCTCCAACGGGATCCCACCACTAAGCACATCTTTCCCTTCCCCACTCTCTGCTTTCCGCAGGGATCGCTCCCTACGCGACTCCCTTGTCCGTTCGTCCCCCCCATCCCTCCCCGCTGATCTCCCTCCTGGCACTTATCCATGTAAGCGGAACAAGTGCTACACATGCCCTTACACTTCCTCCCCTACCACCATTCAGGGCCCCAGACAGTCCTTCCAGGTGAGGCGACACTTCACCTGTGAGTCGGCTGGGGTGATATACTGCGTCCGGTGCTCCCGATGTGGCCTCTTATATATTGGCGAGACCCGATGCAGACTGGGAGACCGCTTTGCTGAACACCTACACTCTGTCCACCAGAGAAAGCAGGATCTCCCAGTGGCCACACATTTTAATTCCACATCCCATTCCCATTCTGACATGTCTATCCCCGGCCTCCTCTACTGTAAAGATGAAGCCACACTCAGGTTGGAGGAACAACACCTTATATTCCGTCTGGGTAGCCTCCAACCTGATGGCATGAACATCGACTTCTCTAACTTCCGCTAATGTCCCACCTCCCCCTCGTACCCCATCTGTTACTTATTTATATACACACATTCTTTCTCTCACTCTCCTTTTTCTCCCTCTGTCCCTTTGAATATACCCCTTGCCCATCCTCTGGGTCCCCCCCCACCTTGTCTTTCTCCCCGGACCTCCTGTCCCATGATCCTCTCGTATCTCCTTTTGCCTATCACCTGTCCAGCTCTTTGCTCCATCCCTCCCCCTCCTGTCTTCTCCTATCATTTTGGATCTCCCCCTCCCCCTCCCACTTTCAAATCCTTACTCACTCTTCCTTCAGTTAGTCCTGACGAAGGGTCTCGGCCTGAAACGGCGACTGTACCTCTTCCTAGAGATGCTGCCTGGCCTGCTGCGTTCACCAGCAACTTTTATATGTGTCATTTGATGAAGGAAACATTTGCTTTTGTTCGCAGTAAGAGAGTCAGTACAGGAATCACTGGCTTTTAGTCCATTTGAACTTGTATTTGGTCAGAGAGTGAGGGGAACTTTGGCCTTGTTAAAGGAACAGTGGATTGATGGGGATGTACATGTTAACTTGTTAGACACAAAACCGGCCCTCAACGTCGTCCTCCTATGAGTAGCTGGCGCCGAAGAGAGATTAAGTCATGGATGGTGTGCCTCTTAAATTTGTGTCTGATGACAGTCGTTTCTGACCTTACTTGTCCCAGGAGAGCTGAATGCGGAAGCAGGACCTCGCTGGGAATGAAAGGCTTGAGGTGACCGAGGACGATTCATTGTGTGGGAGCTGTCACTAGCTGTATTTTCTAAAAACTGGCTTTGACTGTGATCTGCCTACTAAGAGCCTGGCACAGCAACTCATTATTCCCCAGGTAAAACTTTGCCTTCCTGAATTCTTTCTCGGAGGCCAAAATACCGCCCTCCCGAACCAAGTCCTCCATCGACTCCGCACATTATTCCAGGATGCAAAATACATAGCACCCCGCGTTCATCTTCCACCGACCGAAACAGGGCATTGTACAAGAGTGGAGAGGCAGCCGCCTTTGCTAAATCCCCGGAAGCCTGCGACTTCCTGAGTCCGGTCCGGCATGCTGGCACTATGTCCGAATCGCCAAATATGTGGTGTTGCCGGTGATAAAGTCCTGGAGCGAGTAAAGTAGAGTAACTGGATGGAAAAGTTTGCACGTCCCGCTATTCGCCCGCTCCTGCAGCGCCAGCAGTCCTGTCGATATGGCCGTTTCAACGTCTTCGTTCCCGAACAGCCGGAACTTGTTGCAGACGGTTCAGAATCCATTTCAATGGCTGGAATGGAGAGGATTCCTCTGTTGCTGGGGCAATAGGAAGGCGCCCAGCCCTCAACAGAAGTTTACTGGCTCGGCGCCAGAAATTCCAACACCAGGAGCGTCTCCGACGTTCATGAAGAATTCCCGGGCCGTAAGAGGTTGAGACGTCTGAAGAATGTTCCAGCTCCTACACCAAAGGAAAATCACGATGACCAAGGATGAGGGATGTTGTCCTGATGTTAGTGGGGGAACAGCGGCGTTTGTGCCCTTGTTTTCGGTGTTAAATGCCTTTCTGTGCTGGCGAGTTGCCAGTGGCCGCAGCTGGGAGTACGCAGTTAGCAGCCGCCAACAACCCCAGTCCAAACTGGCAGAAAAACTCCAAACGAAACCTCCACACTAAAACAGCCACTGACGCAGATGTCCAAGAGACCCTTCAAATTCCCTCCAAAGTATCTCACGAAGTTTATGCAACAGTTTTCCTCAATGTCTCCCAGCTCAGTCAGAACTCTTCCACCCTGGGAGTCGGTGATGGGACGGTGTGGAGGCAGACTCACCCTGTCTGAAATGGGAAGTTTGTAATGGGTCAATGTGCAGGGAGCTTCGCTCTGTGCCTGACCTTGGCAGTGCGTGATGGGACCACATAGCGGGCGCTTAACTCTGTGTTTGAGCCCAGGAGTGTGTGATGAGACGGTGCAGAGGGAACTTCACTGTGTGTTTGATCCTGGGAGTGTGTGATGGGATGTTGTGGAGGGGGCTTCTTCCTGTGTCTGTTCCCGGGTTTGTGTGTTGGGTCCCCTTGGTGTGAGCTTGACCCCGTGTCCGACCCCGGAACTGTGTGATGAGACGGTGTGGAAGGAGTCTCACTCTAGGTGTCCTCCAGAGATTGTGCGATGGGGCGGTGCAGAGGGAGCTTCTCCATTTGTCTGATCTCGGGTCTGAGCAATGGAATGGTGTGAGAGAGCTTCTCTCTGCGTCTTACCCTGCGTGTGTGTGTGTGTGTGATGGGATGCTGCGGAGGGAGATTCACTCTCTTTCTGTCCCGCAGTGGCTGTGATGATACGTTGCAGGGGTGATTTGGCTGTGATGATACGTTGCAGGGGGGATTTCGTCTGTAACTGGCCCCGGATGAGTGAGATAGGACGGACAGCTTCATTCTGTATCTGACCTGGCAATAGTAGGACGGGACAAAGCAGAGGAGTTTCTCTTTGTGTCAGACCCTGAAGTGTGTGATGGGAAGGTGTACAGGACGATGCAGTGGAAGTTTCACTGTGTTTCTGACCCCAGGAGTGTGTGATGGGATGGTGTGGATGATGCTTCAGTGTGTTTATGACTTTGGGTTTGCGTGCTGTGACGGTGCGGATCGAACTTCTTTCTGTGTCTGACGCTTTTTTTTCACAAAATTCTTTATTACAAATATCGGTGCTATAAAATATATACAAAACAGTGACTAACACAATTACTTCACAACAAATAGACAATACACATTAAACCAAAATATTACCATCTCTATCAGTGATGGCAATTAACTCCCGCGGAGCCCAACGTTCCCGGAACGCCTCAATGGTCTCCGTGGACAGCGCGTGTTCCTTTTCAATATTCACCCGAGCAGGAACATACCTCCTAAACATTGCCAGGCAGTCTGCCCGGGGAGATCCTCCCTCCACCCGTTTCCAGCAGCCACGGATGGCTGTTTTTGCCAGCTCCAGGAGCAAGTTGACAAGGACATCCTCATCCCTCTGTGCCCCCCCCCCCTTACTGGATGACCATATATAAATAGGGTGGGGCTAAAATGCAACCGGAAGGCGAGAAGCAGCCCACACAAATACGCAAAAAGGGGCTGCAGTCTCGCACACTCCGTGTACATATGGTACACGGTCTCCTCCAGCCCGCAGAAGTGACATGCGGCTGGGAGATCCGTGTACAAACTAAAGAACTTATTACAGGGCACCGCTGTATGCAGCACCCTCCACCCCAGGTCCTCAAGGTGCATGGGGAGAACCCCCTCGTAAAAGGACTTCCACCGGGGACCCCCCTCACCTCCAGGTGGAAAGACCGACCGTCATGGCGTGTCGGGACGGTGGACAAGGGCTAGGGAGAGGAGGGTGTGGAGCAGCAGCCCATACAGATACCTCCTACTTGCATTCCTGAACAGGATTGTGGGTGTCGAGGGGAGACGGCTCAAGTTGTGTGGACTCGGCTGTCGGATAAGATTGCGGGGCCCGGACCCGACAAGCAGCTCAGCCTGAGTTAGTCCACACACATGAGCCGCACCGACAACTGTTGAGGTAGGGCAGGGCTCGGCCAGGGCTCCGCCAGTGGAGAGGATTCCCGGCCTGAGGCAACCATGTTCCAGACTCTCAGCAGGTCCTGATAGAAGCCGGGCAGACTTCGCAAAGCAGCATGGCTGACACTCGCCGGTGGTAGCTGCATATCTTCGTGAAGACAGCAGCCCCTCCGGAGAAAGAAAGTTGCCATCACGTGTCACCTGGGGGGGGGGGGGGGGATGCTGTGCGTACAGGAATCTCTGCAAAGTCCTGAGGTGGAGAGCCGCCAGTCGTGTACGTGCACACACCAGCGACTGTCCGCCCTCTCCCACCGGGAGACTCAAGACCGCTGCAGAGACCCAGTGTTTTCTGTTACCCCAGAAGAAGAACACTAACTTCCTCTGCAGTCTCGTGACAGAGGGGGCAGGAGGGGACAAGATAACCATCCGGTACCACAACATGGAGGCCACCAGCTGGTTTATGACCACCACCCTGCCTCGATAAGAAAGCACGCTGAGAAGGCCTGACCAGCGCCCCAGCCAGATCATGACTTTCATCTCCAGGCCCGGCCAGTTCGCCTGCCAGGTCCCCCCACAAGGACTCAGGTAGGCTCCGAGATAGAGAAGACGACTGGTGCTCCACTCAAAAGCTCTCATCTCCTCCACCTGCCATTGGCCCACTAAGACTCCGAGTTGATCCGAGCGGAGGATGCTGCCGAGAAAACTTCTTGGCAGTCGCGCATCCTCCACAGGTCACTGGGATCTGTCATCGTGAGGTTACGTCGAAGGCTTAGGCCGAGAGGATAACCTCCATGTCCGGTTCACGCAGAACCAGACCCGTCAGCCTTCGCCGAAGAAGGCTCAGGAATGGTTCGACACAGATCGCATACAACTGACCAGACATGGGGCACCCTCGACGTACTCCTCTTCTGAAGGGAATGGGTGCTGTCAGTGATCCGTTAATCTTAACAAGGCACTCTGCGGCAGAGTATAGGAGACGAACTCGGGCCACTAAGTGTGGCCCAAGCCCAAAAGCCTGTAGAGTGCCCACCAGAAAACTGTGGTCTACCCGGTCAAACGTCTTCTCCTGGGCAGGAGAAAGATACGCTGCCGGGGACCCAGTCTTCTGGAGCAGGTGGATCAGGTCCGTACTAGGTGGACATTGTCCCGTATGGAGCGGCCCGGGACAGTGTAAGATTGGTCAGGGTGGATCACCTGTCTCAGTACCGAAGCAAGACGGTTGGCCAATGCCCGGGCGAAAATCTTGTAGTCCGCGCACAAGAGGGAGACCAGCAGCCAGTTCTTTAGTAGGCAGAGGTCTCCCTTCTTGGGTAGTAGAACCACGACAGCTCTCCGCCATGAGAGGGTCATTTCCCCGGTGACTAGTCACTCCACCAAGACAAGCCTGGAATCAACCCCAAGGATATCCCAGAAAGCCTGATAAAACTCCGCACCAGTCCATCTAAGCCAGGGGAGTTACCCCTCCGGAGTGGCCGTCTCCGGAGCGTTAGCTCATCCTCAGTCAGGGGAGCGTCCAGACGCACTGCGTCCTCTGGGCTGACCTTAGGGAAATCTTTCCAGACCTCATTGCACACCTCTGCATTTGACGGATCTGGGGAGAATAAGGACCGATAGAATGAGCGGACTTCAATGTTAATTCCGTCAGGGTCCGTGATGGAGGAGCCATTAGCAGCCAGCAACTCCACTAACTGCTTTTGAACTCCCCAGCACTTCTCCAACAAGTAGAAGAAAGGTGAGCCCGGTCCAAACCTTGCAGCATTTGGATCCGTGACCTCACGTACGCACCTCGGGACTGCTGGAGCTGCAGATTCCTTAGTGCATCCTTCTTCTCCTGGTATTCCTGCCACAGCTGTTGGTCTCCAGTGGTCGGACCAAGACAGGATTGCAGGTCATGTAACATTCTCTCAAGCCGCTCAATCTCAGCGCCCTGCCTCTTTGACGACCCCCTCGTGCACTCCCGATATAAATTCCAGATGTGGGCTTTGCCCACATCCCACCACAGCCGTAGGGACCAGAACTCTCTCCGTATTTCTCTCCAGGTGACCCAGAACGCTCGGAGAGAATCCCGGAATCGGCTGTCCTCCAGCAGGCAGTTGTTAAAATGCCAGTACCTGGATCCCACCCGAGGGTGCAGAGGAGTAAATTCCATCCACACAAGGTGATGATCCGAGCACAACGCTGGCCGCATGGAGGACGCCGACACGCGAGGGATGTAAGCCAGAGAGATATGCAGGCGGTCTATCTGGGACCCTCCCTCTCTAGATCTTCTCGAGAAGGCACTAGGGTCGGGGTGAAGATTCCGCCGGCTGTCCACCAAGTCAAAGGAGCCGACTAGCTCCTTTAACTTTTTTGCCAATGCTGGGTCGCGTTGGAGGCCCGAGCGGTCTTCCACCTCGAGGGTACAGTTGAAATCTCCCCCGAGGATAACGCAGTCCCCAGGATCGATGGAATTCAGCAGAGTGGACAGCTGACAGAATAGGCGTGTCTGTATCACACCGCGCCTCGGAGCATACACATTGATAAAATGCAGGGGTACACCATCCGGGCGCACAGCCAGGTGGAGCAGATGGCCAGGCACAATATCTTGGACTCTTACGATTTCTGGCTGGAAGGTTGGGGCCAACAGGATCGCCACCCCGCTAGAGTTGGAGCTGAGGTGGCTCATGTAGACCCCGTCCTGCCACTCCAGGAGCCAAGCGGACTCCTCCCCCGGGATGGTATGGGTTTCCTGCAGGAAACTCACCGCATATCTTCCACCCCTGAGGACTGAGAATTCTCAGTCTTCCTAACCCATCCCGATAAAATCAGGCCCACAAGCCCATGTAGTACACTAGGCCTCAGCACCAGTACCCTTCCCGGTGAGAGCGGAGGCGCCCTCTACCACACTGTCCCGAAAAAAAGTTGGAACATGTTTTTGCTCTCCAGGCCCGACTGGTGCCAGGGCTATCCTGTGGCCCACCATCTCTCGAAGAAGCGAGGCTGCTTCTCACTCTGATGTCCCTCACCAGGTCATCCAGGAAGGATTTCAGTTGTTGCCTGTCATTCCCGGACACTGCATTCCTCTTCCCGTTCGCCTTCCGTCTGCGGATGACTCGCAGGGACTTCACCAGCCTCGGCATGCTAGACCAGCGAAGCGAGGATAGCTTCGGCCGATGCTTTGCACCCTCAGAGATTAGAGTGAACTCTCAGACTTGATTCACAGGTATCAATGGAGAATTCTCGGGAGGGGTGAGGATGTCCAATGTCTCACTATCAAAGGACTCTCCCTCTACTCCCTCACTGTAAATAGATCCCCCATCTTCCTCCCCGTGTGTTCCAATAGATGGCTGCAGTTGTAACCCACACTGTGCAGCGGGTACCCCACTCATACCTGCTCTCTCCACCGTCGCATCAGACTTATCCACAGTTATGACAGTGGAGGGCTAATCCCCAGGGTCTCCCTGCAGGCTATTAGTTGATGGGGTCGGCACGTACACCCTCCCTAGGGGACAGGTATGAAGGGGACCGCAGCACCTCTTGTCCAAGGGATTCACTGGCAGCCTGAGAGAGCTTGGTCTCCTCCCCGCTCATATTATTCAATACACTTGCCTCCAGGGAGGTGTTTACTACTGAGTCCTGGGTGGAGGGCTCCAGGGCTGTCTCATTTGTGCAAACAGGGCTAGCACCAGTTTTCTCAACAACCACATCATCTACCACAGGACTGGTGGCTACATCTGGGAACACAGGTTTAGAAACAACCTCCACCCGGATTCCCACCCCTTCCTGGGACACCCCGCATCTACATTCCCTGCCCCCTTGGGGTAACATTCCCTTCTCCTCTTCACGCCGGAGGAGCACACAGGTGCAGGATTCACCGATGGGGCGGTACTCTCCGCTTCCATCGCCCCGTCCACCTGCGCACTTCCCCGAGCCTCTGGCTCCATTTCAGGGCAAATGGGCGTGAGCTCTGCGGTCTCGGTGCGGAGTTCTTAGAGTGTTTGGACGACTTCTTGCTTTCTTGCCGCGCACAGGCTCCACCCCGACCCTCGCCTGAACCTCCCTGTGCGTAGCCTCAAGATCTCCCACCTGAACCACAGGGGCAGAAGCAAGGACTGGAAGAGACGTAGGAATAGGGACAGGGGTATGGGCAGTGTCCGGGGTAGGAGCAGGGACAGGCGTAGGAATAGGATCAGGGGCAGAGGTAGCTGGGGCACTGGTGCCCGAAGTGGACTCCCTCGGGTTTCGGGTGTTAGGACAGTCCCTCCGAAGGCGCCCCACCTCCCCGCACGTATGGCACCGTGGGCGCTCAGAGTTGCAGTACACCTGATAGTCTGCCCCCTCGTGTCGGACAGTAAACCGGCCCTCAACGTCGTTCTCCCTTTCCACCTGCACGAATACCTGACGCCGAACAGAGATTATGGTACGTCTCTTAAATTTGTGTCTGATGGCAGTTATCTCTGACCTTACTTGTCCCAAGCTGGCTAGTGGGGGAAGCAGGTCCTCGTTGGGAATGAAAGGCTTGCCGTCACCGAGTACGATGCGTTGCGTGGGAGCTGTCACCAGCTCCAACTGTAAAAGGATGTTTTCCACCGTGATCTCTCCGCTAAGAGCCCGATGTACCAACTCATCATTCTGCAGATAAAACACTGCTTTCCCAAAGTCTTTCTCCGTGGCCAAAATACCACCTTTCCCCACCAGGTCCTCCATGGCCTCTGCACACTTTTCCAGAGGAGTTCCAGGACACAAAATACGTTGCACCCCGCGTTTTACTTTCACCGACCGAAACAGGGCGTTGTCCGAGGCTGGAGAGGCAGCGGTCTTTGCATAACTCCCCAACGGCCTGCGAGTCCCTGGAGGCCGTTCCGGCATTTTGGCTGTATGTCCGAATCGAGAAATATACGGCGGTGCCGGTTATAAATTCCTGGAGCGAGTAGAGTAACTGGAAGAAAAAGTTTGTACACGACAGTACCCCGGTGGCTCGGCGCCAGAAACTCCAACACCAGGAAAGTCTCCGTCGGTCCTGCAGAACTCCCAGGCCGTGAGAGGTCGAGACGTCTCAACAGATGCTTCGGCTCCTAAACTGAACGAGAATCGCGGCGATAAAGGTGGAATGACATCGTCCCGATGTTAGCGGGGGAACAACGGCGTTTGTGTCCGGTTTTTAGAGCGAATCGGCTTCCTGGTGAGTTGCCAGCGGCCGCAGCTGGGAGCTACGCAGTTAGCAGCCACCAACAAACCCGGGAAGTGTGTGGTGAGAAGTTGTGGAGGAAGCTTCACTCTGTGTCTGACCCCCTTTTTTTCCCACACAATTCTTTTAGTACAAGTAGCGTGGTCTACAATATTTACAAAACAGTGACTAACACAGCTGCTTCACTACAAATAGACAATGCACATGAAACCAAAATGTTCCCATCTCCATCACTGATGGCATTTACACCCCGCGGAGCCCAACGGTTCCGGAACGCCTCTAAACTCGCCGTGGATTGCACGTGTTCCTTTTCAATATTTGCCCGAGCACGAACATACCAACTAAACATTGCCAGGCTTTGGGATAGTGTGGAGCGGGATTCACTCTGTGTTGATCCCGGGAATGTGTGACAGAATGGTGTGGAGGGAGATTCTCTCAGTGCTTGATCCGGACTGTTTGATGGGAGGGTGTGGAGGGAGCTTCACACTGTGTCTGACCTCGGGGAATGGAGGTTGGGTGGTGTGGAAGGAGATTTATCTCCGTGTATAATCAGGGGACTGTGTGATGGGATGGTTTGGAGGAAGCTACAGTCTGTGTCTGACACAGGAATTTTGTAATGGTACAGGCCGGAGTGAGATATTCTATGTGTCTGACCCTGGGAGAGTATCATGGAATGGTGTGGAGGGAATTCTCTGTGTCTGACCCTGTAAGTGTGTGATCCGACAGTATGGAGGGAGCTGCACGTTGTGTTTGATCCATGGACTGTGTGATGGGACAGTGTGGACGGTGCTACATTCTCTGTCTGATCCGGGGAGTCTGTGATGGGACGGTGCGACGGGAGCTTCACACTGTGACTGATCTGGAAGGTGTGTGATTTCGACTGCGTTGAAGGAGCTTCACTCTGTTACTAATCCCGGGAGTGTGTGATGGGATGCTGTGGAGGAAGTTTCACTCTGTGTCTGACACAAGAATTTTGTAATGAGACAAATCTTACTTAGATCTTATCAATGTCTGATCCTGGGAATGTATCATGGGATGGTGTGGAGGGAAATTTTTATGCCTGACCCTGTGACTCTGTAATCGAACGGTGAGGAGGGAACTTCACTGTGTCTTATCCGGGGAGTGTGTGAAGAACTGCATCGAGGGAGCTTCACTCTGTGTCTGGGCTTGGGTGTGTGTGTGTTGGGACAGTGTGGAGGGAGCTTCATTCTGTGTCTGACACAAGAATTTTGTAATGGGACGAATTGGAGATAGATTTCCTCAATGTCTGACTCTGGGAGGGTATCATGGGATGGTGTGGAGGAATTCTCTGTGTCTGACCCTGTAAATGTGAGGAGGGAGCTTCTGTCTGTGTCTTATCCGGGGAGTGTGTAAAGGGCAGCATCGAGGGAGCTTCACTCTGTTTCTGACCTGGGAGTGTGTGATGGGTTGGTGCGGAGGGAGCTTCTCTCGGTGATTGACCCCAGGGTGCTTGATGGGATGGTGTGGTGGTAGCTGCTCTCAGTTTCTGACCCAGGGACTATTTGATGGGTCGCTGATCGACCCTACGACACAGACCGCGACTGAAACCAGTTCGATTAGAACCGTCGGGAATTATACCTGGCGCACGGCCATTAACGGGAAGGGCAGGAGTTAAATGGGAGGGTGGGGAATCGGCCAAAAATGTTTCCATCCTTCGGGCGGGGAGGTTCACACATTCAGATGTTCACACGGACACTGTCAGTCCAGGTCTGGGTTCCAGAAGAGATCTCAGTTCCTTCCACTTGGTCTCACTGAACCGATTCCCCCTCAGCCTGAAACAGATGGAAGAATAAAGATGAAATAAACAGATTACACAACAGTGTCAGTAACAGTGGACTGGGGTTAATGTTTCAACAACACTCACAGACAAATATCACCAGAAAACCCGCGGATCCGCTAATATTTTATCACATTGAACATTAACAAAATCACTCACTCGATCCAATCCAGACTCGGGAGGGTCAGTATGAGGTCTCGGAGAGCGGGGACAGATCGGTCTGTGAGCGAGTTCCATCCCAGGTCCAGCTCTGTCAGTAATGGGTTTATACTGAGAGCGGAGATGAGATCCTCGGCACCAGAATCTGTGAGACCGACACCCCCCAGCCTGGGAATGAGAAAGAGAGTGAGGGTGAAGGACACAGAGACACAGGAGACGGTACAAATCCCCAGTGTTTATCAACACAATTACTGGTCACATTAATGTTCAGTGTCAGACACCCAGTGACTGTAAACACAATCTCCCACAGTCTGGTACTTACCCCAGTTTCTGTATTTTACACTCTGGGTTCCTCAGAGCTGCGGACACCAGTTTCACTCCTGAATCTCTCAGTTTATTGTGCCCAATTCTAAACGCAAACAGACAAATTGATGAACAAAGTGATTCAAACCGTGGGTCTGAGGGAATTTCTCTCACTGGGATATTTCAGGAAACACTAAACCCTTCAGTAAATCACTGATCGGAGTTTCCATCGCTGTCAATGTCCCTCACTGCCCAGCTCCAGGGTATTCACCGAATGTCAGTAATGTAGTCTGTCGGTGTGACTTTGTGAACTCCACATATTCTGTCTCATTCCCCGATGGTTAGAAAAGTGTTCCTGACGTGAGAGGGTAGGAAGCGGGAAGGGTAAGAGAGATCCCACAGGACGAAGGGGGATGGGGAAGAGAGATCCCACAGGAGGAAGGGGGATGGGGAAGAGAGATCCCACAGAAAGAAACCAATGGGAAAAGATAATCCTACAAGACGAGAGAATGCAGAAATAGATTGCAAGCGAGGGTGTGCCTGAACTGTGGAGAGGAAATGTGCCCATGGGTATCTGGTACTGACCAAAGTCACACAGGTGGACTGATGGTGATAGCCACGCATGGAGAAGGGCAGGGGAGAACAATCTCACAATGGTATTTCTTTTCTTCTCACTGGTATAGTCCCCTGACGGTCTCTTGTCCCTCACCGGGAAGTGTGTGTGAATCTCTGACCCACCTGCTGCTGACAGTGTCAGTATCACTGAGAAGGAATATTGTCAATGGACGTGTCACAGGCAGCGAGAAACACGGCCATTCTTGTGATTTACTACTATTAAAGCAACGGCTGTTGTTCACGGGTCATTTGTCGCAATTCTTCACAATCAGATTTACTACAGTCTTACCCAAATTCCTTTACATTGAAACAACACAATGGAATAGTTTCACCATTCAGAGAGATTCAAGTTACCTCAAAGCTTGGCACTTGTGCAGCCCTGGTCCCAGCCGCTGGATTCCTTCACACTGAATGTGGCAGCCAGCCAGGTTGAGGTGTTTTATTGTATCACAGAGTCCGATGACATGAGACAGGACCGCGCAGTCAATCGGGGTCAGTGTCATTCCACTGAATGAAAGTGTTTCCACTGATCCCAGCGTATCCTGAGCCAGTCCACGATTCTGAGACTCAAACAGGTAGTGCAATGTGTTCAGGAGGCTCCTTTTACCAGCATTACTCCATGTGTTTCCACTCTGACGTTTAACCTCCTCCTTCACCCAGTCAATCACCCGGCAGGTTGTTTGATGAGGAAATGGACCCAGAAATTCCTCCAGACCCCGAGCTGTCATTGGGGAGGAGAGACCAGCAATAAAACGGAGAAATACCTCAAATCGCCCATCAGTCGTGTTGCGGGCTTCAGTGAGGAATTTCAGGATATCCCTGGGATGTGGATCCAGGAATTGTGCGACTGCAGCTACAAACTCTTGGATGGTGAGGTGTGGGAATGTGTACACCACGCTCCGGGCAGAATCCTCTCTCTCCAAAAGCCCCATCAGTAATCCAGACAGGAACTGGGAAGGATGCAGATTGTAGTTGATCATATCTACATCTGTAAACAGAATCTTCTTCTCGGACACTCCTCTGAAGGCCATCTGACCAACCCTGAGTAACACATCACGGGGGTTCTCAATCTCACGGCCGTGGTTTTTCAGGATGTTGTAAGTATAGTAGGAGTACAGTTGGGTGATGGTCTTGGGAACTCGCTGCGGGTCCCTGACCCTTTGTGTGAAGAAGGGGCCCAGTGCCTGAGCGAGGACACAGCAGTAGGAGGGGTTGCAGCTCATGGTGTACAGGATCTCGTTCTTCTTCACGTGTTTGAAAACAGCTGCTGCCACCGTCTCATCTTCAAAATGTTTGATGCAATATTCCTTCCGTTCCTCACCAACAAATCCCAGGATTTCAGCCCGGACACTGATGTCTGCCTTTTCCAATAAATGTAATGCTGTGGGTCGGGTGGTCACCAGCACTGAACACCCTGGGAGCAGCTTGTGCTGGATTAAACTGTACACAATGTCCGACACCCTGCATTTGAATTCAGGATTTGGGCAGACATTCTGTGATTCTGTGTCTCTCTGACTGTCAGCAAAATTGATCCTGTCCTTGAATTCATCCAAACCATCGAATATAAACAACAATCCCTCTGGGTTCTTCCAGACCTCTCTCAAGGAATTCCCAAAGTAAGGATACTGATCCAGAATCAGTTCCCTCAGGTTTATTCTGCAGTTTATGGAGTTTAAATCCCGGAATTTGAAACTAAAGACAAACTGGAATAGTTGGTTTATTTTCCCCGTGGCCCAGTCATATACAGTCTTTTGTACCAGTGTTGTTTTCCCAATCCCTGGGACTCCGGCCACTGCTGCAGAAATCCCGGATTTGTTTCCAAAGAAAGAGCTTTTCAATTTTTGAACAAAGCTCCTCTTGAATAACTGATCAATCCAGATTTTTTCCAGCTTTCCGCAGAGATGTTTTTCTCTCCACTCCTCGTGGTCTCTGCCTCTTGCCAGCAGGTCATGTTCCACCAGGGTCTGATCTTGAACAGTAGAAATGACCGTGAGCTCAACGTATCGATCAACCAGCTGGAAAATCTTCACCTTGTCCTGCGTCAGTATCGTGTTCACTCTCAGTTTCTCTGTTTGCCCGTGCAGAATTTCCATGTGCTTCCATCGAACATCTTGGGACAGACAGAAAAAGATCGTCAATGTCTGAATTGATGAAGAGCACTGAACATAGCTGCCTTAACAAGAAAAATGTTCAAGACATTGTTTGGGTGAAATAGGGAGCTCAGAGATAAGTGTGTCTGGAAGTGAACGATGGCCCAGAAACATTTCTGATCTGATTCAGATATGTAGTTAAAGGCTCCCCCTCCCATCTGTTCGTAATTTTCAGATGGTCCAGCGAGCACCAAGTGCACAAGTGATTCTGGAGAGGAGAGTGTTGTGTGGGGCGGTGGTTTCACTGCTTTCACTGCTCAGCTTCCGCTCAACTGTGCAACACCGCAGGGGGGGTAACAGTGGAGGGGAGGAACAATTTACTTGCTCAACTCTTTTTACTTTTCTCACAATGGGCCTGATGCTCTTGACACGCCTTTAGGTTAAGCTGTCAATACTGACCCACAGAAAAGGAACATAATCTTGGTTTCCATTTCCAGTCTGAGCCAGTCACGGTGTAACATCCTTGAACCGAGGAGCTGGTACGTGAACTCGGGCAATTCCCCGATGTCCGCAGAGGAATAACATCAAATCTCGGCCCCACTTTAGTTCTGAGCAGTGTTACTTCCCTTGCTGGCGTTGGATGTTCCAATCGGAACAGTTTGGATTCAGTTTTGTCAAATCTCGGGATATTCGACGTTAGTGAAAGAGGAGCGCTGAGGCTTCCTCTCTGACCAACTGTAATGTCTGCTATAAAACTCATAGAGGCCTCTGGGTGCACAGCCCGAGACCTGGAAGGTGCCGGGCTTTGTAGCAGATACAAATGGTTTCCTGTCCTGCAGCCAGAGCAACAAAAAACCTGCCTCCTAGATTCTGACAGTCTCTAAACAAGCCTCAAGAGACAGGTATTCAGACTCTCAGAGTGAAATAAAGATTTGAGATTTTCGTTCCATCGCTTACCTTTCAGATGCGTGGGCACTTCACATAAATCTTGGTCAGTGTCCATGTAGGCGAACCTGTTCAAACAGATTAACCTGCATGAAGTCTGTTCTGTGTAATACTGTAAATTCATCAGCATTTACATCTGTAACACATAGTGTATTGTTCACCGTACCACGTTCCCATATTTCATTCAATATCCTGCTCAGCTTCGGTAAATGGTGATGTAGTTTCACAAAGGATGCCCACATCACCCTCCGGGCCCCGGAGCCCTTTTCCATCACCAGATCCAGGAGGAGTTTGGATGCGCCCGCTTGGTTTCCCTTCTCCGCGAGCTCAGTCACACTCTGTAATGAACAACGGGGAATCTATTGAGGAGCGGAGGGAAGGGTACAAATCTACCCTGAACATGGACTGACCCAGAACATTCTGCTCGCCGCATATCACTAACTGCCATTGAAGAGTTCACAGCGGGGGAGAAATTTTTAAAGAAGCGAGCAGGGTCAGTCTGGACTTACCGCATGCCACAGATTGTGGGGTAATTATCAAATTGGCAAGGTTTAAGCGGAGCAGACATAGTGTGAGTGAGCCAGAGATAGAGTGGGGAGTTGTGTCTTTGTGCCAGAGGGGGAGAGGCGAGACTGTAGGTAGATTTTTGGCAATATTTTACCGCTTTTTCACGGTGAGAACAGCGGGAATGCCAGGCAGGATCATGGAATGCTCTTCCTACGGGGTGTGGCAAGGATAGGGAGACCTCCATTGTCTCTGACAACTGCACCTTCAGGAAGTGCACCCAGTTGCAGCTTCTTACAGACTGTGCTAAGGAATTGGAGCTGGAGCTGGATGAGCCCAGGGTAATTCAGGAGACTGAGAGGTTGACTGACAGGCTCTACAGGGAGGGAGCTATACACAAGGCGCAGGACACAGGTAACTGGGTGACGTCAGGACTGGTAAAGGGGATAGGAAGCCACTGCAGGTAACTCCTCTGTAACAGGTATATGGCTTTCTGTTTCCGGGTACGGCCTAGCAGAGGAAAACCACTGCG
This sequence comes from Mobula birostris, assembly GCF_030028105.1. Lineage (NCBI taxonomy): Eukaryota > Metazoa > Chordata > Chondrichthyes > Myliobatiformes > Myliobatidae > Mobula > Mobula birostris. The sequence goes on from NC_092382.1 coordinate 71,294,858, forward strand.
ATTATGCCTTTGACACTGAGTTTGCTCTTGTGACTCAAAAGGGGTGAGAAGAATGAGCTGCGCTGACAGGGGGAATTTAATGATTAAGAGGACACACTGGAGATCCTGTTGATGAGAACAAGATTTCTGGATGGTGTGTTGTCACAGCCAGCGATATCTCGCATCGAGTCTGAAACTTTCTTAACGACACGGCGAGCAGCCGGCGGTCGTGCTCCACGTGGTCCATGACAAGAGTAGGAAGTGTGATGAGGTCCTGCAAAGTGAGTACATGGAGTTAGATGCTAAGCTGAAGTGCAGAACTTCCAGGGTTGTGTTATCAGTATTGCTACCCGTACCACGTGCTAGTGAGGCCTGAAACAGGACGATAATACAGTCTACGTGTGGCTGATGAAATGGTGCATGATCGAGGGCTTGAGATGTTTGAATGATTGGGCTCTCTTCCAAGTAATATGGGACCTGGACAGACATAATCGTTTTGCACCCGAACTGGAGGGGGACTGATACCCTTGCGGGAAGGGTTGTTAGCGCTCCATTGGGAGACGATAAACTTGAGTTGCGGGGTGGGGAGGAGGGGTAAGGTGAAGAACCAGAGTGGATAATGGAATGGTTGTGTGGGAAAGATGTTGTTAAGCCGACGTACAAGGTCAGCAAACTACAGGATGAATTAGGTGAAACTAATGTTCCGAGTTGTGAGTATTGTGGGAAAGGCAGCTGAGTTTAGAGCATGGATCAGCACATTGAGTTACAGCATTGTAGCCATTAATGTAATTTTGGTTGCAGGAGGTGCAGGACCGGCAGCTCAGCATTCCAGGGTTCCGTTGTGTTAGACACGATTCGATAGAGCGGGAGGGATTTCAAATGGAGAGTGGCATAACTCGTCAGGAAAAAATGCTCCTGCATTGCTCAGACAGGACAAATTGGATAGCTGGTCCACTGAGACCACATGGGTGAAACTACGGATTAAGAAAGGGATGACCACGTTAGTGGGACGATATTACAGAGCACCCAAGAGTCAATGGGATTTAGATGAACAAATATGTAGAGATATCACAGAAACAAGAAACAAAAGGTTCTGATGGTAGATAATTTTAACTTTCCATTTAGTGACTGGGACACCCATATTTTAAAGGACTGGATGGGATAGTGTATGACAAATGTTTTCAAGTTTCTGGGATCAATATATTGAGATCACAACTATAGACAGTGCATACAAGAATTCTATTAGGGAACAGGACATCGCGGGTAGCAGAGGTGTGTGCAGCGGAACATTTTGCATCTGGTGATCATAATGCCATCACTTTAAAGATCATTATGGAAAAGGATAGGTCTGGTCCGGTTAAGATTCTAAATTGCAGAAAGGCCAATTTTTATGGTATCAGAAAGAATCAGACGAAAGTGGATGGGGACATGTTGTTTTCTGGTACAGTTGTTCTTGGTAAGTGCGAGGCCTCCAAAACTGAGATCTTGGTGTCCTTGTTCATCAGTCACTGAAAGTAAGCATGCAGGTACAGCAGGCAGTGAAGAAAGCTAATGGCATATTGGCTTTCATAGCAAGGGGAGTTGAGTATAGGAGCAAAGAGGTCCTTCCTCAGTTGTACGGGGCCCTGGTGAGACCACATCTGGAGTATTGTGCGCAGTTTTGTTCTCCAAATTTGAGAAAGGACATTCTTGCTATTGAGTGAGTGCAGCGGACGTTCACGAGGTTAATTCCCAGGATGGCGGGACTGTCATATGCTGAAAGATTGGAGCGACTGGGCTTGTATACACTGGAATTCAGCAGGACAAGAGGGGATGATAGGGCATCTGATTGAAACATATAAGATTATTAAGGGATTGGACACGCTAGAGGCAGGAAACATGTTCCCGATGTTGGGGGAATCCAGAACCAGAGGCCACAATTGAAGAATAAGGGGTAGGCCATTTAAAACCGAGTTGAGGAAAAACTTTTTCACCCAGAGAGTTGTGGATCTGTGGAATGCTCTGCTTCAGAAGGCAGTGGAGGCCAATTCTCTGGATGCTTTCAAGAAAGAGTTAGATAAAACTCTTAATGATAGCGGATTCAAGGGATATGGAGTGAAGGCAGGAACGGGGTACTGATTGTGGATGATCAGACATGATCACAGTGAGTGGTGGTGCTGGCTCGAAAGGCCGAATGGCCTACTCCTGCACCTATTGTCTATTGTTGGGATATTGATCAAAAAAGGGTCAGCAGTTCAAATGAGAGACGATAGCCAGTGTTGCCTGGTCAAGTGAAAATGGAGTTGAAGGTAGACTCGAGAAATGAGCTGAGAAATAAGCCACTATGTATTTGATCTGTGGGATACCTGGGGGTCATCAAGAGAATACAAACTGATGAATGGACATTAAGATCGAGCATTGGGAACAAGATGTGATGGCAGACAGAGTGGTGTAAAGTAGTTCCCTGTCCACTTGCAATGTCCGTCAAGTGTCACATCACTAAAGCTGTCAACTGTCAATCATTGTCTGTATCCTAATGGGTCTACAAATGTAAACACGAGGAATTCTGCAGATGCTGGAAATTCAAGCAACACACATCAAAGTTGCTGGTGAACGCAGCAGGCCAGGCAGCATTTCTAGGAAGAGGTGCAGTCGACGTTTCGGGCTGAGACCCTTCGTCAGGACTAACTGAAGGAAGAGCTAGTAAGAGATTTGAAAGTGGGAGGGGGAGGGGGAGATGTAAAATGATAGGAGAAGACAGGAGGGTGGGGGGGATGGAGCCAAGAGCTGGACAGGTGATTGGCAAAAGGGATCTGAGAGGATCATGGTACAGGAGGCCCAGGCAGAAAGAAAAGGGGGAGGGGGGAAAACCCAGAGGATGGGCAAGGGGTATAGTCAGAGGGACCGAGGGAGAAAAAGGAGAGAGAGAGAGAGAGAAAGCACGTCTTCCTAGAGATGCTGCCTGGCCTGCTGCGTTCACCAGCAACTTTGATGTGTGTTGCTTGGATCTAAAAATGAACGTGTTCAGAAAATTAGAGACAGGCTTGTATTGCTGAATAAAGTTTCATGGTTTCTGCAAACGAAAGCTCTATTCTTGATGTTGACCACAAGCATCTCAGGATTTTCATAGCCCAGAGTTGCCGTTGCACCGGCTCTGTCAGTCTGTAATAGATTCAGTAGAATCTACACTCAGTCTATGTTCCTTCCACTTACCTGATACTCTCGCCCAGTGAAGTGATCTTCGCCCATTAACATGAAGCTGATTCCCTCCACACCCTCCTCAATCGCCTGCTCCAGTCGCTCCATGTAGAATCTCATCAACCGGAACAGGTGGTGATCCTCACAATGTGACAGGAAGGCGGAGAATGCGGAGTTCAGGTCTGTAGTCAGTCACAGATCATAAAATAGTAGAGTGTACCATGCGTATGGGACACGATGCCAACTTAAACCCATCCCATCTTCAGGAACATGGTCAATATCCTTCCATTCTCAGCCTACTCATGAGTTGAAACACCTCTCAGATGCTCTGGGTATCTGTTTCCAGTCCCTCCCTAGGCAGCACATTCCAGCCACCAATCACTGTCTGTGGAAAACATGCGTCCTAAATCCCCTTTCAACTTTATCCTCTAACTTTAAACCTATTCCCTCTGGTATTTGTGATGAAACCCGTCTGCACCCTCTCCAGACCGCTCACATCATTCTCATGGTGTGGTTACCAGATTTGTGCACAATACTGAAATTGTCTCTTAACCAACGTTCATCCAGTTACAGCCCAACTTTTACAAATACCTCAACTCATCGCTACTAATTGTGTTGCCACTTTCAGGGAGCTGTGCACTTGCATCACAAGACCCGTCCGTACATCATTCTTATTCACTGTGCACATCGGCCGCCAACTTGACCTCTCAGAGTGCAGCCGCTCCCATTTGCCCGAATTAACTGTACCTGGAGACTCTCCGCTCGTATTTCTGATTGGATGCTGAACAATTTCACAACAGTCCCAAATTTACTCAACTCCGCCAATTCTGTAAATCGACGAATCAGCCCACCCATGTGGTTTTACAAAGTACATCATTTTGAACAATACATAGTTTATTATTAATTTATTTACATCACACACGACGCATGGCAAGACAGTGATCTTTGAGGACACTACCGGTCACAGACCTTCAGCCAGAATAACGCTCCTGCAGTCCTGAGTCTATTTTATGAGCCCAAGACAACTTTGAAATCAATGTACAAATTCTCTGATTAAGATTCCTCAAGCCGAAACGTCGATAGTTAATTTCTCTCTATAGATGCTACTTGACCTGCTGAGCTCCTCCAGCACTTTGTGCCGTGCCTTCTCTGCTTAACATTTTGTTTTACTTTACTCCTATTCGCCAAGGATATTTCATTTCTTCGGTAGCCACCACGCCCCCCCTCCCGCCCCGCCAGAAACCCTGTTTAAAATTTCTCCTTTTCACTGTCTCCCGCACCCAGCCCATTCTCCCAAAATATAATGTTCTTTAACTCGGCCACAGAAAATAGACACCGGAAACTCCCCTCACCTCCACTGAGCAACAACTCGAAAATCCAGGGAGAATTGACCATTGTCCGTCCAAAAAAGAAAACAACATTTTTCCTCTCACTGGCTGTTGGAGGCATTTCCCACATCAGGATGTACCAAATACTGACAGAAATTCTGTCTGTTCCCTGGACTGTTACATTGCCCGGTGCTGTATTCCTGTCTGAATTTCGCCCATACCCACCTTAACCATATAACCATATAACAATTACAGCACGGAAATAGGCCATCTCGACCCTTCTCGTCCGTGAAGGACTCTTACTCTCACCGAGTCCCACCGACCTGCACTCAGTCTGTAACCCTCCATTCCCTTCCTGTCCATATATCTATCCAACTTAACATTAAACGACAATATCGAACCTGCCTCAACCACTTCTGCTGGAAGCTCGTTCCACACAGCCACCACTGTCTGAGTAAAGAAGTTCCCCCTCATGTTACCCCTAAACTTTTCTCCCTTAACTCTCAACTCAGGAGCTCCTTCTCCTTTTACTCGGGTGAAGATTTGCCTGGTGAGCGGAGTGGTTCGACCATTCCCGTTGTTAGGTCCTGCGCTGAACCTGATGAATTGCTCCAGTGCTCAAGGTCGCTTTACCAAGAGGATCAATGACCCCCGTTTGATGTACTTTCTCTCTGCGCCTTTAGCGCCCAGGTTTATTCCTCTGAACTATCTACACCTGCATCATAAGGACAGAGTCTTCATGGGAAAGAGCCAGGTGAGCATACCTGTGTCCATTCTGACTCTGACTGACGTTGGTTGATGGTCGTTTCCTTGTCTGCAAGAATGCACCACCTGCTGGCGATGATCTGAATTACACAAATAAAGCAGAGTGAGTCAGTTGCTGTCCCCTTCAATTTTAAAACACTCCTGTAAGGTTGCTGCTCCGTCTCCTACATTCCAAGGAATAAAGACATTCCAGGGATTAAAGACATCCTCTCTCCAGATTGTGGCCATCCTTTCCTCAGAATAGAGGCCTTCTGGCCTTTACAACATGCTCGCAAATCTTCTCTGCACTCTTTCCACTTTAACCAAGTCTTTTCAAACATATAGCGTCTAGAACTATACTTTGTACTGTTAACACTGTCTCACCAACGACTTATACAACGGCCCCATAGCGGCTAACACAACTCTTTACAGTTCGAACGACCCGGCTTCCATTTCCGCCGCTGTCTGTAAGAGTTTGCAGGTTCTCACTGTGATCGCATGGGTTTTCTCCGAGTGATCCGGTTTTCCCCACAGTCTCAAGATGTACCGCTGGGCAGGTTAATTGGTCATTGTAAATTGTCCTGTGATAAGACTAGGATTAAATCTTGGGACTTAATGGGTAGCGCGGCTCGCTGTATCTCAATATTGAATAAATAAAATGATGTCCCAGCTTCTGCACTCAGTACCCAGACTGTTGAAGGACGATGTGATAAACACGTCTTCACCACCCCGTGTCGCCGCATTGAGCGAACTGTGCACTTATTCTCCTCGGTCCCTCTGTTCTCCGACAATCTCAGACCATGAGCTGCTTGTTGCCGCGAAGGTGAGGAACAGACTCAGTGGATTAAACCTGGTAGAGATGAAGCCAAAAGAACTGTGGATAGAAGTAAAGAGCATTATACAAGAGGTGGAGACAAAAAATATCACACCCTTGCTTTGAAGCAGGCGGCCATTGTTCTTAATTTTTAGGTTAACCTGTCAATCATGCAAACAGGTAACAGTAGCAACACACAAATCACCGGGGCCAGAAGTGACTTAAAAATAAAAACAAATATCTCCTTGATCGCTGTTCCAATGCACAGACAACTGGTTGTTTGAAAATAAAAAATCCGAAATAAATATCAGAAGCTGAATTATTCCCACCTTCATTCCCCGAGAGAGTGAGTTTCTGAGAGTGTGGATACGGTGTATCGTTTTGTTACAGATAGCCCCGCCCACCGCCCCACACGGAACTCTCGTAACCATGGCAACACACAATGCTGGAGGAACTCAGCAGGTCAGGCAGCTCTCTGGATGGGTGTAAATAGTCGACGTTGCGGACCGAGCCCCTTCATCAGGACTGGACTGGAAAAGGGAAGAGGGCAGATGATTGACTGATTTGGAAGGTGCGGCTTGTTATTCTGTGAGACTCGGTGCTCAGGGTCTGCGAGCAAGCAGCTGCCTGTCCTGTCCGTGCACATTCCTCAGAACAGGGAGCGGCCTTTCTGCTGAAATCAAATCGAAACCGTTCGACAAAACACCGTCATTCAAGCGTGAAGGAAGTTTAATATTGTAATTAACCCTTTCTGCTACAGGGAAGAGCGATAGAACCAGTGAAGCGATGTAAGGACATTACCCGGGGTCTCGAACCCGCAAAGTTACCAGTTACTTCGCTCCCCTGTTTGCTGCGAGCTTCCAGTATTTTGTTTTTATCTCAGACTCCTGTCATCTGCAGATGCGCTAAAAATAATTTTCAAGCTTCCTTCAAATAAATCAAACCGACGCATTCCGAAAAGCGACGTTTCGTAATATAGCCGGGATTCGCCCTGTCATTCTGAGTAGTTGCGTTTTAATGAGGGACAGAGAGATCGGTGACAGATCACTGCCCCGTGGGATTTCACATGTTGCTACCGGTGTGAAAGATGCCTTCAGCTCTCACTCAGTAGAAACCGCCCTGGAGAATATTTCTGGTTGACGGTAGCAACGTCGTTTCTCTTAATCCATTTGGACAATGATTGACCCGTTAACATGAATATGTCAGGACTGCCCTCTGCCACTAAATTCACTCCCGATCCCGATCAAAGCCGAGTTTCGCTGTGAACGCTGAATACTTGTACAGACTCATACACAACACTTACCTCTGATGCTGTAACCGGACGGCGTTCAGTGTGGTCCCGGGAAATCACAGACTGACTTCCCGGGTGACCGACAATGGTCCTGCACCGGTGGGCTCACCCTGTACGGAGAGTTGAGTCTGAGCTGCTGCTCCCGAGTCCGTCGGTCATTACAGATGGACAGGGCCGGGTGAGCCAGGGTAGAGCGGGACTGCCGCGGTCCGGGTCACACTAACTCTCACCGGCTCAGGACGGGTCCGACAGCGGGAGGAGGCGGGAGTGGGATCAATGCAGCAATGGAAAACAAACAGGCTGCGCTAACCATTCTGTCCGGATTTCCGTGTAAATCTCTCCTTTTTCTCTCATGCAACCAGTGGGGCGGAGTTTCTCTATTTAACACAGCGAGTCCCAGGCTGCCGATTTGATCCAGCCCGGGTTCTGGGAGGGTCTGAGTTCCGCCCTCTGTGCAAACGGGACTGCCCGGCGTAGGTATTGTTAAGGGGGACAGCCACAGGGGTGCTCTCTAGCCTCTGACTGCCGCCGCTCCCTCTCCTGACTGTTACCGTCTTATCTGCCTCCCGAGACCCCGGTGTGACTACCTGCCTCTAGCTGCTCCCTATCACCTCCTCACCCTCCCTGACCAGACGAAGGTCATCGGGCTGCATCTCCAGCTCCCTAACGCGGTCCCTCTGGAGCTGCAGTTCGACGCACCTGGTGCAGAAGTGGCCGTCCGGGAGACTGGGAGTCTCCAGGACCTCCCACATTTGACACCGAGCTCAGAACGCCGGCCTCACACACATAATTTCTGTCAGCATTGTACACAAGTAACGTACCTCGCCTTGACCCCTTACCTCCCAAGCCCCGTTGAGCCAAAGCCTTCCTACTCTGTCTCGCTCCACTCTTTCGCCCGCTGTAGAAAGCTGTCTTCTTTTTAAACTCTCCTCGCTGTTCTCACTGGATGACCTCAATGAGGTTTTGCAGTCGTGCCCGTTCAAACCGCTGAAGAAATAACTAGCAAACCCCACTCTGAAACAGCGGAACCCCCGAATATTGAGCTGCCAGTCCTGCCTCTCTGCAACCAAGTCTAACAGCTACAATGGGTTACCTGCCTTTTCTTCAATACTTCCTGCTTTGTAATTTACCAAACTCTGAACATTAGTCACAGCATGATTAACCTTTTGATTCATGACTTTGTCTGCGGTCTTAACAATATCTATTAAAGAAACTTGGATAAGTACATGGATGGGAGGGGAAGGGGGCGTGTCAATGAGAGTCGGCTGATTAAAAGCTCGACACAGAGACCGGGAATCGAGCAGAGTAAAACTCCTGGTGTGGGACAGGGAGACAGGGAATCGTGCGCCGTAAAACACCTAACGTGAAATAGGGAGAGTGGGAATGGGAACCGTGTGCTGTGGATTTGTTCAGAGACTTGTGATGAGCCATGACTGGCATCCTTGGCACTGTGAGGGAATAAGTAGTTAGTCTAATAACTTTGACCAGTCACAGCACCTCTCTTCACTCATCCATGTCTCCTCGCCACGGATCTCCTTCACCCTGCTCTCTTCACCATCCCTCTCCCTCTCCCCGCATAAACCTTCCATAAGACCATAAGATATAGGAGTAGAAGTAGGCCATTCGGCCCATCAAGTCTGCTCCGCCATTCAATCATGGGCTGATCCAATTCTTCCAGTCATCCCCACTCCCCTGCTTTTACCCCATTCCCTTTGGATTATACATTTCCTGGATAATCCTCTCTACTCGCCACCCATCACACTCATCCCTCCTTTCTTGCCACCTCCTCATGCTCACCCCACCCTTCGCATCCCACAGCTTCACTAGTTCTACCTCAAGCCTGTCTCCTTAACCCTTCTCTCATTCCCACTCACCAGCCCTTTCTCGCTGCACAAAGTCGCTCACCCCTCCCTTCTCAAAAAAAGAAAGCTTCCTGCAACAGAAAATACGACAAGTCGTACATAAAACACGGATTTATTGCGACCGGTGACTCGCACGCTCCAAGCCCCCTGTGTGTGGTATGTGGAGACAAGCTGTCTAATGAGGCAATGAAGCCCTCAAAACTGCTTCGGCACCTTGAGACCAAGCACCCTGCACTTAAAGACAAACCCGTTGAGTTTTTTGTGTGGAAAAAATGTGAGCAAGCGGGACAGGAGCAAGTGGGACAGAAGGAAGTGCTGAGAGCCACCACCTCCACAAATGCTGCCGCTCTGAGAGTGTCGTACTTAGTGGCTAGCCGGATTGCTAAGGCTAAAAAGCCTTTCACCGTTGGTGAAGAATTGATTCTGCCTGCTGCCAAGGTCATGTGCCGTGAACTGTTGGGAGAAGCTGCAGCTAACAAGATGGCACAGGTTTCTCTTTCAGCTACCGCAGATTCAAGGAGAATCGATGCCATAGCGGAGGACATCGAAGCACAACTGTTGGAACGGCTTAACGAGTCACCATGGTATGCTTTCCAGGTCGACGAGTCTACCGATGTCGACAACAAGGCAATACTGCTGGTTTATGTGCGATATATATTTCAAGACGATGTGCACGAGGATACGTTGTGTGCACTGCCGTTGCCAACTAACACAACTGGGGCAGAACTATTCAAGTCTTTGAATGACTACATGTCAGGCTAACTGGACTGATCATTCTGTGTTGGAATATGCACAGACGGGGCTGCAGCTGTGACTGGACGGCTGTCTGGTTTCACTACCCGAGTCAAAGAGGTTGCTCCTGAATGCCAGTCTACACACTGTGTCATACACAGGTAAATGCTGGCTAGCCGAAAAATGTCACCTGATCTTAACAGCGTATTGAGTGACGTTGTTGAAGTTATCAATCACATCAAAGCAAAAGCTCTTAACTCACGTCTGTTTGAGCAGCTTTGCGAGGAAATGGATGCAGAGCACAAACGCCTTCTCTTACACACTAAAGTCAGGTGGCTATCAAGGGGGAGAGCCCTGGCCAGGGTTTTTGAGTTAAGAGAGCCGCTACAGAGATTTCTTTCAGGAAAAAAAGTCACCACTGGCAGCACACTTCAGTGACGAGGAGTGGAGAGCAAAACTCGCTTATCTGTGTGACATCTTCAACCTGCTCAATGAACTCAATTTGTCACTTAAGGGGAGAATGACAACTGTCTTCAAGTTGGCAGATAAAGTGTCTGCTTTCAAAGCCAAACTGGAACTGTGGGGACGGTGAGTGGACAGGGGCATATTTGACATGTTCCCAACATTAGCTGGGATTTTGGGAGAGACTGAGGCTGCACCGTCCCTCTCACAGCTGGAGCGCAATCACCTATCTTCGCTGGCGACAGAATTCGAGTGTTACTTCCCACCGCAAATGACCCGAGACGTGAAAAGGAATGGATCCGTGTCCCATTTGTGAATGTTCCCAGTGAATCATCCATGTCAGCGCGGGAAGAAGATCAACTCCTCCAGCTTGCAAGTGACAGTGGGCTGAAAAGTATGTTTGACATAACATCTCTGCAAGCATTCTGGATCAATGACAAGGCTGAATATCCTGAGATAGCCACGAAAGCACTGAAAACGTTGCTTCCATTTCCAACATCATATCTCTGCGAAGTGGGGTTTTCTGCAATGAATGCAATGAAAACTAAATTGCAGAATAGACTGGACATAAGGAACTCCCTTCGAGTATCGCTGTTTCCCCTCACCCCTCGATGGGACCGTCTTGTTGCAGGGAAACAAGCCCAGGGCTCCCACTGATTCAGCGATATTGGTGTGTTGCAATGATTTTATATGTTCATACGGGGAAAATATGTACTGTGTGTTTAATATCCAAACATTACTTAAAATGTTATGATGCTATTGACTTATAAGTGACTTATAGTTGAGTTATCACTATATTCATGCAACGAAAATATGCGTTGTGTGTTTAAAAATAAATTCATTACATAAACCCTTTTAGAAACAAAATTGAGTTTGTTAGCCACTTATAAGTGACTTATAGTTGACTTATCACCTGTATTCTGGTTGTGATTAACACCACCGCCCCGCACCACCCCCCCCACCCCCGTCGGCTGGTCTGCAAGAATATTGTCAATATTAAACCGGTCCGCAATGTGAAAAAGATTGGTGACCCCTGGTTTAAAATGAGAGAAAGTCAACATGATTTGAGAGGAACGTGTATATTTCAAAAACAGAGGATAAGAACAAATGTAAAAAATCATTGTATTTCAGTCGGAGGGCTGAATCTATGGAACAGTTGTAGTGAGAATTTAAAAACATGCACCACAATTAAAAAGTTTTAACAAATATTTAAGAATAAATTAGTGAACAAATATAAAATACATGATTTAAAATAAATGGGAGTAATGTAAATAAATGATACTTGGAACTGGATTTTGTGTTAAAAGATTATGTTTTGATTTTGATGTGAAAATTGACACCAAATATGTTTTTGTATAAGTAAGAGGGGTAGGTGTAATAAGCTGTAGCTTCAGCCTACACCCTTTCGGTCTGTGTTAAAGAATATCTATGTTTTTGTTGTTTTATGAAATCATTATTGAGAATGATGTTTTTTGTTGTTTGTACTGACCAAAAAATAAAATTTCATTCATTCATTCATATTCTTTCCACCATTCAGCCCACACCCGTACACGTAGACAGATCGTAAACACAAAATAATCTGCAGATGCTGTGACAAAGCAACACTTACAGTACGCTGGATGAACTCAGCAGGTCCTGACGAAGGGTTCCGGCCCGAAGCGTCGACTCATCGTTTACACTGATGCTGCCCGAGTTCATCCAGCGTACTGTAAGTGTCACGCAGACAGATCCCCTTCACCCACATCCACCCTCCCAGCTCGGGGACCCACAACTAACTGATTCCACAATAAAAAAAACCGGGGCTGCAAGACCGGAGAGCCCGGAGCCTCTGGCTGTCCGGCAGAGCTCGTACTCGAACATTTCCCACTGCGACCGGCCCTCGATTTACACAAACCCGAGATCAGCCCCTTCCACACCGTCGCCCGTACAGGAGGAACATCGGCGACGGCTGGGGTCTGCACCGAGTCTGCGTTTTGCAGGAGGTTCGCCGCGGCACCGCCAGTCTGCAGATGCTGGAAATCCGAAGCAACACAAACAAAACGCTGGCGGAACTCGGCAGGCCGGGCAGCATCTGTGGACAGTCAACATTTCCAGCTGAACCCTCCTTCAGGAATGAGAAGGAAGGGGGGAAATATCGGAACAAAAACGGGGCGGGTGAGGAAGGGGTATCGATAATCCACAATGAACTTTAATGACCAATAAATATAATTCCTCTCTTTGATCAGCTGTCTGAATGATTCCCTGACTCTGAGAGGAAGGGGTATCTATGGTCCACATTGTCAGGGTGTTGAGTTTACCAGGAGACAAAGACTGCAGGGACGGGAGGTTTTCTGGTCACTAATACACTGTGTGTGGACCCCGCTGGCAATTCTGGTGTTGTGACCCGAATCGAGACAAACACCACGCTGCCCACTCCACCAACAACACGGCACAGCCGGACACATAACAGGGGAGTTTACATCTCACAACACTGGATTCAGTGATGAAACCCGTGATTAATGTTGTTGTCCCACTGAAATCATAAGAAACGTCCATTCAGGTGTTTTTAAATACGAGCGCTCCCCCACAGGTGACGTCACACATGGTTCCCCCTCGCGCGTAACTGACGTCACACACGCGCTGCTGTGCTCGCGCTGAAACAGTTGAACGGCGGAGCTGCCGACCACGAGACCCCTCCACCCCTCACCTCCGCTGCGCTGTAGTCATTGGCCCGAGGCGATGTCAATCACTGTTTCCGCCCAATAGCGGAGACGGACCAGCCGAGAGGGCGGTACCCCGCTGATTCTGATCTCTCCGTCAAAGCGGGATAAACCTGAAAGTAAATGTCCGCTTTCTGATTAATTTCCATTTCCCTCCGAGGGAAGTTGGGGCGTTTGTGAAGCGTCTCCTGCGGCCGGAGTCTGATGTATCGCTGAGAGGTAGGAGGAGACCGCTCGGCCCGTCGGTTTGATGCCGGTTCCCCGGGGAGGGAGAGGATGAAGACGGTGAGAGAGGGGGCGGACAGGATGTTTGTCCCGGTGGGGACAGGAGGGGCTCATCTGTGGAAATGTCTGAGCCCACGGTGGTGGCGATTCACCACATTGGGGGGCAAACACCGGCAGACTGTTGCCCTGCAAGCGGGGACAGGACTGGAGTTGGGAGGGTGGGTGAGGAGAGGACATTTCGGGTAGTGGGGGTAAGATCTCGAAAGATCATTGCTAATGGCTCCACATCCCTTCAGCCACCTCTTTCAGATCTCTGCCGTGTTCACCATCTGGTCCAGGTGATCTATTTACCTTCAGACCATCTCTGTTTCCCAAGAAACTTCTCCCGAGTAACGTAACTTTACACATTCTGACCACTGACATCTGGGACTTTCATATTCCTGCCAGGGTCTTCGACAGATAAGAGTGATGTACAATACTTATTCAGTTCATCTGCCATCACCTTGCACCCCCACCCCATTACTACCTCTCCAGCATCATTTCCCAGTGGTTTCCACCTCTCTTTTACACCATATGTACCTGAAGAAAAATTTGGCATCCTCTTTAATATTACTGGCTAGCTCACCTATGTATTCCATCTTTTCCTTCCTAATTACTTCAGTTGCATTCTGTTGGTTTTTAAAAGCTTCCCAATCCTCTAACTTCCCAGTAATTTTTGCTCCATGCCCTCTCTTTGGTTTTTATGTTGTTTTTTGGTTTCTCATATCAGTCACAGTTTTGTTACCTTACCTTCAGAATACTACTTCCTCTCTGTGATGTGTCTATCCTGTGCTTTCCGAATTGCTTCCAGAAATTCCAGCCATTGCTGCTCTGTTTTCATCCCTGCCCGTATTCTTCTCAAACCAGTTTGACCAATTCTGCTGTCATGCCTCTCTAGTTCACTTTATTCCACACCTGACTTTAGCTTCTCCTTCTCTAATGTCAGGGTGAATTTGATCATATTAAGATCACTTGCCCCTAAGGGTTCTTTGAACTTAAGAGACCTAATTAATTCTGGTTCATTACAACACCCAATCCAGAATAGCTGATCCCCAAGTGGGCTCAATCACGAGCTGCTCTAAAAAAGCATCTTGTAGGCATTCTAGGAATTCCTCCTCTTGAGATCAGCACTATCCTAACTTTCCTAATCACCTGCATGACAATCCCCCATGACTATTGTAACATTGCCCTTTTGGCACACATTTTCTATCTCCCATTGTAATTTGTGGCCCACATACTCACTACTGTTTGGGAGTCTCTATACAATTCCCATCAGGGACTTTTTTTTTTACATTTGCTGTTCCTTAATTCTACCCACAGGTTCTACACCTTCCAACCCTATGCCACCTCTTTCTAATGATGTTATTTAATATTTTACAAACAGACCCACATAACCCCAATACCAGCTTGTTCTTTCAAGAAACGTATCTGGGAAACAAGTGGATCTGCAGATGCTAGAAATCTAGAGAACTACACACAAAGTGCTGGAGGAGCTCAGCATGTCAGGCAGCATCTATGGATGGGAATCATCATTTCGGGCCAAGACCCTTCATCTGGAATCTTGATACCCACATATCTGGAATATCAACAAGGAAAATAGAAAGTAGTGCAAAATAGGGAAAACCTTTGACAAAATTTAGTTCAAAGCTTAAAAAAACCTGCCAACCAGAGCTCAATTGTTAACAAATACAACAAAGGCAATAAATACTTTCATCAAAACCAACATTGACTTTTTTTAATATAAAAATACCTTGGTCCCATTTCAATCAGTAAAATTTACAAAGATAAATAACAACTTTAGAAAAGACTATTTACACTCAAACCCATTTAGATTACCACTACCTTGGACAGAAGGAGGAAGAGAAATAACACACATGAAAAAAAACACAACAGTCAGATAAAACATCTAAGTATATATTTTCATCATAAATGAACAGGATTCAGCACTCCAGGTGTGTGTATGCAATCACAATAAGAAATACAGACCAGAAAACTTAAATGAGAGGCTAACTCAGAAAAAGGAATCATCACTATGGAAGAAAACATTAACCAGTGGAATAAGTATGACCCTCCATGGGAGACATCCCAATGACCTGAGCAGACGAGATGATGACAAGGAAGCATCGAGCACCTGACTGAGAGTTGGAGACCTCTTCCCAGAAACAGAGGGGGTCCTTGCAGAAATACAGGACAAGGTGGTTAACAAAAGGAAAAAAAAATCAAAAGTACATGAAATACAAACAAATAAGGCAGTAATTGCAGAAAATATTAGCGGAAACCAGACACAATCCAACACATTTCAGGATCCTGCAGCAGTTTAGCTCAATCTGATTACTTACAAAGGTACAATCAAGTGGCAAATATCACTCACCAAATTCTTGCTTTAAAGTACCTACTCATGAATGCCCTTCATCACTTCATTAAGGCATCATAAATTCAAGCCCGATCCAGTTTTATAGTCCAAATCTTACAAATTATATGATAATCAATACATTATTACAGATAGAACAACCCATAATAACCATCCGGATATAATATTACAGGATAAACAAGCAGGAACAACTCCCTCAATAGATAAAACCATTCCCAACACACACATGTTCCTCGACCAGTGGAGCACCTCACCACGGGCATTGTTTGTGTCACCAGTCAGACAAACAAATTATTTTCTCTGTCAATCAGCTTCCAAATGTTTTTACTCTGTCATTCGTTGCCATGCCCCGCTGCTGATTCCCTTCTCCTCATCATACATTCTTACCCCGACCATCGTCCAGAGCCCCAAACTCTGCCCTGTGCAGACCCGCCTCTGGTTTCTGACCCTGTTCTGTTGAGCATCCAACTGATGGTTTCCCATTCTGATTTCAGTCTTTAGAGGACAGTGGTATTTCCTTACAACCCTTCAGAAGCAGAGAAAATGACCCATAATGTGGGAATGAGCCCTGAATAAAGAGGTTAACTCCCAATGACGTTCTTCCTCAGCCCAGAGATTTGAGGGGCGAAGAACATCTCAGACAGAACTGCAGTCAGCTCGACTTGTTCAGTCTGCAGAAAATTCAAGCAAAACCTCTTCACCCACAGAGTGGTGACTGTTTGGACCCCATCCCACAGGGAGAGTGAGAGATGAACAACAAGGGTGGATTTAAAAGGACTGTCATGGAACAGAATCACTGGCCGGGTCCAGCCGGCCTGAGTTGACTCTCTACTGTACACTAGGTGTGTCATAAATTCACTAAGTACCGGAGACAGAGTTTAAAATAGAACTGATTTATATGTCTCAGATCTAGAATATTAAACTCCAGTCCCATTAAAGGTGAATATGCAGCAGAAGAAAGTCCCCCCGTACCCAGTGACCAGTGTGCAGAACTGGGTGTGGTGACCAGCAGCAATAATTACAGAGTTCAGCACCAACAGTCACCCTCGAAATTGCATTCAGCAATGGTGATGGACAAATATCCAGCATGTAGCCGATTGAAACTTTCTCCCCAGTGTGAACCCGGTAGTGTGTCACAAGTGTAATATGCTGTAAGTTTCACTGCTAATGTAATGGCCTCTCTGTAATGTTTCACTGCTGAGGTAATGGTTTCTCTGTAGCAGCAATCTTTAGGTTACGACTAGAGATAACAGGATTTTGGAATGCGGGGCTATCCAGTGAGAGAAATGTTGTTCTTTCATGTGAGTCTGGAAGAGAGATTTTCCCAGTCTTTTGCCGGGGAGAAATGAGAAGACAGGAATGGAGTGAGTGGGCCCCTTTTCTTTTTTTGGTTTTCTTTCCTGACCCTATAGTCAAAGTAAGAATTATAAAGCTCAATCGTATAATCACATACTCTGTACTGTTTTTGTTATTTCGGGGTACTGATTTGTAACAGGGGACACATCACACAGCATTCAACCAAATGAGATTTCTTAAGTTTTCCCAGGCTGGGGGGCTATCACCCCCTATATTAAGCTGCTAGCCAAAACGGGATTTACATAAGGTTAGATGACTGAGTGAATCCTTTCCCACATTCACAGCAGGGGAACGGCCTCTCCCCAGTGTGAACTCAATGATGCACATTTGGTTGATTTGGCTGAGAGAATCTCTTATCAAAGTCTGAGCAGGTGAACGGCCTCTCCCCAGTGTGAACTCGCTGATGTACCTTCAGTTGAGATGACAGAATGAATCCCTTCCCACAGTCTGAGCAGGTGAACGGCCTCTCCCCAGTGTGAACTCTCTGATGTACCTTCACTTTAGATGACGATGTGAATCCATTCTCACAGTCTGAGCATAAAAATGCCTCTCCCCAGTGTGAACTCGCTGGTGAACCTTCAGTTTAGATGACAAAGTGAATCCCTTCCCACAGTCTGAGCAGGCGAATGGCCACTCTCTGGTGTGAACTGACTGGTGTCTCAGTAGATCAGTTGACAAAGTGAATCTCTTCCCACACACTGAGCAGGTGAATGGCCTCTCGCCAGTGTGAAGTCGCTGATGTACCTTCAGTGGAGATGACGAAGCAAATCCCTTCCCACAGTCTGAGCAGGTGAATGGCCTCTCTCCAGTATGAACTCGCTGATGTTCCTTCAGATGAGATGACAGAGTGAATCCCTTCCCACAGTCTGAGCAGGCGAACGGCCTCTCGCCAGTGTGAAGTCGCTGATGTACCTTCAGTTGAGATGACCAAGTGAATCCCTTCCCACAATCCGAGCAGGAGAACGGCCACTCTCCAGTGTGAATTCGCTGGTGTACTATTAGGTAAGATGACCGAGTGAATCCCTTCCCACAGTCTGAGCAGGTGAATGGCCTCTCTCTGGTGTGAACTGACTGGTGTTTTAGTAGATCAGATGACATAGTGAATCTCTTCCCGCAGTCTGAGCAGGTGAATGGCCGCTCCCCGGTGTGAACTCGCTGATGTACTTTCAGGTGAGATGAGCAAGTGAATCCCTTCCCACAGTCCGAGCAGGTGAATGGCCTCTCCCCAGTGTGAACTCGCTGGTGAGCCATTAGGTCAGATGACTGAGTGAATCCCTTCCCACAGTCTGAGCAGGTGAACGGCCTCTCTCCAGTGTGAACTCGCTGATGTACCTTCAGTTGAGATGACGAAGTGAATCCCTTCCCACAGTCTGAGCAGGTGAACGGCCTCTCGCCAGTGTGAAGTCGCTGATGTACCTTCAGTTGAGATGACCAAGTGAATCCCTTCCCACAATCCGAGCAGGAGAACGGCCACTCTCCAGTGTGAATTCGCTGGTGTACCATTAGGTAAGATGACCGAGAGAATCCCTTCCCACAGTCTGAGCAGGTGAACGGCCGCTCCCCGGTGTGAATTCGCTGGTGAGCCATTAGGTCAGATGACCAAGTGAATCCTACCCCACAAATTCAGCAGATGACCAGCCTCTGGTGTCCACAGGTGGGAAGACTGACTGAATCCCTTCTCACACACAGAATAGACGAATGGCCTTTCCCAGTGTGAACTTGCTGATGTACCTTCAGTTGAAATGACCGACTGAATCCATTCCCACTGTCTGAGCAGGAAGGATGATCGAGTGAATCCCTTGCTCCACTTCTTAAATATCTGGACAGAGACAGCAAAACTGGTGTGTTGTATTCTAGATTTCTGTAGACAAATTCCTCGTCATTTTTAACCTGTAAAAAGATTTACAAAATCCATCAATGGGTGTAGGACAACATTTCAGATGAGATCACTTTAGTTGCCAAGGTGTGATCTGTCATCACACTGTTACAGTGAAGTTCAACCCAAGCTGGAGAGAGAAATCATCTTCTAACTGGGCACTGTGCTGGTATCTGGAATGACCATCAAATTCTGATGCTCTTCCTGTCTCTATAAGAATGGGGCACTTCTGCCATCTCCAATCTGTGACCTGGCTCAGTTTGACTCTCTCCATTGGTATTATTCCCTCTTCCCACTGAGCTGTGTGGGTTCCTGGCCCCACAGTAACTGAAACACTCTCACACAAATAGCTGGCAGTGCATTCCACGCACCCAGCACTCTCTGTGTAAAAAACTTACCCCTCACTTCCCCTCAGTATCTATTTCCAAGCTCCTTAAAACTCTGCCCCCTCGTGTTAGCCACTTCAGCCCTGGGAAGAAACCTCTGGCTATCCACACGATCAATGTCCCTCATCATCTTATACACCTAAAAATGGCTTTAAACATAAACAAGGAAATTATACACTGCATTGAGGATTTGTGAGAAGTATACAAAATTATAAGGGTATAGATAGGGTAAATACAAGCAGCTTTTTCCACTGAGGTTGGGTGGGATGACAACCAGAGGTCATGGATAAGTGGGGAAGTGAAAATTTAACGGGAACATTTGGAAAAGCTCTTTACTGATGTTTTTAAGAAGATCCAACACTCCCTCTTCCTTAAACTCCACATTGTCCAGCACACAGGCCTGTTCTAACTTGACCTCACCCTGATCAAGATCCTTTTCAATTTTAAATACTGAAGCAAAGTATTCACTTAGGACCTCCCCAACCTCCCCCACCTCCAGGCACATGTTGTCTTCTTCATCCTTGAGCAGCCCCACCTTCATTCTTGCCATCCTTCTGTTCTTCACATTCACATAGAATGCCTTGGGGTTCTCCTTAATCCTACATGCCAAGGCCTTCTCATGCCCCCTTCGAGCTCTCCTAAGTCCTTTCTTAAGCTCCTTCCTGGCTACCCTATATTTCTCATAAGCCCCTCCTGCTTCCTGCTTCTTATATCTAACATATGCTTCCTTCTTCCTCTTGACGAGTTGCCTCACGTGTTTCGTCAGCCATGATTCCCTTTTCCTACCATTTTTCCCTTGTCTCAGAGGGACAAAACCTATCCTGAACCCAGCACAAGTGGTCCCTAAATTTCCTCCACATTACTTCTGTGCTTTCACCCTTGAACATCTGTTTCCAATTTACTCTCGCTAGTTCCTGCCTCATCCCTTCATAGTTAGCCCTTCCCCAGTTAAGCACTTTCCCATTTTGTCTGTTTTTATCCTTTTCCATAGCTATGCTGAAGCTAAGGGAGTTGTGGTCACTCTCACCAAAATGCTCCCCCACCAAGAGGTCTACCACCTGAACAGGTTCATTACCCAGAACTAGATCTAGTATGGCCTCTCCTCTCATCGGCCAGTCCACATACTGTGTCAGGAATCCTTCTTGAATGCACCTGACAAATTCAACCCCACCTCTCCCCCTTGCAGTCAGGAGGTGCCAGTCAATACGAGGGAAGTGGAAATCACCCATAACTACAAATCTGCACCATTCTAAACTCTGTCTGCTTATCTGCTCCTCGGTGTCCCGAGGGCTATTTGGGGGCCTATAGACTACTCCCAGCACAGTGATTGATCCCTTCCTATTTCTGACTTCCACCCACACTGACTCAGTGGACACTCCCTCTGCAGCATCCTCCCTTTCTACAGCCATGATACTATCCCTGACCAGTAATGCTATTTTCTACCTCCCATCCTATTCCTTATAAAACACCAGATCCAATGCCTGAAAGTGCAGGGTTTTTTTTATGTTTCAAAATATACTATATTCAAAAATAAATATATACAATAAACCATTCAATAACTTCCCATCCTTTACATACGTTTCCATTATAGTCTGTACATATCCATATTTATGGCCACCCACGTGGCACTCCAGTTGTTCACCTTACCACATCACTGTTGAGGGGTATACTCCCCGCCACCCGGCCCCTCCCACTCCCACGGGAGAAGAACTCTATACTGTGGCCCTTCCCCACCGGGCCCTTGCGGTGGCTGCACCGAGTTTCAGTGCGTCCCTCAGCACGTACTCCTGCAGCCGAGAATGTGCCAGTCGGCAGCATTCTCCCACGGACATCTCCATGTGCTGGTAGATCATCAAGTTTCGGGCCTACCAAAGAGCGTCTTTCACCGAGTTGATGATCTGCCAGCAGCACCGGATGTTGGTCTCCGTGTGCGTCCCTGGGAACAGCCCGTAGATCAGAGAGTCCTCTGTCACACAGCTGCTGGGGATGAAACGTGACACTAGCCCATCCATCCTCCTCCACACCCTCTCTGCGAACTGTCACAGACTCCTCCTCACTGCAGTCCTCCCGTGGGCAGTGGGGTGCGGAGACAACGTTCTGGGCATATAGGAGGGCTCTGACTGGGAGGGTCCCTCTCACCGCCAGCCAGGCGAGATCTTGGTGCCTGTTGGTGAGATCTGGCGATGAGGCATTTTGCCAGATGAACTGGACGGTCTGCTCAGGGAACCACACCACTGTGTCCATCACGTCCTTCTCCTGCAGTGCCTGCAGGACATTACGTGCCGACCACTGCCTGATGGCCCCGTGGTCAAAGGCGTTCTCCTGGAAGAACTTTGCTACGTAGGACAGGTATGCCAGCAACGACCAGCTGACTGGGGCATTGCGCGGGAGTGGGGCCAGACCCATCCTTCGTAGCCAGGGTGACAGGTAGAGCCTGGGCACATAGTGGTACTTGGTGCCCACATACCTGGGTTCTACACACAACCTGATGCAGCCACATACGAAGCTGGCCATTAGGGTGAGGGCGACATTGGGGACGTTCTTGCCCCCATTGTCCAGGGACTTGTGCATGACAGTCCATCTCACCCGCTCCATCTTGGATCCCCAGACGAATCTGAAGACAGCTCGGGTGATTTCCGAGCTGTTGGAGCGGGGGACGGGCCACACCTGCGCCCAGTGCAGCAGCCCTGAGAGCACCTCACACCTGATGACCCGGTTCTTGCCCGTTATTGACAGGGAGCGCCCTCCCCACTGTCCCAGTTTCTGTTTCACCTTGGCAGTCCGCTCCTGCCAGTTCTTGTTGCACGCCTCAGCCCCTCCGAACCAGATCCCCAACACCTTCACGTGGTCAGACCTGATGGTGAAGGGGACGCTGGATCGGTCGGGCCAGTTGCCGAAGAGCATGGCTTTGCTCTTCGTGCGGTTGACCCTGGCCCCCGACGCTAGCTCGAACTGTTCGCAGGTGCCAATCAACCTGTGAACTGACCTCGGATCAGAGCAGAAGACGGTGACATCGTCCATGGACAGGGAGGTTTTCACTTGGGTCCCTCCACTGCCTGGCAGCGTCACCCCTCTTATGCCCTCATCCCTCCTGATGGCTTCCGCAAAGGGTTCTATGCAGCAGACAAACAAGACAGGGGAGAGGAGACAACCCGGCCTGACTCCAGACCTGATGGGGAAGCTGTTTGTTTCCCACCCGTTGACCTGGACTGCACTACGGATGTCTGTGTAGAGCAGTCTGATCCAATTCCGGACTCCCTCCCCAAATCCCATTTTGGAAAGCACGACCGCCATGTATGTGTGTGATATCCTGTTGAAGGCTTTCTCCTGGTCCAAGTTGACCAGGCAGGTGTCCACCCCCCTGTCCTGCACGTAGGTGATGGTGTCCCTCAGCAGTGCGAGGTTGTCTGAGATTTTCCTGCCCAGTACAGCACAGGTTTGGTCCGGGTGAATCACCTGTCCTAGAGCAGACTCGACCCTGTTGGCAATAGCCTTGGACAGGATCTTGTAGCCCACATTCAGGAGAGAGATGGGTCTCCAATTTCTAATGTCCTCCCTTTCCCCGTTCTGCTTGCAGATGAGGGTGATGATGCCCTTCCTCATGGACTCAGACATACTGCCGGCCAGAAGCATAGCGTTGTACACTTCCAGCAGGTCTGGGCCCATCCAGTTCCACAGAGCCGAGTACAACTCAGGCGGTAAGCCGTCGCTTCCGGGAGTCTTACCCGACCCAAAGGAACGGATGGAGCCTGTCAGCTCGTCCAGGGTCAGTGGCCGATCCAGACTCTCCTGCTTGCCGTCGTCTAAGACCTGCGTGATAGACGACAGGAAGTTACGGGAGGCTGTGGATTCTGTGGGGTGGGTATGTCGAAGCTGCAGCTGGATGCACATCTTGCAGGTGAGGGCATCAGGGACACTGGAGGTCTCCCCACCTTCCCACCAATGTCCTCTCTAATTTGTAATGACCAGTGTGCCAAAAAATCTTGTGCTGTGCAATTTTTACCCAGTGACAACAACATGTGCACACTGAACTTTAAATAGAGAGGGATTTATTTTAACAGCTAGCAAATCACTATTAATAAGAACTTTGATATCCTCTGGGTTTCATCAAGTTAATCTGCATTCTCACACAATCTGTGTTGCAGACCTGTAGAGGGTTATGAAGGATTTTCTCACACCAGCTTTTGCACACTGTCCATATCTGATTTGCTTGCTAAATGACACTTTAAAAAGTCAGATTTCCAAATATCACTCCACTTCTTCCCACTTGTAAATTCTCCAGCAACTTTTGCATCGTCACAATACACACAGGTAACACCAGTTTCTGTATTGTACATAAATATTTCCCCTGAACCCTCCCCCAGGTGACTGACGGCCAATGAATATGAAGGGAAGGGCAGTGGTCTGTCTCATTGCAGTCTGGCACTTGTTGCCCAGGACAAAGGTGTTTGATATCATTATGTACCCAGAGGGAATGGGTCAAAACATGTCCCCACGGGTAGAAAGGTCCAGAACAAGAGGGAGTAGAACAAGCAACACACACAAAATGCTGGAGGAACTCAGCAGGCCAGACAGCATTATGGAAAAGAGTACTAATGCTGAGTTCCTCCAGCATCTTGTGTGTGTTGCTTGGATTTTCAACATCTGCAGGTTATCTCTTGTTTGTGATTGGAGGTAGAAAGATAGAAAATAGGTGCAGGAGTAGGCCATTCGGCCCTTCGAGCCTGCACCGCCATTCAGTATGATCATGGCTGATCATCCAACTGAGAACCCCTCCCCAGACTTCCCTCCATACCCCCTGACCCCCGTAGCCACAAGGGCCATATCTAACTCCCTCTTAAATACAGCCAATGAACTGGCCTTAACTGTTTCCTGTGGCAGAGAATTTCACAGAACAAAGGTGATTTTCTCAGCTGGTGATGTAAAAGATCTTGTTCCGTTTCTCCGAGTTCCCAATCCTTGCATTTAGACAGCTGGAGCTCAGCTCTGTCTGAGAGATCCATCGGTTCCCATTCCCTCATCAGCCGGAAGCTCCCCTGGGTCCGTGCACGGATCGTGGGGCTGAGAGAGAGGGAAGAGAGCAGGACTACCCCGGGATTACGGGTCACGGTGTCCGGAGCTCACAGCAATTGTCCCGAATTCGGTGTTGAAAATTCCTACCCGCAGCCGGGGAATATCTCTTACCTGGAGCTGATTTCGCGAGAGGCTTTTTATGTACTGCGCGCATGCGCGATATTCGGGAACAGCCGCAACCCTGACGCCTGCGCATTCGATCGGTGCTTCAGCGAACATTGCTGCGCAGAGCTTTCCGGGTAATCACGGAGCCATTAAAAGTTTCTGCAAGTACTGGTTCCATGTCCATACCTCAGGTTTTTTTTTTGTGTAGAAAACTCAGCAGCTCTTTTAATGCAGAAAGCAGCTCCCATAAACGATGCACTCAATATCAGCAAACTTTCCGCGTGTCTAATGCCAAAGTAGAACTATCCTATTTGCTGTTGTGTGCTGGGGCAGCAGGGTGAGGGTAGCAGACACCAACAAAATCAACAAGCTCATCCGAAAGGCCAGTGATGTTGTGGGGATGGAACTGGACTCTCACGGTGGTGTCTGAAAAGAGGATGCTGTCTAAGTTGCATGCCATCTTGGACAATGTCTCCCATCCACTACATAATGTACTGGGTGGGCACAGGAGTACATTCAGCCAGAGACTCATTCCACCGAGATGCAGCACAGAGTGTCATAGGAAGTTATTCCTGCCTGTGGCCATCAAACTTTACAACTCCTCCCTTGGAGGGTCAGACACCCTGAGCCAATAGACTGGTCCTGGACTTATTTCATAATTTACTGGCATAATTTACATATTACTATCTAACTATTTATGGTTCTATTACTATTTATTATTTATGGTGCAACTGTAAGGAAAACCAGTTTCCCCCAGGATCAATAAAGTATGACTATGAACCTTGTTACAATTGTAGATATATAGCACAAGAGATTCTGCAGTTTCTGGAAATGTAGACACATGCACACAAAATGCTGGAAGAACTCTGCAGTTCAAGCAGCAAATAAGCAGAGGAGTACACTGTCTAGGCATGCTGGAGGGGCTCGGCCTAAACATTGTCTATTTATTCCTCTCCACAATTGCAGCCTGATCTGTTGATTTCCTCCAGTATTTTGCAGAAATTAGCCACTTTTTTTTTCAATCAAACAGTTACAGAATGTTTCTGATCTTTCATTTTAGCCACATCCTGCTGGTCTGATTCCTTTTCCTCCTCCTCCTTGTAAACTCTAGTTCCCATCCCTTTCTGGAGCCCCAAAGCCCCGATTCAAGCTGGTAACTCTTTGGTTTCTGACTCTACAGCATTGAAGATTCACTTGCTCGTCTGCTGTCAGACTTTAGAGACGCAATGCAGCTGTCTGAGGCACAGTCCTTTGAATGAGTGAAAATGACACAAAACGTTGAAAAGGGCAGGAAAGAAGGAGCTTAACCACCTTAGACCAGAGCCCTGAAGAATGTTAAAACCACAGTGAACTCATCGTTTTATTCAACCTGGAGAGATGCCTGCAAGAAGTTCTTTCTTTTCAAATCTTTTTATTGTTATATTAT
The DNA here is from genome assembly GCF_030028105.1 of Mobula birostris. NCBI lineage: Eukaryota > Metazoa > Chordata > Chondrichthyes > Myliobatiformes > Myliobatidae > Mobula > Mobula birostris. Next base: position 71,320,803 of record NC_092382.1, read on the forward strand.
GCAAAAGAAATAACATGAGCACATTGAAGTAACAACACTTACAATGTCTCAAAAAAGACATTATTTTAAAGATTGAAAAAAATTGTGATAAACAAAAAAAACCTTCTAAGCAGAAGAATTGAGAAAAAATAAGAACCCATTAGGTGTACAACCCCGGGTCATGTGTCATACAAAAAGCTCCTAAAAATAAACATCAAACCGCCAGCAAGAAAAGAAAATATACTAAAAAAATTACAATTAGATCGTGAAAAAAAAATCTATCAATTAGCTCAAATGATAATAACAAACAAACGAGCCCCACCTTTTCTCAAAATCAAATAAAGGTTCAAAGGTTCGACTTCTAATTTTCTCCAAACTAAGACATAGCATCACTTGAGAGAACCATTGTGATAAAGTGGGAGCTGATGTTTCCTTCCACTTCAACAAAATGGCCCTCCTAGCTATCAATGTAACAAATGCAATGACATGTTGGTCAGACACAGAAATATAATGAATATTTTGAGGAATTATTCCAGAAAGCACAGTTAATTTATTAGGCTGTAGATTGATTTTAAGTGCTTTAGAAATTGTTGAAAAAAACGATTTCCAGAACTGTTCCAACATAGAACAAGACCAAAACATATGTGCCAGTGTAGCTATCTCAGTTTTACATCTATTTCAATGACTATCAACATTAGAAAATATTTTAGAAAGTCTCTCCTTCGTCAAATGATAACGATGTACAATTTTAAATTGAATCAATGAATGGCTAGCACAAATTGAAGAAGTGTTAACCAACTTCAAAATCTGCATCCAATCTTCCGTCGTAAAAGCCAAATTGAGTCTCTTTTCCCAATCCTGTTTAATATTAGATAAAGGACGCTTATCCCATTGTAATAATAAATTATAGAACTCTTGATCGAAGGATTCATACTCATAATAGTACCTAACAGATTAGCCTCCAATATTTAAGGAAAATTACTTAAATATTTTTGTAAAAAATGTCTAACTTGAAGGTATTGCAGAAAGTGTGAGGATAAAAGAGTATATTTATCAATTAATTGTTCAAAAGACATCAATATATCTTCTTTAAATAAATCCAAAAAAGAATTAATACTTTTATTTTCCCAAAGTAAAAAAAAATGGATCACTCAAAGAAGGCTTAAAAAAGTAATTTCGATAAATTAAATTACAAAGTTTATTTTTTTTTAAGATTAAAAAAATTCCAGAACTGGAGCCAGATTCATAAAGAATACTTAATCACAGGATATAGTTTTAAATGAACAACTTTAGCTAATTGCATAGGTAAAGCAGCTCCCAATAACGAGGTTAAATAAAACTGTTTTACAACTTTCATTTCCAGGTCTACCTCTTATCAACCCAATATAACCAAAAAGACATGTATCACACATTAACAGCCCAATAATACATTCTTAGATTAGGCAAAGCAAGACCTCCATCCTTTTTCAATTTCTGTAAGTGACACTTACTAATTCTTGGTCTTTTATTATTCCAAATAAAAGATAAAATAATAGAATTAATCCGATCAAAAAACTTCCTAGTCAAAAAAAAAGGAATATTCTGAAATAAATATAAAAATTTTTGTAAAATCTTCATTTTAACTATATGAATATGACAAACAAGTGAAAATGTAAGTGGACTCCATCTACTAAATAAATACTTCATAGAGTCTACTAAAGGAACAAAATTGGCTTTATAAAGATCCTTATATTTTTTAATAATTATAATACCTAAATATCTAAAAGAATCTGTGATTTTAAACGGAGTATTATCATATATAGAGACAGAATCATTTAAAGGAAACAATTCACTTTTACTAAAATTTATTTTATATCCTCAAAAACCTCCAAATTCATTAAATAATTTTAGCAAGGCAGGAATAGATTCGTTAGGATTAGATATATAAACCTGTAAAGCATCAACGTAAAGAGAGACCTTATGCATGGTCTCATTCACAAAAAATCCATGGATATTTTTAGCCTCACGAAGAGCAATAGCAAGGAGTTCTAATATTAAATTAAACAACGAAGGACTTAATGAACAGTCCTGCCTTGTCCCCCGTGAAAGCTGAAAAAAAGGAGACCTACAATTGTTAGTGACAACAGTAGTAATAGGGGCTTTATATATCATATAATCTAATTATTAAAATTAGCACCAAAACTAAATTTCTCTAAAACATTGAATAAATATTTCCACTCGACTCGGTCGAACGCTTTTTCAGCATCCAAAGATACAACGCACTGTGGAGTTTTAAAAGAGGATGAATATATAATGTTAATTAGTCTCGGAACATCTGAAAAAGAATAGCGATCCTTTATAAAGCCTATTTGATCTTTAAAAATAATTTTACTCAAAATATTCTCCAACCGATTGGCCATTGTCTTTGACAAAATCTTAGCATCGACATTTAGTAATGAAATAGGTCTATATAAAGCACAGTCAGTGGGATCTTTATCTTTTTTAAGAATTAAAGAAATAGAAGCCTCATAAAAAGTAGAGGGTAAGTCACCTTTCACAAAAGAATCCTTAAACATTTCCAACATATACGGAGAAAGCAACTTTCCCAATTTTTTATAAGGTTCTACAGGATAGCCATCAAGTCCCGGGGACTTACCAGACTGCATTGAAAAAATAGCTTTATGAATTCCGGCTTCAGTGATTTGAGCATCAAGAATTTTTTGATCCTCAGCCGAGAATTTAGGAAAAAACAATCTTTTGTAAAAAAAAACATTCATTTCAGAGGTATCTACCGGACATTGACATTTATAAAGTTCAGCATAAAAATCTTGAAAAATCTTATTAATTTCTTCATATTTCTGAGCCAAGGTACCATCTTTCCTACGAATTTTCATGATTTGCCTTTTGGCTGCAGCCATTTTTAATTGAGATGCAAGCAGTTTATTATTTTTATCTCCAAACATATCACATTGGCTCTTTAACTTAAGCAAATATCCTTCAATGGGATGAGTTAATAACAGGTTATATTGTGATTGAAGTTCCAACCTTTGTTTAAATAAATCAGTATTGGGGGAAATTGCTTAGATATTATTTAAATCTTTAATTTGTTTTGAAATTCTATCTAATTCTGTTTTCATCTGTTTTTTTTATGTTTAGCTGAATAAGAAATGATCTGACCACGTAAAAATGCTTTAAATGTATCCCATATAATTAATTTAGACATACCCCCATATCATTAAAAAGAAAAAAAAATATTTTATCTGGGTTTCAATGAAACTGACAAAGTCGGAGTTTTACAATAATGTCTGAGACGTGCGCCAGGGTGGGCGGGCAAGAGTGACATCATCAAATTCAAAAGACAAACTCAGAGGCGCATGATCAGATATAGCAATAGCGTCATATTCGCAAGTTTTAACACTAGGCAAGAAGATAGTGTTTATTTTTTATGAACAATTGAGTAGAAAGAATATTTTCTGTTATCGGAATGGAGATACCTCCGCAATGCAATCAACCCAAAATCAATCAAAAAGAAATTAATAAATGAAGCGGATAGATTTGGAAGTCGCTGATGTTTTAGCTCTTATCAATCATAGGAGCAGCAGTTAAAATCTCCACCCATTATCAGCATGTATTCATTTGAATCAGGCAGTAAAGCTAATACCTTTTTAAAAAAAGGATCATCTAAGTTAAGACCATACAAATTAACCAAAACAACTTTTCTGTTACAGATCGTTCCTTTAACAATTAAAAATCTACCATTAGAATCTGATTCAACATCCTCTTGAATAAATACATTAGGTTTCATGAAAATAGACACGCCTTTTGTTTTTCTCTGAGAAGTAGAGTGGAATTGCAAACCATTCCACCATCCAAAAAATCTATTTTGAACTCCGGCCCTGATATGTGTCTCTTGAGCAAAAATTTTATCAGGTTGGAATCGGTTAGTAATTTTAACTGTCTTTTTTCGTTTAATAGGATGATTCCAACCACGTACATTCCAACTTAATATATTAATCCGTTTAAATACCATGCTATAATTTTATTCTACTTTGTACATGCGCAGAGCACACACCAATACTGGATGATCAAAAATGGCGGTGATGAAAAATACAACCACATAAAAAACACGCATGCTCTGGAACCGCCCAATGGGAAAAAACTACTAACTCTAAACCCACCCACTCACACCCAGAAGCCCGAAAAAGGCAAGCGATCTGCAATACCGTTCAAAGCTACTGACCACTCTGTCTGTGTTTTCTTTCCCTCCCCCCAGTTAGTAAAAAAGTAGAGTGACTTTGTAAAAAAAACAATAAAGTCTCAGCAAAGAAAGGTTTTTACATTCCATCAACTAATAAACAAGAAAGAACCAAAATAATGTTATCTCTTAGCGAGAAAAAACAGCACCATCTTTAAGTTTAATACTAATTCCCTAAAAAAGCTTTCAATTCAATTGTAAAATGTTATAATAAAACAGAAGGAAAATTAATAGTGTATTTTACCCAGCTGAATTTTAAAAAAAGACTGATTAATAATATCATAAGTAATTAAACTCTCCCAAATATATATAAAGCCTTATTAGTAGGAAATAAAACTACCGATTAGCTGATTAAAAAAAGAAACAAACCAAATATTACATTAAAGGAACAAATCCCCTTATCTTCTTCTCACAGTCAAATGCTCAGATGATCATTTAGACAGTCATACTTGAGCCGTAAATCTTCTTTCCAAAGGAAAACCAACAATATGCAATAATGAACAACTCTCCTTGTCTTCTTTAATTTGTCTCGCAACAAAATATACAAATGAACTTCATAAATCTTCTTTCCAAAATGCGAATAATATACAGATAGCCAAACAGCTTTTCAGATAGTTCATTCAGCAGCGGCGTCAGTAACTGCGGCGGGGAAAGCCTGAACAAAGTCCCGTGCAGCTTTTGGATCAAAAAAAGTACGAGGAGGAGAATTAGCAGGAAAAACTTTAATTCTTGTCTGATACCTCAGAGAGGGAAAGAGTTTTTTTTTTATCATATGTCTGCTTCATTACCAGTGCAAATTTTGATCTTTGCTCCATTATCTCTCTTGGGTAATCTTCGTAAAAGCGGAGATCAGTTTCCATAAATCTAAAAACTCTCTGTTTTCTTGCCTGTCGCATTATTTGATCTTTAATTTTAAAGTGATGAAAGCAAACCAGAACAGATCTTGGTTTATGAGAATCCTTCAATTTCGAAGTAAATGCCTTGTGTGCCCTTTCTATAGCAGGCGGCTTTGTTAGAATGGTAGGAAATAAAGTGTGGAAAAGCTTACCAAAGTAAGTCGTAAATCTCCATCTTCAGCTCCTTCCTGCAGCCCAACAGTTCGTATATTCTTTCGGCGAGCCCTAGTTTCCAGGTCTATAATCTTATTTTGATATCTTTCCAAACGAGTTGTAGCTTCAGGCAACTTTTGCTTAGTTATCTTCAATTCCTCTTCATGTGTAATAACTTGAGTTTCCAGGTCTTTAAGATTTCCCAGAAATGGCTTCATTTCATTACTATTCTTTTCCAGCTGGTCTTTAAATGATCCATTCTGATTCTTAATTGAATTCAGTGTCCGAACGATATCTTCAGCCCACGATGGCATTTCATCAGATCTTTGCTTTTGCACCTTTCCTTTCCCATTACCTTTATCACTAGGTTCAGGTAAATTCTTCCCACTTCTTGCAGACATAGACATATTGTTTCCCCCTCAAGAATCAGCAAATAAAAAAATTTAAATTCAAAGTTTAAACTAGGGAGAGAGAAAGAAAACTAAGAGCAGCACAAAATTACTGCTGCTCCATTTGCAGACGGGGCGGTCATCACCTGCAGGAAATTCATGCAGGTGTACAGGATGATGAGAGGCATTGCTCGTGTGGAGAGGCTTTTCCCCAGGGCTGAAACGCCTAACACGAGGGTGCATAGGTTGAAGCTCCTTGGTAGTCGGTACAGAGGAGATGTCAGAGCTAAGTTTTTACACAAAGAGTGGTGTGTGTGTGGAAAGCACAGCCAGCGATGGTGGTAGAGGTGGATACAATAGGGTCTTTTAAGAGACTCTTAGATAGGTACATGGAGATTAGGAAAATAGAGGGTTATGCGGTAGGGTAATTCTAGAGTCTTTTAAGAGGCTCTTAGATAGGTACATAGAGATTAGGAAAATAGAGGGTTATGCGGTAGGGTAATTCTAGACAGTTTCTAGAGCAAGTTACATGGTCGTCACAACACTGTGGGCCGAAGGGCCTGTAACGTGCTGTAGATTTCTATGATTCTATGAAATTCAAGGGAAATCTCCTGTCCCACGGAGTGGTGACTAGCTGCAACCTGTCATCACAGGAAGAGTGAGAGGTGAGCGGCAGGGATAGATTTTGATATACTGATATGGAATAGAAATATGGGCAGGGACCAGATGGGCTGAGTGGCCTCTCTAGTGTACATTGTGAGTGTGGTAGAGACAGGAAGTACCTGAGACACGAGATCTGATACAGAACTGATTGATCTTTCACAGATCCACAACATTAAACACCAGTCCAGTTTAAGGCTAACATCAGCCGAACAGACTCCTCCAATGCTCAAGTGACCAGGGTTCAGTCCTGGGTGCGATGAGCAGCCGCAAGAACTGCAGAATCTGACAGTAACAGTCCCTCATGAACCTGCAGCTGCCTTCAGTCACCAGATCTATACGTTGCAACAGTACAGTGACCTGATATGCGACAAAACAATAACTGTAACAAAGCATTATGGCTGCAGAGAAAGTGCAGTGCAGATAGACATATGGTGTAGGGTCACGTCGAGTAACATTGTACGGTCGAGTCCATTTTATCATTCATTCGGCTTATAACCGCAGACAGGAGGCCGTCCTTAAGCCTGGTGATACGCGCTTTAAGGCTTTTGTATCCCTTCCCCGATGGGGGAGCGGGTTTGCAGCAAGAATGTCCGGGTTGTGAGGATCTTTGTGTACACGACCTGCTTTTCCGATGCAGGGGAAGTGCAGGAAGAGTCCATGGAGGGGAGGCCTGTTTCTCTGATGTTCTCTGCTCTCCAAAGTTCTCTGCAGTTCCTTACAGTCATGGGCAGAGCAGTAGCCATACGAAGGCGTGAAGTATCGACAAGAAGCTCAGAGACCTCGGTCTTCACCCTGCCTCGTGTAGCTGGATCCTGGACTTCCTGTCAGATCACCGGCAGGTGGTAAGAGTGGGCTCCCTCACCTCTGTATCTCTGACCCCCAGCACTCATACCCCACAGGGTTGTCTCCTTGGCTCCCTCCTTTACTCTCTGTGCACCCATGACTTGTGTCGCCACCCACAGCTCCAATCTGCTAATTAAATTCACTGACGACACTACATTGACTGGCCTAATCTCAAATAATAACGAGGCAGCCTACAGAGAAGAAATCATCACCCCGACTCAGTGGTGTCAAGAAAACAACCTCTCCCTCATGGTGACAAAAACAAAGGAGCTGGTTGTGGACTGGAGATAGGGACCAAAATTCAACATTTCGAAGTCTGTTATTGACACAAAATGCACATTTTAATATTGATTGTAACACATTGTATTTTATATATTGTTAATAACATTAAACATATTTATAGATTGTTCCTGGCAGACAACCGTATAATTTGTGTTCCGTGTGTTATCTGAATGTACTTGCCTGCGATGCTGCCACAAGTCAGTGTTTCTCTGTACCTGTACCTTCCCGTACTTGTGCACTTGGCAATAAATTCAACAGGACCTGAGAAATCTCAGTGAGATTTGATTAGTGATGATCATCTTGGCAGCTCGGTAGGTCGAATGTATGAGACGGTACACTGTTAAATGCAAAACCCTGAACAGTGTTGATGATCAGAGGGATCTTAGACTCCAATTTCAATGCTCCCTGAAAGAGACTGCACAGATTGATCGGGTGGTTATGAAGGCAAATGACGCGGTTGTCTTTATTAGTTGAAGCACTGAGTTGAAAAGTCGGGAAGTTGTGTTGCGGCTGTTGCGAGCCTGCGGTCGGACTGTGACTGTGTCTTTAAGAGCGCCGGAGTGAGGAGGCGGGACTATGACGTCAGTCACAGGCTGACGGCGCTAACTGTGGATTTAACCATGAGAGAGAGAAAGAGAGAAAGAGAGAGAGAGAGAGAGAGAGAGAGAGACAGAGAGAGAGAGAGAGAGAGAGAGAGAGAGAGAGAGAGAGAGAGAGAGAGAGAGAGAGAGAGAGAGAGAGAGAGAGAGAGAGAGAGAGAGACAGAGACAGAGACAGACACTGGAAAAGCTGATAGCTTCAGTTTGTCACAGCTGAGGCTTGGAACTCTCCTATGCCCACAAGAGTGGGTTGATCATCGGTACACGGAACCACAACGAATGTGTGTGGCTGTCACTTCATAATATCCATTGGAGTGGATTTTAGAATATCTTGAGGGACCGCTTGTGTTAACCCGTGCCTGGGTATGTTGTGTGGTAACCGCTGGAAAACGGTATTCCTGTGACAGGTCACTTTCGCTGATAACTTGTATATGTACGGATTCAACGGATAAGAACTTCGACGACGGTTATTTTGATGTAATGGTCTTTTCTCTACGTTTCACCCTGGATTACAAATATCTCTCTCCCATCATTTATTCCGTGGATTACTGAACTTTCCTACTTTACCGTCTCAAGACTCAAAGGTTTGTTCCCTCAGGCTCGATAGTTTGGGAGTTATATTTACACATATATACACATAACACTGTTAACTTTCATTTATTTCGTTAAGTTACTACATTATAAGTAGATACTAGTAAGGATAGTGGTTTTAAGATCAAAACCAGACTCCAGTGTGAACTCTATTGCTGCTGGTTCATTGCTAAAACGTTACAGTTCGTAACACAGCTCTATAAAAGTAGTTAGACCACATCTGTAGTGTTTCATACAGTTCTGGTCATCCCCATTCTCGGAAGGATGTCGGGGCTTTGGAGAAGGCGCGGAAGAGGTTTGCCAGGATACTGCCTGGATTAGAGAGCATAAACTATAACGGGAGGTTGGACAAACTTGGGTTGTTTTTTCCAGAGCGGCGCAGGCTGGGGTGAGACTTGATGGACGTTTATAAGATTACGAGAGGACTGGTAGAGTTGACAGATGATATATTTTCTCGGGGGTTAAAGTGTCGAATACATTTAAGGATTTAAGGTGAGTAGTTGGTAGCTGGAGTCCCGGTCTGGGGTGGTAGACCGAACAAGTCACATGATCCCGTTTACACCCCCCCCCCCCGTTTAACCGCAGATGGGCAGCATCTGCGCGACTGTTTCCGAGGCCTCGCCCTCCAGATGATATAATACTCACTTCGCGCAAGCTCACAGTGGCCGGGTGGGCTTCCTTTCCGTTCAGTGGTGAAGCCGCTCATTGGCGGGTTCTGGAGAGGGATCCTCGCCTCCTGGGTCGGAATCACTGTCCGCGGGCCGAACATATCACTTTCCCATCGGTGAGTATTGAGACCGATCCCGAGCGGGGAGATCTGATGTTGTCCGTGAGCCCCGAACTGAGCACCAATTAGTACGCATGCAGCCTGGTACAGCCGCTCTGAAGTATTCTTTTTCTTTCTTCTTCTTACTTTTTAATTTACGTTATTTTTGTATTTTTTTCTCACGGTAACATGTCGAAGCTGCACTCTCTCTAACATGCTGGTAGAGAGAGTTTTATTTGGGTTTTCTTTAGCGCTGGAAATGGTTACATCCCGACACGCGGGACAGAAGCAAAGTCGCATTGTGTATTCCACGGACCAGCAAACCCCGGCCGGCTGAGCGAACAGAGCGGCGGTCACCCCTGCTGAAATCCGGAGGAAAACACACAGAGGATGCAGAGGGGGATCACAAAGCCGAGGAAAGAGGACCGGGTCGAGACAACAGAGACTTTTGGAGTCGAGGATTTCGGTGGGTAATACCGTTCCGGTTGACTGGAAGTGCACTGAGAGCGGTAAGCGTGAAGGAGTTGGGTGTTTACTGTTGTGGCTAACAACGGATGGTGCAATCCGGGGCATAGTACGATTGAGGAACGAGTTTGCAGACTGGATATTGGACTTTTTACTGTTGAACTTCGGCCACATTCCACCGTGATACAGCACTTGGCGGCACAGGAGGTCGTTCCTGCCTGGGCCCATCGAACATGCAGCTCCTCCCGTAGAGGGTCAGACACCCTGAGCCAAATAGACTGGTCCTGGACTTATTTTCCATCTGGCATAGATTGCATTTTGTTGTTTGATTGTTAGGTTTTATGTATTGCTATATTTACGCTCTATTCTTGGTTGGTGCGGCTGTAACGAAACCAAATTTCCCTCGGGATTAATAAAGTATATCTATCTATCAATTACTCACTTAGTACCCAGTTATCTGGGCTTGTCAATAATGTGTCGACTTCACTGAATCTGCATTGAACGATCCAAACCAGGAGCCCAGGCTGTCTATTTCTGAAGAATTGAAATGGAACTCCCGCCAACAGATCACGTGAGGTTGTTTACGGCAGCTCTGCCCCGCCCTCTGCATTGTGACGCAAGATCACGTGGTGTGTGGTTGGTGGTGATGCTTCCTCCATGTTTTGGGGAATCAGAAGTTGGCCACTGAGTCCCGTTAACTTCCTCCAACTTGCCTCGCTTCCTGAGGCTCCTCGGATTTGTCCTCTGAGTTTATGGCTGTTGTGTTTTCTCCCTGATTTGGGTGAATGAAAAAGTAGAACATCCCAGGTTGTGGGGATCTTTGATTTCACTGCCTGCTTTACCAAGGGTCTGGGAAGTCTTGGGGGGGGGGTGCGGGGAATGGTTTCTGTGATGTGCGGATCTGTGTCCAATAGACAATAGGTGCAGGAGTAGGCCATTCAGCCTTTCGAGCCAGCACCGCCATTCACTGTGATCATGGCTGATCATCCACAATCAGTATCCAGTTCCTGCCTTATCCCCACAACCTTTGATTCCAGTATCTTTAAGAGCTCAATCCATCTCTTTCTTGAAAGCATCCAGAGACTTGGCCTCCACAGCCTTCTGGGGCAGAGCATTCCACATATCCACCACTCTCTGGGTGAAAATGTTTTTCCTCAACTCTGTTCTAAATGGCCTACCCCTTATCCAAATTTCTCTGCCATTTCTCGCAGTCACGGGCAGAGTAGTTACCATGCAAAGCGTGAAGTGTCTGGATGGGAAACTTTCTGTGTTGTGTTGATAAAAATTTGGTGAGGGTCAAAGGGCATATGCCAAAGTTCTTGTCGTTTGTTCTAACTTAGTTATTTTAGGATATTTTACGCAGTGGTATGTGCTATTCATTCAGTATCTCTGTATTGCTGGAGGACCATCAGTGATTGTCCTTGATCCCTTCTCCCAGCTGGTTCCATCTGCTCATCTCTGCCCATCTTGTTCACCCTCTGTCCAGTCTCCAAACCTCCCACCCCCCACTCCTGCTTCAATGGTGTATATCAACAACCTGGGTCAACCTCAATCCATCCTGTATCCCACCACCTCAATGTTATATATCACCAATCTTTCTTCTAACCTTTCTGTTCATTGTGAAGTGTTCTTTTGCACCTTCGGCCTCACTGAGTTATTTCCAGAATTGTTTTTTGTTAGCTGGAATGCCAGAGAGTCATCAGGTACCGGTTCTGTTGTGCATCGGTGTGGGAGTGCTAGTTTTTGAATTGTGACTGGCTGACACACTGCAGCATTTTATTGGCAGCAAAGAGTACTGGGAGAGTTGGTGCTTGGACTATAATCCTGTGATCAGCTTTCCAGGGATATGGAACTGTTGGTGTTTTGGTTTTGACTTTGGTTAGTACTCCTGCAGATGGGGCTGGATGGTCGTCCTTCTGCAATGAAGCAGAAGTTTCGAGCAGCTGGACATTGGTTGTGGGGAAATCCCGGATTGCACTACCCAGTGTGAGATGTGGGAACGATGTGTGAGTATGTCAGGATCAGTGAGTGGCAGGTTCAGCTGTGTGACTCTGTGAGTGGGGTCCTGGGATATCACAGTTTTTGACCCGGGTAAATTGGACCTGGGGATCGAGATGGCCAGGTTTATGAGGTGTTGAGCGAGTATTTCTGGTCTGGGATCAGATGTTTGTTTCTGGAGTTCCTTTGGAAGCAATGACTGCTAATCTGAGTAAAGGATGAGTAACTTCATTGTTACAGGAGGGAGGCAGGAATATGGTGTTGGAATGACACTACTCAACCATGGTTGAGTGTCGGGGCAGACCAGATGGATCGAATCACCTAATTCTGTTCCTGTATCTTATGTCTTACCATGACAGAATGATGGCTCGTTCTTATCCCACAGCGTTTTGTGACGTGTGAGAGACAATAAAAGATTGCTCACTGAGATCATTATATTTACTTTCAATGTTTAAATTTCAGCGAGTTTTGTTCTTAGAAACATGAAGCAGAAATGTTTGGTTCTCAATTTTATTGTTAATGTGCTTCATTATCTTTCATGTTAAAGTCAGATCTGCAGTGAGAGATTTATTGGAAGAAAAACCCCAACTGGAAGCAAACCGCTTGTGAAGACGAGGAAACAGCAACAAGTGAACCAGCTCGAGGATTGAGAGCATCAACTGGAGAGAACCCATCTGACTCGGAGATTCCAGTGATTCAGTCAGGAGAAAGTTTGGTGAGTCTCATTTACTCAAACACTGGTCCTTTAGACATTACATAACCGTACAAAGGAAGATAGGAAACAGTTGGAGTGAGACTGAATGTGCCCAGAAGAAGTTATGCCTCTGTCAGACCCTGTTACAATCATTCCAGGTCTGATAATGTGTTTCCAGCAGCCCAGCCCAGCCCTTTAAAACCACTCCAATTCTGTGGAAGTTGAATCCTGATAAAGTCACTCAAAGACCGTATAAGTACAAACTCTTTATTCCAAGTACCCAGGGCTTACTCAGTTAGTCACTCAAACAGCAACAGTCTATGACTGTCCTGCCCTATCCATTAACTGACTAACAATTCCCCTTACACCACAGGTATATCCGTCCAGATACCCCCCACATGAGACAGGCTGGAGCCAAAGTTATTTACTACATGACAGCCCCTAAAGACAAATTACAAAATAGTCATAATGGCTTACACACACAGAACAGACTGAAGCTGTCCTATCTCTATGCATGAGTGCAGAAGGAGATAAGCATCCTGAAACCCCAGCTAGCGACCCTCAGGAAGAAATATGGCTCAGCATGGCTCAGCACATCTGTTGATCATCAGCAGTTTCTTTCTTAACAAAGTGTTAACCCTTTTACATACTTTATCACTCCCTCCATTTGATCATTACATGATAAACAAAATAGTAATTCTTTACAGAGAACACAACTGAGTACAGCACAGACTTATCAGTGGGTAAAAGCAGTGTACATCAGTAACTATAACAATGATATGTACAACTATTAGGCCATAATGCAATATCATGCCCCACATATTACCGAACAGGCCTTCAAAGACCACCAGTTCGACCCTTCGGTGAACCCGTGTAAATCCTGCCCTACTCTCTTGGTGCTGTCAGTTTCCTTGGCAGTGTGCTCGGAGAGGGATGTAATTTTAGACTTTTCAGGGATATAGGTGCAGCATTCTGTTTCAATAATAGCACAGGTTCTGTGAATATAATGTAATTTAATATACTGTGAATGTAATGCTTGGAGAATTTTGGCCAGTTGGCCCGTAGTTATGTACAATTCCAAATGCATAATGGGAGTCTGTGTGAACGTTTGAACATTAGTCTGTTGCTGGGATACAGGCACGAGTCAGAGTCAGAGCAATGAGCTCAGCCTTCTGGGCAGAGGCAGCTGCTTCAAAAGAGGCCTGCACAACCATCTCACCGTCCGTCACTATCACATTGTGCTCTTCCAGAGGGGTGGTACTCACGGTTGGAAGCATCCTTGCTTGTCAATTTCTAAATGGGTTGTTGTCCCCACCTGTCCCTTGGTAGGTTTTTGTTCCCATTTCTGATCTCCAGATAAAGACCACTCGCGTCCTGCTTCCCACTGAACGTAATCACCCTTAATATTAGTTCCCTTCGGGGTTGATCGGGTTCGGAAGCCGGGTCCCAATAATATGTCAAAGCTCGTTGCATTCGATTTTGGTCATTGTCAGGCCAATCCATATTATTGGTTTTAATCATGTTGGCTGACTTAGTTGGTAAGCATTGGAGCAGTAAGGCGTTAAACTGGGCGGACGGATTCCCACATTAAAGGCTTGGTCTCCTGTGAAAGTGCCGTAGCAGGCCACAAATCGCTCCCAATAGTCTGGTCCCGATTCCCCAGGCTGAGGTTTCCATTCTTGTACTTTAGTGATGTTTACGAGTTGCTGGAGAGCCCTTTCCAAAGCTTGAATAATCTGGTCTGTCTGTTCATTCTCATTATGGTTTCCTGCCTGAAACTCCTGATAGGTTTGGTATCTCAATTCTGCCTTCCATTTCCACCCCTCATCAGCTGACAGAATCATGCAGCAGAGACCGAATAAATCTTGCGGGGTCGCATTAAACACCTGTAGAGTACTGCGGACATACTGAGCAAACTGTGCTGGTCTTTCTTTCCTATGTGGGGCCTGATTCATGATCATTATCATTTCTTAAAGCTTCCAGGGTGCGTACACAGGAATCACTGAATCACTCCTGCTCGTGGATTGGGCAGCATTTGGGTGGGAAATTGTCTTTGTGGAGCCATTAACTCTGGGGTTTTATTGGATTCTTCCCTCCCTGTCTTGGAATAATCCTTTGTATTCCCTTTCTGGATCTCAGGCTATAGAGACCTCCCCTCCCCTGTCGCCGCTGTCTTACCCGAGTGGCCACTGTATCTGAGTACCCCGAGGATTGGGGTTCAGGGGCACTGGGTGCACTTGGCCCCTGGTAAGGTGGGGGTGTATGATGGGTGCCCACTCCTCATCACGGTCACTGTCCTCAAATCGGGTCGGAATGCCAGACATGGGTCCGGGATCCCTTGTTTCCCTGTCAGTTCGAACTTTAGACTGACGTTCCTGCCCTTCTCTCCTATGTAGGCCAGCCTTGGTTTGCTTACGTTGTTTTTCCTGCTCTCGTTTTCAGCGCCCATCCACCATTCACACTCCGGTTTTAGTGTCTCCCAACCTTTGGCGTTCCTTCTGCAGTACATATCTCTATCCTTTTCTCACATGCATTATTCCTCCAACTTGCTAATAATAAACTGTTCCTCTTTACATCTGCCTTTTCCTTCCATTCCCTTTTCAACAATTTCCACTTCTTTCCACAGTTCTTTTTCCATATCAAATTTACTGCTTGTTCTCGTGAGGTAATATCCCACCACAGTCTGCTTGGCAGTACCTATACTGGGATCCTATTTGTGACGCCAAATGTTGAAGTTAAATCTGAGTAAAACTTGAGAGACCAGCTTCTTATCGTCACCACAGTTTATTGTGCATTCTCCTGCAGGAGTTTGAGACCCAGTTGTCAAAGGGAAGGCACGTAAGCACTGCCACCATCTGACAAGAGGAATGAGTTAGTCAGGTTACAGCCATGTATTTATACATAGTAAGCCCCATACATTACTGTTGGTAGATGTTATTTGAACTGGTACAGCCACCATGTCTGTTGGTGCAAAACTTAACTAATTAGATAAGAGAGTTCATTAAATCAAGGTTTTAGTTACAGATGGATGTACCATCCAGTCCTTATCCGTTGTTCCCTTTGCAAGGCTCTGACTTAGTTACAGACAGATGTTCATTCCTGTCCTTATCAGTGAGTCCTCCTCCCTTTACTCCCTTTACTCAAACGACGGTACAATGTATAATGTTATCAACTAATGAGGGTACAATGTATAATGTTATCATCTCTCAGTGTGTCTCTCTGCAAGCTGCAGAGAACTGGTAATGAGCCTGTCTTAGCTAACTGCTGAAGACAGAGTTTACTTCAGTTCAACATTCCTGTTCAGTCCCAATTATTCTTTTAGCCAGAGGTTGCACAGGTTCGAAATGATTTTTTTAACATATCCTCAATTCCTCAGGAGGATTCAGGGAAAATATTTATGTCCAATACAGAAACTAGTGTTACCTGTGTGTATTGTGGTGATACAAAAGTTGCTGGAGAATTCGCAAGTGGGAAGAAGTGGAATGATATTTGGAAATCTGACTTTTTTAAAGTGTAATTTAGCAAGAAAACCACAGATGGACAATGTGCAAAAGCTCTGGTGAGAAAATCCTTCATTACAGGTTACAAGCCTGCTACATAGGATGTGTGAGAGTGCAGATGAACTCGATGGAACCCAGACGAGATCAAAGTTCCTCTCGACAGTGATTTGCTAGCTGTTAAAATGAATGTCTCTCTATATAAAATTCACTGTGCACATGTCACTGGTTAAAAAAAATGCATAGTACAAGATTTATGTGCACACTGGTCATTACAAATTAAAGGGGACATTGCTGAGAAGGTGGGGAGACCTCCAGTGTCCCTGATGCCCTCACCTACAAGATGTGCATCTGAGAGGAGGCGAGAGCGGACCATGGGAGAAAAGGATGGAAAGGAGGAATCATAGGGAGATGATCGGCAGTGGGCAAGAGAGGAAGTAAGAGGGGAGACAGAACCGAGAGGGCAGGGTGTGGGTGGAAGTAAAAGTGGAGGTAGAAGTTAAAGATATCGATGTTCATGCCGTCAGCTTGGAAGCTACACAGATGTATTATGAGGTGCTGCTCCTCCAACCTGGGAATGCTATCATCGCGTCAGTCCAACAATGATCTGGCATGTTGGAATGGGAAGGGAGAGTGGACTAACCACCGGGAAATACGTTTTATTGTGGACGGAATGAATGTGCTTGACAAGGAGGTTTTCCACTGAGGTACAGAAGGCTGCACTGGGAGTGCTGGATACAGTAGATGAACCTGGCAGACCCACAGGCGAAGTGTTCCTCACCTGGACAGACTGTTGGTGATCCTGAATGGTGCTGAAGGAAGAGGTAACTAGGAACGTGTAGCACTTCCCTCGCTTTGCAAGCATACATTCCAGGAAATAGATTAGTGGGGGGAGACGAATGGACAAGGAAGGCAGAGAGTTGTGGCGGGGTGTAGGAAAAGATGTGTTTGATGATTGAAGATAAGAAAAATTGTGGAGGTGACTGGAATATGGAGTGAAGGCGGATTTTCAGGAAATAGAGCAATTGGGTGTGAGATCGGCATCAATGGTGGTGGAAGGGAAACTGTATTCTTTGAAGAAGGAGGACATCTCTGACGACCTGGAAAGGAAAACCTCATCCTGTCAACAAATGTGGCGGAGACGAAGGAACTGAGGAAAAGAAATAGCTTTTTTACAGGTGTCAAGGTGGAAGGAGGTTTAGTCAAGATATCCGTGCAAATCGGTAGGTTTATAAACAAAAAACGTGAGGGTGTTTTATGAGCCCTGCCATCCGCCGCGGGCAGTGTCTTTCTCGGGTCAGCTGTCGCCTGAATGCACCCGGGTGGATGGTGGAGGGTTTTGCAGAGATGGTGAGTGCTGTAGAGGTCGGGGGGTTTACAGAAATGGGGTGCGGTAACTAACTTCCCACTATTGCTTGGTCTGTTATATGCCTTCTTTTTGGCTCTTATGTTAGCTTTGCCTTCTCTTTGGCCACAATTGTATCATTTTGTCTTTAGAATACTTCTTCCTCTTTGGTACATATGGTTTATCCTGTGCCTTCCGGATTGCTTCCAGAAATTCCAGCCATTCTGTCATCATCCCTGCCAGTGTTCTTTTCTAAAAAAAAAGGACAATTCTTCTCTCTGTAATTCTCTTTATTCTACGGTTATTCTGACACATCTCACTTTAGCTTCTCCTTCTCACATTTCAGGATGAATTCCCATATTTTAGGATCACTTGCCCCTGTGGTTCTTCACCTTAAGTATGCTAATTAATTCTTGTTCATTGCACATCACCCAGTTGAGAATAGCTGATCCCCAGCTGGGCTCAACCAGGAGCTGCTCTAAAAAGCCATCTTGTGGGCATTCTAGGAAACCCCCTCTGGGGATCCTGCGCCGACCTGATTTTCCCAATATATCTGCATGACTATCCCCATCACTCTTGTAACATTGCTGTTTTGGCATGCACTTTCTTTCTCCCGTTCTAAGTTGCAGACAATATACTTACTACTGTTTGGGGGTCTCCAAAAAATATCAAGATCTTTTCACCCTTGCTGTTCCTTAGTTCTATCCACGATGGCTCAACACCTTCCAACACCATGTCAACTTTCTGATGATTTGATTTAACTTTTTTACCAACAGAGCCACAGCACCCTCTCTGCCTACCTGCATGTCCTTTTTGGAAACATACAAGAATATGGGACACAAGAGATACTGCAGATGCTGGAAGTCTTAAGCCATACTCACAATGTGCTGGAGGAGCTCAGCAGGTCAGGCAGCATCTATCGATGGGAATCACCGTTTTGGCCCAGGCATCTGTAATATAAACAGGCAAAGAAAACAGAAAATAGCGTGAAAACGAAAAAAAGACAAAATTATCTTCAGGGCTTAATAAGATTTCCCAAGCTGATCTCCATGGCATAGCAAATATAACAAAGGCAATATACACCATTGTTATACCCATTATTAGCGTTTTCTTTCAGCAAAATATCTTGGTCCCATTCCAATCTGGAAACTTCACAAATAAAAATAAGAACTTAAATGACAATTTTAGAAAAGACTATTCACACTGTTACGTACCCCGTAACTGGGTTGCCAAACCAGCAGAAATGGATCGCTCAGTTGGAGTCTGGATTACTAGAACTAAGAAAGTTTTATTAAAGAAACAAGCAACACAGTAATCGAAAGGATAATAAATGCAACAGTTCAGCAATGATAAACACACATGTGCACAGAATTAAGATAACAGGATCAATCAAGCTCTATTGTTGTCTAGGGGTAAATGACCAATTTCAAAGTGACACAAAGTCCAGTTCAATGTAGTTCAGTTCGCAGTAATCGTTGCCATGGCGATGGACAACGTGGGGGGAGGGAGAGAGAGAGAGAGAGAGAGAACGGGAACGACTGATCATTCAGACACGGCTTCCACTCACAGACCGGCGATATTGCTCACAAGCAGCTTTCGGGTGGGTCCTTTGTGATGTCACCTGAGGTCACCGACTGTGACCCCTCCTCCAGATGCGGTCGATCCTCTGCAGTGAACCCGGCACCCAAGCGAGGGTGGACACACACCGGGTTCCCATGATCGTACCTTTCCACCCTGTGCGTTTAAGGCTGATCCCCCGATCAGCCGTCCAAGAGTTTCCCACCGACTCGTGAGAGGCGCACCGCTTCCAGGGTCTCGTTACCTCGGGTGTCGTGTGTGTCCTGCCTTAGCGAACCTGTCCCTTTTTATCCCCCTGCTGGGGTATCGCCTGTCCATCACTTCAAACAGATCAGGGTTCAAAGGGGGAGCCGCTCTAGACAGCTCTCTCTCCCGTCCCTTCATTACACATCTCCAAATCGCCTGTCCATCACTTCAAACAGTTCAGGGTTCAAAGGGGGAGCCGATCTTGACAATACCCAGACTGATGGCTCCTTCAGTAACATCTCCAAATGCTGCTTCATTGTGTGCCTTATCTCTCCCTCCCCTGAGGACAGGTGGCAGACCAACTGCTGATGCCACTGGTGCTAGCCCAGGCCAGCAAACATCTTAATTTATGTGTATTCTCGTCACTATATATATATACAAGTTCGCGCGGTTGCCGGGATTCCCGGCGAGGGCGGAGCGCGATGTTCGCACGTGAGCGGGGCTACCTGATCAATGATGGAGAGATTTCGGTGCTCACCAGTTTCTCGAAGATGGAGTAATTAATATTGATGTCCAGCATCCGTGCCTCCCCGTCCCATTTTGGGTGAGTAGGTGTCCGGGGCTTCCCTCCCTCTGCTGGGTTACATCTCAGTGACAGTAAAGTTGTCTCCAATCACACTCCTGCACTCAGACAGTAAAGCTCCCTTTACCAGGGATTCCCAGCTTTTCTCTGCCATGGACCTCTCCCAGTAACTGAGGGATCCCTGGACCCAGGGTGGGAACTCCTGCTTCTACACAGTCCGATCACACACTCCCGAAATCAGACACACAATGAAGCTCCCTCCGCAATGTCCAATCACACACTCCTCGGGTTTAGACACGGAGTACGGCTCCCTGCACACTGTGCCATCACACACTCCTGGGGTCAGACACAGTGAAACTCTTTCTACAGGCCCCATCACACATTACCGGTGTCAGACACTGTGAAGCTGCCTCTACACAATACCATCACACACTCCCACAATTAGATATATAGTGAAGCTCCCTCCACACTCTCCCATCTCACATTTCCGGGGTCAGACAGAGTAAAGCTCCCTCTACATTGTCCATCACATACTCCTGGGGTTCGGCCCCATCCACCCCTTGTCAATCAGCTTGCTGACGTCACTAGGGTGAAGGGTTCAATGTTCAGCTTCCTTCCCATGACCTTAATAGGAGGTTGGGATCAGTGGTTGTGGTTAGAAAATAGGAGTCACAGACCAACCCCCCACTACATTTCAATGGTTTTCCCAAACTATGCTGGAAGTGTACAACGCTATGCTTCTGGCGGGTAGCAAGTCAGAGTCCATGAGGAAGGGCATCATCACCCTCATCTACAAGCAGAAGGGGGAAAGGGAGGACATTAGGAATTGGAGACCCATCTCTCTCCTCAATGTGGACTACAAGATCCTGTCCAAGGCTATCGCCAGCAGGGTCCACTCTGCTCTGGGACAGGTGATCCACCCGGACCAAACCTGTGCTGTACCGGGCAGGAAGATCTCGGACAGCTTCGCGCTGCTGAGGGACACCATCGACTACGTGCAGGACGGGGGGTGAACGCCTGCCTGGTCAGCTTGAACCAGGAGAAAGCCTTCGACAGGATATCGCACACGTACATGGCGGACATGGTCTTCAAAATGGGATTTGGGGAGGGAATCCGGAATTGGATCAGAATGCTCGACACAGACATCCGTAGTGCAGTCCAGGTCAACGGGTGGGAAACAGACAGCTTCCCCATCAGGTCTGGAGTCAGGCCGGGTTATCTCCTCTCCCCTGTCTTGTTTGTCTGCTGCATAGAACTCTTTGCGGAAGCCATCAGGAGGGATGGGGCATAAGAGGGGTGATGCTGCCAGGCAGTGGAGGGATCCAAGTGAAAACCTCCCTGTACATGGACGATGTCACCGTCTTCTGCTCTGATCCGAGGTCAGTTCACAGGTTGATTGGCACCTGCGAACAGTTCGAGCTAGCGTCGGGGGCCAGGGTCAACCGCACGAAGAGCGAAGCCATGCTCTTCGGCAACTGGCCCGACCGATCCAGCGTCCCCTTCACCATCAGGTCCGACCACGTGAAGGTGTTGGGGATCTGGTTCGGAGGGGCTGAGGCGTGCAACAAGAACTGGCAGGAGCGGACTGCCAAGGTGAAACAGAAACTGGGACTGTGGGGAGGGCGCTCCCTGTCGATAACGGGCAAGAGCCTGGTCATCAGTTGTGAGGTGCTCTCAGGGCTGCTGTACTTGTCGCAGGTGTGGCCCGTCCGCCACTCCTACAGCTCCGAAATCACCCGAGCTGCCTTCAGATTCGTCTGGGAATCCAAGATGGAGCGGGTGAGACGGACCGTCATGCATAAGTCCCTAGACAATGGGGGCAATTACTTCCCCAATGTCGCCCTCACCCTGATGACCAGCTTCGTGTGTGGCTGCATCAGGTTGTGCGTGGATCCCAGGTATGTGGGCACCAAGTACCACTATGTGCCCAGGCTCTACCTGTTGCCCTGGTTACGAAGGATGGGTCTGGCCCCACTCCCGCGCTCGCCCAGTCAGCTGGTCGTTGCCGGCATACCTGTCCTACGGAGCAAAGTTCTTCCAGGAGAACGCCTTTGACCACAGGGCCATCAGGCAGTGGTCGGCACGTAGTGTCCTGCAAGCCCTGCGGGAGAAGGACGTGATGGACACAGTGGGGTGGTTCCCTGAGCAGACCGTCCAGTTCATCTGGCAAAATGTCTCATCGCCAGACCTCACCAACAGGCACCAGGACCTCGCCTGGCTGGCGGTGAGAGGGGCCCTCCCAGTCAGAGCCCTCTTAAAGGTTTTGTTCTTGACTAAGGTTTAAGAGTCAACGCATGATTTAATGTAAATAACTTTATTTATTGTAGAAGGACTCAGAGTGAACAAATGACTTTTTTTGCAAATAATTTTATCTTGTAATATTTCTGAATGAAGTATATTGTTCCAGAAAAAAAATCACTTATCAGTTTAATATCTGATACGTCCCTTATGTGGGGACCATATATTAAATTGATTTTTGGAACAGGGAGATGGAATAGGGGCTTGCTCCGTCCACTCCGCGCATCGACCCGGTATTGCAGCTCCTCCGGGAATGATGCACCTCCCCTCGGGGAGATTAAACAACAAATAAAGAGAAGAATTCAGTTATCCGTACGCATTAAGCTTCTTAGGCTTTTTCCCTATTTCTTCGTTGTACTTTTACAGGTAGTGTTAATGGTAAGACTCTTGGCAGTGTGCAGGATCAGAGGGCTCTTGAGGTCCGAGTCCATAGGACGCTCAAAGCACCTGCGCAGGTTGACTCTGTGGTTAAGAAGGTGTGCGGTATATTGGCCTTCATCAATCGTGGGATTGAATTTAGGAGCCGAGAGGTAATGTTGCAGCTATATAGACCCTGGTCAGACCCCACTTGGAGTACCGTGCTCAGATCTGGTCGCCTCACTACAGGAAGGATGTGGAAGCCATAGAAAGTGTGCAGAGGAGATTTACAAGAATGTTGCCTGGATTGGGGAACATGCCTTATGAGAATAGGTTGAGTGAACTCGGCCTTTTCTCCTTGGAGCTACGGAGGATGAGAGGTGGCCTGATAGAGGTGTATAAGATTATGAGAGGCTTTGATTTTGAGGGTGAGAGATAGGTCGGTGTGGAGGGGGCTTCACTCAGTGTCTGATCCCGGGAGTGTGAGCTGGGACTGTGCGGAGGAAGCTTGATTCTCTCTGGCCCCGGGTTTGTTTGCCGGGTCTGTGCAGAGGGCCCTTCAGCCCGTGTTGATTGCTTCTGTTCCCTTCTGTTTGCGACCTTGGTGGACGCGGGTCCGATATTATACAGTATATGAGCTTCCAATCTCCTTTGTTGTTTTTGACTGTGAGAGCGAGAAAGCGCGCAGGAAGGTGGGGATCAGGATAGTGCGAGTATCTGGGTGAGAGGGAGTGGCGTGTCAGCCTGGATGGGGTTGGGGAGTGAAGAGATCCTGGGGACCAGACACCACCAGAATGACATCCCTCAGCCTGGAGCTGACACGCTGCTGTACCAGTGTGAGGAGCTCAGACCCATTATTGCAGTTCACCGGGTATGGGGGCAGCAGTAACCCCAGGTCACTGTTTCTCTTCGAATGAGACTCAAGTCCGACACCAAGGCGGGAAGCTACAGCGGTTTATTGATTTCATCATCACAAAGGTAAATTAAACAATGTGTGAGCTGCTGACGTGTGGGAATAAATAAGCAACTCCTGACTCACTCGCAGTCACACACAATTAACTGATCGGCGACAACGAGTGGCCGGTTGAATAGCCAGTCCCGTTTCTCACCGTCACTCTGCATCGAGGAACCGATGGTTATAAAATCACACTTCAGAGATCGCTGCAGATCCAGTGTCACTGCCGAGGTATGTGTCAATTTAACATCATTATATCGGCCAGACTGCCGAATGCAACGTGCTTAGCAAAGGGAGCAAAATGATTCACTCCCGGGATAATCCTGCTCCGTGACACCAGAGTCCAAGAGTGATCCCCAGCCCCCAGGCTCTTCCTGTGCGTGTAATTCTCCGGGGTGTCACGTGGGGGGGGGGGTCTCGAGCACTTACATCCGGCGGAAGCAGCGCCGCTGGACAGGAGGTAGAGCTATGTCTCTGCGGGAGCACAATGAACGACCCACAGCGCGAGCGTGGAGCCAGTTCCGTTAAAACTGTTTGGAATTACACCTGGCGCGCGGCGAGTTAAAGGTAAGGGCGGGAGTTAAAGGGGAGGGTGGGGAATCGGGCAAAATGTCCCCATCCCGCGGGCGGGGCTGTTCACACATTCAGATGTTCACAGGATCACTGTCAGTCCGGGTCTGACTCCCTGCAGAGGTCTCAGTTCCTTCCTCCCGGTCTCACTGAACCAATTCTGGTCCAGCCTGAAACAGACAGAAGAATAAAGATGAAATAAACAGATTACACAACAGTGTCAGTACCAGGGGACCGGGGCTAATGTTTCAAAAACACTCACAGACAAATATCAGCAGAAAACCCGCAGATCCACTGATAGTTTATCACTTTGAACATTAACACAAACACTCACCGGATCCGCTCCAGACTCGGGAGGTTTACTATGAGCCGGCGGAGGGCGGGGACGGATCGGTCTGTCAGCGAGTTGAATACCAGGTCCAGCTCCTTCAGTGATGGATTTGTAATGAGAGCGGAGACGAGATCCTCGACACCAGAATCTGTGAGACCGACACCCCACAGCCTGGAGATGAGAGAGAGTGAGGATGAAGGACACAGAGAGGGGCAGGAGACGGTACAAATCCCCAGTGTTTATCAGTAACACAATTACTGATCTCATTAATGTTCAGTGTCAGACACTCAGTGACTAAACACAACCTCCCACAGTCTGGTACTTACCCCAGTTTCTGTATTTTACACTCCGGATTCCTCAGAGCCGCAGACACCAGTTTCACTCCTGAATCTTTCAGTTCATTAACACTCAGGTTCAGCTCCCTCAGAGATCTGTTTGTACCAAGAGCAGAGGCGAGATCCTCAGCACCAGAATCTGTGAGACCGACACGGTACAGCCTGGAGATGAGAGAGAGTGAGGGTGAAGGACAGAGAGAGAGAGAGAGAAGATGGTACAAATCCCCAGTGTTTATCAGTAACACAATTACTGATCACATTAATATTCAGTGCCAGACACCCAGTGACTGTAAACACAATATCCCACAGTCTGGTACTTACTCCAGTTTCTGTATTTTACACTCTGATTTCCTCAGAGCCACAGACACCAGTTTCACTCCTGAATCTCCCAGTTTATTAGCACTCAGGTCCAGCTCCGTCAGTGATGGGTTTGTACTGAGAGTGGAGACGAGATCCTCGGCACCAGAACCTGTGAGACCGACAGCCCCCAGCCTGGAGATGAGAGAGAGTGTGGGTGAAGGACACAGAGAGACAGGAGATGGTACAAATTCCCAGTGTTTATCAGTAACACAATTACTGATCACATTAATGTTTAGTATCAGACACCCAGTGGCTGTAAACACAATCTCCTACGATCTGGTACTTACCCCAGTTTCTGTATTTTACACTCCGGGTTCCTCAGAACTGCAGACACCAGTTTCACTCCTGAATCTCCCAGTTCATTAGCACTCAGGTCCAGCTCCGTCAGTGATGGGTTTGTACTGAGAGTGGAGACGAGATCCTCGGCACCAGAACCTGTGAGACCGACCTCATCCAACCTGGAAATGAGAGAGGGTGAGGGTGAAGGACACAAAGAGACAGGAGACGGTACAAATCCCCAGTGTTTATCAGTAACACAATTACTGATCACATTAATGTTCAGTGTCAGACACCCAGTGACAGTAAACACAATCTCCCAGACTCTGGTACTTACTCCAGTTTCTGTATTTTACACTCCGGGTTCCTCAGAGCCGCAGACACCAGTTTCACTCCTGAATCTCCCAGGTCATTCTCACCAAGTCTAAACACAAACAGAAAAATCCATGAACAAAGTGATTCATACTGTGCGCTGAGCAAATTTCTCCTACTCGGATATTTCAGGAAACATTAAACCAGTCAGTAAATCACTGATCGGAGTTCCCATCATTGTCAATGTCCCTCACTGACCAGCTCCAGGGTATTCACCGAATGTCAGTAATGTAGTCTGTCCGTGTGACCCTGTAAACTCCACATACTCTGTCTCATTCCCTGCTGGTTAGAAAAGTGTTCCTGACCTGAGAGGGTCAGGAGGGACAGGGATGAAGGGTGGGAGAATGTACCACAGTGAGGAAGATCTGTGAATGGGGAAATGTCGGTGGGAAATGACACCACCCGAGGAAAAGTATGGAAAGATAGAACCTGCAGGATGGGGAAGAGAGATCCCACTGGAAAAGGGTAATAAGTAAGAGAAATCCCACAGGACGTAGGGGGATGGCATTTGTCACAGTTCTTCACAATCATATTTACGACAGTTTACCCAACTTCATTTACATTGAAACAACACAGTGGGACAATTTCACAGCTCAGAGTGAGAAATAAATAAAGTTACCTCAACTCCTGGCACTTGTGCAGCCCGGGTCCCAGCCGCTGGATTCCTTCACACTGAATGTGGCAGCCAGCCAGATTGAGGTGTTTTATTGTATCACAGAGTCTGATGACATGAGACAGGATCGCGCAGTCAATCGGGGTCAGTGTCATTCCACTGAATGAAAGTGTTTCCACAGATTCCAGTGCGGCCTGAGCCAATGCACGATTCTGAGACTCAAACAGGTAGTGCAATGTGTTCAGGAGGCTCCTTTTACCAGCTTCACTCCATGTGTTTCCACTCCGGCGTTTAACCTCCTCCTTCACCCAGTCAATCACCCGGCAGGTTGTTTCATGAGGAAATGGACCCAGAAACTCCTCCAGGCCCCGAGCTGTCATTGGGGAGGAGAGACCAGCAACAAAACGGAGAAATACCTCAAATCGCCAATCTGTTGAGTTGTGGGCTTTTGTGAGGAATTTCAGGATATCCCCTGGATGTGGATTCAGGAACTGTGCGACTGCAGCTACAAAGTCTTGGATGGTGAGGTGTGGGAATGTGTACACCACACACCGGGCAGAATCCTCTCTCTCCAAAAGCTCCTTCAGGAATCCGGACAGGAACTGGGAAGGCTGCAGACTGTAGTTGATCAAATCTCCATCTGTAAACACAATCTTCTTCTCGAATACTCCTCTGAGGGCCATCTGACCAACCCTGAGTAACACATCACGGGGGTTCTCAATCTCACGGCCATGGTTTTTCAGGATGTTGTAAATATAGTAGGAATATAATTGGGTTATGGTCTTGGGAACTCGCTGCGGGACCCTGACTCTTTGTGTGAAGAAGGGGCCCAGTGCCAGAGCGAGGATCCAGCAGTAGGAGGGGTTGTAGCTCATGGTGTACAGGATCTCGTTCTCCTCCACGTGTTTGAAAACAGCTGCCGCCACCGTCTGATCTTCAAAATGCCTGATGAAATATTCCTTCCGTTCATCACCAACAAATCCCAGGATTTCAGCCCAGACACTGATCTCTGCCCTTTCCAATAAATGTAACACAGCGGGACGGGTGGTCACCAGCACTGAACACCCTGGGAGCAGCTTGTGCTGGATTAAACTGTACACAATGTCCGACACCTTGCACTTGAATTCAGGATCTGTGCATGTGTCCTGAGTTTCTGTGTCTCCCTGACTGTCAGCAAAATTGATTCTGTGCTTGAATTCATCCAAACTATCGAATATAAACAACAGCCTCTTTGGGTTCTTCCAGACCTGTCTCAGGATATTCCCAAAGTAGGGATACTGATGCAGAATCAGTTCTTTCAGGTTTATTCTGCAGGTAATGGAGTTTAAATCTCGGAATTTGAAACTGAAGACAAAATGGAATTGTTTGTATATTTTCCCCGTGGCCCAGTCATAAACAATCTTTTGTACCATTGTTGTTTTCCCGATCCCTGGGACTCCGGCCACTGCTGCCGAAATCCCATATTTTTTTCCATAAAAAGAACTCTTCAATTTTTGAAGAAAACTCCTCTTGAATAACTGATCCACCCGGACTTTTTCCCGCTCTCTGCGGAGATGTTTGTCTCTCCACTCCTCGTGGTCTCTGCCTCTTGCCAGAAGCTCATGTTCCACCAGTGTCCGATCTCGAACAGTAGAAATGACCGTGAGCTCAGCGTGTCGATCAACCAGCTGGAAAATCTTCACCTTCTCCCTCATCAGGATCGTGTTCACTCTCAGTGTTTCAGTTTGTTCCTGCAGAGTCTCCATATGTTTCTGTCGAACATCTGAGGATGTACAGAAATAGGTTGTCAATCCCTGAAGAACACGGAACACCAAACATATTTTTCCAAATTAAAAAAAAACTTATTAAAGACATTGTTTGGGTGAAATTGGGAGCTCAGTGGTAGAGCGTCTGAAAATGAGTTATGGCCCGAAACATTTCTGATCTGATTCAGATTCGCTGTTATAGACACCACTCTCCCCTCTGTTCATAGTTTGCAGATTCCCTGGTGTTACAGCCAGCACCAAGTGCACACGTGATTCTGCAAAGGGGAGTGTTGTGTGGAGAGGCTGGTTTCACTGCTCAGACTCTGCTGAACTGTGCAACACCACAGGGGGTAAGTGTGGGGCGGGGGGGATTCACTTGCTCTTCCTGTTTTCACTTCTCTCACAATGGACCTGATGCTCCTGACACTCCTTTAGGTTTAAGCTGTCAGTACTGAGTCATGGAAAAGGAACACTATTCCTGTTTCCTGCTCTAGGTTGAGCCAGTCACGATAGAGCACCCTCCTCCTCCCCTCCCCCCCCCCACCCCCAGAGTACCAGTGCAGTCTCATCTACTCTGGTGATCCAATACATGAACATAGGCAGCACAGCCCCAGTGCACCTCTACGGTCCCCTTTGCTCTGGGGAGCTAGTACATGAAGTCAGGTAATACATCCCCATCACATCTTTACAGTCCCCTCTGCTCTGGGGAGCTGGTGCATAAACTCTGAGGTGTGAGACTTCCTCTGCCAGAGTTGGATGATCCAAATAGAACCGGCTGGTTTCAGCTTTGCTAGATCTCGGGATATTCGGGGCTGGGTAATGGGGATCACCAAGGTTTGCTGTGTTACAGACAGGCGCATCTGTTTATGAATCTCAGAGGCCTCTGGGTACACAGGCTGAGACCTGGAAGGTGCCAGATGTTGTGAAAAATGCAAATGGTTTCCTGTGTTCCAGCCACAGCAACAACAACCCTTCTCCCAGGTTCTGACAGTCTCTAAACAGGTAGCAAAAGACAGGTATTCAGACTCTCAGAATGAAACAGACTCTGAGATTTCCGTTACATCGCTTACCTTTCAGATGCATGGGCACTTCAGATAAACCCCGCTCTGTGTTCAGGTAGGCGAACTGGGCGTCACCTGTTCAAACAGATTAACCTGCATGAAGTCTGTTCTGTGTAATACTGTAAATTCATTAGCATTTACATCTGTAACACACAGTGTATTGTTCACCCTACCACGTTCCCGTATTTCATCCAATATTCTGCTCAGCTTCGGTAAATGGTGATGTAGTTTCACGAAGGATTCCCACATCACCCTCCAGGCCCCGGAGCCCTTCTCCATCACCAGATCCAGGAGGAGTTTGGAAGCACCCGCTCGGTTTCCCTTCCCTGCGAGCTCAGTCACGCTCTGTGATGAACAACGGGGAACATATTGAGGAGCGGAGGGATGGCTACAAATCTACCCTGAACATGGACTGACCCAGCACATTCTGCACGCCACAGATTCAGAGGAGTAACTGGAGTGTGCGTTGCGGGAGCAAGGCTTTAAAAGGTGAGCTGGGTCAGTCGGGACTACGGGCTAATTTTGCACTTGGTAAGGGCCAGTAAAAAAGTAGTTTGGTTTAAGCGGAGTGGCTATAGTTAAGAGTGGGGAGTTGAAGCGTTGTGTCAGAGAGGCTTTGGTGATGAGTTATGGAAGATTTAGAGATTTTTGATGATACAGACCAGTGGAATGCTTCTCCTACCGGATGAGATTAGGAGCTATACCCAAACTGCAGGACAGGGGTGTTTGGGTGACTGCCGGGCTGGGGTGAGAGGATAAGCAGCAGGTGCAGAAAACCTATGTGGTCCCTTACCTCAATAACAGGTATACCGTGTACTGTAGAGGGGGGTGGGGGGAAGTGGGTATGACCCAGCAGAGGAAAGCCATTGCAGCAGGTCTCCGGTACTGAGTCTAGCTTTTAGATTAGGAAGGGATGGGATGAGACTTGCTGAGCTGAAGTTATGGGAGCTCAATAGTTAGGACATCAGACAGAAGGGTCCGTGACTGAAAATGAAATTACCAGATGGTATGTTGCAAATGTCAGGGAAATCTTGGATCAAGTCCACAACATTCATAAGATGGAGGCTGAACAGACTTTGACCTCATCTGTACCAATGATTTACTAATGAAGGGTGATGAGGTCTTGGAAAGTGAGTTCGTGGATTTAGGTGCTACGTTAAAGGGCAGGATCTCAGGGTTGTGTTCTCGGGATTGCTACCCGTACCACGCACCAGAAATAGGATGATAATACAGTCTAACATGTGGCTGATGAGATGGTGCATGACAGAGGGCTTCAGATGTTTGGATAATTGGGCTCTGTTCCAAGGGAGATGATACCTGTGCATACATCGTTTTGCACCTGAACTGGAGGGGAACTGATACGCTTGCGGGAAGGGTTGTTAGCGCTGCATGGGGCGGGGCGGGGGAGTCAGGTTAAACTAGAATTGCAAGGGGATGAAGAACCAGAGCAGACAGTGCAGTGGTTGTTTGGGAAACATGTTGTTAAGCCGACAAAATCAGGACACTGGAGGATGAACATGGTGAAACTAATGTTCCAAGATGCATATTATTTCAATGCAAGCTGTATTGTAGGGAAGGCAGATGAGCTTAGAGCATGGATCAGCACATTGATTGTGGAATTCAAGGAAACACTGTTGTCTGGCCAGTGAGGTCAAGCATTGGAAACATGCTGGAAAGACAGACAGATTAATATATTCCCTATCCACTGGCAGTCCCCATCGCATGTCACATGACCAACAGTCAGCTGTCAATCATTGTTTGTATCCTAACCAGACTAAAAATGACTGTGTCAGATCATTGGCAAGACTCCTGTCAGAACGTGTATCTACCGCATAAAGGCTCAGTGTGGATGCAGCCCCGGGCTGCCTTGCTGACCCACACAGACCAGTTTGTTTACATCGGGTCTGTCAGTCTGTTGAAAAATCGACACTCAATCTATCGGTCTCCCTTTCACTTACGTGATACTCTCGTCCGGTGAAGTGATCCTCGCCAGTTAACATAAGGCCGAGACCCTCCACACCCTCTTCAATCGCCTGCTCCAGTCGCTCCATGTAGAATCTCGTCAACTGGAGCAGTTGGTGATCATCACAATTTGACAAGAAGGTGGAGATTGCGGAGTTCAGATCTGTGAACAGACATAGAACATGGAACAGTACAGCACAGGAACACACACTTTGTATCACTATGTCTGTGTCGACCATGATGTCAACTTGATCCACTACTATCTGCATGTTCATGGTCTCTATACCTCAAGTCCTTGCCTGTCCATTTGCCTATTTTATAATCTCTTAAATGATGCTCCCAGTGTAAAACCTGCATCGTAAATATCGTGGCACAATCACCCCTCCGACGCCCTCACATGAACTCATGCCTTTTGGTTAGGACTGTTGCACACTGAGTGAGAGACTTGAGTGTCCATGTAATCTGTGCCTCTGATAGTTTTAGATACTGCGCCACCAGTCTCCCCTTACATCTGATCCTCTAATTCACACAGCACTGTTCTGCACCTTCTCCGGAGTCTCCATATTCTTCTTTAATGTACAAACCAGAGCTCCACACAAACTGCAGTTATGCCCCAATCAAAGTTCCTTACAGCAACAGCATGTCTTTCCCACATTTGGGCTCAACTCTCGACTGATGCTACAGTTCGTTTTTACAATCGGTCGACATGTTTTGTTTCTTTCATAGAGATATGCACATGTACCCACAAATCGCTTTGTCCATCAATTCGCCTGCTATCTCTCTGTTCATAGTTATAAATGGTCAATATTCTACTGTGTCCTTTCACAAATGTTTCAAATATCCATAACTCCACCAAGTTCTGTATCTTCTGTAAATGTGTGAATCAGAGTCATTAGAGTTTGCCAGTCATTGATAATATCACAGACAGCAGACGTCACTGAAACTTGCAGAGCACCACTGCTCACAGACCTCCCGGCCTCACCGCCAATACCTGTTTTGTGTGGCCAAGACAATTTTGCACTTCTCCAAGCACCTGATGTGCATAATCATTTGAGGGATATTTTGAAAGTTTCACTAACATCTTTGTATGCAAAATTCACTGTCCTCCCTTCATCAGTCCTCCTCCTAAGTGTCAGTCAACTGTACAAAACATGACCTTGCGTGCTGACCCCATACAAGTAGCACGGTTCCCTGGGAAGTTTCTCTACAAGTTCACCGACTGATGTTTTATTGGAATTCCTCCATGGCTCTTCGGAATCTAAGGAATAATACTGACTATTCCAGTGATGGTGGAGCGAAAGTTGTTTCCTAAAAGTTTGAGTATGTGTCTTCACTCCTGTGCGTCCTCATTGATGGAAGCGAGAAGAAGGGTTGTCATAGGTGATAGGGGTCTATACAGGACGGATAGGGTCTTTTTTTTAAGGTATTGTCTTTTGAAAGTGACCTTGATGCTGGGTAGGACAGTGTGCATGATGTTTCTGACTGAGTGTGCAAAGTTATCCCCGATCCTATACAGTGGTCCTTCATACCAGATATTGATGCGACTAGTCAGAAAGGCTCTTCACAGTACATCTGTAGAAATTTGAGAGCAACTTTCCCTCCGTTTGTTTTAAACAGCTGTATTGACTGACCATTGCTCTGAGCAGAGAATGTTCACACGGCCTGAAAACTGGGCATCCTCAAATGCCTTTTAGTAGTACGAATACTGTATATATCAATGTTGAAAATTAAAAAAAAACATACTTGTGAGTTTACTTATTAATTTAAGTTTACAATGGTAAAAGTAAATTATTTTTTTATAAAACGGCATCATCGTTCAGCAGCCGACCGTGCCAGAGACCCTGGCACAGCAGATTCCACCTTGTACCCCTGAACAACAAGAGATTGTGAAGGAATTAGTAATGACCATAAAGGAATCACTAGATTCTAGCATGGTTCTGGAGGACTAAAAAGTTGCAAACATCACTTCACACTTAAAAAATGGAGAAAAGCAGAATAAAGGAAAATTTAAGTCAGTTAGCCTGACTTCCGTGCTTGGGAAGATGTTGGGAGTCGATTCTTAGGGGTGAGGTCTCAGGGTACACGGAGGCACGATATAAAATGGGTCAAAGTCATCAAAGTTTTCTAAAGCGAAAATCTTGCCTGAACAAACTGATGGAATTCTTAGAGGAAATAATAAGCAGGATAGGCAAAGAAGAATTGGTGAATGCCGTGATTTTCAGAAGGCAAGGTGCCGTGCAGGAAGCTGCTTAACAAGTTGAGCCCACAGTGTTAAATGAATTATACAGTACTAGCATGGAGAGAAGACTGGTTGATCGTGAATAAATGGGAGCTTCTCTAGCTGGCTGCCAGAGACTAGTGATGTCCCGCATGGGTCAGTGTTGGGAACACTTGTTTTTACATTATATATCAATGCTTTCGAATAGGGAATTGATGGCTTTATGGCCAAATTTGCAAATATAGGGGGACGAGGAATACTATATAAGAAGCATGGAGGCTGCAGATGGGGAAACTCTGGAGAGCTGAGAATGGTTATACACTTTTTTAAGAAGGAAGAAAAGCATGGAGTATTTTCTAAAAGGCAAAAATTACGAAAATATGCGGTGCAAATGGACTTGGAAATCGTCATGCAGGGTTCCCTAAAGTTGCAGATTGGGTCGGCCGTGAGGAAGGAAATACATTGTCAGCAATCAGGTCAAGAGGACTAAAATGTATAGGCAAGGATGCGATGAGGATTATCTATAAGGCACTGGTGCGGACTCAGTTGGAGTTTCATCAACAGTTTTATTACCCGTCTCAGAAACGATGTGCTGATATTGAAGATGACATGAGAATGACACTGTGAATAAAATTGTTATCATACCAGGATGGCTCTGGGCCAGTACTCATGGGAGCTTAGTAAAATGAGGGGTGAAGACCTATTATAGAGGAATATGGAAAGGGTATTTTCAATAGTGGTTGTCCAGGTCTAGAGGGCACAGCCTCGGAATAGAGGCAAGTCAATTTAGAACGGATATGGAGAGGAATTTCTTTAGACAAGGGGTTGTTAATCGGATGAATTTATTGTCACAGGCACTTGTGAAGGCCAGGCCAGTAAGTATATTTAAAGCAGATTGTGATGGATTCTTCATTAGTCAGGGAGAAAGCAGGATTTGGGAGGGAAAATGGATCAGCCAGGATCAAGTGACGGAGAAGCCCCGACAGGGTGATTGCCCAAATTCTGCGCTGATCTCTTATGGTCTCATCCAGCCCTCAGTATACAGGTCTTATAAGTCCTGTATGCACTCCTCCATTTCCCTTGACCATGCTTGCCTGGTCCTCACCACTTGCACTGTACTGTTTTGCCTGTGCCCATACACTGGGAGTAGATTTACAGCCAGATTCAATGAACTATCCAAGGTGGATGAGAACTTCATGACCTTCATGAGAACTGACTTTCCTTGGCCAGTCCTTTGAAAGAGTTTCGGCTCAAAACGCAGAGTTCTATTCATTTCAATGGATGCTGCCTGACCAGCTGCATTTCTCCAGCTTTTTGAGTGTGACTGTTGTTCTGAATTTCCAGCATCAGAATATTGTTTGTGTTTATTCATGCATTAAAGCATTATAACAGACCGTATATCTGTAAGCATGGTTTATCTGCAATGAGCTCTTTCGTGGGTCATTTGCCATTGGAAGTATTTTCTAACTTGGCCACAGAAAACAGACTACCCGAAGCTCTCCACATCGCCACTGTGCAACTATGAAAATCCACAGGAAAGGGACCTTCAAAAATACAGACTGTATTCATATCGCTTGATCCCAGAACTCTTGAAAATACTCCAATCATCTGGTGCCAGATTTACGAAATGAGATTTGGGATTGTCTTCCACATCAGGGCTTGTATGGTGAAGAAACAGACGGGCTATTCCTTGGACTGTTACCTGAAGAACAACAGCTATACTCTTGTCTGTGTTTCACTCACATTCATCTGATTCAGGATCTCCTGCTACTTTCACTCAGGTGAAGCTTTGCATGGTGAGCGGAGTCATTCGACTATTATAGGTGTCAGTTCCTGAGCTTGAACCAATGGATTGATTCATTACTCAAAGATACTTTATCAATGGGATCAATGAGGACACTTCTGTGAGCATTGTTTGCACCTGTATACACTTCTTCATCTGAACTATTTTGTACCAATGGGACAGAAGTTTAATTATAAAGATCCTAGTGATCATACCTGTAGCCATTCCGATTCTGACCGACGACTGTTGATGGTCACTTGCCGCCTTCTTGTCTAATCTTCGGTCCTGGTACAGCAAACCCTCACTTGCTGGTGATGCTATGAATTACACAACAAGCAGAGAGTGACAGTACACTTATTTTGCAAATATGACAACATCTCTTGCATTATTGCAGTAGTTGGCTTAGGGTGCCAGCATTCCCCAATAATATCAACTTCCACACCACGTTCCTATGCCTGTCCAGTGCCTTCTGGTACATCCTACTGATAGTCATGGAGCGATGGAGCCGATACAGACACTCCAACCTAAGGAGACCACGTCGAACACAGTGAGGACCGTTATGGTCCCAATTTCCTGTGATGGGTCAATATCCCTCCAAGTCCCTTCACTCCATCTGCCCATCTGCACTGCATCTTAAATGATACTATTGTGTCTGCCTCATCCACATCCCCTGGTAGCTCACTCCACATAATCACGTGCCTTGCATGAAAACGTTGCTTTTCATGCCCATTTTAAACTTTTCCCCATATCCTTAATCTGTTACCCTAGTTGTGGTCTCACCTGAAATCGGGAAAAGATTTAATGTTGACCTTATCTCTGTCTCTCATATTTTTAAGCATGTATCTAAAGTTTCTATTCATTTCCTGGTCTTCCAAGAAGTAAAGACCCAGCCTGGTTATCCTCTTCCTGTAACTCAGGCCTTTAGTCTTAGCAACATCATCGTAAATCTTCTCTACACTCTTTCCAGTTTAACCACAACTTTTCCGTAAATGTATTCCAAGCGCAGCTTCACAAAACTCAACTGCACAAGATGTCCTAGACTCTCTTCTCAATCCTGACCACTGAATGCCAGTAAGCCAAACATCTTTCTCTGTACCCTGTACTGCTAGGGCCCTCTGTTCCCTTACGCTACCTTATGCCCTACAACACACATCATCGGTACTACATTGCTTCATTTTCCAAAACTTCCAATAAGTATTTTTAATTCAATCTTTTTTTCTGTTCTCTGCCTATTTCCCAAACTGAGCAACATTCCCTGCAATCTATGATAATGTTCACTATTAGTAGCATTCCTAATTTTGTTTCAACTGTAAACCTACTGTTAAGGACACATGATATTACAGGAATGTTACTGGCATATTTAGAGCATTGGTTGATTGGTAGAAGGGAGTGAATGGGAATAAAGGGATCCTTTTTCTAGTGGGCTCCCTGTGAGTAGTGGTGTTCTGCACGGAGTCAATATTGGCACCACTTCTTTTTATGCTGTATATCAATGATTTAGATGATGGAGTAGATGGCTTTGTTGCCAAGTTTGCAGATGGTACAAAGAGTAGTGGAGGGGGAGGTGGCGTTAAGGAAGCATGTAGGATGCAGAAGGGCTTAGACAGATTACCAGAATGGGAGAATAGGCAAGACAGCGGCAAATAAAATACAATGTTGGAAATGCAAGATCATGCGCTTTGGTAGTAGATATAAACGAGGAGAAAATCCAAAAATCTGAGATGCAAAGGAACTTCTTGTCATCGTGCAGAACAACCTGAAGGCTAACTTAAAGGTACAGTCATTGGTGAGGAAACCAAATGCAATGTTAGCATTCGTTTGAAGAGGTCTAGGATACAAGAGCAGGGATATGATGCTGAGACATTAAAAGGCACTGGTAAGACCTCACCTTGAGTATGAATACAGTTTTGGACTCCTCCTGTAAAATATGTGCTGACATTGGAAAGGGTTCAGAGGAGGTTCACAAGAATGATGCTGGGAATGAAAAGGTTATCAGGGTTTGTTAGCTCTGGGTTTTTACTCGCTGTAATTTAGAAGAATGAGGGGGGATCTCATCGAAACCTTTCAAATGCTGAAAGGCCCAGACAGAGTCGATGTGGAAGGAATGATGGAGGGAGTCTCCGACAATGGTGTGGAGTCTCAGACAAGAGAGCACAGACTCTAGATAGAGGGGTGTCCACTTCAAACAAAAGCGCAGAGTAATTTATTTAACTGGAGTAAATTTGTGGAATTTGATACCACTGGAGGCAGGGTCCTGGTAGGTTCCTGATTGAACAATGCATCAGTGCTTACTGAGAGAAGGCGAGAAGGCTGGGGAGTGGCTCTGAAGATGGAAAGGAAAGGATTAGCCATGATTGAATTGGGGAGCAGACTCGACGGGCCAAATGGCTAAATTCTGTTCCTATGCCTAATGGTCTTATGGTCTTTGCTATGTGGCACCCTATTCTGAGGAGAAGCCTTCAACCACCACGTTTTGCTTCATTCCTTCAAGCTAATTTCAAATACCCCTAACGAGCTCCCTCTGGACTTCATAGGGCCTAATCTTCTGGACAAATCTGCCATGATGCCCCTTGTCAAAGACTTTGCTGAAGTCCAATGACCCATATTCCCAGCGTACCCTCATTCATACTTTTACTTAGCTTTTCCAACACAACTTTCCATGCACTACACCATGCTGATTCCTTATCAGACTGTCGATCCAAATCTTGGTAGATCCTGTCCATCAGAACATCATCCAGTGACTCTCCACCTCTGACTGTCTGTCTGACTGTTCTGTCCTGGCTGCACTTCTCTAACTACAAAGTGAAATTAGACCCCTGCCAGCTACGGAGAATCTCCGGAGTCTAACGGTGAAGCAATTATCTTCATAGGGGCTTCTGCTGGTTCTTCTCTACCGTCAAATTGTAGGAAAGCTTATGTTGGCTGAATTCACAAATTTTACATGTCTTCTGTCTGAAATTACTTGCAGTACGCAACAGCAGGGTGCTCCTGAAAGTTCACCGAGAGAATACTCAGGGAAACGAAGAAATATTATTCTACAGGTCAATACTGCAGTATCAAATTACTTTCTGCTTTACGGGACCACACCAATCCGATTTTCCAGGGAACTGTCAGGAGTTCCACATGATCATGCTGGTAAGTTAAGAATGTCTGTGCTCGCAATCACAAGTCCAGAGGCAATAACTTGATTTAATGAAACCCCATAACACCTTACAGCATGGTCTGGTGCTGGGGTCTGGCAGCAGAGTCAGTCCACGTACCAACAGCTCAAGTCAGTAAACATCTCCATCCAGGCAGTGGGAAAACACACCAAAGCGCAATATACTTACACTCCACCCAGTATCATTCCTTCACCTGATCCCTGACACAGGCCTGCTCTGAATCACATTCAACCTCACTTAAAACATGAGTGTCCCCAAAACAGGTTAATTTTAAACAATACAATACGTTGGGCGTAGGAACAGATGACAACAGAAATTGCAATGTTCTATCATATTGAAATCATGTATTGCATCTTACATTCAGACAAAGCAAATTTAACCTTAGAAAATCTGAAATTCCAAGTAAAGGTTAACATTTGAAGAATGTAAATAGCTTTCATGTACGTAAATGTTTCAACCAGAGAACAGAGAACATTACAGGACAGTACTACTACATCTCTGGTAGTTTGAGATGATTATGATGTAACACAGTCAGACAAGGTAACAATAGAACTGACTAAAACCTTCTTAGAGGATGCAAGACATTGAAATGAGGAAACACAGGAGACGTCAGTGGCTTTGAAGAGCTGGCCTGCTAACAGCACATTATCGAATCTGCAGTGATAACAGGAGAATTGACAAGAGGCGTCACTGTACCTCTGGGCATATTCAGCCTCACTCCAACTATTTCATATCCTCCTTTGTTCAGATATACGTCATGTCTAAAGGACAAGAGTTTGAGTAAATGAGACTCACCAAACTCTGTCCTGGCTGAATCAATTGAAACTCCGAGTCAGAAGGGGTCTCTCCAGTTGATGCTCTCAGTCCTCGGCCTGGTTCGCTTGTTGCTGTTCCCTCATCTGCAGTTATGGTTTGCTTCCCGTTGTGCGCTTTTCTTCACTGCAGGGATCACTTTATTCAGAGAGATATTGAAGCACATTAATAATACAAAGGTGAAAAAAAAACAGTTCTGTTCAAAATTTCCAAAAACAAAACTCAAGACTTATACAGTGAATGGTAGGGGCCTGCGATGTGTGACAAAGCAAACTGACATGGGAATACAGATCCATAATTCCTTGAAAGAGTCGTAAAGAGAGTTTTAGGCATCTTGGCCTTAATAAATCAGGGTATTGAGAAGAGGAATTGGAATGTTAATACTAAAGTTGTAAAAAATACTGTGAATCGAAATTTGCAGAATGTTGATGGTATTTCAGGAAATGAGTTTCAGGGGTAAGTTTAACAGACTAGAAATTGATTTCCTGGAGCATAGGAGAATACAGAGCGGTCCTAGCAGGGATTCACAATCTTTCCAATGCCATGGAACTCACGTTGGAGACACCTGCTGGAGATATACAAAATATTGATGTTATAAATAGGGTGAATGCAGGTTGGGTGAGGTCATGAATTTAGGGTGAAAATTGAAATATTTAAGGGGAATCTGAGGGGGAAGCACTTCACTCAGACGGTGGTGTGAAACATGAACCAGCTCCCAGTACAACGGGTAGATGCAGCTTTAATTGCAACATTTAAGTTTGTTTGGGTACACGGATGAGAGAGGTATGGAGGGCTATGGTTTGAGTGTAGGTAGATGGGGCCAGAACAGCGTGAAGTAGATGGGCTGAAATCCCTGTTGGGGTCAATGCATCTGAATTGAATGTTCCACAAATCCTTTCTCCAGGAATGTACCAAAAATGTCAAATACAAGAAATACTGAACAGATAAAGAACGCCTGCAGAGAGAGGAAGAGAGTTTATTTTCTCAGGTCCAACACCCTGAATCGAATGGCTTCGAAATATTTCTGATTTTATTTAAGTTCTCTAGCAACTTGAGTGTTTCTTTAATTTCCACCTGCTCACAGACAGGCGACAGTGAGTGGAAATTTCCAAACCGTGACATTACTGAACCCGAGCTGGATAACCAACAATCCAAACACTGATCTGCTCTTTCCAGGTACTCAGTACTCTTGCATATTGAGATTATCTCTCAGGTCTCTAAAATCTCCCCACTTTTCTGCATATGGGCCCTTCAGCTTTCAACTCCTCAGCCTTGGGAAATAAGACCAAGGGTGTTACAGACTTCGCAAGGTAAATGTAACGTTGACTGTACCAGTGGCAGCACCTTCCCTGGCATTCTAAACCACGCCTTGAGTCATGTAACACAAACCAGCAATGAAAGCTACTGCCCACAGGTAAGCAGCAACTGCCTGTAACAACAGCAGACAAGAGAAGGACTCCACAGAGATTCAACCCCTGTTAGGACAGAAAACATACTAGACCAAGTACTCAGGCCGCTGATGTCTTGACGTGCATCTTAACAAGGAGAGCTTCATGGGCATTCGGACATTCCAGAGGCCCAGTCAGCGGAGGGAGCAGAGCACTGTGAATTAAATAAGAGTACAGAAAGGACAAGAGCCATTGTTGGGAGCAGACCAGCAGTGAGACAAGGATCATCATGCTTTGGCCCAAGAGGCTTGATGAGAAGAGACTGAGGCCAAAGAAACAGGTCAGAAAGATTTTCCTTTCATTATTGCTGATTTGGTCTTGGTTGCCCATTGTATAGTTCAGGCAGGATGGCTGATATGGCTGCGGAATGCTCCTGTAGGACATGGGAATTCATGGAACCTAATGGCCTCCCTAATGACCTCATCTGTGGGAGGTGCAGCCAACTCCAGCTCCTGAAGGACAGAATTAAGGAGCTGGAGCTGGATGAACTAAAGATCATGCGGGAAGCAGAGCAACCGATAGATATGACATTTAAGCAGGCGGTTACACACAGAGTGCAGAATTCGGAGAGTAGATGGGTGAACACCGTGAGAGGTAAAGGGAGAAGGAAGTAAGTATAGGGTCACCCTGTGGACATTCCCCTCAGCAACCTTGCCCCTGCTAAGTGGGATGACCTATCTGGGCAAGGCAGCAGCAGCCAGACCAATAACCCTGTGGTCAGCTCTGAGCCTCAGAAGGGCAGGGTGTAGTCTGGGGGAGCAATCGTCATAGGGGACTCGATATTTAGGGGAACAGATAAGAGATTATGTGGCAGTATAGGGGCGCCAGGATAGTGTGTTGCCTCCCAAGTGCTAGGGTCCAAGATGTCTCTGAGCGGTTGCAGAATATCCTTGCAGCGGATGGTGAGCCAGCCGGAGCTCATGGTGACTGTTGAAGCCAATGACATAGACAGGAGAGTAGTAGAGACCCTGCGCAGGAAGTTTAGGGAGTTAGGAAGGAGGCTAAAGAGCAGGACCTCCAAGGTAGTAAACTCCAGATTAGAACATAGAATAGTACAGCACAGTACAGGCCCTTTGGCCCACAATGTTGTGCCGACCCTCAAACCCTGCCTCCCATATAAACTCCCACCTTAAATTCCTCGATATACCTGTCTAGTAGTCTCTTAAACTTCACTAGTGTATCTGCCTCCACCACTGACTCAGGCAGTGCATTCCACGCACCAACCACTCACTGAGTAAAAAACCTTCCTCTAATATCCCCCTTGAACTTCCCACCCCTTACCTTAAAGCCACGTCCTCTTGTATTGAGCAGTGGTGCCCTGGGGAAGAGGCGCTGGCTATCCACTCTATCTATTCCTCTTATTATCTTGTACACCTCTATCACGTCTCCTTTCATCCTCCTTCTCTCCAGAG
This sequence comes from Mobula birostris, assembly GCF_030028105.1. Classification (NCBI taxonomy): domain Eukaryota; kingdom Metazoa; phylum Chordata; class Chondrichthyes; order Myliobatiformes; family Myliobatidae; genus Mobula; species Mobula birostris. The sequence continues at coordinate 71,362,614 of NC_092382.1, forward strand.
TAAAGCCCTAGCTCCCTTAATCTCTGATCATAATGCATACTCTCTAAACCAGACAGCATCCTGGTAAATCTCCTCTGTACCATTTCCAATGTTTCCACATCCTTCCTATAGTGAGGCGACCAGAACTGGACACAATACTCCAAGTGAGGCCTAACCAGAGTTTTATAGAGCTGCAGTATTACATCGCGACTCTTAAACTCTATCCCTCGACTTATGAAAGCTAACACTCCATAAGCTTTCTTAACTACCCTATCCACCTGTGAGGCAACTTTCAGGGATCTGTGGACATGTACCCCTAGATCACTCTGCTCCTCCACACTTCCAAGTATCCTGCCATTTACTCTGTACTCTGCCTTGGAGTTTGTCGTTCCAAAGAGTACCACCTCACACTTCTCCGGGTTGAACTCCATCTGCCACTTCTCAGCCCATTTTTGTATCTTATCAATGTGTCTCTGTAATCTGCGACAATCCTCTACACTATCCACAACACCACCAACCTTTGTGTCGTCTGCAAATTTGCCAACCCACCCTTCTACCCCCACATCCAGGTCGTTAATAAAAATCACGAAAAGTAGAGGTCACAGAACAGATCCTTGTGGGACACCACTAGTCACAATCCTCCAATCTGAATGTACTCCCTCCAGCACCACCCTCTGCCTTCTGCAGGCAAGCCAATTCTGAATCCACCTGGCCAAACTTCTCCGGATCCCATGCCTCCTGACTATCTGAATAAGCCTACTGTGTGGAACCTAGTCAAATACCTTAGTAAAATCCATGTGGATCACATCCACTGCACGACTCCCGGTGCCATGAGCGAGAGTAGGTCAGATCAGGAAGACAGCGAAGATGACTGGGTGGCCGAGGAGATCGTGCAGGGGGCATGGTTTCAGTTTCTTGGATCATTAGAACCTTTACTGGGAGGTAGTGACCTGTACAAGTGGGACGGGTTGCACCTGAACGGGAGGGTAACTAATATCCTGGGAGGAAGTGATAAAGTTGAACGAAATGGGGGATTCTGAGATTCCTGTCAACAATGGATTAAGTACTGACTATGTCTGTGACTGCAGTGAGGTTGAATAATGTCTCACAGCTGCTTTCTTTGGGGCGAGATAAGGGTTAAAGTTCACCCAGATCCACATAAGATGTCTTCTGTCTTTTCACACCTTTTGATTTTGACAAAAGGCGGTACTTGATGGATATCAGACAGAACATTCCTTTCTTAATTAAAGCATAAATTTGACGGATGTTTTTATCTTTGTAGTTAAGTTGTACCTCCAAGAAACCAGGTAGGACATTCCTTTCTCTAATTAAGGTGGTTGGAGTGTCTATGAAACTGACTGTTCTTTTCTATCAACAGTCCATTAACTTGACTGGGGTGCTTATCAAACTGATTGTTCTTTTGTATCGGAGGCCTTATAACTTGTAACAATTCTGACATCAGGCAGTGAACTTGTAGAACCGCTGGGGAGATGAGAACTTTCTCTCCCTGATGTCGGGTCGAAGTTCACTCACCGGCTGAGCTTGAAGACATAAACGGGTGAAAAGATAAGTAACGATCTTTTTGAACTGTCATTATTTTTATCCAGCAAACTTACGTTTACAGGAGGTTTGCTCCTGCTATTGGGGATGGTTTAAACTAGACTTGCGGGGGCTGGAAACACACGTGAAGAGACAGAGGACGGGGCGGTTGGTGCACAAGTAGAGACAGCTTGTAGGGAGTTTGTGAGGAAGGATAGGCAGATGACAGAACAAAATGTACTCAGGCTGATAGTTTGAGATGTAAGCAACACACATAAAAGTTGCTGGTGAACGCAGCATCTCTAGGAAGAGGAGCGGTCGACGTTTCAGGCCGAGACCCTTCGTCAGGACTAACTGAAGGAAGAGTGAGTAAGGGATTTGAAAGTTGGAGGGGGAGGGGGAGATCTAAAATGATAGGAGAAGACAGGAGGGGGAGGGATGGAGCCAAGAGCTGGACAGGTGATAGGCAAAAGGGATACGAGAGGATCATGGGACAGGAGGTCCGGGAAGAAAGACAAGGGGGGGGGGGGACCCAGAGGATGGGCAAGGGGTATATTCAGAGGGACAGAGGGAGAAAAAGGAGAGTGAGACAAAGAATGTGTGTATAAAAATAAGTAACAGATGGGGTCCGAGGGGGAAGTGGGGCATTAGCGGAAGTTAGAGAAGTCGATGTTCATGCCATCAGGTTGGAGGCTACCCAGACGGAATATAAGGTGTTGTTCCTCCAACCTGAGTGTGGCTTCACCTTTACAGTAAAGGAGGCCGTGGATAGACATGTCAGAATGGGAATGGGATGTGGAATTAAAATGTGTGGCCACTGGGAGATCCTGCTTTCTCTGGCGGACAGAGCGTAGGTGTTCAGCAAAGTGGTCTCCCAGTCTGCGTCGGGTCTCGCCAATATATAAAAGGCCACATCGGGAGCACCGGACGCAGTATATCACCCCGGCTGACTCACAGGTGAAGTGTTGCCTCACCTGGAAGGACTGTTTGGGGCCCTGAATGGTGGTAATTATTCAGGAGTTATTCAGAAATTAGGAGAGCTAGAAGAGGCCATGAGAAGGCCTTGCCGAGTAGGATTAAGAAAACACCCAAGGCATTCTAGAAGTATGTGAAGAGCATGAGGATGAGCCATGTGAAAATAGGACCAATCAGGTGAGATTGTGGAAACATGTTCATGGAGTTGAAGGAAGTAGCGGAGGTAGTTAATGACTACCTTGCTTCAGTATTCACCAGTGAAAAGGACCTTGGGATTTGTGGGGATGACTTAGAGCAGACTGAAACGTTTGCGTGTAGAGACATTAAGAAAGGATGTGCTGGAGCTTTTTAAAAGGTATTAAGCTAGACAAGATGCTGGAGCTGGACGAGGTATGACCCAGGTTACTGTGGGAAATGAGGGAGAAGATTGCTGAGTCTCTGCATCATCAAGTCATCAATAGGGACAGGAGAAGTACCAGAGGACTGGATGTTTGCAAATGTTGTTCCCTTGTTCAAGAAAGGGAGTAGAAATATCTGAGGAAATTATCGACCAGTGAGTGGACAAATTGTTGGAGACGATCCTGAAGCAGGATTTATGAGCATTTCGTGACATAATCTGATTAGGGATAGTCAGCATGGTTTTGTCAAGGCCTGACTGAATTCTATGAAGATGTAAAAAAACACATTGATGAAGGTAGAGCAGTAGATGTAGTATATATGGATTTCAGTAAAGCATTTGATAAGATTCCCTATACAAGGCTCATTCTGAAAGGAAGGAGACATGGGATACAAAAGGCCTGACTTTGTGGATCCAGGATTGGCTTGCCCACAGAAGGCAAAGGGTGGTTGTAGATGGTTTGTATTCTTCATGCAGGACGGTGCCCAGTGGTGTTCTGCAGGGATCTATTCTGGGATCACTCCTCTTTGTGATTTTTATAAATGTCCTGAATGTGGAAGTAGAAGTAAGTTTGTACCTTCTCAGGGTTAGTAAGTTTACTGATGACAGAACAGTTGGGAGTGTTGTGGATAGCCTGGAGTGTTGTGAGAGGTTACAGCGGGACAACGATAGGGTGCAGAACTAGTCTGAGAAGTAGCAGATGGACCTCAACCCAGATAGTGAGAGTAGTTCATTTTGGTAGGTCCAATTTAAAGACAGAATATTATATTATTGGTAAGATTCTTGGCAGTGTGGAGGATCAGCAAGATCTTGGGGTCCATGTTTAATGGGCACTCAAAGCTGCTGTGCAGGTTGACAGTGTTAAGAAGGCGTATGGTGTGATGGCCTTCATCAACCGTGGGATTGAGTTCAAGAGCAGTGAGGTAATGTTAAAGATATTTAAGACCTTAGTGAGACTCCACTTGGAATATTGCATTCAATTCTGGTCACCTCACTAGAGCAAGGATGTGGATACTATAGAGAGAGTGCAGAAGAGATTTACAAAGGATGTTGCCTACGTTGTAGAGCATGTCTTTTGGGATTATGTTAAGTGAACTTTGTCCTTTCTCCTTGCAGTGATAGAGGATGAGAAGTGACCTGTTAAGAGGTGTATAGGATGATGAGAGGCATTGATCATGTACATAGTCAGAGTCTGTTTCACAGGGGTGAAATGGCTAACATGAGGGGGACACAGTGTTAGGTGCTTGGAAATCGGTACAAGGGGTAAGAGGTAAGCTTTTCCACACAGAGAGCAGTGGGTGCGTGGAACGCACTGCCAGGGACAGTGGTAGAGGCAGATACCAATAGGGTATTTTAAGATACTCTTTGATCCGTTCATGCTCAGAAAAATACAAGGCTATGCGGTCAGGAATTTGTAGGCACTTTCTAGAATAGGTTACAGGGTTAGCACAACGTTGTGGGCTGAATGGTCTTTAATGTGTTGTAGATTTCTATGTTGTATCTTCTAATGCCGTCATCCAGGCTGCTGTCCCCACATGGTTCCAATCAGCCACCATAATCCCTGTACCAAAGAACTCTACACCTTAGAATGAAATGACGACCATCTAGAAGTCTGGCACCAATCATGATGAGGTTTCAACAGTGATTATGGCATGTAACAAAAACCTCAAATCCTTGCTTACTGGTCATTCACCATTATGTTTACTGAACGAATCGCTCTACAACAGATGCTATGGCATATGACACTCAACTTGGCCTGACACACCTAGAAAACTAATGTTAAATGTTGTTTCTGGATTTCAGTTCAGCATTCAGCACAGACCTTGGTGAACAAATTCCCACGCCTCCTTCTAGACACACCACTGTACCAGGGGATACTGGACTTCCTCACCAACAGTCCTTAGACAGCCAGGATATACAACCGCTCTTCCTTCCCCATCATCCTCTACATAGGCTGAGCTGATCCAGTTGCTGTACACCCTCATGGATGACTGCATGGACAAACACCTGTGTGATCACGTTGTCATTTTCGCCGAAGACAATGCAGTGGCGGGATACATCACAAATATCAATGAGATGGCATACAGAGAGAAGACCTGTTTCCAGGCAAATAGCCCCTTCCTCAATGTCAGCAAGATAAAGGAGATGGTCATCGACTTCAGGAGAACTCACATCTCTCATACACATCTTTACATCGGCAGCAGAACTGTGGAAACTAAGTAGTTTCATACTCCTGGGCATGCATAGCTTACAAAACCACTCATGCTCCCAGGACACATTTAACAGAATTAGGAAAACTCACCAACTTTATGAGGAGGCTGAAGAGAGCTGGACAGTGTATGAACTGTATGTACTTTCGTCCTTCTGCAGATGTGCAGAGGAAAGCATCCTAACCTGCTGGATCACTACATGGTTTAGAAACTGCACTGTGGCGGACAGGAAGCTTTCACAAAGTGTAGTGACACTGCCCAATGCATCACCAGCACACCCGCCATCAAGGACATATATACATGATTAGAGACACGATTAAAGCCCTACCTTCTACCCTTTACACTTGCTGTCCACTTTCAGTAAACTGTACACTTGACTCCCAGGTGGATCTGTTCCTCAACATTTGGCACCCTCCTATTCACTACACAAGTGCTACCATGGTCTGTCTGTCCAAAATGCACCATTTCACACTTGTGCAAGTTGAGAACTATTTGCCATTTCTCAGCCCATCTCCATAACTGAAGAAGATGTTTTTAAATCTCATTGTTGCAATATCAAGCAGACTCCTGAATTTAATATTAAACTTTGTACATTCAAATACAAATCAACGGCATGAATAATGAATTACAGAGGTCTCAATACTGACACACATATCCCACTCATCACAGGCCTCCGTTTCCTAAATCCTCCTTCAGTCATTACCCTTTTGTTTCCTGTCATGAAGCCTCAGTAATCTCCTCAATGAATTCGACAGGTTCGTCAGGCAGGATTTTCCTTGAAGTAAACCACATGGACTTTGTGCTATCTTGTCCTGTGTCCCCAAGTACTCCATCATCTCCTCCTTAACAATTGCATCTAACATCTTCACAACCACTGAGTTCAGGCTAACTGGTCTATAATTTCCTTTCTGCTGCCTTCTTATGCTGTTTGGGGCTTCAGCTTGCCTCTAGCAGCTAAACGGATCACATTTGATCACTATCTTATCGCTGTGTGGGATCTTGCCCTGCACAGTTGGCTTTCATGTTTCCCACAGTGTAGCAGGAACAGAATTTAAAATTATAAAGTAGAAAATGCTGGAAACGCAGTACACCAGGCTACGTCTATGAAAGGACAAATGATGGCAGACCCAGTTTCAGAAGTGGGACTGCCCAAGATACTGCCGATCTGCTGAATGTTTCCAATATTTTCTCCCTTCTTTAAATTTCTTACAACTGTACTCCCCCCCCACACTTCAATTTAATGCACAGATAGTAACTGACTGCAAAATGTCAGCAACACACTCCACCCCCACCAGTTTGTAAGTTCATTCTGACCCTGGTGTAACTCATTCCATGCAGTCAATGCTCACAGCATCCTTTCCTCCCGCTTTCATTCTGTTACATTTGGTCCCGAGGCCACTGTCTCCACGCTGAGCGGCAGTGACCACAGCGCGATAAAAAAGTGCAACAATTGCTGCAGCTCTGACGAGCTGTTACTCTGGAAACAGAGGATGTGGCTCACAAAAATAACCGAGAAAGGAAACAACAAATTCACCGTATGCTACAAGTCTCATTATGACAAAGGTTAACACTGCAACCATTTTGTAACGGTGAAACTAAAATTGTAATGGCTGCTTCGTACCCTGCTAAATGCTGTGCTCAATTAAACCTCTGGTAGCTCCAGCTATCAAAAACCTATTCCTGGAAAACTCTGAGGTGCAAAACAACAGTTCACAATGAAGGCAAAGGTTAGAGGAAAGATTGCTGAAATATATCATTGAGACGATGGGATACAGTCTGAACAAAGACTGTATAAGATGGGTAGGGAAAGACCAGATAGAACCAGGTGGGAAAAGGGATCAAGGACAATCTCTGATGGTCCTCCAGCAATACATAGATTCTGAATTAATACTACATACTAGTAGATAACAGATTGTAAATTAACAAAGCTAGAACAAACATTAAGAATTTTGGTATATGCCCTTTTCCACTCAACAAGCTTTACAAACGCACCACAGAAAGTATCCATCCAGATATACTTCACGTCTTCTTCCAAGAAACCCAGATAAATGAACAAGACTTAATTCTCACATTAATAGGGCAATATATCGGGAAACATTGTTAGCATTTCGGCGAGTCGTAGCCATGAAAAAAAAAAGATGGAAATAAACTTCCCAGTCCCCCGAGAGTACGTGAGAGATCTGGATCTCACTGTCCTGTCTGAACGGGGAAAGATGAAACTACTCATACACGTGGAGCTGCGTTCCGAGGCTGCGATTACTCTGTTTAACCCTCGTGTCTGCAAGAATACAACAGGCCGAACGGTCGCTTCCAGTGTGTTGGAAATATGTAAAACAATTATCGACCCCAGGCATCGATCTAGGTGAAGTTTGGATCTGTTACCGGGCCGAGTGACGGAGGCAAAGTTTCCCAGGTAAAACTCAACGGAAAGGGTTAGTCCCAGAATCGCCACCTCATCCTGTTCCTAGGACCAAAGTAACAAGGACTGAGGGGCAGCTCATCTCAGGCGGTTCGGTGTGAATGTCCCACAACCGGGACCGACCCCGGCAGGTTATATCCTGGAAGCGGGACGAGGCCTCCAGTTCGGGGGAAGTTAACGGAACTCACCGCCCAACATCAGGTCATTCCTCGGGTTCGGCCTCAGTACTCACCGAAGGGAAATTGTCGGTCTCGTCCTTCGCTCAGGACCGGCCTCAATACTCACCGATGATCTCTTTGCCCCGCAGACAGCGATCCGTCCCCCGACTCTCCGCCGCCGATCCGATTCAACAAACAATCGAAAGAAAACCACCGCCCATCCGGCGACTGCGAGTATTTGAAAAGTGATCGCGTCTCAGAACGGGGGCGGGGCCTCGGAAGCAAAACCCGCAAATGCTACAGAAACACGAGGAATTCCGCAGATGCTGGAAATTCAAGCAGCACACATCAAAGTTGCTGGTGAACGCAGCAGGCCAAGCAGCATCTCTTGGAAGATTTAATCTCTTACTAGCTTTTCGTTCAGTTAGTCCTGACGAAGGGTCTCGGCCCGAAACGTCGACTGAACCTCTTCCTAGAGCTGCTGTCTAGCCTGCTGCGTTCACCAGCAACTTTGAGATGCTACAGATCTGCGTTCAAATGGGAGCGAGGAATTGGATCACGTGACGGGTGGAGGGTCTCCCACCTGAATCGATGACCCTGTTCTTCGCCCCTCACACGCTGCCCGACTCACCTGCGGTATTTTCCACATCATTTCATCTTTACACGAGCTAACATTTTAATATTTGCTCCGTATCTTCCCCGTCCCCATTGCTCCACCCCCCCCCCGCCCCCCGCCGGGTCTCAGAATTATAGTTTGAATTCCATCCCGGTCCGACACACAATTCAGACCCAAACGCGAATTGTGCAAGCTTAATTCAAATCACTTGTATGCTTATAAGCACTCATTTCCATTCACCCTACTCTGGCCTCACAGGAAGGGAACACTGAACCATCAAGTGAGAAACAGCAGGAGGTGGCCATTCAGTTCCTCAAACCAACAACTTAATGACGACAGCTCTTGCATCGCAGCCACGTGTTCCTGCCTGATCCTCATTTCCTCGATCCCTTCGGTCTCCGCACACCTGCTGACCTCTGTTTTACGTGAAGACGATAACTGAGACTTCATCATCTTCCGGGGATCAGACTGGTGAATCTCCATAACAAATACTCTCTAACCTCTTTGTTAATCCTCTATGGAATTAGTTTCCATCTTCTGCAGCCCCGTGTTGTCCCAACCACTCACCTCCCACCCCTGTCACTATTTCCATCTTCCCACCTCCCCCTCACCTGGATCCACCTCTCACTCCCCAACTCTTGCCCCATCCCCACCCCTCACCTCTTTTCTCGGACTATTTCCCGTCCACTCTCAGTCCAGAGGGAGGGTCTCGGCCCGAAATGTTGACGGTCCATTTCCCTCCACAGATGCTGCCCGACCCACTGAGTTCCTCCGGCAGTTTGTTCTTTGGTCTGTATAACCCGTGTTAGTGTGGGGAGCGGGATTTTACACCATATTCCAGGTACAATCTCAGCAAAACCCAAGTAATTGTTTTGATAATTACCACACAAACATGAGAAAGCCTGCAAATGCTGAAATCCAAAGCAACCACTACAAAATGCTGGTGAGGACGGCATCAATAGTGAAAGGAGGACAGCCACATCCTGGGAATAGATGCAGTGGAAGCGAAGAAACTGAAAAAAGGGAACAGCATTTTAAAGGAGATAAATTGGGAAGAGCTATGGTCGAGATTATCATGGGAATCGTTCAGCTTAAGATGGAGGCAGAGAGAGATCAGGAAAGGGCACGGAAGTGTTAGAGATGGACCAACTTATACTAAATAGCTCTTGCAATAAATTCAATGTACCTTTGAATTCCCCCCCCCCTACCCACTGCACCTCAATCCCTCACCATTTAAGCACACTCTGCATTTCTGTTTCTCTGACAGAGATGGGTGATCTCACGTTTCCCACATTGGGCTCCAGCTGATCTGTTGTTCCCACTACTCCTTTTGCCTCCATTACCCCGAAACTTCAGGCGATACAGATCATAGAACAGTACAGCACAGGAACAGGCCCTTCGGCCCACAATGCTGTGTCGAACCAATTAAATTAGTAATCATCTGTCCAACTAAACTAATTATTTCTGCCTGCACAATGTCCACAATCCTTGAATTTCCCTCACATTCACGAGCCAATCTAAACATCTCTTACAAGTTCCCAATATACCTGCCTCTAACACCGCCCCCCCCCCCACCGACAGAGAGCACATTACACTCACACCACTCCCCGTGGAAAAAAAAACTTGCCTATCACACCTCCGATGAAAAAACTCTATCGCATTTTAAATGCTTTCCATCCGGCATTAGATATTTCTACGCTGGGGGAAAGATGCTGTCAATCTACACTACCTGTGCCTCTTTACAAACCTCTATCAAACCTCACCACAGTCTGCATCACTCTAGAGAAACAACCCTGGTTTTATATTGGAATGATCAGGTTCCTGGGAAATGGGTTTGTCAATTTAAATTCATTCTCCTACAGCACAGAGCTTGTCCAACCTCTCATTATAGCTCATGCCCTACAACCTATATCCACCCACCTGACTAGAAACTCTGCTTCATTGCAGAAGGAGGAACATCCAGCCTCATCTACAGAAGCACAAACCTAGGCCAAAGACAAAGCCGAAAGCCAGTTCCGCATTCCAAGACCCCATCACAGGATTATAACCAAAGCACCAACACTCCAGGACTCTTTCCAGTCCGCAATATGCTGCAGTGCCTTGGCTATTTCCAGTTCTAAAATTAACACCCTCTTCCATCCCACAATGCAATTGGAGCCTGATGATGCCTTAACTGGGCAGAGAACCTGCGCCGTGGTCACCAGCAACTGGGAATATATTTTAACGTCCAGAGCAGCTAAACATTTTTCCATTATCTTATTGCTGAGCGGGAGCTGGAGCAGCACAATTCGCCGCCACATTTCCCGTAGTGTTGCAAAAACAAAATGCTTTTAATATAAAATTGAAAATGAATCACTGGAAACTCAGTTCAGGTTTCTTTTTGATGCAAAAAAGCTTGACTGACTGCAGGATGTTTGCGATATCCTAGGCAGATTTGTATAAATACAATCCCTACCTACAGTCATTAGTTATCTCTTCATTCCAACACAAACATCATATATTCCGTACAGTGAATGATCAAGGCATCCTGGCATCCACACCGGCTTCTGTGGCCACCGAGGGGCAGTGAGCAGAGGGCGATATAAATATGTTCAACACTCCTTGCAGCTCTGGTGGGCTGTTACTCTGGTGATGGAGGAAGTGGCTCAGCAGAACTAACTGAACATAGGAAATAAGAAACTTAACCTCACGTGCTCTGAGTTCCATTGTGAGAAAGATGAACAGTGAACACTCAGCTATTTTGTAACAGGGAAGCTAAATTCCCATAGGTTCTTTTAACCCTTCCTTGCGGTGCATCCAGTACATATGTTGGCAATTCCATTTCTGCAGAACTTTCAGCAGAAGCTGGAAAAAAATCAAAACACATTGTTAGATGCGGCCTGTCTTCTCCAAATGGCAACTCTGGGATATTTACAAAAGACATCACACAATGCATTGTGGTGATAACCATGAAGTTTCCTTCTTCGTTCAATTAAGTGGTTAAACATCGCATCATATTCTTGTGTCTGCAAATAACAGACAGCTACGGTCAACCCCAGGCACTGATACAGGTGCAATTCAGATCCTGCTGCTGGACTGAGTGATGGAAGGGAAGATCCCCAGATACAATCCAATGGATTGAGATTGTGATCCCCTATTCCCCTACTGTTGAAAACATCTTGTCCCCAATCAATCTATCCAGAGCTCAGGATTTCATTGAGGTTCCTGTTCCCAGAGTCACAGGCCCAGAGACACCAAATAGTCCCCATACATAAAACGTTTCATTCCAGAATCACTCTTGTGAACTTTGTAAACAGCAACTGTAATGAGCACATTTCCATGTGTAACAGACAATTTGGTGGCCAGATAATTTATTGAGAAAACCTGTGGTTTCCTTACTGCCCCAATAACTGTCTCAAAATATCTGCCGATGATCAGCGTGCTCATCTGTGTATGGAGCCAAAAGAGATGGGAGAGATCTTCAATGATTTCTTTGTGCTTAAATTTACTTGGGAGTCAGAGATAGAAACGAGGGAAGTTAATCAAGTCATGGATTTCATACTGATGATACAACAGGTGCTTATGTCTTGAGGTGAATTAGGATAGATAAATCCCCAGGTCTAGTGTGGAGACTGCAGGAACCCTGGTAGACACGGTTGTTGCTGCTATTTAAGGAACTGAGTTGAACAGGTTGGAAATTAATTCCCTGGAGCACAGGAAAATGAGGAGAGATGCTAGCAGGGGTTCCCAGCCTTTTTATGCTACACCAGTTGGGAACAGCTGCTGGAGGTATACAAACTATGATGGTAGAATTAGGGTGAATGCATGTAGGCTACTGCCCCTCAGGTTGGGTGAAGGCATGGGTTTAGGGTGAAATGTTACATACTTAATGGGAATTTGTGTGGGAAGTATTTCACTCCGAAGTTGGCACGAATGTTGGATGCAGATTTCAATTGCAGTACTTAGGAGAAGTTTGTACGGGTAAGTGGAAGAGGAAGTTATTAAGGGCTATGGTCTGGATGCATGTGGACGGGTCCTGGCAGAGAATGGCACAGACTTTTTAGTGCTATAAGAGAATGAATTCAGATTGAGCGCCCTACACAAGTACCTTTCCCAGCAGGTTTAAAACATGGAGTCCTGTGCTCAGTTCTGGTTGCCTCACTACAAGAAGGACGTGGGAACCATAGAAACGGCGCAGAGGAGATTTACAAGGATGTTGCCTGGATTGGGGAGCATGCTTTATGAGAATAGGTTGAATGAACTCAGTCTTTTCTCCTTGGAGCGACGGAGGATGAGAGGTGACCTCATAGATGTGTATAAGATGATGAGAGGCATTGATCGTGTGGATAATCAGAGGCTTTTCCCCAGGTCTGGAATAGCTAGCACGAGAGGACATAGTTTTAATGTGATTGGAAGTAGATACAGAGCAGATGTCAGGGATATTTTTTTTTATGCAGAGAGTGGTGAGTGTGTGGAATGGGCTGCCGGCGGCGGTGGTGGAGGCGGAAACGACAGAGTATTTTAAGAGACTCTTAGATGGCTACATGCAGCTCAGAGAAACAGAGGGCCATGGGTAAAGTCTAGGTAGTTCCAAGGTAGGGACATGTTCGGCACAGCTTTGTGGGCCAAAGGGCCTTTATTGTGCTGTAGGTTTACTATGTTTCTATGTTTCCATTCCAACGTAATGTTATATATATAAAAAAAAACTGCAAATTCAAGAAACACTCAACAGTTAAAGAATATCTGTGGAAAGGAAACAAAGTTAATGCTTCAGCTCCAACACCCTGCGTCAAAATGGCTTCAAAGAACTTCTGATCTGCTCCAGCATCTAGAGTGTTGCTTTAATTTCCAGCTGCTCACAGACAGGCGACAGTGAGTGGGAATTTCCAAATCTGGTGAGAATACTGAAACCGAGGTAGATAACCAACGATGGAAACACTGAACAGCTCGTTCCAGATACTCACTAGCTCTGTGTATTGAGATTACCTCTCAGGTGTCTCTGAGCTCTCTGCTCTTTTGTATCTGTGCCCATTCACTTTGGACTCCCCAACCATGGGGAACAATCCTTGGCATATTCGGCTGGGCATCAAGGACATTACAAAATAAGTTAGGAAAAATAGCTTTGACTCTACCAGTGATGACCCCCACGTGCTCCAAACAATGCTTCGAGGCGCGAAACACAAACCAGCCACGAAAGCTACCCCCTCCTAAGTTTGAATAGATTTCAACAGGTACATTTAACGTCAGAGAAATGTATACAATATACATCCTGCATATTTTTTTCTTCATAAACATCCATGGAAACAGAGGAGTGCCCTAAATCATGAATGACAGTTAAATGTTAGAACCCCAAATCCCCGCAAGATCCCCCTCCCATATATAAGCAGCAGCAAAGCAACACCCGCCCCCCCAACCAGCAAAAAGCATCGGCAATCCCCACCGAATACTCAAACATGTGTCAAAGCATCAGTAATGACACAGACTTGCAATACCCCGAAGACTACTCGTTCACCCGGTATTCGACAGATCACAGGCTCTCCCTCTCTCCCTAATAAGGGAAAAAAAGAGGTTTTCCCATTTCACAGGTGCGCAGCCACTCTTTGTAACAAGAGCAGATGAATGGACTCTGCAGAGGTTAAACCCCTGTGAGGCTGCCGGGACAGAAAGCATACCAAGCCGAGTGCTCCGGCAGTACGCACACCAGCTCACTGGTGACTTCACGGCCACCGTCAACACTTCACTCATCCTGGCTTCAAATCAACCAGCATCATCCCTGTACTAAAGATCTCTACACCTTCAGAACCAAATGACTACCGCCCGGTGAAACTGCCACCAATCATCACAAAGAGAGTTAAACGGCTGATAATGGCACATACCAAAAACTCCAATCCTACCACACTGGTCACTCACCAATATACTTACTGACAGAACAACTATTTGACAAATTCCAGCTATTCTGTCTAAACACACACCTGTGCTACTGGGTGTTGGGCTTCTTAACCAAGAGGCATCGGACAGTCAGGATGTACATCCGCTTCTCACTGCCCAGCATTCTCAACACAGACTGTGTGCTGAGCCCAGTACTGTACACTCTGCTCACACAGGACTGCACGGCCAAATACCCAAGCAATCACATTGTCAAGTTCGCCAATAACACGACAGTGGTGGGGTCCATCACTAATATCAATGAGATGACATACAGAGAGAAGGGCTGAGGGGCTGGTGCCAGGCAAATAACCTCTTCCTCAGTGTCAACGAGATAAAGCAGGTGGTTCTCGACTTCAGGAGAACTTTCACCGCTCGCACACATCTTTACATCAGCAGCATAGCCGTGGAAACTGGAAACAGTTTCAAAGTAATGGCCATGCACATCTCACACAACCTCTCATGGTCCCAGAAGACATCCCATACATTCAGGAAAGCTCCCGAACATCTCAACTTTCCGAGGAGGCTGAAAAGAGATGGACTCTGTATAGTACATGTAGACGCACGTTCTTCAACAGATGTACAGTAGAGAACATCCTAAGAAGCTGCACCACTGTACTGTGGCAAACAGGAAGGCTCTACAATGGTTAGTCAAACTGCCCAACACATCACTGTCATCAGCCAACCCACCATCAAGGTCGTAGATGCAGACTGGTGCCGGAAAAAGGCCAATAAGATCATAAAGTCTCCCACCCACCTTGCTCATAAATTGCATGTCCTACTCCCACCAGTGACGAGGCCACATAACATCCACACCAGGACCAGCAAACTCAAAAATAGTTATTTTCCACAAGCATTAAGCCTGATCAACACCTCAATTCCCTAAACCACCCTCCACATTTCCTCGCAGTCACCGTATATCCAGACACTCCTCTGCCTAGCGTCATTTTATGGACATACAATCAATGCTTTAAGGAGCTATCATATATTATGCGTTTTTTTAAAAATTATTATTGTGGTCTTTATCTTATTGTGTTTTGTTTTCTGCATTTGCTCCAGGGTAACAATTATTTCGTTCTCCTTTACACATGTATGGGAACGACGTTAAACAATCCTGAATCTTGAAACCTGAGGAAAATACCACAATCTACCACATCGTCTATACTCCCTCTTGATCTTATAAACTCCTACAATGTCACCCTCATTCTCCCGTGGCATAAAGATCCATCTCTCCCAACCTCTCCCTATAACTCGGCCCTCTAGTCCAGACACATCCTCATCAATCTCCCCTGATCCCAGTGAGCTTGATCATGTCTTTCCTACAATAGGGTGAACAGAATTGTACATAATTCTCTGTGTATCCTCACCCACAATTTATATAACTACAATGTCCATAATCCAAACGCAATTTCCTAACTGATGAAGGCCAGCATCATTAAAGCCTTCTTTCCCACCATCTATATTTGCCCGTCCACTTTCAGTGAACTGTACCCTTGTACTCCCAGGTCACTCTGTTCCACAACACTCCGTGCCCTCCCATTCAGTATACCAGTCCCACCCGGTTGGACTGTCCAAAATGCACCATCTCCCACTTGTTCAAGTTGAAAACCATTTGCCATTCCTCAGCCTATCTCCATAACTGACCAAGATCTCTTGGAAATTCATTGTAACCTGCTGCATTATCAACCAGACTCCTGAATTTCGTATCAAACCTGCTAATCGTGCCATGTACATTAATGTACAAATCTATGGCATGAATAATGAATTACAGAGGTCTCAATAGTGACTCGTACATTCCAATTGGCACAAGCCTGCATTCGCTAAATCCATCTTCAATCATCACCCACTGCTTCTTGTTCTTGACCCCGGTGTGAATCCTTCTCGTAAGCTCCCCGTGAATCCCACGTAACCTAACCTTCCAGATCAGCTGTCATGCAGGATCTTGTTAAAGTCCTTACCAAAGTCATTTCAAACAACATCACTGCCCAACTTCGTCTATCCCTAATTACCTCTTTAGAAAACTCCGAAACATTTGGCATTCATGACATCCTACTGGGTAGTGTAGTCTGTGATTTCCCCATAAGCAATGTCTAACCACCCGAGACTGCAACTTCAACTGCAGTCTGAGAAAATTCCAATCCCAGTTGCAGAATTACCATCCTGGACTGAAGCCCTTGTAGTGCCAGTCCTATATTCTGAGAGACTCGCCACCTGAATATTATAATCCACATACAGACGCTTCATTGCCGGCGATTTGCCGTGATATTCCTGCCATTTTCGACTCACAACCTGACGTAGAACTGGAACCTAAGGACCCTCTGTCTGTGGCAATGCTCAAGCTGGTTAACCATGCTGTTAACCAGATTGTGAGAGGATGCAGAAACACTTAGATTATAAGACCATAAAACATAGGTGGAAAATTAGGCCATCTGGCCCATCGAGACTGCCCCGCCATTCAATCATGGCTGATCATTATCTTTTTTCTCCTCAACCCCTGTTCCCGGCCTTCTCCCCGCAATCTTTGATGCCATATCCAATCAAAAACCTATCAATCTCTGACTTAAATACACCCAACGACTTGGCTTCCAAGTAGCTCGTGGCAACCAATTGCACAGATTTACCACCTTTTGGCTTTTTTTTTAATTAAATGCAATCGTGAACAATAGCCAGATCAGAAATGCTGATCAAGTCAGCTAGTTCTCAAAGAGATCTCTGCTAGGCCAATCAGATGGCTCACTGCTGCTCAGCTAGAAACAAACCCAAGCAGTGCGGCGGAGGTATGTGCTAAGCATGACCTGATCTGAAAGCAGAACTTTTCTGCTGAAGAAAGTTCTCCTCATCTCTGTTTTGAAAGGGCACCCCTCTATCTTGAGGCTGTGCCCTCTGGTCCTAGACTCTCCCACTATGGGAAACATCCTTTCCACATCTACTCTGTCTAGGACTTCCAACATTTCAACAAGGTTTCAATGCGATATCCCCTCATCCTTTAATTCCAGTGAGTACAGACCCAGAGCCATCAAACGCTCCTCGTATGATAACTCTTTCATTCCTGGAATCATCTTTGTGAATCTCCTCTCGACCCTCCCTAATGCCAGCACATTTTTTCTAAGGCGAGGGGTCCAAAATTGTTCACCATACTCAAGGTGAGGCCTCACCGTTGCCTTATAAAGCCTCAGCATCACATCCTTGCTCTTGTATTCCAGAGCTCTTAAAATTAATGCTAACGTGGCACTTGCCTTCCTCGCCACAGATTCAACCTACAAGTCAAATTCCAGGGTGTTCTCAACAAGGACTCCCAAGTCCCTCTGCATCTCAGATTCCTGCATCTTCTCCCAGTTTAGAAAATATTCTGCACATTTATTTCTACTACTAAAGTGCATGACCATGCATTTTCCGACATTGTATTTCATTTGCCACTTTCCCGTCCATTCTCCGAATCTGTCGAAGTCCTTCTGCATCCTACCTGTTTCCTCAACACTACCTGCGTATCCACTGATCTTCGTATCATTTGCAAACTTGGCAACAAAGCCACCTATTGCACATCAAAATCATTTATATACAGAATAAAAAAAGTGGTCCCAACACCGACCCCTGCAGAACACCAGTAGTCACTTGCAGCCAACTAGAAAATGATCCTTTTATTCCCAGTCGCTGCCTCCGACCAACCAGCCAATGCTCGAAACATGTTAGTAATATTCCTGTAATACCATGGGCTCTTATCTTGGCAAGTATCCTTATGTGTGGTACCTTGTCAAAGGCCTTCAGAAAGTCTAAATATACAACATCCACTGCATCCCCTTTGTTTATCCTACTTGTAATCTCCTCAATGAATTCCAACAGGTTCGTCAGGCAGGATTTTCCTTGAAGGAAACCACATGGACTTTGTGCTATCTTGTTCTGTGTCCCCAAGTACTCCATCACCTCATCCTTAACAATTGAATGTAACATCTTCACAACCACTGAGTTCAGGCTAACTGGTCTATAATTTCCTTTCTGCTGCCTTCTTATGCTGTTTGGGGCTTCAGCTTGCCTCTAGCAGCTAAACGGAGCACATTTGATCACTATCTTATCGCTGTGTGGGATCTTGCCCTGCACAGTTGGCTTTCATGTTTCCCACAGTGTAGCAGGAACAAAACGCAACATTATAAAGTGGAAAATGCTGGGAACTCAGTACATCAGGCTACATCTGTGAAAGGACAAATGGTGGAAGACCCAGTTTCAGAAGTGGGATCGCCCAAGATGCTGCCGATCGGTTGAGCGTTTCCTGTATCTTCTTCTTCTTGCATTTAATTTCCTGCAACCGTAGTTCTTTTTTTCCTCTTCATTTTAATGCACCGATCGTAACTGATAGCAAAATATCAACAACACCCCAAACTGTGTAAATGTCACCTCATTCCACCAGTTTGTTAGTTTGAGTTCATTCTGACCCTGGTGTATACAGTCAATGCTCACAGCACCCTTTCCTCACACAATCATTCTGTTGCATTTGCTCCCGAGTACACTGTCTCTGCGCTGAGGTGCAGTGACCACAGAGCGATTAAAGAAAAAAAAATGTGGAACACTTCTTGCAGCCCTGGTGGGCTGTTACCTTGGAAACGGAGGAAGTGGCTCACCAAAAATAACCGAAAAGGTAAATAACAAACTCAACATCTTATGCTGCCAGTTTCATTGTGACAAATATTAACACTGCAGCCATTTTGAAATGACAAATCTAAAATTATAAAGGCTGTTTTTAACCATGCCTCGTGCTGTATTGAATTAAACCTCTCGTAGTTCTGGCTAACAAAAAATGATTCATACTTCACGATCAATAATATATTGCCATAAATATACCCAATGACAGCCTCAACCACCATCTGTTGCAAAAAACTCCTCAGATCGACCACTCTTTGGCTGAAGAAGTTTCTCTCATCTCAGTTTAAAAGGGAAGCTTGTTTACTCTGCGGCTGTCCTCTCATTCCCCAGACTCCCCGTCTGATGGAAACATTCTCCTCACGTCCACTGTATCCAGGCTGTTCGGCATTCTGTGGGTTTAAATAAGATCCCGTCCACCTCTATACTTCTGAACTCCGTGGAGTAGAGGCCCAGAGACATCAAATGCTTGTCGAACAAAAACCCTGTCAGTCCTGAGATTTTTCTTGCGAACCTTGTGAGCAACAATTGTACTGAACACATTTTCAGGAATAACTGGGAAATTGGTAGCAGGATGATTTACAGGGAAAACACGATGTTTTTTTTTACTGTTCCACTAAGTATCACAAAGCAAAAGCCGGTGCACAGGTCCATTTTCAGAAGAACACAGTTAGCGATTTGGGCTCACAACCATTTGTTAGAATGGCTTCAAATATTTCCCATTTTTAGTGCAGATTTCCAGCATCTTGAGAGTCTGCCTGATTTCCACCAATTAATAATTTTTCAAAACTCGTTAGATTCTGGACTAGTTCCTGAGGATTGGAGGGTGGCTAATGTAACTCCACTTTTTAAAAAAGGAGGGAGAGAGAAACCGGGGAATTATAGACCGGTTAGCCTAACGTCGGTGGTGGGGAAACTGCTGGAGTCAGTTATCAAGGATGTGATAACAGCGCATTTGGAAAGCGGTGAAATCATCGGACAAAGTCAGCATGCATTTGTGAAAGGAAAATCATGTCTGACGAATCTCATAGAATTTTTTGAGGATGTAGCTAGTAGAGTGGATAGGGGAGAACCTGTGGATGTGGTATATTTGGATTTTCAGAAGGCTTTTGACAAGGTCCCACACAGGAGATTAGTGTGCAAACTTAAAGCACACGGTATTCGGGGTAAGGTATTGGTGTGGGTGGAGAGTTGGTTAGCAGACAGGAAGCAAAGAGTGGGAATAAACTGGACCTTTTCAGAATGGCAGGCGGTGACTAGTGGGGTACCGCAAGGCTCAGTGCTGGGACCCCAGTTGTTTACAATATATATTAATGACTTGGATGAGGGAATTAAATGCAGCATCTCCAAGTTTGCGGATGACACGAAGCTGGGGGGCAGTGTTAGCTGTGAGGAGGATGCTAAGAGGATGCAGGGTGACTTGGATAGGTTGGGAGAGTGGGCAAATTCATGGCAGATGCAATTTAATGTGGATAAATGTGAAGTTATCCACTTTGGTGGCAAAAAAGGAAAACAGATTATTATCTGAATGGTGGCCGTTTAGGAAAAGGGGAGGTGCAACGAGACCTGGGTGTCATTATACACCAGTCATTGAAAGTGGGCATGCAGGTACGGCAGGCGGTGAAAAAGGCGAATGGTATGCTGGCATTTATAGCGAGAGGATTCAAGTACAGGAGCAGGGAGGTACTACTGCAGTTGTACAAGGCCTTGGTGAGACCACACCTGGAGTATTGTGTGCAGTTTTGGTCCCCTAATCTGAGGAAAGACATCCTTGCCATAGAGGGAGTACAAAGAAGGTTCACCAGATTGATTCCTGGGATGGCAGGACTTTCATATGAAGAAAGACTGAATGAACTGGGCTTGTACTCGTTGGAATTTAGAAGATTGAGGGGGGATCTGATTGAAACGTATAAAATCCTAAAGGGATTGGACAGGGTAGATGCAGGGAAATTGTTCCTGATGTTGGGGAAGTCCAGAACGAGGGGCCACAGTTTGAGGATAGAGTTGAAGCCTTTTAGGACCGAGATTAGGAAAAATTTCTTCACACAGAGAGTGGTGAATCTGTGGAATTCTCTGCCACAGGAAGCAGTTGAGGCCAGTTCATTGGCTATATTTAAGAGGGAGTTAGATATGGCCCTTGTGGCTACGGGGGTCAGGGGATATGGAGGGAAGGCTGGGGCGGGGTTCTGAGTTGGATGATTAGCCATGATCATAATAAATGGCGGTTCAGGCTCCAAGGGCCGAATGGCCTACTCCTGCACCTATTTTCTATGTTTCTAATATACGGGTGACAGTGAGGGGGGATTTCCAAACACAGTTTGAACACCAAACTCACGGGTCTATATCTACTGTTGCAAACACGGAACAGCCCATTTACTCACAGCCTCTCTCTGTGAGGGATGGGATGGTAACTCATCCTCTCCTCAGATTAGCAGTCATTGCTTCCAAAGGAACTCCAGAAACAAACATCTGAGCGCATAGCAGAAATACTCGCTCAACACCTCATAAACCTGGGCAGCTCGATCCCCGACTCTATTGTACTTAGATCTAAATCTGTGAAATGCCAGGACCCAAACTCACAGGGTCACACAGCTATATCTGCCACCCAGCGACCCCGAAATCCTCGCACATCGGCCCACATCTCACAGTGAGTGGTGTAATCAGCGATTGCCCCACAACCAATGTCCAGCTGCCCGTGACTTCTGATTCATTGTGGATGGAGGAACATCCAGCCCCGTCTGTATAACTACTGACCTAGGCCAAATCCCAAATGCTGCGAGCTCCATATGCCCGGTGTTTCCCAGGAATGCAACCCAAGCACTGATTTTCCAAGGACTCCTTGTTGCCGGTAATATGCTGCAAGTTTCTCGGATATTCAGAGTTCAAAAAACTAACACTCCTGTGTCAACCTGTGTCAGAACGGGAATCTGATGATCCTCTGACTGGGCCAGAGATCGGTCTAGAAAACCTGGGCGTGGGTCACTAGATACTGGGTTACGTTTCACCGAGCACTCATTCCACAGAGACGCAACACAGGGCGTCATAGGAAGTCATTCCTGCCTGTGGCCATCAAACTTTACAACTCTGCCCTTGGAGGGTCAGACCCCCTGAGCCAATAGGCTTGTCCTGGACTTATTTCCTGGCATAATTTACATATTACTATTTAACTATTTATGGTTTTATTACTATTTATTTTTTTATGGTGCAACTGTAACGAAAACCAATCTCCCCCGGGATCAATAAGGTATGACTTAAAAACTTCTTCGAGTACAAGAAGGACGAGACTGCGCAGATGCGTGACGTCACAGGACAGCGCGGAGAGTTTAAAAAGGCAGGTTGCTGCCAACGGCTATCTTTTGGATCGGGACTACAGAGCGTCGTGGGAGCTGAATTCTGAAGGAAGGCAGTTTTTTTAAAAACTTCTTCGAGGGCAAGAAGGATGAGACTGCGCAGGCGCGTGACGTCACAGGAGAGCGCGGAGAGTTTAAAAAGGAGACCACCCTATACAGCGGGCAGCGGAGTCAGTGGGAGCAGAGTGTAGGGCTTTGAGTTCAACGGGCTTCGGCGGTAAACGGGAAGAGGCGAGAGCGAAGCACCAACTCTTTTTTTCTCTCCCCCTCCCACCCTTTTCGCGAATCGGCCCGGGCAGACAGGAACAGCAGTGCTCTCACAGCTAACGGGTACGAGCTAACTGTTTGAAGTTCGTCTGTTTGGCGAGGTATGTGGGTGAGCAGACTTATTTTTCCTGTTTCATTCCTGTAGAATTAGATAGCATGCCTGCAGGGTTAGTGCTTTGTTCAGGGTGTCAGATGTGGGAATCCTGGGAGACCTCCAGCCTCCCTGATGGCTACATCTGCGCCAGGTGCACCGAGATGCAGCTCCTCAGAGACCGTGTTCGGGATCTGGAGCTGCAGCTTGATGACCTACTGCTTATCAGGGAAAGTGAAGATGTGATAGACAGGAGCTACAGGGAGGTAGTCATCCTAGGCTACAGGGGTCAGAACTAGGTCACTGTCAAGAGAGGGAAGGGGAATGCCCGGATAGTGGAGAGCACACCTGTGGCTGCCCCCTCAGCAACAAATATATTGTTCTGGATGCTGTTGAGGAGGATGACCTGACAGGGGACGCCCACGGTGATCGGTTCTCTGGCACTGAGCCTGGTGCTGTTGTGCAGGACAGACGGAGGGAAAAGAGGAATGTGGTAGTCGCAGAGGATTTCATAGTCAGGGGAACAGACAGGAGATTCTGTGAGCCTGACAGAGATACCCGCATGGTGTGTTGCCTCCCAGGTGCCAGGGTACGGGATGTCTCGAATCGGGTCCTGAATATTCCGAAGGGGCAGGGTGAGCAGCCAGTTGTCTTGGTATATATTGGTACCAATGACATAGATTGGACAAAGGAGGAGGTCCCGAAGAGAGATTTCCAGGAGTTAGGAAGGAAGCTGAGAAGCAGGACCTCCAGGGTAGTAATCTCGGGATTGCTACCTGTGCCACGTGCTAGCGAGGGCAAGAATAGTAGGATCAGGCTGATGAATGCGTGGCTGAGAGACTGGTGCAGGGGGCAGGGCTTCAGATTCTTGGATAATTCGGATCTCTTCTGGGTGAGTGTGAGCTCTTCCAAAAGTACCAGTTACACCTGAACCCGAAGGGGACCAGTATCCTGGCAGGAAGGTTTAATGGACCTGTTAGGGAGGGTTTAAACTAATTTGGCAGTGGGATGGGAACCGCCACGATAGAATGGAGGAAGGGGAAAAACGAAATAAATCCAGGAGAGTGAGCAGTAAAGATGTCAGGAAAGACAGGCAGGTGATGGGGCAAATTTGCAGCCATTGGGATGAGTTACAGTGCAATAAACTTGCCGTGCAATCAAAGCCAAAGCAGAAAATACCAAATGCTGGTCTTAAGATGCTATACTGAAATGCACGCAACATAAGGAATAAGGTGGATGATCTTGTCGTACAGCTGCAGATTGGCAGGTATGATATTGTGACCATCACTGAGACGTGGTTAAAGGATGCATGTCTCTGGGAACTGAACGTCCAAGGATACACGGTGTATCGGAAAGATAGGCAGGTAGGCCGAGGGGCTGGCGTGGCTTTATTAGTAAGAAATGATATTAAATCATTAGAAAGAGGTGACATAGGATCGGGAGGTGCAGAATCTTTATGGGTTGAGCTAAGAAATCGCAGGGGTAAAAGGACCCTGATGGGAGTTATATACAGACCTCCAAACAGCTGCAGCGATGTGGACTACAAATTACAACAGGAAATGGAAAAGGCTTGTCCGAAGGGCAGTGTTATGATAATTGTGGGGGATTTTAACATGCACGTGGATTGGGAAAATCAGGTCGGCACTGGATCTCAAGAGAGAGAATTTGTAGAATGTCTGCGAGATGGCTTTTTAGAGCAACTTGTTGTTGAGCCCACTTGGGGATCGGCTGTACTGGATTGGGTATTGTGTAATGAACCGGAGGTCATTGGAGAGATTGAGGTGAAGGAACCCTTAGGAGGCAGTGATCATAACATGATTGAGTTCACTGTGAAATTTGAAAAAGAGAAGCTGAAATCTGATGTGTCAGTATTTCAGTGGAGTAAAGGAAATTACAGTGGCATGAGAGAGGAACTGGCCAAAGTTGACTGGAAAGGGACACTGCCTGGAAAGACGGCAGAGCAGCAGTGGCTGGAGTTTATGCGAGAAGTGAGGAATGTGCAAGACAGGTATATTCCAAAAAAAGAAGACATTTTCGAATGGAAAAAGGATGCAATCGTGGTTGACAAGAGAAGTCAAAGCCAAAGTTAAAGCAATGGAGAGGGCATACAAGGAAGCAAAAATTAGTGGGAAGACAGAGGACTGGGAAGTTTTTAAATCCTTAAAAAAGGAAACTAAGAAGTCATTAAGAGGGAAAAGATTAACAATGAAAGGAGGCTAACAAATAATATCAAAGAGGATACTGAAAGCTTTTTCAAGTATATAAAGAGTAAAATGCAGGTGAGAGTAGATATAGGACCGATAGAAAATGATGCTGGAGAAATTGTAATGGGAGATCAGGAGATGGCAGACGAACTGAACAAGTATTTTCCATCAGTCTTCACTGAGGAAGACAGCAGTATACCGGACACTTAAGGGTGGCAGGGAAGAGAAATGTGCGCATCACAATTACGGCAGAGAAAGTACTCAGGAAGCTGAATAGTCTCAAGGTAGGCAAACCTCCCGGACCAGATGGAATGCACCTTCATGTTCTGAAGGATGTAGCTGTGGAGATTGCGGAGATATTAGCAATGATCTTTCAAAAGTCAATAGATTCTGACATGGTCAGGAGGACTGGAAGATTACAAATATCACTCCGCTATTTAAGAAGGGGGAAAGGAGGCAAAAAAAGGAAATTATAGACCTGTTAGCTTGACATCAGTGCTTGGGAAGTTGTTGGAGTCGATTGTTAAGTACGACGTTACGGAGTACCTGGAGGCATATCAAAAGATAGGCAGATCTCAACGTGGTTTCCTTAAAGGAAAATCCTGTTTGACAAACCTATTGCAATTTTTTGAGGAAATTACAAGTAGTCTGGACAAGGGAGATGCAGTGGATGTTGGATATTTTAGAGTTTCAGAAGGCTTTTGACAAGGTGCCACACATGAGGCTGGTTAACAAGATAAGAGCCCATGGAATTACAGGAAAGTTATATACGTGTATGGAGGTTGGCTGATTGGCAGGAAATACAGAGTGGGAATAAAGGGATCCCATTCTTCTTGGCTGCCGGTTACCAGTGGTGTTCCACAGTGGTCCATGATGGGTCTGCTTCTTTTTACGTTGTACATCAAAGATTTGAATTATGGAATAGATAGCTTTGTGGCTAAGTTTACTGATGATACAAAGATAGGTGGAGGGACCGGTAGTGCGGAGGAAACAGAGAGTCTGCAGAGAGTCGTAGATTGGGAGAATGGGCAAAGAAGTGGCAAATGAAGTACAGTGTTGGGAAGTGTATGGTTATGCACTTTTGCAGAAGAAATAAACGGGCAGACTATTATTTAAATGGGGAAAGAATTCAAAGTTCTGAGATGCAACAGGAGTTGGGAGTCCTCGTACAGGATACCCTTAAAGTTAACCTCCAGGTTGAGTCGGTAGTGAAGAAGGCGAATGCAATGTTGGCATTCATTTCTAGAGGAATATGGTACAGGAACAGGGATGTGATGTTGAGGGTGTATGAGGCACGGGAAAGACCTCATTTGGAGTACTATGTGCAGCTTTGGTCTCCTTATTCAAGAAAGGATGTGCTGACATTGGAGAGGGTACAGAGAAGATTCACTAGAATGATTCCGGGAATGAGAGGGTTAACATATGAGGAACGTTTGTCCGCTCTTGGACTGTATTCCTTGGAGTTTAGAAGAATGAGGAGAGACCTCAGAAACATTTCGAATGTTAAAAGGCATGGACAGAGTGGATGTGGCAAAGTTGTTTCCCATGATGGGGGAGTCTAGTACGAGAGGGCATGACTTAAGGATTGAAGGGTGCCCTTTCAGAACAGAAATGCGAAGAAATTTTTTTAGTCAGAGGGTGGTGAATCTGTGGAATTCGTTGCCCCATGCGGCAGTGGAGGCCAAGTCATTGGATGTATTTAAGGCAGAGATTGATAGGTATCTGAGTAGCCAGGGCATCAAAGGTTATGGTGAGAAGGCGGGGACTGGGACTAAATGGGAGAATGGATCAGCTCATGATAAAATGGCGGAGCAGACTCGATGGGCCGAATGGCTGACGTCTGCTCCTTTGCCTTATGGTCTTATAAAGAATGCAACAATTGAAAATCAAAATGAGTCTTCGGCTTGAAAAATGGGACACTCCAATTGAGGATGCGTTCGGTGTTGATGTAAAAGTACAAGACTGCAGAGGGAGAGGCTGGGATGGGAGTAAATTGTTGAAATCAGATGACATTCAAAATGAACACTGGGGCGATCCACATGCATCAGGCACAGGCTATTCACAAAGAGATCTGTGGATCTGTGTTTGACTTCTCCTATATAGAGGAGGCAAAGTAGTGAACAGAACGCAGTGTATAACTTTGCAAGTTTAAAGGTCAAAGAAATTTTATCCAAGTACATATATGTCACCATATACAACGGTGAGATTTGTTTTCGTGTGGGCATGCACAGTAAATACAAGAAACACGACAAAATCACTGGAATCCTTCACTGAACAGGACAAAACACACACACACACACACACACACAATGTGCAAAAAGCAGCAAGCCATGCAAATACAAAACAGAAAAAAAATATTAATCATAATTATCTTCACCATCATCACCATTAAGGAATAAGCAATAAATATTGAGTACGTGAGATGTAGAGTCCTTGAAAGCGAGTCCATATGTCGCGGGAATAATTCAGTGATGGGGAGAGGGAAGTTGAGTGAATAAATACTCGAATATGGTGGTGTGAGTCTTGGGCTTCTGTACCTTCTGCTTGATGGCAACAGTGAGAATAAAGCATGACCTGGGTGGCTGTCGTGTTTTGTTTCTAATGACACTAACATGCGCTGCCCAGGACAAATCCTCTGAAATAATAAGACCGAGGAAAATAAAGTTGCAGACCATCTCCATTCCTGATCTGAGGATGAGAACTGGGTAAAGGACCACCGGTATTCTCCTCATAATACCGTAAACCGCTTCTTGGTCTTGCTGACACTGAGTGAGAGGGTGCTGCTGGGGCAAAACTCAGCCAGATAATCAGTCTCTCTCCATTAGGCCGATTCGTCACCTCCTTTGTTTCGGACAAAGACAATGAACACCATGGCTGGGTGAAGTGTAACCAATGTCTGAATGATCTGTAATGACAGTTTCGGTCCATGGATAATGAGAAGTTAAGAATTGATAGGAGAAGTGTTGCAGCTTCCTCAGCTGAGGACGAAATATCACAGGACGAAACCAACAAATATTTCGACGACTAAACAAAATAACGAGGCAAATAAGCAAGTTCCCGAATCAATGCGGAACTGCTGCAAACTGCTTCACTTCTAAGTAATTAATTAATAATCTGGAGATTTTGTTTACGAAGAATTTCTGTTTAAACTATTTGGCTTAAAAGACGTGATTTATTTAGGAATAATTGCAGCTGTGCAGTGCGGGGCGAAGTCTGGGCTCCCAAATTCGCTATTGTCGTTATTATAAAATTATTTAATAAAAACACACAATTTGATGACCAAAGTAAATGCACCGCAGAACTGACTGCGGGCGCTAATGTTGCGAGCATGAAAACTTTTCTTATTCATAACCCATTCCCCGTGACTGATGTTGCTGACTACCAAACTTATTAATATCACTACTGAGCCGGTACAGCAACGAACCAATTAATTCCATTTGCTTAGAGTGTTTCTTCTTCAATACTTCGAATTCGCTCAAACCACAGTCTTGAGTTTATGAAATGTTGACGACATTAATGAAACCTTCGGAATATTTGTTTGCAATTTCAACCAAGTTCTAGTCGGATATTACTTCTGCAATCTATTTAACGTCA
Source organism: Mobula birostris (assembly GCF_030028105.1). Classification (NCBI taxonomy): domain Eukaryota; kingdom Metazoa; phylum Chordata; class Chondrichthyes; order Myliobatiformes; family Myliobatidae; genus Mobula; species Mobula birostris. The sequence goes on from NC_092382.1 coordinate 71,390,949, forward strand.
ACACATACTTCATCCCATTTTTGAGCTCCTCTCTGAACTTCCTTTGCGTCAGCCCATAGATGCAAGTGTTGGTGCAGGTACTCAGATACATTAGCATAATAGAACACTTTTGAAAGATGTATATCGTAGTATTCAAATGTTTGTCAGTGAAGGAATGATTCACCGCTTGCCAGTTCATAGAGTGTATTATATAAGGCATCCACAGTACAATGAAATTGCCTGACAGAGCGAACAACAAAATAATAGACTTTCTCCGGTTCTCCACTTCAGGGTCTTTTTGATTTTCAGTGTTGCTCCGGAGTCCCTTACGGACTCTATTTGCCGCTATAATGTGTCTCGCTGTTAAACCGTTACATAAAAGGATTAAACCAATTGGTAATAAAGGTGTTTTGATGCTGTCAAATAGCTCGTAGGCCTTCCACACTGGTGAAGTGAAGTACTCTGGTATGAAGACGCAACGCCACGGTACTTTGTTGATTACTACATGAGGCTCCACTACAAAGTAAAACGGGATGCACCTGACAAAGCCCACGATGCTCACTGTTACTATCATCACGGTCGCCACTCTCTTGGTGCAGTAGCGTTTCCGAAGATTCTGACAGCAAATCGCAACGTACCGATCGATTGTGAAAGCAACTGTGAGCCAAACGGAGCAGTCGAAGCCTGCAATTTTAAGCACAAATGTCAAAGCGCAAACCGGATTGATGTGCAAGAAGGTTGCGTACATGTAGAGATTATTGATATCCTCAACTATAACTACAATGGCAACGACAATGAGATCTGCCGTAGCCACTCCCACCAGGTAGCCAGTGATACATTTGGAGAGTCCACATTTTCCTCGGGACAGGATCACAATCGCCGTTAAATTCACTGCAATATAAAGAGAAAATAGAGGTTAACTTTAAAGAAGTTCAATCGAATCATTTCCCCCGGTTAACCAATGAGAATAATGCCGATTGCAATGAGCATACACCGGTAAGGCTACAGTCATCTGTGTTAGCGGCGTACTTGCGCTTAAAAAGACAGGTTGTAAATAATAGACTTGACAGTGCTTCATAAAGTAAGATGAAATCACTGAGAGGAATATGCCTCCCGAAAATGTTGCAGACGTCCGATGAGAGAGAGAGAAAAATAATGCAAAAAGTTCTACTGGTCAGGAGACAGATGTCGAAACAAATGGTTAATGTTTCAGGCCAATGAATTCTTAATCAAAATTAGTAATAAAGGAAAATCCGCTGCTGTTGTATTGCAGCGGGACTGGAGTGAGATGGAGAGAAGAAATAGGCTTTGTTCGACACCGTAACTCCTCCAGTGTAGTAGCTATAGACAGAGTTGTCTGGTGTATACAATCGACTGTCAATTTGATCCTAAAACAAGTTGCGTTGAAATCCTGTGAAAACAATATTTTAAAAAAAGCAGACTGCCAGAGCCTCAGGGCGCAGATCTGCCAACTCACCTGTTGCTGAGATTGCGGCAGTAGATAAAGAAAAACGGGTTCAATGTCATCGAACGAACGGGGTAGGGCGCTACAAGCGGGAGTGAGAGATACACTAAATTAGAGATTAGATATTCATTCTTGAAGACTGTCGTGTTCCTGGTGCGGAAGAGCAGCTGTGGTTCAAGTTTGCGCTGAACTTCGTTTAAACAGACAGATTATCAGAAATGGAATGGGACCGAATGTAATACCGAAAAGGTTATTACTATCGAGCTTCTTCTCGAAACGCTCATCCAATGTTCTTTAGTCACTACTCTGCAGCAAGTTTTCTTTTTTCCATTCTCCATCTGTTGTAATGACCAGTACAGTAATCTATCCGTGACACTCACTCAGTCAGTATATAGCCTCACTTCCAGTCACCCTGGTGTTTTCCGAATGCAGATATACAATTTGATATATCTTTACCTCCGGGAAGCAAGTTTCTCACTTGAGCAGTGATGATGCAGAGTTTACGATCCCAAGCAGTCGGAAAGAAAAATATTAGAATTACCAGGAACAAAAGTATTAAAATTGAGGACTGGACAGCAACCAGATTAGTTTGCTGTTAGCGCCACGTGCAGTAGGAAGACGAATACACACAAACAGCAACCAGACGTAGTGCCCTACCTGGAATGCCGGCCGCTGCAAGGATCGGATAATAGATGCGTGCCACATCGTAAATAGTTACATACGGCATTTTCCGTAAGTTGTTCTAAGTTGTTACAAATGCCCCACGTGCTGGCAAAGTGTTTATCCGGGTTTTATATAGTAGAAGGGAGATCCACTGGGGAAACCCGGCGAGCGAATCAACACTCCAATCAGATACAACCCACTGAGCAAACAAAATTCATTTTGTTTTTGCTCGTTCAGTCATTATGAAATAAATTTTAATCCTCGATGAGAATGGACATTTCTTTATGCAACGTTCAATATTTTTTTCCTTGACATGTGGTTTCTGTTCTTGAATAAAGTTTTTTTTTTCATCAATGTAACTTGGAAATCGCCCTTTGTGGCCAGAATCATTACAGCAGAGCAGTTCGTAGACTTGTAAAATGAGCGAACAGGTTTAATACATAATCTGGCCGATTCACGCCACGGACTCTCTTCACGGGCTATTTCAGTCCTGAATGTTATTACCGCAAATGTTGTGTAGCATAGAAACATTTCTCCAGCAATTACCCATCGCTGCTGGCATAAATCCAGCCAAATGGCTAATTTGAATGACTTTAATGACACGCATGCGTGGAGTGATATGTAACTCATAATAAGATGAAATGCATTATATCCCCGCACGGTAGAGCCAACGAACACAGACACACGGACTGTCACTGCTAAACAAGGGAGTTAAGGAGAGAGATTAGCAGACTTCACAGGGGCAAGGCGGTCAATCTGGACGGCATCGGCCGGAGGGTAGGAACGTATTTGCTACTCATCTGGGTGCAGTCTTTTGGATTCAACTGTCACAGTCACCATCAGACACGCTGCCGGCGGCGTCCTCGTTGGGTGCGGCCTTTGCCTGAAGAGCAACAACCTACAAAGTAGCACATGCAAGCTTATCTCCTTGACTTAGCTAGCCGCGATCCTACTACTAGAGCTAGTCTGGTAGTATAGCGATGGGACATCACCTTCACGGCTAGGTTAGAACGAATCTCCGCCCTACTTCGCTGATGTTCGGCCAGCGTCCCTCCTACGTCACACTGCGCTGCGAAGACATGCCCAAGCGCCGTATGAAGAACACTGACATGAGTGTCAACACCTGGGAGAAAGATGCTTTGGACAGAAGAAGTTGGCGCTGCATTGTCAAGAAGTCAATCCCACCTATCGAGGAGAAAAGGCAGAAGAAACATGAAGCAGGTCATTCACGCAAACATTCGGTTCTGGATCAGTCAAATCACAAATGAAACAGATGTGGGAGACAGTGCCGATGCAACGCTGGTTTTGTGGCACATAAACGTGTCTGCAGCGACTAAACTCTCAGCACAGCCAACCTCGAAATCGATGGACAGCAGAAGGAGATGAAGGGTGCAGTCTTTCAATTCATATTTAATTTGACCCTGAGCCTGGAGAGAGTCCCACCGCCTTGGAAAACACCCTGCCTAGTTCCAGGACCCACGCCCTACCACGCCCAGAGACTACAGACCAGTGGCACTGATTTCACTTGTTATGAAATTAAGAGGAAGAATGCTCCCAACATACAACCAGACCATCGTAAATCCATTTACGATTTACTTACCAATCACATATTGGAATCAAGTATACAATTTTCTCCCTGCTTCAACGGGACCGATCTAGACGAACCAGGCAACACTGCGAATTATGTTCCTGGATTTTTCCAGTGTTTTAATATTATTCAGCCTGCTTTACTAGGATATAAGCTCACGGAAATGCAGGTGGATACTTCATTATTCTCCTGGTTTACAGACTACCTGTCCAAATGGCCTCAGTATGTGAGATTGCAGAGCTGTGCATGAGTTACTGTGCTTACAGGCACAGGGGGTACCTCAGTGGACTGTCCAGTCCTTCATCCTGTTCACCGCCTACCGCGGACATCCCTATAAAACTCGGAGTCCTGCCACCTGCAGATTCGGCCGTTGTGGGATGTATCAGGCGCGGTCAACAGGCTGAGTACAGATGAGTGGTGGAAAACTTTATTGAGCTTTACTGCTGAACATCCTGAAGACGAAGGAATTTGTGTTGCGGGCTAAAGACACCTGAGAACTCACCTGGAGAATTATCTGGACTGCACTGAAAATCAAAGTCTCTGTACAAGAAGGCACAGAGCTGCCTGTAATTCCTGAGGAGGCGCCGGTCATTCAACACCCGGAGTCCTATGCTGCAGAAGTTCTCCGACTCAGTGGTGGCCAGAAGATTTACATTGTATTCTTCTAGGGTGGCGGTGAGATCATCTGACGCCAAGAAGATTAAAAAGCTCGTAAGGAATGCTGTCCCTGTTAAGAGGGTGGAGTTTGATCTCTGGTGGTTGTGTCAGAGCGGAGGATGGTGCAGAAGCTACCGGGGCATTATGAACAACTCCCCTCAGCCTCTCCATGACAAACAGGGGAGCATCTTTAGTAGCAGAATGATTCCACCGAGCTGCACCACTGAACGCAACAGGAGATCCTTTCTCCTTGTGGTTAGACGACTCTACAACTCCTTCCCCTTACGTCTATAATTTTATGGTTTTGTTGCACATCTGTACTTTGCAGTATTACTTTTTAATGCTCATATTTTAAATTATATGAGCAATTTTGCAGCAATAATTTCCTTCGGGATAAATAACGGTTGAATGTATCTCATTTTATCTAATCTTATGCTAATATCCTCTCGTAATCAGAATAACTGCTGAACAGAATATATATTTGTGTCACTGTTGTTATCTTACCATCATGCATTAGACAATCCTGACATACTGTTGAAGAGATCATCATGTATATTTCAATCACCAATCGATGTTTGAAAACTGCCGAAAAAGTATCGACGGTTTTTGTTTATTCCTACTGGAATAGACATAGGAAAATGATCCTTTATGCCACTTTTTGTTCTTCGTTTATTTCTCTCTGTTAGTAAAGTAACTTATGTCTTGAGGTTAAAGTTCTCTCTGGAGATGCTGATGGAATTTGCAGCAGCATCTGCATTAATGCATGAGAGGATATTCGGTGAAAGTGCGTGCTTGAACAGTTTTATTGAAGGACATCATTCTGTCAAACTGTTGTGGGGTGAGGATCGACAGTCAGCTCCACCCACGAAAACTATGGCAAGCCACCACTGATCGAAGGCTCACCAGTCTATGTCTTCCATGATTATTCCTCGCTCGCTCCTCGAATAATCGAACAGCATTGGCTATTCACCAGTCCTCCGGTAACACACGTGCGTGTGAAAAGGTGTACCATATTCTGTCTTAACGATGCATTTCTTTCTTCGGTTGATTCATAACTATTGTTGAATAACTAAACCATCGTCCTACAGAGGCATTCCATTCCATATTGCAATCATCTCTGGCAACAATGACTTTACTCAAATCCGAACCTTCTCTTACACTTCTCTGCAGAACTATAAAATTTGATATTAGCCGGTTGAGCTGTCCCGAAAGGTGTCTTTCCTTCTACACTCTCCGTATCGGTTAATTGAGGATAGCTACAACTAATGCTTCTCGTCACCGCGTGTATCAATGAAAATTAAATCATTTCACACAGTTACCACTCCTGTTTGAAGCGCAGCATCCGAGAAAACATCTTGGAGAAAGTGCGCTGCTCCTTCTGCTGTGTAATCACGTCCTTGGTATTGTTGTGATAAAAACTACGCAAAATGTGTCAGTGATTGTACACCACAATTTGAGAATAACATCTTTCGGGGAACACACAGATTATGCTCTGTATGATAAGGCTAAGCATATTATAGACCAGAACCCTGTTCATGCATCCTTCGGAATTTCAATAATTGATGCACAAATTCCACTTTGCTGCTTGTGCTTTCTAAATCCTCTGTTCATGGGATTTCTTTTTGACCGATATTAACTTCAACAAAAAACATAAAATGGTGAAATATTGCAGCATGCTGTTGTGCAGAGGGGCTTGGGAGTGCTTGTTAATGAATCCCCGAAAGTTGGCTTGCAGGTACAATAGGGTATTAAGATGGCAAACGGAATGCTGGCCTTCCTTGCTAGAGGGATTGAATTCAAGAGTCGGGAGATCATGCTTTAACAATATAGTGCACTGGGGAGGCCTCATCTGGAGTACTGTGTGCAGTTCTGCTCTCCATACTTCAGGAAGGATATACTGGTTTTGGAGGCAGTGCAGAGGAATTTTTGCATGGCGAGTCGCCAAGCATAATAGCACACCGGGATATTGATTAAAAAAAATATTTCAACGTCTGCAAGAATAACTGAGCAAGTCACATGGAAAGTGGCGATAGATTACAAAGTAGAGGAGTACTTGAAACCTACTGTTGAGTAAACTAGAGGACCTAAAGTTAGAGGAATCTCCTGTTCATGATGCCATCTACTTATTTTTATTATTTTTTACGATACATCGCATAACAGCCCCTTCCGGTCTACCATGCAGCGCAGCCTAGCAACCCACCGATCAAACCATGGCTAAATCACAAATAAAACAACGACCAAGGGAAACATAGAAATAGTGGCAGTTATAGTGCAGCTCTTTGTGATGGGATTATTTGAATGTGCAAAGCAGTACAGGTCAGCGACAGACAAAGTCCTATAACGCCCTGGTACTTCACACTGATATCTGGCAATCAGTTAAAATAACATTGACGCAGATAGCTTAAGGAGCCAAACGCACATAGCTCCCTACAAAATGCTTCATCGCCATTTGTGGTGGTACAGATTTATGCACGAGTCCGAAGGCAGGGCGGGGTTCGGAAAACAATGTTCCGCTGGTACTGGCTATGTTTTGTGTTTTCTTCGTCTCTGAGTATCCATTGGATATAGAACATACGCTGCTCAATGGTACCACAGAGCTCTTCCTAGACTGGTGGGCTTTGCAAGGAATTAAATACGGTGTGTATTAAGGTGGTAACATTTTAATTTTGCTCATGTCTTCCTATTGCAGTGGTTTGTATTGGGTCATGTAGCACGTGACACTTGCAATGAACTTGAGGAAAATACGATTTTTTCGCGCCAGGAGTCATACTTCTGTCAGTTCTAAGAAATGTGTAGAGCACAACAAAGTATTAGATCCAATGTGGTCCAGGAAGCAGAGTTGCCAAATAGAGAGGTTCACAAGAAAGATGGTAGAGAATAAAAAATGTGAGGTAGGAGTTTCGAAGCGCCACTAAAAGTTATGCAAACAAACAATTTAATAATCCAAGCCCACAAGTATGTATTTACAAATTGTGAAAACGACTTTCATGTAGATCGGCAAAAGTGAATACTGTATATGCACGGTGTGCCGAAAGCCCTACTTTTACAGTTTAAATCCATGAAACTATGGAAGTTATGGGCATGCATGCAGATGAGTGCAAACGTTATACAATGCAATAAATCAATTTCGGAGCGTTTTGAGCAGCGGCCATTTGGAGATCCTTTTCGTGATAAAACTCAGATTCAGCGAATGTGTACATAAAGCAGCGACTCCCCGCAGTTTGCTGTTTTGGGTTGATGAACTTAGTCAAAAGAACAAAAAAAAAACGTATGAAAGATTTAGGAAGTTTGGATAAAACTTGGCCTTATAGGATTATATATCTGCGTGAAAGGAAGTCCAGAAACGGATTACGAGAGTCGAATTAAAGAGAATCCAAAAGAAAGTTCTGTACATACATTGAGATCAAAGACATAACCACGAAGCGAGTGAATCACAAAAGGATAAAGAAAGAAGCATGTGCTTGGAGGATGGGGAGCTTACTGGAGAGTATGATTGGAACTAGGATTTAAAAACATTTGAAAAACTATAGCGAAATTGAGGTGGTAAATATCACTTTGTATTGGGCCACTTGTGTGCAACTAACTAGATTGATATTGTTTTTTTCTCTGAGAGCTGAGCAGAGTAATTATGAAGATAGAACTGTGGACATTGTCTTCAAGTATTTCTGAAATAAATATGATAATGTACCAGGTCTTTCAAAAACATTAATGTTCATGAGATCTATCTTGAATTCGCCGTTGGAAGTCGGAATTGGCTTGCCAATTGACGATATAAGGTAGCGGTCATTGGGACTTATGCGTTCTGGAATTCCGTGTCGCGTTGTATTCTGCAAAGGTCCATAACGGACATATTTCATGCACGATATGTTTTGAAATTGAATCCAAAAGCTGACTGATAACAAGATGCAGATGTTGATAGTCGAGACTGTCTTCTGTGACTGGAAGCCTGCAACAAAGCGACTACTCAGATTTTGATGCTCCAGCCTCACTTATTCTGAATGTCAGTAGTTCGTAGAGATAAATGAAGATTATATAAACAGCGTCATTGCAGATGACGCCTAGAATAATGGTGTTCTTGATCATGCGAAGGGAAGTATGGAGTGTGGTATAGTTTTGATTAGCTCTAAATGTTCACGGAGGAATAAGAGTAACAATTTAACATCAGTACGTAAATGCAATATATCTTGTAGCATTTAATATGGATCAAAACATATCCCATGAACAGTAGGACGTAGAAAGCACCAGCAATAGAGTGGACTGTGTGCGAAATTAGTGAAATTTCGAAGGAAGCAACAAGAGGGTTCTGAAAATGTATTCCTTGCGCTTACCCTCGTTATTGGGAGCACCTTGTTTCTAAGGGTGTGGATTTAAGCAAAAGGCGTTAGTAAATTGTGATTAGGCCATCACTGTGATATTTCATGTAGATTTGGTCGCAACAATACAGATTGTACGTGATTGATCAACCGAATGTACAGCCAATGTTCTCCTCTACGTTATGTAGGGTGGTGTGCTTCAGCTGTGAGTTGAAACTGGATGAAATTATTTAATTTTCATTGAAACGGACGGCCGAGAGGAGGGTTAGCTGTAGTAGTACTCCACTACAGAGCCAAAGTCTGGAGAAAGGCAGAAACCCTTCTGTGCTGCAGCAGTCCAGAAGATCAAAGGCTGCAGTTTTGAATCTATGGTTCGGATCTGAGTAACATCATTGTTGACGGAGATCATTGCAATATTAAGTCCAACAACAGCTATGATTTAGCAGAAGAAATAAGTAATTCATTAAGGAGTAGTAGGCTGTATTGCGTCTTGCGCAGAATCCTTCCTGGAGGACTGGCGAGCAGCTAAAGTCGTTTGATCTTTCAAGAAGTGAGAGAGGAATAATCCTGGAAGCAATAGATTTGTGAGCCTCAGAGCAGTGGTGGTTAGAGAGAGATCATTGAAATAATTCATCTACATATTTTTCCTGGGCGTAGTTGATAGCTGACAATTCTAGCGCCACGGTAGTTTCACAGGATAATGCTCATCAATGAAGTTGTCCAACATTACACTTTCACCAAATTCCCTCTCATGGATTAATGCAAATAAAAGTCGCGCAGGATCTGCAGAAAGAATTTGAACTTTCAGATCTAGGATAATTACTGAGCAAAGAAATAAAACTAGATCAGAAAGAGGCATAAAGGATAATTGTCGTTGGTCCATTCCGCTAGAAGTATATGAACACAATCGATACATTTCTCTGTCTGGTGTTTTAAAATCACATTGTGATCTCTTCTACAGTGTATCCAGGATGATCTAATAAAAATGTACTGGGATAATAACAGTGAAAAATGTACATTTCTATTCAGCAGTTAGTTGCATTGGGAGAGTATATCTCCCTCTTGTAAGTGTCAGAATTTCTGAACGAATATTTTTGTGTACCTTTAAAAATAAATCCTGCTCACCAAGGACCTTGACCAGTTGCATTTTGCCTAGCGCTACAATCGGTTAACGCCAGATGCAACATTAATGGCTCTTCACACGGATTTAGACCATCTGGACAACACAAACCTCTATGTGAAGATGCGGACGATTGATCGACCATAGCTCAGCATTTAATACCATCATTCCCACAATCCTGATTGAGAAGTTGCAGAATTCTGTCCTCTGTACTTCCCTCTGCAATTGGATCCTCGACTTTCTAAACGGAAGACCACGATCTGTGACGATTGGTGATAACATATCCTCCTCGCTGACAATCAGCATTGGTGCACCTCAGGGGTGTGTGCTTAGCCCACTGCTCTACTCTCTGTATACCCATGACTGTGTGGCTAGTAATAGCTCAAATCCCATCTATAAATTTGCTGACGATACAAGCATTGTTGGTAGAATCTCAGGGCGTACAAGAGTGAGATATGCCAACTGGTGGAGTATTATCGCAGCAACAACATGGCAGTCAACGTCAGTAAGACGAAAGAGATGATTGTGGACTTCCGGAATGGTAAGACGAAAGAACACATACGTATCCTTAAAGAGAGATTCGACGTGGTGAAAGTGAACAATCTCAAGTTCCTGGGTGTCATGATCTCTGAGGATCTAACCTTTTCTCAACGTATTAATGCTGTTTTCAAGAAGATGAGACAGCGGATATATGTTATTAAGAGTTTGAGGAGATTTAGTATGTCAACAAATACTCTTAAAAACCTATAGATGTACGGTGCAGAGCATTCTGACAGGCTGCAACGCTGTCTGATATGGTGGTGGTGGTGGTGTCTACTGCACAGGGTCGAAAGGTTTAATAATTTAGTTAGCTCCATTTTGAGTACTAGCCAGGACATCTTCAAGGAGAGGTACCTCAGGAAGGCATTGTACTTTATTAAGGACTTCTAGCACACAGGGCATGCCCTTCTGTCATTTCTACCACCAGGTAGGTGGTACAGAAGCCTGAAGGCACACACACAGTGATTCAGGAACAGCTTCTTTCCCGCTGTCATCCGATTCCGAAACGGTCATTGAACCTTTCAACAATAGCTTACTTCATTTTAACATGCAGCATTGATGTTTTTGCACGATCTTAATCTATTCAATATAGGTAGCATATACCGAATAGGATTTACTTCTTCTTCTTCTTCTTCTTCTTCTTTTTCTTTCTTCTTCTTCTTCTTCTTCTTCTTCTTCTTCTTCTTCTTCTTCTTCTTCTTCTTATTATTATTATTATTATTATTATTATTATTACTATTATTACTATTATTATTAGTAGTAGTAGTAGTAGTAGAATTTTATTTATCTTCTATAATATGTATTGCATAGAACTGCTGCTACTAAGTTGCGAAATTTCACGTCGATGTCGGTGATAATAAACCTGATTCTGATTCCGATTCTGAATATGTCCTGAAAATATGAAAACAAGACAGGATGGGTTTTCTACTCGGTGGAGAACAGTTCGCTATGGAGGGGAATAGGATGATCTTACTTTAGGAAGGATCCGCTCAGGTATTGCAGGGGAAACAGTAGTGGAGGTGCTGCAAAGGCAATGCAGATAAATTTTGAAAATTAAAAATACAAGCGAATGTATAAGAAGATCAATAGGGCCTCGATGAGTCATCATTTCAGTGTCAGATATCCGATCGTTCCGACGGAATAATTTCTTTGTGTGCTGGGATATAATGCATTTCACTTGACTACAACGTCCACATGGCTGCCCGAGAGCCGAATGCCTGTTCGTGTACTTACAAGTCATTCAAATTAACGGTTGGGAGGTTACGCCATTAAAGGTAAGTATGTTCGTGGCGGAAGTTGCTTTGTTATGAAACATTCTCCGCGAAAATTGTCTGTGAAGTGAGTCCGTGACGTGAACTGGCCAGGTTCTAAATTAAAGTCGTTCCCTTATTTTTTATAAGACTACGTTCAGCGCCCACCATAATGATAATCGTCACATGGGGCGATTTATAAGTAACATTGAAAAAGAGAATAAATTGTATTCAAACAGCAGAAACCTCATGTCGAGGATAAACCTTGCAACATATAAGAATAAGTTGCACAAAAAAGTCTCCATACTCATCGAGGAATGAAATGTAAATCACAATGGTACAACCGGTAAAAACAAAGTCAATTGTGTTTGCTCAGCGGGTCGTGGCTGACTGGAGTGATGAGTCGTTCGCGGATTGTCCCAGTGGACCTCCCTTCTACAATATAAAACCTGTATAAGCACTTTGCCAGTACATGGAGTATCTGGAGAAACATTGAACAACAGCTCTGAGATAATGTCGTATGTAACTATTTACCACGTAGCACGCATCTATTATCCCATCCTTGCCGCGGTCAGCATTCCAGGTTGGACACTACATCTGATTGCTATATGAATTGATTCGTCTCCTATTCCTCGTGACTCGTAAATCGTCAAGTTTAACATTTTACTTCGTAGTAATGTTGACCTTTTCCCGACTCCTCTCACTATCTCTATTTTCCTAGCATTTTAACGAATTTGGGAAGAAAGCAGTTCATTCAGAGGATCATATTGACAGTTCTATTGAATCCGCCAGATGATGCTGTTTATTCCGACTGCAACGCTGGTTTCACATTATCAGCCACAGTCCGTTTGCTCTATCTGTCCAACTGTCACACAAAAACAGCTGATTTCCTTTCATTTCTAATTTTCCTGAAGGATTATCTACCTGTATCACTAACCATTTGTTTCCACAGATATCATAAATTATTTATTACCAGGCTTCTGGAATAGATAATCTCCACACTAGGCAGCATTAGTCACGTCAGATATTTGCACCCTGACATCGTAAGGGCAACTACGCTAGAAATACAAGCGACAATTGCGGATTTTTGCATGTGTTCAGTGTGCTCAGCATCTTACCGATTTGCAAATCATGGGGGAAATCGATTCGTTTAAAATTCTGTGAATTGAACTTCATGTTTTCTTTTTACATTGCAGTCAATGTAACGGCCATTGTGATCTTGTCCCGTGGAAAATGTGGACTCTCCAACTGTATCACTCGCTACCTGGTGGGAATGGCTGCGGCAGATCTGATTGTCGTTGTCATTGCTATTATTGTTGAGGATATTAATAATCTGTACTTGTACGCCAGATTCTTGCACATTACTCCGATTTGCGCTCTGACCCTCCTGCTTAAAATTGCAAGTTTGGACTGCTCCGTTTGGCTAACAGTTGCTTTCACAATCGATCGCTACGTTGCGATTTGCTGTCAGAATCTTCGGAAACGGTACTGCACGGAGAGAGTGGCGACCGCAGTCATAGTAATAGTGGGGACTCTGAGCATTGTCAGGTGTATTCCGTTCTACTTTGTTGTGGAGCCTTATGTAGTAATTAACAATGTTCCTTGGCGTTGTGTACTAATACCTGAATACTTCACTTCATCTGTGTGGAAGGCCTACGAGTTATTCGACAGCATCAAAACTCCGTTATTACCAATTTGTTTAATACTTCTGTGTAACGGTTTAACGACGAGACACATCACAGCGGCAAATAGAGTCCGTAAGGGACTGCGGTGTAACTCTGAAAATCAAAAAGACCCTGAAGTGGAGAACCGCAGAAAGTCTATTATTTTATTGTTCGCTTTGTCGGGTAATTTCATTTTACTGTGGATGCCCTATATAATACATTCTATGAACTGGCAAGCAGAGAATTATTCTTTCATAGACAAATATTTGAATACACCGATATACATCTTTCAACAGTGTGGTACTATACTAACGTCTCTCAGTACCTGCACCAACACGTGCATCTATGGTCTGACGCAGAGGAAGTTCAGAGAGGAGCTGAAAAATATAATAAGATTTGTATTGACAATAAATGGGTTGCTATGTAAATAACAGAAATACCACCCGCCAGAACTTGGTTGAAATTCCAAATAAATATTCCAAAAGCTTTATTGTTTTCGTCAGCATTCCGTAAATCTCGGAATGTAAATAGAGAGAAATCTTTTTTTTTTTTTTGAAGACAAAACACGCTGAGCAAATGGAATACATAGGTTCATTGCACTAGCTGGTCAGTTATTTCACTGATAACTTTGGCAGTAACCGACATTACTCACTGGGAATGGGTTATGAATAAGCAAGACATCTCTGCTGGTAATGTTAACACCCGCAATTCAATATGATATGGCAAATTGTATTATTCTACGATGCACTGACTGTCGTCATCAAGTTGTAATATGTAAGTAATTAATTTTCAAATAATAATGATCGGGAATCTGCTATTGCAGACTTCACTCTGTACGGCACAGCCGCATTTATTCCTAAGTTAATTCCGACTTTTATGCCAAATAGTTTAGGTAACATTTCCTTACAAATAATATCCCCTATTTATTAATAAAATACGAAGATGTGAACCAGTTTGTTGTTTTACTTCATTGGCTCCGGAACCTGTATATATTTCGGGGTGTTGGATTATTTTAATTAGTTAGCAAAATATTTGCTATTTCGTCGTCTGATACTTCAGGCTGATATAGACGCAAAACGTCTATTATCGATCACCCCATCTCTTTTGGCTCCACTCACGGATTGCAATTCTCATCCTCCAGAGGACCTGTTCTGTCTTGCAATCGTTTCCTTTCTAAAATATCTGTAGAACCTCTACCGTCCCCATTGATGATGCGAAGATCATGGCCAGACGCTCAGAAATCTCCCACCTGGCTTCGCACAGTAGCGTTTGGTATATGTCTTCTGATCCCGGTGACTTATCCAATTTGATGCTTTCCAAACGCTCCAGCACAAACTCTTCCTTAACATCTACATGCTCAAGCTTTTCACTCCGCTCCATGTCATCCTTCCAATCGCCAAGATCCTTTCCCGGAGGGAATACTGTAAAAAGTACTGTATTCATTTAGTACCTCTGCTATCTCCTCCGGTTCCATACACACTTTTCCACTGTCACACTTCTTGGTCCTTTTCTCTCTCTCACGTCTTATCTTCTTCCTCTTCATATATTTCTGAAAAGCCTTGGGGATTGCCTTAATCCTGTCCGCCAAGGCCATGTCATGACCCCTTCTTGCTCTCTTAATTTCCTTCTTAAACTCCTTCCTGCTAGCCTTATAATGTTCTGGATCTCTATCATTACACAGAAACATAGAAACGTAGAAAAATAGAAAACCTACAGCACAATACAGCCCCTTCAGCCCATATAGATATACATATTGTGTAGGTAGGCGGAATTACCTTTTCGAGGAGTGTTGACATGATTTTTAAATAGTCCTGTGCTATGCTCTTCTATGTTCTATATTTTTTGACTTCTTATCACAGAAGCGCACGAAGATGTTGTTGAACGTATAACAAATAGGAATCATAAAGCGTTCAGTGATCTGAAATTGTGCAATATAGAACTCGGCTCGATGGGAAAGAATTGAAGATGACCCGACTCTTCATATTAAGTGGGGTCGCTTGATGGAACGAGAGCCAAAAGACATTTTAACGAACTATTGAAACGTTAAAATACATTTTCAGTAGAGTATTAACATAGAATGCTAGTTACACGAGTGCAATTGGGACAAAAGGCATGATCTATGGTCCATAATGTCAATCATATTAATTCATAGCTTGTATGTGAAAGTAGGATATTTGATTACAAAGTTTGGAGATGAAATGAAGGTAATTGGTGGCATTGATAATTAGCAAGACAGTGTCACCATGTGAAGTTTAAATAATCAGCTGGTAAACTGGGTTGATCAACGCGAGTGTAATTTAATCACAAGGTTGGAGCGTTATTTATAATGATGGGGACAAAGCGAACATTCTTTAAAAGTTCATAGACCCCTGAAGGATTTTATGCACGATATTTGCTCTCGTTTAGGAAGGAATATCGAAAGAAATATGATTGAAGTTATAAGAATCAAATGTAAAATGATATTAACTTAGTTATACACATTGCGCGGAAAAGACGGGATGGGTTTAATTATCTGTGTCCATGTCGTTTACACTGACGATCAGTCTATGCTTCTATTTTTGGGATGTTGTTTATAAGAAGAGTGAGTTGTTGATCGTCTATAAAGTTTTATTTAGATTTTCAGTGAAACCGCTGGGCAATACCGTGTTCAGCAGCGAGGGCACTGAAGTGTTTTCAACGGAAAGGGAGCAACGGAGATTCACCAGTGTGTGTCCTCAGAGTGAATTTCTCTGAGTACCTATTAGAAAATGATCGGCTGCTGGCGCAGGATTTATCACCGGAGGTGTACTGCACTTTGAAAGGCATAGATAGCATAGATCATTGAAACATTCACATTGTTTAACCCCGTGTTTCCAGATGACACAATCAGAAAGCGAGGAGATGGAGTATGTTTCGGGAAGTATGTTTCAGCCAAATGTTGCTGCAGTCTGAGAGGCATCGCTTCACCAGATAGTAGAGCCTGGAATTTCCCGGAAGTTGAAAAGCATCTGGAGAACATGAATATCAAGACACATAGGCGAGGGGTACGTGATGGTTAGTCGAATCAGCACACAGTAAATCGATATAAATCGATAGAATATATGCAGTATGCCAAAAGGTAAACTTTCGGAGGGTGTCAGACTCACTCCATATTCGCACCAAGAAGAAATTTTGTCAACATCGATCCCATACAAAAGGAATCCATACGTCAGCAACCGGCAAAAAAATATTACTTTTGATCCATTCCAATGAGAATTATCTGCAGAGCGAACTATGAGCAGACATTCACCTCTGACTGATGAAATGTTAATAAGTATGGGGAGATCATGTCCAACAAGTCCAGACTTCATATCTGTATCGAGAGTATTATGCAGGGATGTTACCAAATAGGAAAATTGCAGCACACTTAAACTTAGCCGTGAAATAGAAAAGGAGAGATTTGTGTTTTTAAATTGTCAATAGTCTAGAAACACCAAAATGGTGAAGCTTTAAGGAATGAAATGTTTCCAGAAAGCAAATTAGGTGTGTAACATCAGGATATAGTCACAAACATATAACTCTGATTTAGAAAGGCCAGTATACCTAAAGCTTTTTTCACCAACCTAACCATATGAGATTCCACCTTCAGTGAACTATGCACCATTATTCCTAGGTCCCTCTGTTCTACTGCATTCTTCAATGCCCAACCATTTACCATGTATGTCCTATTTTGATTAGTCCTACCAAAATGTAGCACCTCACATTTATCAGCATTAAACTCCATCTGCTATCTGTCAGCCCAATCTTCTAACTGGCCTAAATCTCTCTGCAAGCTTTGAAAACCTACTTCATTATCCACAACTCCACCTATCTTAGTATCATCTGCATACTTCATCATCCAATTTACCACACCATCAGCCAAATCATTGATGTATATGACAAATAACATTGGACTCAGTACAGATCCCTGAGACACACCACTAGTCACCGGCCTCCAATCTGACAAACAGTTGTTTTTAGTTGGATCCTTATGTTTCAGAGAAAACTGAAACTTGTAGAAATCGCGCTGAAGTGAAGATAGAAATATAGGACGTGAAATGCAGATAACTGCATGCAAGTGAAAGGCGAAAAGCCCAGTAGATATTTCTGCTGTGGATCGGTGATCAAAACTGAACAGAATTCTCAATATTACGCCTCACTAACGTATTATACAACTTCTTTACGTTCCTGCCTACCAGCACATTACTTATATACTGGATATATTATTTTACATGACAAATTAATCGCCATTCCCAAAATTACGTGGTATACTTCTGGAAGTAATCCCTCATGTTCTGAATAATATTGATACCAATATCAAGCAACTTCAACCTCATGCTATAAAAATGAAACAACGCGACTTTCAGGCAAGTCAAGCAATTATATCTATTGAGGTGTGAAATGCTGGCACAATGGCATATTGAGTAAGCATATTTTAGTATAATGTTCGTTTAGTAGGTTGTACTGATTTCCGTGAGCATGCGTTTGCTCTAATTGTCCATCTCTTGCACACGAGGTTCAGAAATCAATCATCAGTGCATGGGTCAGATTTTTTTAATGAAGTTTATCAGAGCTTACTGAAGAAAATGCCATATTCAGCAATTTGCCAAGCACAGTCTATTTACTATCACATTCTTACAGATGTTGCTCAGCACCAAGATAGAGTAATCGTTTGTATCCGGCGATTGTTGCTGTTGTTGCTGCTCTTATTTCCTGTGCAATTATTTCACATTATATCTCCGTTGCCAAATCCACTTTGTTTCTGACACTGTTGGTTGTGTTATTAACCTCCTCACACTGAGGTTTCCGAGTCATTGGTGCAATGCATTTCTTTGTGTGTGCGTTTGGATTAATATTGTAACAGGAATTTCCTACAGGAAGTAAAACCATTCTATGCCGCCTTCGTTTCTTTTATCAAAGGTCTTTCCAGTTCTTTCTTCACGAAACCCAGTGGATATTTCTCCTGTGGATCGGTGATTGAAACTGAACAGAATATTCCATATTACACCCATTGCATTACACCAATGACTCGTGTTATACAACTTCTTTACTTCCCTATCTACCAGAGACGTTGCTTTCAATCAATTATAAACAAGTATTCCAATTTTGCTTTGCTCTACCGCACAGGTCAGGGCCCTTCTGTTCAACGTCCTTCCCTGATTACTGCTAGCGAAGTGCAACACTTCATACTTGTCCGCATTAAATCCATCTACCATTCCTCACTTCATTTTTGCAACTGGTCCAGAGCCTGCTTCAGACTCGCTGTCCACTAAAACCCCAAATCGCTGTAGTCCAGTTGATCAGATCATCTTCCAGGTCGCTGTTACGGAGAACAAACAACAGACCCAGACCATATCCCAGCGGTTCTCCACAAGTTACAGACATCCATTCAGAAGGGCAACCGCTGGCTTCTCCCATAATGTTACCACCCTATCTGAAATGCTAATCGACGTCTTCACAAATCCTCCATTCCGGACCTTGTTAATTCCGTTCTAAAGTCCATGTAGCAACATCTACTGCCTTGTTTTCGACAACTTTCGTAGTACCTTCCTCGAAAAACTATATAAGCTTGGTTAGACACGTCCTACTATGATCGATCTCCCCCATCTCCTTTGGCTCCACGAACGGATTACATTTGTGATCTTCCAGAGGACCAATTCTGTTCCTGTTAATTGTTTTGTCGTTAACAAATCTATAAAATCCCGGTGGATTCTCTTCACTTTATCTGCTGGTGCAGTCTCATGTCTTTCTTTAACCATCTTCATTTTTTTTCTGAAGTGTTCCATTCCATTTCCGATACTCCATAGTCATCTCATTTGTTCCTACCTGCTTATAACGGCCATGCACTACCTTTTTTCTTACCAGGTTCACAAAATCGCAGAAAGCCAAGACACTCTAAACCTGTTATCTTTACATTTTATTCTGACAGTACAAAGAAATGTTGTAATTTCAAGGTTTTTACTTTAGAAAGCCTTAAACTTACTAAGTACACGTTTGCCTGACAACACCCTGTCCCAATCCATAGATGCCAGATTCTTTCTCTTACCATCTAAATTGGCCTTTCTTCAGATTATAATCTCAACACGCGTACTGTAACTTTCATCTTCCCTTATTTAACATGATGGTAATGATATTATGATCAATTGAAACAATGTGTCCCATCCAGACATTTCTGTCACTTTCCTGGTCTCATTTGTTTCTTCCAGTTGAAATAATGCACTCTCTGGTTGGTAAATCTGCATATTGATTAAAGAAATTGATCTGAACGTATTTGAGAAATTCTATCCGATCTAGACATTTTAATAAAGTTCAAAATTGAAAGTAAAATTTATTATCAGAGTATATACATGTCACCACATACAACCCTGAGATTTTTTTTTTCCTGAGGGTATACTTGGCAAAATCTATTTAAGTAACTGTAAACAGGATGAATGAACAGTAAACGGTGCAAATACGAATATAAGTCAACAGCAGTATATGAGGGTCTCAGCCACTACGTGAAAGTTAAATTCGCCTACTACAGCAACCTTAAGTTTTTTTTGCAACTGTTTGTCTCCGAATGTGTTCCTCTAAATACCGCAGATTCTTACATGTTCTGTAATATAACGTCATTCTCGTGGTCAAACCCATCGCATTCCACAGTTCCACCGTTAGCGCCTCACTAGACGAATTTTCCAGACTGTGCCGACTGAGTAGAGGGTTGACATTTTCCGTGACTAGCAAAACTACACCTCCTCCTTTAACAACCTCCTCTCTTTCGCGTGTAAACATTGTTAAGGATAAGATTACGGAGTACCTGGATAGCCTTGACAAGATAGGTCAAAATCAATATGGTTTCCTGAAGGGGAAACCCTGTCTAACTAATCTACTGCAATTTTTTGAGGAAATTACAAACAACGTTGACGAAGTAGATGCAGTGGCTGTGATGTCCTTGGAGTTGACATGGTGCTGCACATGAGGCTTCTTAACAAGATAAGAGCCCATGGAATTACAGAGGAGTTACTAGCTTGAATGGAGCATTGGTTGATCGGCCGAAAGCAAAGAGTGAGAATAAAGGGATCCTATTTTAACTCCTTTCTGGTAGACTGCTAGTAACTATTAGTGTTCCACATCTGTCTGTGCTGTTACCGATTTTTTTCATTATATGACGATGATGTTCGATAATTTAGTTGATGTTATGTTGCATCGTTTGCAGATGATGCGAAGATAGGTAGGGGGAATGTATTTGTGACGAAGTAGAGAGGCTACAAAAGTACTTAGACAGATTAGGAAAATGTGCAAGGAATTGGCAGATTGTCAGGTTGTGCATGGCATGCTCTTTGGTAGAAGAAATAAAAGGGTTGAGAATTTTCTTAATGGAAGGAAAATACAGAAACTGACGCGCAACCGGACATGGGAGTACTTGCGCAGGATTCCTTAGCGTTTAACTTGCAGGTCGAATCTCTGCGAGGAAGTCAAATGTGATGTCCTGCTCTCAGAAACGATGGTGCTGTGTAGGGGCAGGGATCTGTGTTGGGATCGCTTGATCTTACGCTTCATATCAATGATTTAGATGATGAAATAAATGGATTTATTGCCGTTAACAGATGATACGAAGATTGGCGGAGGAGCAGGTACTGTCGACGAAACAGCAAGGCTGCAGGAGGACTTGAAGAGATTAGAAGAATGGGCAGGAAAGTGGCATAAGAAATACACTGTTGGAAAATATACGATCATGCGCTTTGGTAGCAGAAATTAATGAGTAGGTGTTTTCTAAATAGAAAAAAAATCCAGAAATCAGACATGTAAAGGGACTTGGGAGTCCTTGGGCACAGCAACCGAAAGGTTAACTTGCAGGTAGGGCGGGTGGTGAGGAATGCAAATGCAATTTTAGCATTCATTCCAAGATATCTATAATACACCGCTGAGGCCTCAACTTGAGTATTGTGAACAGCTTTGGGCTCGACATCTACGAAATAATTTGTCCTGGATTTGGAAAAAAAAACAGTGGAGTTTCACAAGAACGAGTCCGGGAATGAAAGGCTCTGGGACTGGACTAGCTGAAATTTAGAGGGATGGGAGAGGATCTCATTGAAACCATTTGCATGTTGAAAGACCTGTACATGGTAGATGTGGAATGTATTATTCCCATCGTGGAGGAATATAGGACAAGGGGACACAACTTCAGCATAGAGGAGCATACATTTAAAAGAGAGATGCGGGGAAATTCCTTATTCAGAGTGTGCTGAACGTGGAATTTACTACCACAGGCAGCTGTGGAGGCCAGGTCGTTGGGTGCAATTAAGGCAGCGTTTGAGAGATACCTTTTCGGACATGGCATCAAAGGTTACCAAGTTCCAGTGATTTGTCAGGCAAGGGATACGGAGAGACTGAGATGGGAGTAGATAGGGAAATGGGCCAGCCGTGATGAAACGACGGGGAAGAATCCATGGGGCAAATAGCCTGATTTTGCTGAGGCATATCAGACGTCTCCTGGAAAGGATGATATATGTTATTGTATGCTTAGATATATAACTGACAACTCCCTTGGGATCATAGTAAAACATTTGAGTCGTGTTTGGAGCTTAGGCTATCTACTTTCTTCATGGAAAATAACAGTATCAGTGCCTATCATAAAACCAGGGAGCTCCCCTTCTGATCTTGTAGGCCTATATCTTTCACGGCTCATTTGCATCAACTTAAAGAACGTATGGTAATCGAACGTTGAATTATATTTTGGAAAGAAAGAGAAGTGAAATGTCGTTTCATCAGAATGGATATCGGGAAGGTACAATGACATTCGATTCAGCTGCATGTTAGGAATTGATATTGGCAAAGCACAGTGAAATAAATAAGTTGTAATAGCAGCTTATTTATTTTGATACTGAAAATGCGTACGATATTTGTGGATGAAAGGGCTTTTGATTAGTTCATGGAAAATGAGAGAGAGGTAGAGATTGTATATATTTTTTTCTATTTTTTAAAATTTGATCTGCCTATGGAAGTAAAGCCGGGCTAGTTCTATTTGTGTTTCTGTGAGATCGAAAAGGCTGTAGTTCTAGCCCATTATTATTTACTATTATGACTAATTACTATAACTCACTGTAATGTTTCACTGCTAAGGTAATTCTTTCCCTGTAGCTGTTTTGGTTACGACTAGAGATACGGTGCTTTGCAATTTGTGCTATCCAATGATTGACAAGTTGTTGTTTCTTGTGGGTCTTGGAGGAGCGATTTCGCAGTCTTTGCCGGGGAGAGATTACGAGAGAAGACGCGAACTAAGAGAGTTGGTAGACCATCGGACGACGCGGACTTGGAGTCA
Source organism: Mobula birostris (assembly GCF_030028105.1). Classification (NCBI taxonomy): domain Eukaryota; kingdom Metazoa; phylum Chordata; class Chondrichthyes; order Myliobatiformes; family Myliobatidae; genus Mobula; species Mobula birostris. Next base: position 71,413,486 of record NC_092382.1, read on the forward strand.
GGGTCCGTGGGTCGGCTCCGCTGAGAAAAATTCGACAAGGAACAAATGGACGGAACCGTGAGCTCCAGCGTTGCACATTACACTGTTTCCTGAGAACGGGTCCTTTTCTTTTTTTTTTGTTTCGTTACTAACCATATATTTAAAGTAAGAATTATAAAGCTCAATCGCTTAATCGCATATTGTGTACTGTTTGCTATTTCGTGGTATTGATTTATAAAAAAGGGAATACATCACGCAGCGCACACTCAAACAGGATTTCTTCAGTTTCGCCGGGCCGGGGGCTGTGTTTCGCTAGATTAAGCCGCGAGCCGAAACGAGGGTTACATTATATTTTTGTATGATAGTTACTGCGGGAAGCAAATCACAGTATGCAGATGATGGACCTTTACGGTTTACAGGTAGAAATTTCAATGTTACAGTATATGGGATGCAATTAACAATTGATATGCTCAAAATGTCGGCAGATAGATGCAGATTTGAGATTTCAGTAGCAAAAACACAAGTTATGTTTTACAAGTGGGAGAAATAAACCTGCACTTGCTCGGAAATTATATGATCAAAATCATGAAGACGTATCATTGGTGAGATTTCTTGCCACGTAGCTGGTTAATAAACTGAGATGGAAGCACCAGATCAGTAACATAATGTACAAAGGTAAAGGAGCATTAAATATACTCAGCTGTATATGTGGGTATGTTTGGGGTTGGTGCTGATAAGAAATTCTTTGCTCAACATTTTTATTTGTTCACTTAGGTCTTCTTGATTATGGCTGAGTGGCTTATGGATCACCTTCGTCTTCAAAAATATATAAAAAAAATAATTTGGTTGCGAAACAAGCACGGACATAGGCTCTAAGATTGCTTTGTATCACAATAAGGTCGTCCCCTGTTCCGGCTTTAATTTGATGTGCCAAAGAAATGGTATACCTGTTGAAGGTGTGTTGGAGGACTGTTGGGGAAATATCAATATGAGTGTTTTTTTTTTCCCCCTAGTTTTGGGTGGCTTGGGTCTTACCACGCAAGGAACATAGGCCTGTTGGATTATGCAATACGTCCCACTGTTTTGGCAGTCCACCTCTCTTTTTTATTACTCTGGTTAAATTTATGGTAGACAATTTACTAAAGTTGAAGTATCCTGTTATGCCTGAACATCAGTTGGTTCATCTGTGTATCATTGAAAAACATTATGATATGCTAAGCATTTTTATATGGGTATATTGGAGAGACTGTGTTTTTTGCCCGAATTGCAGGGAGCAGTACGGAAACGAATTACCTGCAATGTATCAGTACATACAGTAGAACTGGTTGCATCATTTTAGGCTTACAGTGGGTGGGGGAAATTTGTCCATGTAAAGTTGAAATGTGTTCAGATTCCTTTTCGGTTTTGAAGACTCTGAAAACAGGACATTCTCAGACTAGGTCAGATTTACTGTTGGAAACTCAGCAAACGTTATTTCCAATAGGAAGTATTGTTTTATATAACATCTTCTTATGGCTGTTGAGAGGAATGAGTGGGTTCACTGTTTAAATAGAAAAGCTGTTAAAATTTGAAGTGCGGATATAGACATTCCAGTTAGCCAATCGGAAGCTAAGTGGTTCTGTAGTGTCAAGAAGTACGGGCTTATGACAGGACTTGTGGGATAAAGGACAAAAGGGGAGACACCTTTACAGAATACAAAAAACGGCTGGGTTTATCAGAGAGGGTAAAACAGAAAGGGAAGGACTTATTTTGACACGACTTCGAATTGTGCACACTATCCATAATTATTCCTTATACCTTTTTTTGGTGAACATAATTCTGGGTCCTGTAGGTTTTGTCATTGTGAACGATGGAATACCTACTGTGACATTGTGAAGCATAAGGTTGAAATAAATCAAATGCATTCTTCAATACAAACTTGGGCGTTATTACTTTACATCTGAACACTTTATTGATTGCGGGAGTGAAATTAATTTAATTCTCTTTAGTCTGTTTCATTAGCTACAATCTGTCCTGTTTTAAGAGGGAATTTAGGTTTCACTTGAAAACGTAACTCGAAAGGGCTTAATTTCCCAATTCTCTACAACACGCTTCAGTCCAATGGATGGCGGGAAGAAAAGAGCCTTTAAGCTGTGAAAAGCGGCCAGTGAAGGAGTGGAGCTTTTAGGCTTTGACTCGAGAGATTCCGGCAGTTTTGGAGTTGGACTGTGCAATCAAGTCAATCAAGATTTGAATAGCTTGGCAGAAAGCAGTTGATTAGGCAATTAATATTGGAATAGCTCCGACTCAGCAGAAAGCAGCTGATTGGACAATCGAGGTCAGGTGACCGAACAGTTTGAACAGTTCAAACAAATATATAGCGGGGTTGCTCAAGCGGAGCGGCCTGTGGAGAGCGGCCAGTGAGTGAGTGGGCCAGTGAAGGAATGGAGCTTTGAGGCTTTGGCACGAGAGGCTTCAACGAAAAGAGGCGGAGGACGAGCTTGTTCCCAGTTAGTCTTTACATTGCCTCCTGAGACGGTGATCTGCCTCTCATGTGAAATGTGGCAGTCGTGGGGGAACTCCCTTCTTCCGCAGAGTCACATCTGCCAGAAATGCGTGCGGCTGGGCCATCTGAAAGACCGTGTGAGGAATCTGGAGCAGCAGCTGGATGACCTTCGACTTGTAAAGGAGAATGAAGCAGTCATAGATGAGCGCTACAGGGAGGTAGTCACACGTAGGCTGCCAGATGCCTGTCGTTGGGTGACAGTCAGAGGGGGGAAAGCGAAGGTGAGCAGACAGGTAGTGCAGGGCACCCCTGTAGCCATTCCCCTGAATAATAAGTTTACCGTCCTGGATACTGTTGGTGGGGGTGACCGACCAGTTGTGAGCCACGGTGGCAGGGCTTCCGGCACTGAGTCTGGCCCTGTGGTGCAGAAGGATGGGACGGAGAAGAGGAGAGCTGTCGTCATTGGAAATTCTATAGTCAGGGGAGCAAGCAGGAGATTTTGTGGATGTGAGAAGGACCTCCGCATGGTTTGTTCCCTCCCGGGTCCCAGGGTCCGGGATGTCTCTGACCGGGTGCACGACATACTGGTACGAGAAAGAAAGCAACCAGAAGTCGCGATACGTGTTGGCACCAACGACATAGGCAGGAAGAACAATGAGATCCTGAAGTGTGAGTTTCGGGAACTAGGCAGAAGGCTGAAGAACAGGACCTCAAAGGTGGCGTTCTCAGGATTGCTGCGAGTGCTAAGTGATAGTGATGGTAAGAATTGGAAGAGATGCCAGTTGAATGTGTGGCTGCGGAGTTGGTGGAGGGGGCAGTGTTTTAGATCTTTGGATCATTGGGATTTCTTCTGCCGAAGGTGGGACCTGTACAGATTGGATGGGCTACACCTGAACTCGAGGGGCGAGCAATATCCTTGCAGGTAGGTTTGCTAGCATGGTTCGGGAGAGTTTAAACTAATTTGCAATGGTGATGGGATCTGGAGCGATACAGAAGTGAAAGAAGTGCATGGAGTAAAGCCAGGTCTAACATATAGAGAGGCTTTGAGGAAGGAGAAGCAGAATAAAGGGTGTAAAGGTAGGAAGGTAGAAAGACTAAAGTGCGTGTACTTTAATGCAAGAAGCATCAGGAACGAAGGTGATGAACTGAGAGCTTGGATATATACATGGAATAATGATGCAGTGGCTATTACAGAGATTTGGCTGGAATCAGGGCAGGAATGGATTCTCAATATTCTTGGATTTCAGTGCTTTAAAAGGGATGGGGGGCGGGAGGAGGGGTGGCATCACTGATCAGGGATACTATTACAGCTACAGAAAGGGTGGGTAAAGAAGCAAGATCCCCTTTTGAGTCAGTATGGGTGGAAGTCAGGTACGGGAAGGGAGCAATTACTCTATTGGAAATATTCTATTGGCCCCTGGTAGCAGCAGAGATACCGAGGAGCAGATTGGGAGGCAGATTTTGGAAAGATGCAAAATTAACAGGGTTGTTATCATGGGTGACTTTAACTTCCCTGATATTGATTGTCACCTGATTACTTCCAAAGGTTTGGACGGGACAGAGTTTGTTAAGTGTGTCCAGGGCGAATTCCTGTCAGAGTATGTTGACAGGCCGACTTGGGGGAATGCCATACTAGATCTACTATTAGGTAACGAACCGGGTCAGCTCACAGATCTCTCAGTGGGTGAGCATCTGGGGGACAGTGACAACCGCTCCCTGGCCTTCAGCATTATCATGGAAAAGGATAGAATCAGAGAGGACAGGATTTTTTTTTTTAATTGGGGAAGGGCAAATTATGAGGCTATAAGGCTAGAACTTGGGGGTGTGAATTCGGATGATGTTTTTGCAGGGACTTGTACTATGGTCATGTTATCGATGTTTAGAGATCTCTTGCAGGATGTTAGGGATAAATAAGGAGGGAGGAGAAGATGGCAGCACGACGCAGCGCGCGCTGCCGTTCAGAATGATATCGTATCTGTGAAGTAGGAAGCCGTGCTCAATCCTGATTTGATAGAGATAGACGTGATGAAGCACGGAGGAACATCTGGAGAAACTTCTGAAATGCCTGCTTCGCTGCCGCTGCTACTGTGCGATCGAGAATCTCCGGAGGGAAGACCCCAAATCCTCCGCCTTGCCTATTGCCTGTTGCCGGGTCCGTGGTCGAAGCGCTCGGCAGAGATGGTGCTCGTTGCATCGCTGTCGGAGAGCTGGTCGGAGGGTCAGAGTTTTCGAACGGACTCGGTTCGGACTGTGGTCGGATGCTTCCGAGCTGCTGCATCGGCAAGTTTGCGGCGCTGGAGGTTTACAGTCTGCATGAGAAGATGCGACTTTCGAGAGACTTCGGGATTTTACCGTGACCATGGTCTGTTCTTATCAAATTACGATATTGCTTTGCACTGTTGTAAGTATATGTTGTAATTATGTAGTTTTTGTCAGTTTTTTCAGTCTTGGATTGTCATGTGTTTTCTGTGATATCATTCTGGAAAAAACATTGTATCAATCTTAATGCGTGCATTACAAAATGACAATAAAAGAGGACTACGTGTCCTCATAATGTAATCTAATCCAATCTAATCTATTAAAAAAAAATAATCTAATAAATTTGTCCCGATAAGGAAGGTAAAGAATGGTAGGGTGAAGGAACCATGGGTGACAAGTGAGGTGGAAAATCTAGTCAGGTGGAAGAAGGCATCATACATGAGGTTTAGGAAGCAAGGATCAGATCTGTCTATTGAGGAATATAAGGAAGCAAGAAAGGAGCTTAAGAAGGGGTTGAGGAGAGCAAGAAGGGGCATGAGAAGGCCTTGGCGAGTAGGGTAAAGGAAAACCCCAAGGCATTCTTCAATATGTGAAGAAAAAAGGGACGACAGGAGTGAAGGTAGGACCGATTAGAGATAAAGATGAGAAGATGTGCCTGGAGGCTGTGGAAGTGAGCGAGGTCCTCAATGAATACTTCAATTCGGTATTCACCAATGAGAGGGAACTTGATGACGGTGAGGACAATATGAGTGAGGTTGATGTTCTGGGGCATGTTGATATTAAGGCAGAGGAGGTGTTGGAGTTGTTAAAATACATTAGGTCGGATAAGTCCCCGGGGCCTGACGGAATATTCCCCAGGCTGCTCCAGGAGGTGAAGGAAGACATTGCTGAGGCCTTGGTTAGGATCTTTATGTCCTCGTTGTCCATGGGAATGGTACCGTAGGGTGGATTCAGAATTGGTTTACCTGCAGAAGGCAGAGGGTGGTGGTGGAGGGAGTACATTCAGATTGCAGGATTGTGACTAGTGGTGTCCCACAAGGATCTGTTCTGGGACCTCTACTTTTCGTGATTTTTATTAACGACATGGATGAGGGGGTAGAAGGGAGGTCTAGCAAGTTTGCAGCTGACACTAAGGCTGGTGGTGTTGTAGATAGTGTAGAGGATTGTCGAAGATTGAGAGAGACATTGATAGGATGCAGAAGTGGACTGAGAAGTGGCAGATGGATTTCAACCCGGAGAAGTGTGAAGTGGTACACTTTGGAAGGAAAAACGCCAAGGCAGATTACAACGTAAATGGCAGGATACTTGGTAGTGTGGAGGAGCAGAGGGATCTCGGGGTACATGTCCACAGATGCATGAAAGTTGCCTCACAGATAGATAGGGTAGTTAAGAAAACTTATGGAGTGTTAGCTTTCGTAAGTCGAGGGATAGAGTTTAAGAGTCGGGAGGTAATGATGCAGCTCTATAAAACTCTCGTTAGGCCACACTTGGAGTACTGTGCCCAGTACTGGTCGACTCACTATAGGACGGATGAAGAAGCATTGGAAAGGGTGCAGAACAGATTTACCAGGATGCTGCCTGATTTAGAGCGTATGCATTATGATCAGAGATTATCGGAACTAGGGCTTTACTCTCTAGAGAGAAGGAGTAGAGAGGAGACAAGATAGAGGTATACAAGATATTAAGAGGAATAGACAGAGCGGGCAACTAGCGTCTCTTCCCCAGGGCACCACTGCTCAATACAAGAGGACATGGCTTTAAGGTAAGGGGTGGGAAGTTCAAGGGGGATATTAGAGGAAGGTTTTTTTCTCAGAGAGTGGTCGGTACGTGGAATGCACTGCCTGAGTCAATGGTGGACGCAATACACTAGTGAAATTTGAGAGACTACAAAAGCAGGCTTATGGAGGAATTTAAGGCTGAAAGGTCTGTACTGTGCTGTACTATTCTATGTTCTATGTTCTATAATTGAAGTTACAGAAAATTGTAAAATTAGTTAGATACATTTCGTTTTCTAACCTCCGTAAGATTAAAGACACTTACAAAGATCGGTGCATTATAACCCAATGTCCATTACTAAGGATCTACATTACCCAGGTTATGCCTTCCTCCCATTATTACCGTCCGGAAGAATGTCCAGTGCATGAAGGCACAAATTTAGCGATTATTGAACAGTTTCAACATTGAACCCACGAGGAATTACTTGCTGTCTTGAGACAAATTAAGGTGGAAAAATCCACAGATCCTGACAAAGTGCCCGCCGGACCCGGTGGGAGGCGAGCGATGAAATTGTACTAGCCTTGGCAAAGGAATTTTATATAATTTTAGCCATGGTAGAGATGCCGGAGGATTGGAGGACAGCTAAAGTTGTTCATGGATGACTATAAGAAGACCCTGGGTAATTATAGGCCGGTGAGACTGACGTGAGTAGTCGGTAAATTATTGGAAGGTATTCTTAGGGATTTGAAAGACAGTGTCTGATTGGGGATTGCAACAGAGCTCCGAGCGTGGTATGTTGTCTCCAATTCATCTTATGGAGTTTTCCGCGGAGTTTACCAGAAGGATTGATAAAGGATGGATAGTGGCGGGTCCGTTGGTGTTCACCAACGATCGAGATGATAATGAGGTAAATTTTGTCAGTAAATTTGCGGATGCCGTCAAGGCTGGAAGCATAATGGACAACGAGGAAGGCTGTTAAAGATAGCAACGGGATCTTGAACATCTGGAAAAGTAGGAAGAAATTTACAGACGGAATATGCTTTTTAAACACAGATTCTGGGTCTGCCCACAACAAAATGACACTTCTGGAGCGGGCGTTATGTAATGAACCAGATTTGATTGCAGTAAAGGAACCCTTAAGAGACAATGAGCGCAATATGATAGAACAGAATTCACCCCGCGATCCGAGAGGGATGAGCTAAAATTAGATATGTCGGTATCATAGTGGGATCAAAAGAAATTCAGAGGCATCCGAAAGAATCTGCGGAAAGGAAGGGGACAGCAGCAGGGATGGTGGCAGTGCATCAGTGGCTGGAGTTTCACCTTGCAGTTCAGATGGCATTATACAGATTCCTTTATAAGAAGAAGCATTCTAAAGGGAGGATGAGACACCTATATCTGATCAGGTAATGCAAAGGACATGGGAAATAGTGGGGAACTAGAAGAGTAGGAAGCTTTAAAAAAGCTAAGTCGAAGCAACTAAAATGAAATGAGGGAAAATGAACTGTTAAAGTACAAAAGCAACACAATTTTAAAAACAAGATCCCTCTCTGGTATCCAAGCACACTCTCTGTAGTGTCTATAGCATAGACCCTGGATGGGGAAAATCAGCGTGCATACACCCTGTTCATTTCCCGAAACCTTCCTTTCAAATTATCGCTGCACTCTTTGAAGCTTATTGATATTTCAAAACTGTAAGTATGTGGCCAGAACAGCACGCGATATTCTATCTACGGCCTCACCAACGTGTTGTACAGCTCCAATATTAAGTCCCAACTCGTGTACTCCGTGATCTGATTGTGAAAGACATTGTGATCAGAGTTCAATACAACCCCATCTTCCCGTGGCGCCAGTTTCCTGGCATTATTTCTCTGTATCTCTAGGTCTCTTTTTAAATACTGCACAATAAAGTCCACATATTCAGTACGTGCATCGAAACCTGTTGTATCTTGCCTCACGACACAGATGATCTCACACGTGTCTGTATTAAATGCCATCTGACATTTTCAGGACTTTTCCTAGCCAGTCAACGTCAAGCTACAAGCTTGGATGCAGTTGCTGGCTGGAACAACAGCTTCAACTTAGGAGTCATCCGCAATTCTTCTGATTCAGAGAAAAGACCGTTCGTCAATCCGTCCACAGGCCGCATCTAAATTCGTATGGGCTCTTACTTCCTAATATCAAAGCTCCCTGGTATATTACTCTCTATCTCTTTTATATTCTCAGAAGAATGTACGTACAACGTGTTTTATTCTGATATATGTCATCAGCTGTTACTCCGACATTTGTCATTCAAATAACTTGAATTACTGAAACAAGCGACAGAAAAAAAAATGATCCAATCTCTCTGTTCAATAAGGTATACTCCATTTCACCTGCCGAGCTGGTGTCCCGCCCTCAATATCGGAAGCGAATGTGCTCCGCTGAATGGGATAAAATAAATCTGTTTGAAGTTGATTGTTCATGTTGATTGTTCAGGGTGATTGTCTACATTAGAAACAACACTGATCAGAAAATGTCCCATTTCGGCAACTGACGTCACAAGTCTTGGAATGTACATTGGTAAATTTCGTATTATCTTTTGTATAGAAGTTAGTAAATTGTAACATGCATTGGGGATACGAATTAATGACACGGTTACAGAGTGAGAAAAACACTTTAATGTCAGTGTTTGTGTAGCTGGTTGAGCCTCAAGCGACTGATGTCATAACCACACTAATTGCCTCAGTGAAATTACTTTGAATTGCATATAACTCTGTAAAACCTGCCACCAGTCCATATGAGCAGTTGGAAGGTTCTGTGCATCTGAACGCTGCCTCTGACGGAATATAGGATATCCAGCGATTTCCTACATCGTAGGTGTTTTCTATCCTGCAATTGTAGCGATTCCTGGTAAGATACTGGAGCTGGTCACTTTATGTATGGTGCCGTCGTCATCTTGCTTTCGTTCAATTGCACTGTTTGGACTTTTACTGAGCACAGATGCTGCCTTCGTCTGAAATGTGTTTCCAGAATTGAGGATTCAAGCATCTGATAGTTTTATTATTCAGCTTCCATATTGTTTCTATGTGATTTAAAAAAAAAAAAAATCTTTTATCAATTGCTTTGGTGCTGATATTGCCATAGTTCTATAGTTTTACCTTGCTCGGCTTTCTGAACCGACAGTGCTGGCATTTCCAGATCAGAAGCTTTTTCAACTGACCGGCCAGTCGAATATCGACACACAGGTCTGTTCTTCCATAAAACATTAAATTGTAACTTATGCATTAAATATCATGATTTCACTACAAATAAGCATTTCAGCTATTTCACCTCAAATAATGGAAATGGTGTTGTTTATGGAACGATCGAGTTTCACTTGTAATGAGTCGTGGAAATCAGATGCCCGCTTCTAATCTGTTGGAAAGTCGCCAACCAACTGCTAATTCTGTCCATTATTGTCCAGCCGGTGTGCGCGGACCAAGTCCACACAAATTGAATTTCTGCTTTTCACTTCCAAAGTAAAATCATACCCTGCGTGGCAATGGAAAAGAAAATGGGCATTCAGACATTTGCAGCTAACGATAATTCTGTGTTGATTTTTTTTTCTCTCCAAATTTCTTGTAGTTAATTTAACGGCGATTGTGACCCTATCTCGGGGAAAATGTGGGCTATCCAAATGCATCACCCGTTACCTGGTTGGAATGGCAACAGCGAATCTGATGGTGGTTATAGTTTTCGGTTTAGTGGAACAGACAAACGATATCTACATTTATTCCAGATCCTTGCTCATCACTCCTGTAAGCGGAGTGACAGTTGTATTATTTGTTATGACGAAGGACTGTTCTGTTTGGTTTATGGTCAGTTTTACTTTGATCGTTTCATTGCAATATGTTGTCGAGAGCTCGGGGAACGATACTGCACTGAGAGAACAGCAACGGTGGTTATGGTGACTGTGGTTTTAGTGAGTTGCGGAAAAGTGTCCCGTTTTACTTTTCTGTTGAACCTTACGTCATCATCGACAACGTGCCGTGGCGTTGCGTCCTCACGCATGAATACACTACTTCACCCGTGTGGAAAGGAATCGAAATGCTAGATGGCATTTTAACACCGCTGCTACCAATCGGATTAGTTCTTATCTTCAATGGGTTTACTGTAAGACATATAATTGCGGCAAATAGAGTCCGCAGAGGGCTTCGGAAGAGCAGCGATAAACAGAAAGATACCGAAGTGGAAACCCAGAGAAAATCGATGATTTTACTGTTTGCAATTTCAGCTAATTTCATATTATTTTGGATGTCCTATGTAGCTCATTCTCTGAAATGGCAAGTGGAAAATTACTATTACCAGGACAGATATTTCAATTCTCTGGTATATATACTGCAGCAAACTGGATTAATGTTTCAAATTCTCAGTGTGTGCACCAATACTTGTGTCTATACACTGACACAGAGGAAATTCAGAAAAGAGCTGAAGAATGGAATGAAGTATGTATTTACGTTAAATGGTCATCTGTGTAGATAACGCCCACTCCAAGTGCAATTCAGCGGAGGTTTAGAATAAAACCGTTTTAAAATCAGCAGACTTGATAAATATGTCATAAATTCAAACAATCATGTGCCTCGTCATCCTGAAATGAATAAATTCCAAGCTATCGTTGAGACTTGACAATCATCTTGGAAACGGCACCGCAGCATAAAAGCCAGGACCAACAGGCTCCGGGACAGCTTCATCCACCAGACCATCAATCTGATTAACTCACGCTGATCTGACTGTTTTTCGATGTGGCATTAACTGTTCTATTTATCATAAATTATTATCAGTAACTAGGATTACACATTGCACACTGAGCCGGAGATGGAACATAAAGATTTTTCTTCCTCGTGTATGTGAAAGATGTTAGAAATAAAGTCAATTTACTCACAAGGGGAGGAATGATTTCCGGACTTTTCGGGGTTCAGGTGTTTCAAAATGTTCACAGTCGGGTAAAAGAGGGTAAAGGAAAAGCCTTTTAAACACAGGGAGAGTGTGATAGTTATCACAGCTGCGGAAAGGGAGGGCACTGCGGTGGGATTGTATGTTAATAGACTGCGAGTGGAACTCAGAAGTAGGGAGGGAACAAACACTCGTTTGAGAGTATTCTGTACAGAGCTCCCATCACAAAAACGAAAACAACACAAAGAGACAGTGACAGATCGGGAGATAGATTTTGCACAGGTGCTTATATTAACACGGCTGTTGTCACAGGCGACTTAAACTTCACTGATATTCATCGGAAATTCCTCTGTTTAAAACGTTTAGATGTCACAGAGTTTCTTAGTTGTGTACAGGAAGGAGACCTGGCACAAGTAGAGGGCAGGCGGACTAGTGATCTTATGCTAATACTAGAAAGTGAAATGGGTCAGGTAACTGATCTCTCCACCTGTCAGCAGTTCAGATGGATAGAGCACAGCTATTCGACATACCTTACACTGGGATAGCAACAGACAACATGGAATGTACTTAATCGATACTATTGGGTAGGAACGTGGCAGCCGAATTAGGGAAGCGATTTGTTCCTTCAAATGCCCAAGAGAAATATAGAGATTGTTAATGGAGCACTTGATTGGTGTTCAGCATTGGCTTGTTTCATTGAGGCGAGGATCGGATGGCGCCGTAAAGTAATCCTGGTTGATAAGGGACACGAAACACCTGTTCAAGAAGAAGAAATAAATATATTTAAGGTTTTGGAAGAAAGGATCAGGCAGGGCTATGGAAAGGCATAATATAGGCAGGAGGGATCTAACAACGGGCTTAGAAAAATTAAAAGGGGACATGAGAAGGCATGGGGAAGCCGCATTAAGGTAGGTGAAAAAACAGGAGGATGACGAGAGTGGGAGAGATAAGAAATAACAGAGGAAACGTGTCTGGAGTGCAAGGAGGCAGTGAAAGCCCTTTATGAATCTTTGCTTCGGTATTCACCAGTGAGTGTGACAAAGGGAAAAAGGCCGATGTGTTGAGGTATGCAGACGCTTAGAATTGCTAGCTGGAAACTGGGAATACATGAAAATAACCCATTTCCTGGAGCCAGAAGATATGCAATCCAGGTAATTGGAGAAACCGAGCGAAGATATTGCTGCGCTTTTAGACATGACATTTGCGTCATCACTGGCCACAGAATCAGTAAGGGAGGATTGGAGAATGACAAATATTATTTCTTTGTTCAAGAAGTGTAATAGGGATAGTCTTGAGAATTACAAGCCAGTGAGTCTTCAGTCAGTTGTGGGCAAGGTGTTGGAGAGGCATCTTAGAGACATAAGTTACGGAGAAACATATTCTGCTTGGGAACAGTAGGGGACAGAGGGTCCAGTGAGATGGAGGAACTGAGGGAAATACATGTTAGTAGGGAAGTGGTGTTAGGTATATTGAAGGGATTAAAGGCAGATAAATCCCCAGGACCAGATAGTCTGCATCCCAGAGTGCTTAAGGAAGTAGCCCAAGAAATAGTGGATGCATTAGTGATAATTTTTCAAAACTCTTTAGAATCTGGAATAGTTCCTGAGGATTGGAGATGGCTAATGTAACACCACTTTTTAAAAAAAGGAGGGAGAGAGAAACCGGGCAATTATAGACCGGTTAGCCTAACATTGGTGGTGGGGAAACTGCTAAAGTCAGTTATCAAAGATGTGATAAAAGCACATTTGGAAAGCGGTGAAATCATCGGACAAAGTCAGCATGGATTTGTGAAAGGAAAATCATGTCTGACGAATCTCATAGAATGTTTTGAGGATGTAACTAGTAGAGTGTATAGGGGAGAACCGGTGGATGTGGTATATTTGGATTTTCAAAAGGCCTTTGACAAGGTTCCACACAGGAGATTAGTGTGCAAACTTAAAGCACACGGTATTGGGGGTAAGGTATTGATGTGGATAGAGAGTTAGTTGGCAGACAGGAAGCAAAGAGTGAGAATAAATGGGACCGTTTTAGAATGGCAGGCAGTGACTAGTGAGGTACCGCAAGGCTCAGTGCTGGGACCCCAGTTGTTTAGAATATATATTAATGACTTAGGTGAGGGAATTAAACGCAGCATCTCCAAGTTTGCGGATGACACGAAGCTGGGCGGCAGTGTTAGCTGTGAGGATGATGCTAAGAGGATGCAGGGTGACTTAGATAGGTTAGGTGAGTGGGCAAATTCATGGCAAATGCAATTTAATATGGATAAATGAGAGGTTATCCACTTTGGTGCAAAAACAGGAAAACAGATTATTATTTGAATGGTGGCCAATTAGGAAAAGGGGAGGTGCAGCGAGACCTGGGTGTGGTTATACACCAGTCATTGAAAGTGGGCATGCAGGTACAGCAGGCGGTGAAGAAGGCGACTGGTATGCTGGCATTCATAGCAAGAGGATTTGAGTACAGGAGCAGGGAGGTATTACTGCAGTTGTACAAGGCCTTGGTAAGACCACACCAGGCGTATTGTGTGCAGTTTTGGTCCCCTAATGTGAGGAAAGTCATCCTTGCTATAGAGGGAGTACAGAGAAGGTTCACCAGATTGATTTCTGGGATGGCAGGACTTTCATATGATGAAAGACTGGATCGACTAGGTTTATATTCGCTGGAATTTTGAAGCTTGAGGGGGGATCTTATTGAAACGTATACAATCCTAAATGGATTGGATAGGCTAGATGCAGGAAGATTGTTCCTGATGTTGGGGAAGTCCAGAACGAGGTGTCACAGTTTGAGGATAAAGGAGAAGCCTTTTAGGACCGAGATTAGGAAAAACTTCTTCGTACAGAGAGTGGTAAATCTGTGAATTCTCTGCCACAGGAAACAGTAGAAGCCGGTTCATTAGCTATATTCAAGAGGGGGTTAGATATGGCCCTTGTGGCTGAAGGGATCAGGGGGTATCGGGGGAAGGCTGGTACAGGGTTCTGAGTTAGATGATCAGCCATGATCATACTGAATGGCGGTGCAGGCTCAAAGGGCCGAATGGCCTACTCCTGCACCTATTTTCTATGTTTGTATGTTTATATGAATAGTCAGCATGGTTTTGCGTCACTTATGAACCCGAATAAATTCCATTAAATGTTCAGAGTGACTTGGGGAGTCTTGTGAAGAAATTACTGTGAGTTAAAATTCAGGTACATGGTATGGTAAACGGTATTTTCTCCTGTAATACAGGAGTATTGGAGAAGAGGGGCAGAGAGGTGTTACTGGGAGTTGGCTTATAGGGTTCTGGTGAAAAAGCGCCTTTAATATCATTTCCAGGTCGGGTCACAGTTCCTCAGCAAAGATATCCCTGCAGCAGAGAGAGTGGAGGGACTATTCTCACACTAACTGGACTGGTTCAAGAGATGGCAAGCTGTTTGTGTGAGGAGACAGTGAGTGAGCTGTGCCTGTCTTCTCTGCAATTGTCAGGAAAATGTTGGATTCTTTCAGATATTTGTACTGGACCGATTTCAGGAAGAATGTTTTTCCTGAATGAGAATTCTATTACCAAGTGTCACAGACTCAGAATGAAGGACCTGATACTCAGGACGCAGTGGAAAAGAAATTCCCTTCATCCGTGATTATTTCTCCATTTCTTCATACAACTGCGGGAAGGAAGTAGAAATTTAGTCTGCGATGTTGGGCTAATATGATTAAGCTGGTCATGCCGAAATAAACTAAACCATTTGCTAGCATGTTGTCCGTGTCTTTTCCTTCTCTGTGTGTTTGCATAATTCAGAACCTCATCAATACCATTGTTTTATCTGCCTCCGACACCACCCCAGAAATACATTACAGACACCCATAACTCTCTGCTTTGTTTTATTTTAAACATTCCCCCGCACATCTCCTTTGAACGTTTTCCCCTCTCACCTTGATTGTATGTCCTCTGATATTCAGTGTTTTGATGCTGTGAGAAGGATTACAGTTGTCTACTGTATTTATGTCTCTTATAAGCCTCGCTGCCTCCCTTTGGCGGCCGCCATTCTGGAAAAAAAATAACACAAGTTCGTGAAAATCCTCCTTGTAGATCTCCTCCCTATAAACCTCTGCTAAACCCTTTCCAGAGATGTGGCATCCTTCCTGTAATGGGGCGACCGGAACTAAATACAAACTCCAGATGGAACCTAAGCAGAGATTGATAAATCACTTCCTTTTATGACAATAGTGATCGTCTCAGTTCTGCCCTTGGCTTCTGCCACTCCGGAAGGAGCAACCCAAGTTTGAACAAATCCACCTTCTAGATCTCTCCCTAAAGGTCCTTCTTATAACCTCTTCTATAGCCTTTCCAAATCCTCAGCATCATTCGTAATCCGGGCGAAGGAAGCTGAATGCAATAGTCCAGATGCAACCTGACCAGCGCTCTATAGAAAACCAGAGTTTTCTGGTCAAGGAGGAACCCACGGGATGGGCTGAGTCTGCGCAGTCCCGACAAGCAGCAGGTGTGAGACCTGCTGGAGGACGACCAGCTGTTTGCACATCACCGGGCAGCTGGACACAGTGATCAGCAGGAGTGAAGGGCCACGGCACTTCCTCCCTCAAGCACAAAGAACTGCAGTCACATCAGAGACTGAGCGGTCCTTTCCCTAATCAATACACAGAGACGGATGCAAGGCCATCATCACCTGCCCCCTCTACGACAATGGAGACAATCTGTGGGACCAGCATCGCCATCGCCATCCCCCCCCCCCACCCCACCACCACCTTCCTCATACAGGGAAACATGGCAGCCCACACTCCTGTAGCCACGTCCACACTGACCTCTGCAGAAAGCGTCCTGACCGGATTGATCACGGCTTGGCACAGCAAACTGCTCCTCCTGTGGTTGTAAGAAACTGCCGAGGGTTACGGATACAGCTCAGCTCGTCACGGAAACCAGCCTCCTCTCCATGTACTCTGACTTCACTTTCGACTCACTTGGAAAAGCAGCCGGTATAATTAAGGGGCCAACCCATCACAGACAGCACGGTCTGTGTCGTCCATCTATCCTATTCGATTGGTCTTCATCCAATCAGGTCGTTGCTGCTCCACCCTTGTTGCAATTCAATTCCAGACTTACCACTCCACTACGCATCTAACGGCTATGCTGTCTCCCTTTGTTTGGAGTATGAGCATTGCTTCATGAATTCGACCGACTTCGTAAAAGCGATTAAAATACATCCAGCTGACCCCGGAAGACACGTCGTTTCCACGTTTCCACGTGGTGTCCCTGTTCACATGAGTTCGCAGTAAAGACAGCTTGGTTCTCCTGCGGCCAAGCGTTGAAAGAGTCCCAGTGGTCTTTTTGAACACACCCTTACGTCAACGTACTTACTCTAGAAGGGAAACTATAATGAACAAATTGACGGAATGACGATGGGATCGCCTTTGACACCGGCGTTTGCTAATTTCTACATGGGGAACATTAAGGAGAGTGTTCTGGCTTCATCGCCCCAACTGGTTCTTCAGATACGTCAATTACACTTCTAAGTGAGGCCTCATAGACCCCAGACACTCCAGCCGTTCCACAGACATCTGAACAGTTATATATCCGAACATTCAACTTCCGATGGAGATGGAGGAGAGTGGTTACCTCCTATTCCTGGAGATTCTAACATGACGGAAACCGGTCTGTAGCCTCGGACACAGCGTCCATCGGAAAACCAGTCGCACGGACTTATACCTCAACAATATCTGCCAGCATCACGCCTCCAAACGTACAGTGTTTCATTATACTTTGATTAATTGTGTGAGAAGTATTTCGGACCAGAGAGTCCCCACGGGGAAATAAGACGATTATGCACAACGCTCTAGCAGAATGGTTATAAAATGAAGCAAATCAATTGGCCCGTAGAAAGAAGCCGACTGAAAATCCAGGAGACCTAACCGTGAGGCGGCAGCCGTCGTCACCACCTGCATTCGCGTTGTGGTGTAGCCAACCTGGCGGCCTCTCTCCCAGACGAGCTCCATCGCTTTTCTGCTAGGATCGATTTCGCTAACTCAGAGCCTCCGAAGAAAGTTACCGGATATAACGTACGTGCATCCAGATGAGGCTCCGAACAAAATTATAATTACAATGTGGATAAGGTGTGGGCAGGAAAATGGATAGGAGATAATTTGGGGAAACTGCTGGAAAATGGGACAAGCTCAGAAAGATTTAGATCAGAATGAATTAGTTGGGCCAAAGGGCTTGTGTCCATGCTGTAATCTGTCTTATTCCACTTAGAATCACAGAGTTGAACACAATCATAATGCCTACAGGGAACAGAGACAGTTGGTCACTGATTGTACCGGGCTTCTATCAGAGCGCCTGGGAACTAAATTTCAGGTCGCAGATAATCAAAGTAGGGAAATCCTGGGAAAAATACAGTACCTGCTGTGGCCAGCATTATAGCAAATCACTCTCAGAAATCTACTTCATCCTCCTCACAGAGACACTCTCAGTCTGTCACTAATTTGGAAATCCTACTAATCGTTACGTCTTCTGATGTCTTCGCTCGCCCAGCACCCTAATATGGATTTGTAAAATTTACTGAAATTTCCTCTCACTGTCTCTGTCGGAAAAGCCACCGTGCATTACCAGTGAGGGCAGAGACATGCGGATTTTACTCCACTGACATGTCAAAGTACATTGACAGTAGAACAAAGATAAGCAACACAATCAATGATAGATTTCAATTTGTGTTGACAATCACACAATGTGCAAACGAAAGATCTGCAAACACAGCAAACAAACAAGTACTGTACCTAAATTAATGGGCAGATAAATAAATATATAAATAGTCGAAGGACATGAGAACAAGAGTCAGTGGGTCCTTTGAAGGTTCTGTTCAGTGATCTGTTCAGTGCTGTGGTGAGTGAAGTTATCCACACTGTTTTAGGATCATGACGGATAAAGGATAATAACTGTCTCTGATCCTGCCGGTGTGAGACCAAAGGCTCCTGTACCTCCTGCCCAATGGCAGCATCGAGGGGAGTGAATCGCCTGGATGGTGGGGCTGTTGTTGATAGATGCTGCTTTCCTGTGACGGGGTTTCTGGGTGGAGAGGGCGCAATAATGGGGAAGGATTTTCATGTGGTGGACTGAGCTTTATCGAACACTTCACGCAGGCTTTTCTATTCATGTGTCCATGCCAGACCCTCATGCATCCACGGAGCCTCTTCATGGGTTTGTCTGAACTTCTCATGTCACCATGGGCACACACTCTGCCGTCACTTGTTCAAACGCTCACCTCAACCACCGAGACAGTAAACAAGATGAAACACACCACCAATACCCTCCATATCCACTAATGGGAAGTTTGACAGTGAAATTAGCTTTTTCTGCTCCTTGCGAAGATAAGAACACATGGATAGTGGCTTAATATTGTTCAGCAAAGGCAAGGCAACCAGTTAATTCTGCTGCAAGGAGAAATGTCCCAGCCGATCCAGCCTCTCCTTAGAACTCAAGCCCTCCAATCCTGGTAATATCCACATGGATATTTTCTGTAACCTTACCATCTCAATGACATCCTTCCTGTGCCCCATCTTTGTGTAGAAACAGTTTAACAACAGTCTCAGGGAACTGTGCATCCGTAACTTTATTCTGACTACACAACCGCCCCCTCCCCCCGCCATTCTGTAAGACATTTCAGGGCCATAGAAGTTACTGTGCAAGCCGTGCCCAGGTTTAACGTTACAACGTGAACCCATTCCTTGGCATATTTTCCACGTTCACCTCAGCCCCCTTGTAAACTTATATAACCCACTCCATTGTCCATTATACCACCAATTTTGATGTCACGTGCAGATTTACAAATGAAATTAACAACTTTATCTGCAACATCATTAATACAGATGGTAAACAGTAGCCGTGACACCCATTCACACCACTGGTCAAGCTAACAATCTGAACAGCATTCCATTATTAACCCTGATTCCTTCCACATGGCCAGCTTCGTAGCCATTTTGCTAGCTCGCCCACCATAAAATGAATCTCATATGGTGACATATATTGTCTTTAATAATACATCCACAGTGAACTTTGAACTTTTACCAAATATGAAGATCACTGAATGTGACTGCACAGGTAGACAATGTGAAGTGGTGATGGTTAACATGTTTACCGTCATTAGATGCAGCACAGATTACACACGCAGAGAGACCTTGTGACAGCTTTATGAACTGTGGGTGGGGCCATTTGGATTAGCGTGTGCAATCCTGTAACAATTGCTCAGGAAGGATGTGTTTGTACTGGACAGGGTGCAGAGAAGATTCAGCAGGGTATTGCTTGGGATTGAATATCCCTATTACAAGTGATTGGATTGAATGAGCACATTTTCTGTTTCAGAATCTCAGCACAGACATTGATTATTCATTTTCCTCCATAGCTGCTGCCTGACTTGTGATTTCCTCCAGTATTTTGCCAATTAGCCTTCCTAGTTACACTGTACAACTGCGGTGGGATTCATTGTAATCTTACTCAGCAATGCCATTACATTATACTGATATCCTTCTTTGATTCCACGCTCGTCTCCTCCTGGCTTATATTCCTCAAAGACCCTGTGCTATTTCAGTATCGAAGGATAGATGCATAGAACATAGAACATAGAACAGTACAGCACAGATCACGCCCTTCGGCCCATAATGTTCTGCCGACCCGCAAACCCTGTTTCCCATATAAGCCCCCGCCTTAAATTCCTCCATATACCTGTCTAGTAGTGTCTTAAACTTCACTAGTGTATCTGCCTCCACCACTGACCCAGGCAGTGCATTCCACGCACCAACCACTCTCTGAGTAAAAAACTTTCCGCTAATCCCCCCACAACTTCCCACTCCTTACCTTAAAGCCATGTCCTCTTGTATTGAGCAGTGGTGCCCTGGGGAAGAGGCGCTGGCTATCCACTCTATCTATTCCTCTTATTAACTTGTACACCTCTATCATGTCTCCTCTCATCCTCCTTCTCTCCAAAGAGTAAAGCCCTAGCTCCCTTAATCTCTGATCATAATGCATACTTTCTAAACTAGGCAGCATCCTGGTAAATCTCCTCTGTACCCTTTCCAATGCTTCCACATCCTTCCTATAGTGAGGTGACCACAACTGGACACAGTACTCCAAGTGTGGCCTAACCAAAGTTTTACAGAGCTGCATCATTACATCTCGACTCTTAAATTCTATCCCTCGACTTATGAAAGCTAACACCCCATAAGCTTTCTTAACTACCCTATCCACCTGTGAGGCAACTTTCAGGATCTTAAGCATCTTTTGAGAAACCCATGTTCCCCATTAGTCCTCAGTCCAGTCATTCACTAAAGAGCTATCTCCTGCCCATAGGCCATTCCAACTGCTGGCAATGTTCCCGGCTCGGTGACAGAAATAGAATTTGGAAAACACCCCTAATCGCCATTGCAGAGCAGCCCGGAAATTAAAAGCTGCTCTTCAAAAATCTGTAGTGCTCTGTTATCCTTCAATCTCCGAATTCATGGAAATAGTCCAGTTATCTGGCACTGACTTCTATAAGTGAAAGTTGCGGGTGACATCCATATCAGGGCAACATACACAAAATGATGGAGGAACTCAAAACGCCAGGCAGCATCAATGGAAATGAGTACAGTCGACATTTCGGGCCGAAACCGTCTGGAGAAATAAAAATAAATCTGAGGAGTCAGAGTAAGAAGGTGGAGGTAGGCGAGGAGGACCCACAAGGTGACAGGTGAAACTGAAATGGGGATGAAGTAAAGAGCTGGGAAGTTGTTTAGTGAAAGAGATACAGAGTTGGAGAAGGAGGAATATGATGTGAGCGGACAGAATGCCATGAAAGGAAGAAAACGGGGGGGGGGGGTACAAGAGGGAGCTGATGGGAGTGTAAGGAGACAAGGTAAGAGAGTGAAATGGAAATGGGAAATGGTGATGGAGAGAGAGGGAGGTACTGGGAGATCCAGCTTTTGCTGGCGGTCAGAGCATAGGGAGCTCGGCAAAGTAGTCTCCCAATCTACATTGTGTCTCACCTGGAGGCCACACCAGAAGCACTTGAAATAGTAGTTGACACCAACAGATGAAATGTGTTGGCGGACACCACTTGTCTTTTCAGCTGCAAGTGCGGAGTAGGGAGTAGTGTTCGGGGAAGGGATGGATCTTACTGAATGACATGGCGTGCGGGAGGGACACAGTGGCCCGTTTTGTTTTTTGGTGTCTCGGTTAAAGGAAAGGAGTAAACTGTCATAACGGGGACGCTGGGAGTGGACCCAAATGCAATATACAGACACTAAAGTACCAGGAACAGGACTCGGAGTGACAAAAAAGCAGGAGAAGTGGGGAAGAAAGGACGCTGGACATGGACACAGGCCCTGGACGAGACAAAGATGCAGGGCCTGGGCTAGGAGTTTGGTTCGGCAAGCGGGACCAGGACAAGGAACTGGGAACTAGGAGCCTGGGCCTGGACTCCGAGACAGAGACTGGACAGGGACGCAGAACATGGGTCTTGACTAGGGCTCGGATCCCGGAACTAGGCGAGGACATGACATGGCTACAGGACTAGACATGGCTTGGGTTCCTCGAGGCGAGGACACGACGAGGCTTGGGTTCCTCCAGGCGAGGATACGACGAAGCTTGGGTTTTTCGAGGAGAGGGCATGACGAGGCTTGGGTTCGGACTCCGAGCCAGAGACTGGACAAGAACGTGGAACCTGGGTCTTGATTCGGGCTCGGACTCCGGAAGTAGGCGAAGACATGACGTGGTCTTGGGAGACAGGACTAGGCGAGGCTACAGGACAGAACGACAGACTCCTGGGCAAGAGGAGGGAACCCCAGCACAGGACGAAGCACATGGACAGGAAGAGAACACGAGGCCTTGACTTGGTCGAGTGAGACAGGGACGTAGAGCCTTTGTCGAGGGAGAACAGGAACATGGAACACAGAGCCGGAACCTCTCCTTGGGAACAGGACATGGAGCCGGGACTCATACACAGAACACAGAGAGAGAGAGACAGTTCGTAACACAAGGTAGCGGCAAACGGCCGGACCTTCCTAGCGAAGGGGTGGACACAGTGACAGTTCCAAACAACGATAGCCAGTTCCTTATCTAGTCACAGCAAGGCTCCGGTCTTGCTCCGGCGGTAGAACTTGACAGCGATACAGGCGAGGACGCAGACGAGGTTGCAGGCAAGTCTTCAGGTTGGGCTTCAGGCAGAAGGTGAAGGGAAGGGAAGGGTACAGCCCAGCAACTGAAGCTGAACCCAGGAGCTGTTTATGTAGCCAGCCGAAGATGAAAATCATGTGCTTCAATTTAGGCACTCAACAGAACAAGGGAAAATCGGAAAATCAACAATAAGGACCGCACCGTGAACCGGAATGCGGACTTCAAGGACCGGACCATGACATAAACAGGCCCTGTGAATAAATCAGGCATTCAGTTCGACAAGTTTGAACGACACTGAAGCTGGTTGTTTTGCCTCAGTAAGCTTTAGACCAGGTGAGAATCAACTTCTCGTGTTCCATGTTAATAACCTGAATCAATCTGTTTTCACCTAATCCCCACATTGTGCGGATGGGATTCCTGGGTGTCCTGTGGAGTGTTGGTGATAGTAACGCCTCCCTAAAATATGAACCATATTGAGATTTAATTAAAAAGTGAATGTGGGTCATCTGTACACGATTTAAGGAAATCAATTTGAAAAGTAATGCATCGTGTGCTTATTTATTATTTTTCACAGAAGGTATTCAAATATTTAGGTGTTGATCTCTGACTTATGTGAGGGCTAATTTCTATAAACTGACATATTGCGGGGTAATCTAGAATATAATGTTTGCAGGATCGAGAATGGAAGATCGTCTTCTATTGCCAACAGGTGGAGTCGTCAATTGAGGAGCTATTGATACAGTTAAGGTGCACTGCTGACCACGAAACAAATGGAACAACACAACGTAAGCTAAGATGGCACAGGTAATTTATTTCCAAAATTTGCATTCTTCTATTAATTATTGAGAAACATTGTTTTCTATTCTCTATTCCTTCTGAAGTTTTTGGAGGCTGTTGTGTCGTATTCGAAAAGTTTTTGCTCGTCTTTTTCGCTATTTCAGATGATACAGCTTGGCAGCTCGGGAAATACTCTCTGCTGCTTTACAGTGATCCAATGTAGGGTACAGATAGTTTGGTTTCTTTAGCATTGAAATGACTGTTTTCCAGTCTGTTTTCCATCCGGCCCATTCTAGGCATTCAGACGTTTTATTTCTACGTTGAGCTAATTATTATCAGATGCGAATGAGACGCTTTCTATTACCAGTATGGGGATGTTTTAAATGAGATTTTTTTCCTTATTATCAAACTGAAAGCGCAGATCCTTTACAAGATGTTTCCTGTTGTAGGACGTGTGCGAGCTGGGACTGAATTCTACTTAGGGGAGAGAGCCTTAGATGAACTTACATTTGTCTTGGTCAATGCCCGGATAAGGGTCCATGGAGACAATATCAAAGCCTTTAACTCTCTCCTGAAGTTAGTTTGGGTCGCTGCATAAATACACGTGTTTGTACACGAACTCATGTTCGTGAGCATTACCCCGGTTTGAGCAGCGATATATCGGGCAGAATAATAGTCACGATCAGAATACATGGTTAGACTGGCGATAAAATTCGTCACTGTCGACGGCAGCCAGAATATCATGAAGCTGCCCGACACACAGAACAGTAACATGATGTCCTTTTTTCTGTTCTCCATTTCCGTGTCACGTTCAATCTTACTCTTATGGATTCGGAAGCCCCTGCGGGATTTGCTGGCCACCAAGATATGCCTGGCTGTCATCCCATTAAATAGAATTATTAAACCAAATGCGCACAGCAAGTTTTGAAAGGATTTGAACTTGCTGAGAGCGACAAACATTGGAGAGTTGAAGAATTCCAATTTCGGGCGAATACCCCACGAAATATTTCCAATTATTTTTTGAGGCTGAAATGCAAACAATAAATGTATATTCTCCAAACAAAGCACTGCCAGTATTACTGCTGCCAGGATTCTGGCAGTTCTCACTCTGCAGTATTTAGTTTTAAGCTTCTGACAGCATATGGCAACATATCGATCACAGGTGAAGGCGACGGTGTACCACAGTGATAGTTCCAGAGTGACTGCCAACACGTAGACCGTGGCTTTAAGGACTCTCGTATAATGCAGAAATGAATTTGACAGGCGGAATATTAAAATCTCATAGACAAGGACATTGATGAGAATGACCAATAAATCCGTCACAGCCATCATCGTCATGTAGGCAGAGATGCATTTGGAAAGACCGCATTTTCCCCGGGAGAGAATAATAATTGTTAACAAATTAGCTGCAACAGAAAAAAAAACAACAGAAAAAGACGTCACTAAGGGAGGAAGACAAGTGAATCTTACAACTTGTTGTTGAAATATGTTCGGATGGATTTCTGTTCAGTCTGTGCACACTGACGGTCTGAGAGTGAGCATAGGCAAGACAAAACAGGCACTTCGCAATGTGATCTTCACCAGCTGGAAACGGGCTGAAAAAATAGCAAGTGCAGTTTACTGGAAGCCTGGGTAATGTGCTGCTCTTCAGGAAGACAAACCAGGTTACCATTGCATGGCGAATGGTAGGTTGTGAGCTTCTCCGTACAAAAGAAAATGAGCTGTAAATACAGATCCGTCATTCATTTAAAGTGAAACAATGGGTGACCGGGCGGCACCGTGAGCTTTTTGCACATCGCCCATCACAAATCAGGACTTTGAGCACTGCGGTTGTGTTATTGAGTTAAAGTTATACAATACATAATTGAAACCGAATTCCTTGTATTGTTTACATTTGTAGTCACCTTAATACGGGAATTATATTAAAATTACTGACATAGTTCAGAATATTTACAAGGATACTGATGGGACTGAGAAATCTTTGTATACATTCGGGGTATAGTGCGTCTAAATGCATTCCAGCATTTTCCCCTCAGGTTGTGTGAAACTATTTGGAACGGTCATAGGATTAGCGTGAAAGTTGAAATATTTCGGGGTAATCTGAGAGAAGTTATTTCCTCAGATGGTGCTGAGAGATTGGAAGAAGCTTCCTGCGAGCGTACGATGTGCGATCTATTGTACCACGTAAGATAAGTTTGGATAGGGACAAGATGGGAAGGAGGTAGACGAATGTTAGTCAGGTGCCGGTTCAGAGGACAACAGAGGTACAGGACGCTAAGGCGGGCCGAATGGCCGCTTTTTGTGTTGCAGTACACTTTTACTCTCTGACAGGGACGATGAAAAATACATTACCTACTGAGCGAAACACTACTGCTATTTCAGGGATGGTATCCCTCCATTCTCTTTGCACCGGACATGAGGTGACGCCTTCATGTGTCCAGAAGAAAGTCTTCTCAGCGGCCGTGTGGACAGGTAACGATAAGGCACTTACTGAGCAGCTTGTGTAACGGATATATTGTGCTGCATCTTCTGATCATACTTCATAAAGAAAAACATTGTCCTGCAGAATGCCAATAACTGTTAGACAATGTATTAATACGACTTACCGGGTAAACCAAACACCGCTAGTACAGGGTAACAAACGTCTTTCATCTGTAGGATCGGCGGTCGACGCATTTTCAATTGCTTGAATTATCTCCCGTTGTGTAGTTCACATCGGCTTATGACTTGGATCACGACACCCTGCTAATTTATAGGAAACACGAATTCTCCGTCATGGGTAAACGGGTTGTGCAATAAATGACGTTACTTGCAGCCAATGAACAAATACGGGTTGATATCCCGCTCCAGGTCCACCTGGTCTCCAGTTGACAGACTGTGCAGCTGGATCATGACGCTCCTTTACTCACATTGCACAACACAACAGTGTCACCCCTCCCCCAGGGAGTGACGTCAGCGCTCCCCTCGCCTGCGGAGAGCATCGCTCCAGGTCCAGCCTTTTGCTGTATCACAGTAATTCAGTGAATAGGTCCTGCTCCGTTCGATAACTGCATTTGTTACACAGCCTTTGCTGATTCCTACTGACTATAACATTACCGATGTTGCACTTCTCTTTACATTTCACATAATAATTCTTCAATAACATGCATCATGATGCGTCAAGTCTAATGTCAATCTATTAGTCTTTCTCTAACCTTATAGTTTGTGATTCCTTCTTGAATGTGACATCATTTAAACCAAACAATTGATGCAGCGTCCCGGCAATGCTGTAGTGACCCTATTCTAACATTACTAATGATACATCCCGTTATAGCTGGTGGAGATTCACTGTTATATCCAATATAGTTACTCCAAACAAGCAGATATACATAATCTCCAGCAGGACTGAAAATGCTAATATTGAAGCGTTCAGAGTCGCATGTGCCTCCACATTACTTTGCTGTGGGTACCAAAGCCGCTTACACCGATGAAACTTTTCATCGGAGAGATTACAAAGTTGCACCTTTACTGGGCAATCGACATTACCAATGAAATAGAAGAGGTTTCCCGTGAGATTTTCTTTCCATTAGCAGAGATTAGTATGACCAGAATATTCGCTACGATATTCAGGATTTAAAGAGGCATGTGGAAGATTGTCTTACATATTTTCATCTGTAAAGTCTATGGTCGATAAGGAACTTCCTACATGACGCACTGCTGGGGGTAGGGAGACACCATTTTTTTTTTGTTATGATCTTATAAAATATTATATACAAAGTGACCGGCCAGTGCTGGGACCGGGGATTAATGTGCTTGAGCGGAGCAACGTCGGCGTCTCAGAAGGTGGCAGACTACAAGTGCGAGTAGTGATGCATATTGAACATTATCCCACTCCTAAAAAGTACATTTTGTAAATTAGATAAATTAGCGCAGTGTGGTAATGAACCACAATGGGTATGTGCGCTAACAGTTACTGTATGTAATACGAAGCGAGAGTACGTCAACAACCATGCAGAGCGGCCACTATTAGTGAGACAATGTCCATAGTTCGTTTTTTTTTGTGAGAATGATGTCATGGTCTTTTGTAGGTCACCTGATGTGATTTTCCCGCCAATGTGAGGTCACGTGACGACATGTGCACCATGGGTATATAAAGATCGACCCCAGATGACGCAGTTAGTTTTTAGTTTGTAGATTTCCGGGTAGAACGTTCTGTGTCTCCGTTTCCGTTGCGTGTTTGTTTTTTGGCGCAGTTTCATTTTTAAAACGGAGTATTGCGTTCTGTTGCAAGTTGCAATATTAGTGGAATGGAAATTTTTGCTAGATGTGCTGATTTACCCTATTCCAGCAGTAGTAGGGGGAGTGAAGACTTTATCGAATTACAGGACTCGAAGGATTGAGAGGAGTCGGCATCGTTTGGCAGTTTAATAAAGGATCGACCTTATTGAGTCTTCGTTGAAGGAGTCGCGACCTGCATCGAGATAACTCTGCCAAAAGAGTAAAGAGTTCATGCAAAGTTTTTCTCTCTTTAAAAACTAAGTTCACTTGTTTTAGACTGTTTATTTACTGCATCGTGAATCCTTTGGACAGAATCAGCAGGAAAGTCGCGTCTATGAAGAAATCCTTCTACAGAGAAGTCTCTCCCGATTGAATGCATAAATCTGCTGGACTTTCGAATTTACCATTTTAAGAACTAAATCTAACTTTATCGCATTAAGAGCTGTTTTCGCATTTAATGTTTTAAGAACCAGTTCCGAGTGACGATTTAGTGAACGACTGCATAACGGTTAACTTCCGGTTAAATTTTAGTTTGTTTTTTTTTCCCCTTATCCTTTATCCGTGTTTTATAAATGTGTGGTTGTTTTTATATAACCTGTCACGATTGATATTCATTGTTGCTGGTTTACGTAACAGTATCTAGGAGTACATAAAAATTAAGTCGATGATGTGTGATATTCTGTTTCCCTTCGGAGCTGAGGTAAATCAAATGTCAAGTCCATCTCAGTGCCGGGGTTATTTACATTAAGAAAATTTCTCCAAACATATCAGATTGTTTTGTAAATCAGCACGTTCGCCAATTTGAGCATCAGCACTGAAAATGTCCTTCATCATTCCAGTAGACTCAAATCAGGCAGAAGGCAGCAGTGGTTGGCTGCCAGTGAGTAGTGGTGTTCCTCAGAGGTCAGTATTGGGAAAGATATTTTTTCAAACTGCTTGTCAAAGATTTGGATAATGTAATTGATGGCTTTGTGGAAAGGTTTGCAGATGATACAAATATTGCAGGAGGAGTAGGCAGTGCCAAGGAAGCAATGCGATTACAGCAGAATTTAGACGAATTGCAAGAACGGGCAAAAATGTGACTGATGGAATACAGTGTGGCGTAAAGAATGATCACCATTTTGTTAAAAGGAACATTAGTGCGGAACGTTATCAAAATGGGGTGAAAATTCAAACATCAGGCTGCAGAAGAGCTTAGGAGTCCTTGTGCAAGAGTTGAAGAAAGATAAGTTGTAGGCTCAGTCTCTGGTGAAGAAAGCAAATGCAATGCAAGCACTTACTTCAAGAGGAACAGGATTTAAAAGCAAGGAGATAACGCTGAGCATTTGTAAGTCACTAGTCGGGCCGCACGGAGTGTTGTCATCAGCTATGGGCCCCATATCTCAGAAAGGATCTGTTCTTATTAGAGAGAGTCGAGAGGACATTCACAAGAATGATTCCGGGAATGACTGGGCCGGTATATGGAGAGCGTTCGGCAGTTTTGGGTCTGCATTCATTGGAATTTAGAAGTACGTTTCGGCCTCCCTGTTCAAAATTTCTGTTACTGTGATTTGTTAAGTGAGTAGAAGATGACCTGATCTCTAAAATTCATAATGTTAAAGACAAATCATTCTTTTCAACATTTTAAACAAGGTTGGTGTATTATTTTTGTTTTGTACAATTTTACAGTGAAAAAAGGAAGGGAGAACCATGCAAAAGTTGTAGCACCCCAAGAGATCTGAGCTCTCAGGGAACGTTTACCAATGTCTCAGACCATAATTAGCTTATCAGGGCTATGGCTTGTATACAGTCATCATTAGGAAAGCTAGGTGATACAAATTTCAAAGTTCGTAAGTACCCTGACTCTTCGAACCTTGTCCCAACAATCAGCATCCATGGGCTCCTCTAAGCAGCTGCTAAGCACACAGAAAATTAAAACAAATGATGTCCGCAAAGCAGGAGAAGGCTGTAAGAAGATAGTAAAGCGTTTTCAGGTAGCCATTTCCTCAGCTCGTCATGTAATTAAGAGATGGCAGTTAAAAGGAACGGTGGGCGTGAAATTGAGGTCTGGAAGACCAAGAAAACTTTCCGAGAGAACTGCTCGTAGGATTGCTAGACAGGCAAATCAAAACCCCCGTTTGACATCAAAAGACCTTCAGGAAGATTTTGCAGACTCTGGAGTGGTGGTGTACCGTCCTACTGTGCAGTGACACCAGCACAAATATGACCTTCATGGAACAGTCATCAAAAGAAAACCTTTCCTGCATCCTCACTGCAAAATTCAGTGTCAGAAGTGTGCAAAGGAACATCTAAACAAGCCTGATGCATTTTGGAAACAAGTCCTGTCGACTGATGAAGTTAAAATAGAACTTTATGGCCGCAATGAACAAAGGTATGTTTGGAGAAAAAAATGATGCAGGATTTCAACTCTTAAACCCGGGGGTGGATCGATCATGCTCTGGCCTTGTGGTGCAGCCACTGGCACGGGGAACATTCACTGGTAGAGGGAAGAATGAATTCAATTAAATACTAGCAAATTCTGGAAGCAAACATCACATCTTCTGTAAAAAAGCTGAAGATGAAAGAGGATGGCTTCTACAACAGGATAATGATCCTAAGCACACCTCAAAATCCACAATAGACTGCCATGGCCCTCACAGTCCCCCGACCGAAACATCATCGAAAATCTGTTGATAGACATCAAAAGAGCAGTGCGTGCAAGACGGCCCAAGAATCTCACAAAAACTAGAAGCTTTTTATAAAAAAGAATGAGCGAAAATCCCCCAAGCAAAAATTGAAAGACCCTTAGCTGGTTACAAAAAGCGTTTACAAGTTGTGATACAGGGTGCCCAAATTTTTGCTTCGGGGCCTTTTCCTTTTTTGTTATTTTTAAACTGTAAAAGCTGGAAATTAAAAAAAAAGTAATCTTGCTTAAATATGTAAGGCATGTGTCATCTGTATGGAAAACAGGTCATCTTTTACGCGCTTACTTTTATACCTGCGGAAGATTATAACTTTATTGTTGTCCAGGGGTCCCCAACCTTTTTTTGCACTGCGGACCGGTTTAATATTGACAATAATCTTCCGGACCGGCCGACCCGGGGTGGGGGGTAGGGTTGCCCACGGACAAGAGTAGCAGTCAAATACGTTCGGTTTACCCCATCAAAGACTACAATGACCATGAAGCCTTGCGCGGGCAATACTACGCATGAGTGAATTTGCGCACGCGTGTACGCACTGAGTCTTTTTCTCCAAATCGCTTTTGGCGATTCTGTTAGTGGGGGGCGGTTAATCGCGCCGGGAATATCGGTGATAAGTGGCTAATACACTCAATTTCGTTTCTAAAAGGGTTTATCTAACGAATTTAATATTAAACACACAGCGCATATTTTCCTCAAATGAATATACCGATAAGTCGGTTATCAGGGGAGGACAGGGGAGCTTGAAGTAAGTGTTAGAGGCCGGTTCGATATTATCATTTAAAGAAAAAATGGATAGGTATATAGACAGGAAAGGAATGGAGGGTTATGTGCTGAGTGCAGGTCGGTGGGACTAGGTGAGAGTAGCGTTCGGCACGGACTAGAAGGGCAGAGATGGCCTGTTTCCGTGCTGTGATTGTTATATGGTTATATAAGTCAAGAGCATCTTAACATTTTAAGTAATGTTTCGATAGTAAACACACAGCACACATTTTCCCCGTATGGACATATAAAATCATTGCAACACACCAATATCGCGGAATCAGTGGGAGCCCTGGGCTTGTTTCCCTGCGACAACACGGTCCTATCGAGGGCTGATGGGAGACAGCGATACTCGAAGGGGGTTCCTTATTCCGCAATTTAGTTTTCGTTGCATTCATTGCAGAAAACTCCGCTTCGCAGAAGAACGTTGGAAATGGAAGCAACGTTTTCAGTGCTTTCGTGGCTGTCTCAGGATATTTAGCCTTGACATTGATCCGGAATGCCGGCAGAGATGTTATGTCAAACATACTCTTCAGCCCGCTGTCATCTGCAAGCTCGAGGAGTTGATCTTCTTCCCGCACTGACATGGATGACGAGCGAGTAATGACCTCGCGTGTGTTCAAGCTCAACAGTGGGCGTGACAGGGACTCAGGAAAGGTGCAGCTGACTCAGATTGTTTCCTCGCGGTCCGGTAGCAGATGCTTTGCGGCCCGGTGGTTGGGGACCGCTGTTGTAGTTGATCTGTGCTCAGCATTTTTCTCCTTTGCACAAGGACAGCCAGTATTTAATTGCCTTATAAGAATCTGCCACAGTTTAACACTCCTTGCACATTTGGCGGTAAAAGGGCACAGGATGTATTTGGAGAAATTGCAGTTTTGCCAGCATACTGTCCAGTACCTTGGATTCCAGCTCAGTAAAGGCGAAGTTTGGGAAGCAATCGAATGAACGTAATAAAGCAGGTCCTTGTCCCGAAAACGAAAGTGGATTTTTTTTCCCTTCCTGGGAATGGAAGGGTGCCATCGACAGTGAATTAACGAATTCTGAAAAAAGGTTAGATTATTGCATTCTACTATGCTTCAAACGTTGCTCCCCTCCATCATGGACTGGACACCCACCCGAAAGGGAGAAAGCCTTCCAGAACCTGAAGCAGGCTTTAGTCACAGCTCCCGCTCGGGTTACCTAGCAAGAGCAAGCACTTTCAACAATACAGTGGCATGCAAAAGTTTGGGACCCCGGTCAAATGTTCTGTTACTGTGAATAGCTAAGCGAGTAAAAGATGAACTAATTTCCAAAAGGCATAACGTTAAAGATGACACAGTTCTTTAATATTTTAAGGAGGATTACTTTTTTTTGTTTCCTTCCCTCACAGTTTCAAAATAACAACAAAATGAAAACACTCTAAGCAAAAGTTTGGGCACCCTGCATAGTCAGTACTTAGTAACAGCCCCTTTGGCAACCAACACAGAGGTGTACCCAAATGTAAGACACAGACACTAAGTACAGGACTAGGCGTGACAAGGAAGCAAGGGAAGAGGGGAAGAAATTACGATGGACATTGACACAGGCCCTGGACGAGACAAAGTTTCAGGGCCTGGGCTAGGACTTGACTAGAATAGCGGAAGCAGGACATGGAACTGGGAACTAGGAGCCTGAGCTTAGACTCCGAGCCAGAGACTGGACAAGGACCCAGAACCTGGGTCTTGACTCGGTCTCGGACTCCCGAACTAGGCGAGGACAAGACGTGGCTACAGGACGGGAAAAGAGACTGCACGACAGGACGCGGAATCCCCAGCACCGGACTGGGCGAGGTACTCCTGGGTTGGGCGAGGCATAAGGACAGGACTAGAACACGAAGCCTTGACTTGGACAGGACGAGATTCTTGGAATTGGCTAGGACAGGACGAGGTTCTTGGACAGGACGAGAGACTCTAGCACAGGATAAGGGAACTCCAGCACCGGGCTGAGGGAGGTACTCCTGGGCTGGGCGAGGCATAAGGACAGGACTAGAACACGAAGCCTTGACTTGGACAGGACGAGATTCTTGGAATTGGCTAGGACAGGACGAGGTTCTTGGACAGGACGAGAGACTCTAGCACAGGATAAGGGAACTCCAGCACCGGGCTGAGGGAGGTACTCCTGGGCTGGGCGAGGCATAATGACAGGACGAGAACACGAAGCCTTGACTTGGACAGGACGAGAACTCCAGCACAGGACAAGGCAACACCAGCACCGGGTTGGGCGAGGTACTCCTGGGCTGGCCAACAACACAAAGCCTTGACTTGGTCGAGGGAGAGACAGGAACGCAGAGCCTTGGTTGAGGGAGAGAAAGGAACGTGGAACCGGGAGAGCCGGGACCCCTCTTTGAGATCAGGACGTAGGGCCGTGACTCATTACACAGAATGGAGAATAAGACGGGACGGTCCCAACAAAAGCGGCAGACGGCCAGACCTACCTAGCGAATGCGTAGACACAGAATAATCAAATACATGTATTTTCTTTTAAAATCCCGTGTTAAGAAAGAGTTAAAATAGTCAAAAATCACATTTGATCCTCCCTTGGCGGGCGTAAAATGGAAGACAGAGAACAACGGTTCTGAAAGAGATCCGCATTAGCTTGGAAAGTGGAAGTTTTATGAGAGAGAAAAGGACTATCAGCCTTCTGTGCAAACGAGCTCTCATGATAGACAGGAGTAGCATGTAGACAAGAAAGGCAGACGTGGGTGGGGGAAGACAGTAAGTGAGAGTGAGAGAGGGAGACAGATACAGAGAATAATTGAATTAGCTGTTGGGAACTGTGTTCCCTCCCGCACAATGTGGATCAGATTAGTGAGTGGCCGATAATCATTCTTTGCACACAGTCCTTCTGTTCCTTTACAAGTGGCTGACTGCTAGTTATCGTGTCATCCTGATATATTAGTAATTTAATGATCTTCAGCATGTGTACTTTGTCTCAGTTTGCTGCGAAATCCTGATGCTGTTGAATCAGAACGGAGGAAGAAAAATAAAATATGTTCCTTACACCCCATACCCGTACGCATGTCCCATACAAGAGGGCACGCAGCAATCATACAGACTTTGTCACTGTACGGCAGCTGATGCTGTTCCACTGGGTGTATCGTGTCGGTGTGATAGGATGCACTTTAATCCAGGGGCATCAGCATCTTTCTATGCAATGACTTTGTATTTATTGGCAGTGAAAGGTGACGCTGTAACTTTTCACGATCTGCTCTCCATTGAAGATCACACAAAAACACCAGTGCTCTAAACCAAATATTCACTGAATTTTATTATTTTTTTTTTCTTATCTAATCGATTCCTTGGGATACTTCCTCTCACTTGAGCAGTAGACGCAATCATATATTATTTCAATTTTTCTTATGCTTTTGGAAACTAATGTTGTTTTAATTTTACCCCAGCCGAATGATATGGTATATCTGTGACCCCGCAAAGGCCGAACGGAAACTGGTGAATAATACAAGAATAGCTTCTTTCCCTCAGCTATCAGGTTTCTGAATGGATATTGAACCCATAAAAAACTCCCTCACTACATGTTGTCCTCTTTGTGCACTAATTCAATTTAGCTCTTTTATATATTATCTTCTAACGTGATTTTAAACCTCCTTCTGGTTCTGATTGTGTACAGTCTGTGGTTCGCTTCTAAGATTCGCTGCTGCTTTATTTAGAATTGCATAGGGTTCATTTAAGAAATCAACTACGCCTCTGATAGTTGTAACCTACCAGAAGTTCGGACTATTTCCCTTTTCCTATCTGGCAACCTTCTCAATCTACTGTGTAATGTTATCCTCCACCACCAATCATTTTGCGCTGCGTTTGAGATTTATTCTGAGATATGGTTGGAAAAGTTTTTTTCCTCAGGTCCCTCTGTATTACCAATCCCTTTACACGGTTCCATTGTCCAAATACTATCCCGTCGCGCAGGGTGAGAAGGCTCTTCCGTTTTGGTTATGTCCACCATCAGGTATAATAAAGAAGATGCTGATTATGATTTATTCTCTGTATGTGTTTGTGCTGCACACGTGGAGACTGAAACGGCTACGCAAAAGCTAAAGTTAAAATGGTCAACATTTGTGCCACCAAATTACATTATTCCGTTGTTCAATCCCTTCACTCCGACATCCGAACTATAAAACGAGTTATTTCTGTTGGCGATCATTTCATATAGTTTCCAGTCTGCTGTGCACAGGATGATCTATACTGAAACCATATCAGATACATGATGACAAATTGCAAATCTACTGTATTGGCATCAGAATAACGACACATCAGTTGCGCTTTTAAGGTAAAAGCCGATACATGGGTTTGGCGGTGATCCTTCATTTGAGGTTAACGGTGAAGCAGCAGGACAGTAGCGGCTGGAATAATTGTCCATCTGTCCTGTTAGTTACGCTGCCATATGGGGCAGTAATGTACAAAATACAATGCCGCATTTATGGTGACTTTGATCTAGGTAATCGCGATCGGCTGACTGCAAGGGAGTTGGATAAATCTGCAGCTGAATTCTATGCAGAGAGGAAGAATTTAAAATATGGGTGTCTTACGAATATATTTCAGTGAACGAACAGGACACGCTGTAAAATTATCACTGTGGTCACGGTTATGGCTCAAAAGACAACATTATCATCATGGTCAACTGTGGGCGTTGAATAGTAATGACGTCGGCAGCTTGGCCTGCAGTGAGATCATCATCTCAGCTCAGTGAGCCGAGATCCGGAGAAGCAATGACAACGTCAGCGTGAGCAGTGACCAACTTTGAAAGTGTAGAACACTCTGTCTATTAAAGGAAAGAGCCCGTTAATCTTTCTGAAGTTCCAGCATTACACTCAATGTGTCTGTTTCGTATCCGCTGTTCTGCAGTTCCAATCCAGGGACTGGCTCTCCATGAGGTCGGAGAGATGCGTTTGAGTGTCAGCGGCTGAGACTTTGGACAGATTCATCAAGGCTGTGCTTCTCATCCGTCCCCATTTACAGAGAACTCTTCCTTTTCTTCTTTTAGAGCAATGTTTACAAATCATTGCAAGATCTTTCAGAATAGCGTGTTTTTTTATACAAACATATGGCGTATTCCATAATTCTGGATGTGCCGAACTGCAACGGGTAAACTACAACTATTGCTGACTGCAATTAACCTGATTTGAGATTTGCATTAATTCTCTTTGTTGTTGCACACAGCCAGGTTGAATCAAAACAAACCTGAACATTTATTCGCAACATTCTTCACAATACGTTTAAGTGTTTAAATATGTTAAATGCGTGCTTATATGCATACATAATATTTCAACAATTATATTTCCTATGTCATTACCAGTATGCGAGATCAGAACAAGAAGCTGCTGTATAAAGCTGTAACTGATGTAGACTCGATATTATTATATTCCCCCGTGTGTTCCATTGTCTGCACCACTGAATACAAGCGGCTCCTCCTTTCATACTTTTGGTTATTTATCCACTTCTCCACGGAAAAATGTCCGGAATTTTTTTTTTGTGAGGTAGACCAAATCAACAAATCAAAGAAACGTAAGACTCCCCCGCCCCTCCCCACCCCGCTTTTCCTCCGCTAGCCGGCAGGTCACACTTGAGTATGGTTAGTCAAATTGCTTAGCCCACTACTCCCCCTCCACCCCACCGATCAGGGTGACGCGCAACCATGGGAGTTGGTGGAGGATGGTCCTACGAGCAGATGCTGTATATCACAGGGCCTGGTTACGCGACTATTGATGCCAGACAGACAATCTTTGAAGAGTGCTGATTATCCCTGGAGTCCTCGAACACAGGGGCGATTTGTTGCCGTTTTCCTTATTCACATTAACGATCAAAATGAGATCGCATTTGAGATTGTGGAAGAGATTCTGGGGAACGTATGATCTGTACCAAAGGGACAAGTTACACCTGAACCCATGGGGTCTAATGTCATAGGGGGCAAGTTGGCTCGAGTTTTTCTGGTCATTTTATCTTAATTTGGTATAGGGCAGGGAACCGGCGTGATAGTGTTAAAGATGCGGCAGTTGTTTGAGAAACAGAGGCAATGTGTAACGAGACTACTAGAAAGGAAAGGTTGATGATAGAGCAAAATTACTATCAAGATTAGCTGCAAGTTTAAAAGACGGCGAAATTGAAATGAGTGAATACTGGACTGAAGGTGTTATATTTGAATGCGCGTTGTTTACTGGATATTGTAGAAGAACTTCCAGCAGAGCTGCATATTGGCATACGTGTGTAAGCTGTAGAAAGAACAACTGAATCATAGTTGAAAGTAGATTATAGCTAGGAGCTTAATGTGAGTGATACACATTGTAGCAAAAGTCCAGGAAAGAATGTGGAAGGGGCGGTGTTGCTGTGTTGGTTAAAAATGAAATCAAGTCATTGGAAAGAGGTGATAGAGGGTCGTGAGGTGTTGTATCATTGTGGGCAGAGCAAGCGAACTGTAAGGGTAAAACCGCTTGATGCGAATTTTAGAGAGACCCCACAGACAAGAGTAGGGATGTGGTATACAAATTACAACGAGAGATAGAACTCCATGCCTAAAGGGTAATATAACAATCGTCTTGAGGGATTTAATATTCAGCACGACTGGGAAAATCATGTTGGTGCTGGATTCCAACAGTGAGAATTTCTAGAATGCCTACGTGATTTTTTTTAGAGCAACACGAAGTTAACCCACTACGGTATCAGCTATTCTGGATTGTGCACAGTGTAATGAGCCGGAATTAATTGGAGAGATACATCAAAGAACGCTTTGGAGAAAGTGATCGCAATATGATCTAATCCACCCTGAAATTTGCGAAAAAAAGAGCTGAAGTGGGATGCATCAGAATTACAGTGGAGTAAATGGAATTAAAGAGGCATGAGAGAGGAGGCGGCCAAAATTGGTTTGGAAAAGGGCATTGGCAGCAATGAAGGGCATTGGCAGCAATGAAGAGCACTGCAGCAATGGCTGTCATTTCCGGAAGGGATCTGGAAGACACAGGATATGTACTTCCGAAAGAGGAGATGCCTTTTAAAGGAAAGATGGTACAACCCGTGGCGAACAAGAGAAGTCAAAGACAACATAATAGCCATAGAGTAGGTTTGCAATGCAGCAAGAATTCCTGGGAAGCGTGACGATTTTCTGATGCCAACGGAAGGCAACTAATAAGTCACTAAGAAGTTAAAGAAATTATGGAAGCCGATAAAATTATAGAAGTTAACAAATGTTTATTCAGATACACCGCGTGTATAAGAGTGGCAAGAGTGGATATTGTACTGCTGGAAAGCGATGATCAAGAGGCAGCATAGGATAGAATTGAATGGCGGACGTACTAAAACAGTATTCTACATCAATTTTCACTGTGACACTGCCAGTATGGTGGAAGATCCAGTTGTCACGGGTCATGAAATGAAACCACCAGTCTACACAATAATTCCAAAATTAGTGTTGCTAGTAGATAATGTTCTGCAATCCTCCGAAGAAATTCCCTGTCACAGTACAAATCCTTCAATGCAACCTGAATCGTCATGGCAACAATCGTTCAGT
Source organism: Mobula birostris (assembly GCF_030028105.1). Classification (NCBI taxonomy): domain Eukaryota; kingdom Metazoa; phylum Chordata; class Chondrichthyes; order Myliobatiformes; family Myliobatidae; genus Mobula; species Mobula birostris. The sequence continues at coordinate 71,451,971 of NC_092382.1, forward strand.
AGTCACTTTATCATTGCAGCACACTAGCTAGTGCACCGTGTTTTTTTTTTTAATTGCGGATGTTGTGAAGGTTTAATTGAACGGAGGACATTATACACATCATTTTGAAGACAATTTGGTGCACGATGTTTTGCGGAAGTTGACACCACTTTCTGCTGAGTGAAGGATCACCCCCTTAGTAAAAATGGTCAGTTAGGCACAGGCAAATTCTGTACTTATTGTATCAATTAAAACACAAGTGAATTTACACAACCTAAAACCTGAGTGAACCATAGTAATATTTCAGACACCACCCCCACCTCACCAATGAACAGCCAAAGAATGTAAAACCTGGGAAGCAGTCTACGCAGGCCAAGTGCTCTTCCTTGTCCAGATCCCATCTCCACGTGTCCTAACTGTTTTTTTTTTTACTTCTGTTCCTTTGCATCCGAAGCTTCATTTTGGAAGCTACTCTAACTGGTGACAGAAGATAAAGGTAACATGCGACCAGCGTATCTTGTCTTGTTTCCTCTATCGCCTAAGGAGGTTCACCCTCGGCACTGGTAAACTCAGAGCACAAATAACCTGATATATCTGCCGAACAGGTGCCAGCCACCCTTCAGTTGCCCGTGGGAATTTCATTTCACTCGCGTCCGGAGCCTCTATGCCCACACGATACCCCCTTCGACCCACGACACCACAAAAAAAAAAAAAAAAAAAAAACTTGACCCCCTGGTGAATTTTAGCGAGACTGCTCAGGTGACTAACTTTGCACCTATCCTTCTGCCATATTCGGCGTTTTAAACAATGATTCTTGTTGATATCTGCATTTTGACAGCTTGTGCATTGCTCTGTTAGATGTGTTTGGACAGCCGTCAGCTGCGAACCGTAAACGTTATGCTGTGTCTGAATGTCCCTTCATGCTCATGCATCAAACTTCATTACGATGTTCCGAGCTTTGATCTCTGACATCACCCATCCTTCAACATCGCCCACTCCAGCCCACTGCTATCCCATCAATGGCTTCACTGGAACAGCAACTCGAAAGTCGTTCGGGCACACATTTTTGTGCTTATTGTGAAGTTGTTGAATATCACCGCTCAGGGAATAATGACTCTGGGATGTAAGATTAAAGATCCCACAGAAGCGTTCACTTGAATTTAGTTCAATAATTTTTATTGAATAATCTTGTGTCAGAAATATCGATATGTAAAGGTAATAGAATGCCACCAACTATTGTTTCGCTTGTGCGTTTTCGGCATTAATTGTTCTCTGATCAGTCTGTGCCTCTCTGTGACTCCAACCCGATATCTACTCTCAAATGTTGGAATTGTTTATTGTCATTCATCAATACACGAGCATAATGGAGAACGAAACCATTGTTACTCGATTCCGATGCAGCTTAAAAAAAAACAAATTACGTATAAAACACAATAAATAGTAATATAAACGTTATAGCATAAAATAAAATGTACAATGAGATAGTAATTACATAGGATTAATTGATATACATTATCTGTGTGTATGTACTTAAATAGGGGGTGGTTGCAGGTGTATCTGAATATCAGATGACTCTGACAGAAAATGATAAAATAACAGACTGAATTACCTCTAAAATGTGCCGACGCCCAGATCGTTCTGCGGTATAATTGCAAAGACAGTTTGCACAATACTTTAAACCGTTTCGAACCAATCAATCCCCATCCATCGGGACTCAGAGAGAGATAAGTTATGAAACATGTGGATATCTAGGCAGAAAATCTCACAGATATGCATCCACTGTCCATACAAACAGCTTAACCGAGTTTTACAGAGATGCGATAAGGTTGTGAGAAATGGTAAAGGGCAAACAAGCAACAGATGTTTCCTTTACAATGCTTCAATCATGAAGCGAGCCTCTGCTGTATCCGAGTTTCTCGTATTTCTTAGAATATTTGCGGTACAGAGTGGTGAATCTGTGGAATTCTTTGCGTAGGCTGTTGCGGAGGCCGTTTTTGCCGTATATTTAAGGCGGATGTCAAAGAATTATTAATTGATCAGGGCTTAACTGGAGAAGGGAAAAGATTGGAGGCGATGAAAAATGGATCCAACAAGATGAAATGGCGGAATTTCGTTTGGTGGCCGAGACTTGATGCAAACATCGAGCACATAGTTGGTGCACGCGACCCCTGCTTTTGTAACTAAATCTCTCCAATGTTCCGTCCGAATCAGTCCCTGATCGCAGAGGTCAGCGCTCTTTCAGTCATGCCCGCATGGCCCTCCCTCCACCACGGACGTCCATCCTTCAGCTACCTGAGGTGAAATTTCCCCAATACCATCCGTCAGCCCCGTAGCCTGTCTATTCCTTCCACTCTGAGAATTCTCTCAGTGGAAAATTGGGCGAGATACGCATCCCGTCAAAAACTCATCCTCAAGAATGTTCCAAGCCATATGGTAAGCGACACGTAAGTGAAAGGGTTCTAGGGGAACGAAACAAGGCAAATAGGGTATAGCCTCCTGGGTAATAACTGGGGAATAGCAATCACACTGTGAAATACGCTGAAATCCGGGTGGGCATATGAAATACAACCAGAAGCTATTCCTTAATGAGACATTATCATGGCTAATATTTTCCCACGAAGAAGTTCTTGTTTTCTTCCGCATCTAATCTGGTTGACTTTATATTAAAAATGGCAATGAAGAAGTATTTCAAAGACTGCGACTCTGCTGAATTTCGGATCAAACGTTACTAACATTCACTACATTTCCTAAAGGATATCCTTCCCGTCACAGTTCTAAATTATCCCGTTTCTTAACACCCCACCTGGGGTGTTAATGTATCCTGTCCGCAGTGTGTAAGTTTGGTTCAGTTCATTTCTGTTTCTTGTATTTACTCCATGGATCTCCTCCTGCATCCATTCCACTCTGTCATACTCCTCCTTTGGAGCTTTGTAACATTCTTACTGTTGCCATGTCTCCGTCGTACTTTTCCATGTTGTAAGATGTCCACTCATGTTTCTCTGAAGTTCCGTCTCTCGGGAAGTCTTCTCTGCCAATATAGGGAAATTCCTTTCTATATTTCAATTATTTCCTCTGCATATTCTCCCCACGACTCTCACCAGTTCAGCACGGTGAGATTTGCCTGGTCTTCATGCTCTTCAATATCAGCAAGATTCTACCAACCTTCACAAATCCTTTTTTATTTTCTCTCTCTCTCTCCCACTCCACGTCTTTCAGCATTTTGAAGGGAACATTCTTTCCCTGATTTTCCCTCGATACCATTATGCCCTGGTCCTAGATGAGGCACATCCACTGTGATCCAGGGACATGGAGCTGAGCAAAATAGCGGGCTAAGTGCTACCGAAATTCTAGGCAGCCTCTAGAGTAGATCTCCCTGCTCCAGGCCGAAGAGCCTGTAATGTGCTGTAAATATCTCTGTTCGATGTTCTATGCGCATACAGATTTTCTCTCCGTCCAGAGAAAACAGTAATAGAGTGGAACATCTGTTAATTTTGCGTTCTTCATTGAACGTTGAAAGACACGTCTCCTGTGCTTTGTGAAAAAGACAGACGGATGAGTAACCGTTCCTGCTTATCCTTGACTGTCTTGTTCCTGCCACTTTAATTCCTCATTCCTCTAACTTCTGATCTTTGTCTGCCTGGCCACATGCACTGATATATCGGTGAAACACCCTGGTTTCCTTGGCTGCGGAAGTCTAAGGCAAACACTCTCAATTCCCGCTAATCTCGTGAGATTGAGATGGCTCGATCCCACCCCAAACCCCAGTTTGTGTGGATGCTGTGTAATTTGCTACCCTGTAACACTGCATACGATTAAAGCAACTATATTTAACCATATAAACATAAAACAATTACAGCACGGAAAGAGGCCATATCGGCCCATCTAGTCCGTGCCGAACTCTTACTCTCACCTAGTCTCACCGACCTGCACTCAGCCCATAACCCTCCATTCCTTTCCCGTCCATATAGCTATCCAATTTAAATTTAAACTATAACATCGAACCTGTCTCAACCACTTCTGCTGGAGGCTCGTTCCACACAGCTACCACTCTCTGAGTAAAGAAGTTCCCCCCTCATGTTACCCCTCACTTTTTGCCCTTTAACTCTCAACTCATGTCCTTTTGTTTGAATCTTCCCCATTCTCAAAGGAAAAAGCCTATCCACGTCGACTCTATCAATCCCCTTCATAATTTTAAACACCTCTATCAAGGCCCCCTCAATCTTCTACGCACCAAAGAATAAAGATCTAACTTGTTCAACCTTTCTCTGTAACTTAGGAGATGAAACCCAGGCAACATTTTCGTAAATCTCCTCGGTACTCTCTCAATTTTATTGACAACTTTACTATAATTCGGTGACCAGAACTGTGCACAATACTCCAAATTTGGCTTTACCAATGTCTTATACAATATCAACATTACATCCCAACTCAATGCTGTGATTCATAAAGGCCAGCATACCAAAGGCTTCCTTCACCACCCTGTCCACATGAGATTCCACCTTCAGGGAACTATGCACTATTATTCCTGGATCCCTCTGTTCTGCAGCATTCTTCAATGCCCTACCATTTACCATGTATGTTCTATTTTGATTAGTCCTACTAAAACATATCACCTCATATTTTTCAGCATTAAACTCTATCTGCCATTTTTCAGCCCACTCTTCTAACTGGTCTAAATCTCTCTGCAAGCTTTGAAAACCTATTTCATTATCCACAACTATCTTAGAATCATCTGCATACTTACTAATCCAATTTACCACCCATCATCCAAATCAATAATATATATGACAAACAACATTGGACCATGTACAAATCCCTGAGGCACACCCCTACACATCGTATTCTGTCATGTACGACGCCAAGCAGAGCTACCGGACGGATGATGCTAATTAGAGAGATAACGGGAGACAATGGAGAAACATTCAAAATGCTAATAAGAGAGAAGAGAAAGATTAACGAGGAAGAAACACATTTAGATATTGACAGACCGGTTGCTTTGAATCTGAACTGTTTGAAGTTTGATGGACAGGTGATACCCCAGCAGAGGGATAAAAGGAGCAGGTTTGCTAAGGCACGAGACACACCAGGAGACACTGGAAAGAGAAGTGTGCCCCCCACAAGTGGTTTGAGTTTGGAGGACTGGTTCGCGGGAACCGACCAGAGGAGCACAGGGTGTAAAGGTACGATCGGTGGGTACCTGGGGTGTGTGTCCGCCCTTGCCTGGGTGCCGGGTTCACCGCGGAAGAACGATCGTATCCGGAACGGAGGGGTCACAGTCGGTGACCACAGCGGGTTTAAAAGACGCGAAAAGGTCTGCTCGAAACCAACTGCGAAGACTTCAAAAGGTCTGCCTGAAACCAATTGCATCTCCCTCTCTCCCTCTCTCTCTCCAACGGTACAACAACAGCGACTACTTCGAACTGCACTAAACTGAACTGAACTGAACTCTGCTTCACTTAAGACTGATCATTTTACCCCTAGACTGCGATAAAGCTTGGTTGATTCCCGTTACCCTAGTTCTGTGTAAATGTGTGTATCATCATTGCTAAGCTGTTACATTTATATCCTTACGATTAGTGTACTGTATTACTTATTTCTTTAATAAAACTTCTTTACTTCCTAGTAAGCACAGACTCCAACAAGCGTTCCATTTCTGCTGGTTTGGCAAACCAGTTTCGGGGTACGTAACATAAGTGGGGATCTCGTCCGGGATTTTGAACGCCAAAAATTGGGACTGGGTAAATTGATTGGGTTAAAATTCCCGGAAGAAAAAAAGGGCAAACGGCAGAAATGGAGATTGAGGAATTTCTAAAGGCGCCAACCTTGGAGTCATTAGAGGATGCCAGGAAATCAGAATTGCGGACTGCTGCAAAACGGTGGAATCTTTTTAAGGGGAAGCCGACAACGAGGAGAGCGGAGGTGCACAGAGCTATCATTGAGCATTATGTATCTAAAGGTGTGTTTCTCCACGGGGAGCTGGAGTTGATGTCTATGAGAAAACCTGGTGGAGAAGCAGTGCAGCAGGTGATGAAAAAAAAATAAGACTCGAGCACGAGGTCCGAGTAAAGTAGTTAGAACGAGAAGAGAGAGAAGAGCAGTTAGAACGGGAAGAGAGATAGAAGGAAAGGGATTTTTGAGCTGGAGAAGTTAAGGATGACGCTAGAGAGGGGCCAACTGCCGAACCAAGGTGAAGGGTTCAGGGCGACCCAGGCGGTTAGGCTGGTTCTCCCATTTGAGGAGGCCGATGTTGATCGGTACTTTCTACATTTTGAAAAATCGCTGCAAGTCAGGACTGGCCGAGGGATAAGTGGGCTGTTTCGCTTCAGAGCGTACTTAAGGGGAAGGCTCAACAAGCTTACTCAGCGTTGTCAGCAGAAGATGCCCAGAGGTATGATGTGGTGAAAGAGGCTATACTCAGAATTTATGAGTTGGTCCCGGAGGCATACCGGCAGAGGTTCCGGAATTCGAGGAAGCAGTGTGGCCGCACGTATTTAGAGTTTTCCCGTGAGATGCAGATGTATTGTGAGCGTTGGTGCGCCTTGAAAGGGGTCACTGGGGATTATGACAGACTGCTACAGCTAATACTGATTGAGCAATTTAAAGGTTGTGTCCCTGAAGGTATGAGGCCCTATCTAGATGAGAAAGAGGCAGACACCTTAGCCGCAACTGCTAAGTTAGCGGATGAGTACGCGTTAACACACAAAGCAAAGTTTACCCCGAGTAAGAGCTACCAGAAGGGTAGTCGAGAGGGCGGAGAGAGTCCGCCGGAAAAGCCAGAAAGTAAGCCGGGGACTAGTGAGAAGGATAAGGAAGACAGGAAGCAGTTTGGTAGGAAGTCTCCTGGGGTCGTATGCTATAATTGTGGGAAAGCCCGTCACTTTGCGTCCAGGTGCTTTGCCCCAAAGACGGAGACGGGGAAAGGTAAAACGACGGTTCCGACTGGCTGTATTGAGCCGGCAAACAAACCTCTCGCGGAGAAGAGGTCTGATAGAGTTCAGGAAGGGCGCGAGAAATTTATTTCGGCCGGATTGGCGTCGGTGAAGGAGGGGTCAAATCCAGTACCAGTACGGATTTGGAGAGACACTGGAGCTGGTCAGTCATTGATATTAAAGAGTGTGTTAGACTGCAGTTCAGAGACCGAGACTGGCGAGGTCAAGGTCAAAGGTATTGGGGAAGGGACTGACGCAGTACCTTTGCACCAGGTACACCTGAAAAGCAACTTGGTCTCCGGACCGGTCACGATCGGGGTGAGGCCCGAATTACCGATGGAAGACGTTGAGGTTCTACTCGGCAACGATCTTGCAGGTGGAGATGTGTACCCAGCAGTAAGATTGATAAGCCAGCCTGCCAGGACCGAGGACCCGCCCATGGACTCACAGGTTTGTCCCGTTTGCGCAGTAACTCGGCGCATGTCCAGAAAAGCTGCCGAAGCGAATATAGATTGAACTGAGACGTTTTTACCAGCCCTGTACCAGGAGGGGTTAGAAAGTGTGAAGAATGAGCATAGTGGAGCGGGTGAAAGTAAGGTAGATTGATCATTAGCGAGGAAGGAATTTATACAAGCACAGGAACGAGACGAGGAGCTGATGGTTTTGACGGAGACAGCTCTCTCCGAAGCAGAAATAAAAAAGGAACCAGTGGGCTATTATGTGAAGGAGGGAGTACTGATGAGGAAGTGGAGACCAAATACCGTGGCCGCAGATGAGGAGTGGGGGGGGGGGGTGGTACACCAGGTGGTAGTGCCAAACATTTATATGTACGAGATTTTTAACCTGGCCCACAAGATACCCCTCGGTGGACATTTTGGGGTGAGGAAAACAGTCGATAGAATTATCAAAGAGTTTTACTGGCCGAACATGAGGAAGGATATTATTGAATATTGTAGTCCGGTGTCATTTCTGTCAGGTGGTAGGAAAGCCGAACCAGGCCCTACCTAAAGCGCCCCTTCGACCGATACACGCTTTCGGGGAACCTTTTTCCCGAATAATTGTGGATTTTGTCGGTCCCCTGCCCAGAACTGCGAGTGGGCGAGAGTATGTGATGATTATGATGTGTGCTGCCACCAAGTTTCCGGAGGCTGTGCCCCTGGCAAGCGTCAAGGCTCCCGCAGTGGTAAAGGCGCTTGTGAAATTTTTCACTACGGTGGGGCTGCTAAGGGAAATCCAGTCAGATCAGGGGAGTGTCTTCACATCTCACATATTCCAACGGATGTTGGACGAGATGGGAGTAAAGCGTATTTTGGCCTCCGCGTACTACCCGGAGTCCCAAGGGGCGTTGGAAAGATTCCACGCAACAATAAAGACCATGGTTAAAATTTATTGTCAAGACAACGCTAGGGACTGGGTGATGCCTTGCCTCTCCTGTTATTTGCCGTGAGGGACACGGTTCAGAAGTCATTGAGGTTCAGCCCATTCGAGCTCGTCTTCGGTCATCGGGCCAGAGGACCTCTGACCTTACTGAAAGAGCAATAGTCCAGTCCGACAGTACAAGTCAATGAAATTGATTATGTTTTAAAATTTTGTGAGAGGCTTAAAAGGATCTGTGACCTTGCCAAAGAAAATCTACGACACACCCAAACTAAAATGAAACAGTGGTATGATAGACGTGCCCGCGAACAAGTGTTTCAAGTGGGTGATAGGGTCTTGGTTCTGTTTCTAGTGGTAACCAACCCCCTCCAGGTGAGATCCCACGGTCCGTACAAAGTGATTAAAAAGATAGACCCTTTGAATTATGTTATTGAAACGCCGGACAGATGTAAGCCGACCCAATTAGTACATATTAATATGTTATAAGCTTACCACGATCAGAAAGCAGATCTAGTCGGTGTTATCACAAAAATAAATGAGGCTGGGGTGCCAAATGATAAGGGGAAACCCCATCTTGAGAAGATAAATATGGTGCCGACCAGGTTGGAGAACTCTATTGTTTTGGCCAACTTTGCTGATAAGGTCTCTCACTTAACCCCTGAACAGAGCGAGCCGCTGATAAAGCTAATTAACCTGCATGCAGTTGTATGTCCAGATGCCCCGAGGCGATGCAAGGGGACGGCACATGATGTTGTCGTTACATCAGATCAGCCTATTAAGCAACACCCCTATAGGATGAACTTGGAGAAGGGCAAGCCAGTGGAGAAAGAAATTGAACACATACTAGCCACAGGTATTATTAGGCCATCCAAATCGGGATGGGTTTCTCCCTGTGTGGTTGTCCCGAAACCCGATGGGAGCATACGATTCTGTACAGATTACAGAAAGGTGAACGCCATCACACAAACCGATGCTTACCCCATCCCAAGGGTAGACGATTGCATCGATAAAGTGGGGAGAGCTAAGTACGACACAACGATCGATTTGCTAAAAGGGTACTGGTGCGTTCATTTAACCGACCAGGCTCGAGAAATCTCAGCATTTGTCACTCCATCGGGGTTATACGAGTACAATGTTTTATCTTTTGGCATGAAGAACGACCCAGGGACCTTCCAAAGGATAATTAATTCAGTGATAAAAAGGTTAAAGAACGCAGAACTGTATATTGACGATTTATTGGTCTGGAGTGACACGTGGGAGGAGCACATTGTGGCAGTAGAGGAACTGTTTAAACGGCTGTCTGAAGCCAACCTGACAGTGAACCTCTCGAAAAGTGAGTTCGGCCACGCTAAGGTCACTTATCTGGGGTATGTGGTCGGACAGGGGCAGCTGGCACCGATGCAGGCTAAGGTGCAAGCTAGCTCTGAAGTTCCGATCCCGACGGACAAGAGAGACCTGAGAAGGTTCTTGGGGATGGTGTGGTACTATCGGAAGTTTTGCAAAAACTTTGCGGATATTACCCTCCTTCTTACTAAGCTCTTGCCGAAGAACGCGAAGTTTGTGTGGAATGACCTTGTCGAAAAGCCTTCGAGAGTCTGAAGGCGATTCTGTGTCACCACCCTGTATTGAATGCGCCTGACCTTTCAAAACCCTTTTCCATAACAACAGATGCTAGCGACGAAGTGGCAGGGGTGGTGCTGTTGCAGACCGACTAAGAGAAGATCGAACACCCAGTGGCTTATTTTTTTTAAGAAGTTTAATGTCCATCAGAGAAATTATTCCACTGTGGAGAAGGAATTACTGGCAATCATACTAGCATTACAGCATTTTTAGTTTATATCTGTCCGGCACGGAAACCACTGATAATTTACACTGATCACGATCCATTAGTGTTTTTGGTCACAATGAAGGATAAAAACAAACTGTTACTAAGTTGGAGTCTGGTCTTACAGGAATTTGATATTAAGATAAAACATATAAAAGGAACGGACAATGTGATTGCTGATTGCCTGTCAAGGTGTTAAAACTTAAAGTTCTCTGTATTAACCGAATAGCTGTTGACTACCTGTATATTATAGTGTGTATCTTATAATGTGCATTCATCCCCTTGATTTTTTCACCAGTAAAAATCCTTTTAAGGGTGGGGGTGTCATCTGCGACGCCAAGCAGAGCTACCGGACGAATGATGCTAATGAGAGACATTACGAAAGACAATGGAGAAACATTCAAAATGCTAATAAGAGAGAAGGGAGTGATTAACGAGAAAGAAACACAATTTAGATATTGACAGACCGGTTGCTTTGAATCTGAACTGTTTGAAGTTTGATGGACAGGTGATACCCCAGCAGGGGGATAAAAGAACAGGTTTGCTAAGGCACGAGACACGCCACGAGACCCTGGAAAGAGCAGTGTGTCCCCACAAGTTGGTGGAGTTTGGTGGACCGGTTCGCGGGAATCGATCAGAGGCTCACAGGGTCTAAAGGTACGGTCGGTGGGAACCTGGGATGTGTGTCCGCCCTTGCCTGGGTGCCGGGTTCACCGCGGAAGAACGATCGTATCCGGAACGGAGAGGTCACAGTCAGTGACCAAAGCGGGATTAGAAGACATCAAAAGTTCTGCCCGAAACCAACTGCGAAGACATCAAAAGGTCTGCCTGAAACCAATTAAATCTCCCACTCTCTCTCTCCCTCTCTCTCTCCAATGGTACAACAGCGATTACTTCGAACTGCACTGAACTGCACCGAACTCTGCTTCACTTAAGACTGATCATTTTACTCCTAGACTACAATAGAGCTTGATTGATTCCTATTACCCTATTTCTGTGTATATGTGTGTATTATCATTGCTAACCTGTTACATTTATTTCCTTGCGATTAGTGTACTGTATTACTTATTTTTTGAATAAAACTTTATTAGATCCTAGTAATCACAGACTCCAACGAGCGTTCTGCTGGTTTGGCAACCCAGTTACGGGGTACGTAACAATGTGAACAAAACAGAAGAGATGTTTGTTGACTTCAGGAGAGCATGGAGCGACCACTCTCCGTTGAACATCAACGGCTCCTCCGTAGAGATCGTTAAGAGTACCAAATTTCTCGGTGACCACCTGGCGGAGAATCTCTCCTGGCCCCTCAAAACCAGCTCCATAGCAAAGAAAGCCCAGCAGCGTCTCTACTTTCTGCGAAGGCTGAGAACAGTCTATCTCCTACCCCCCATCCTCACCACATTCTACAGAGGTTGTATTGAGAGCATCCTGATCTTGGTTCGGAAATTGCACCGTCTCGAATCGCAGACACTGCAGCGGAAAGTGAGGTCAGCTGAGAAGATCACTGGGGTCTCTCTTCCTGCCATTGCAGACAATTACACCACACGCTGTATCCACAAAGCTAACAGCATTGTGAAGGACCCCACACGCCCTTCATATAAACTCTTCTCCCTTCTGCCATCTGGCAAAAGGGACCGAAGCATTCGGGCTCTCACGATCAGACTGTGGAACGACATTTCCCCCCAAGCCATTAGACTCCTCAATTCCCAGAGTCTCGTCCGTCACCAACCTACACACACACACACACACACACACACACACACACACACACACACACACACACACACACACACACACACACACACACACACATACACACAGACACTCAACTGAACACAACTCCACTCATTTGCAATTTTTGGTCATTTCTTTCTCAATTTCTGCTATAACATTGTTTACATTGTTTACATTTACATATATAATATTTATTATCATATTGTAATTTGTCCTTCACTGTGGTTATTGTCTTGTTTATTAATTATTGTATTGTCTTGCACTGTTTTGTGCACTTGATGTAGTCCCGTGTAGGTGTGAATTCTAATATAGTTTTGGGTTGTTTCAGGTAGTTTAGTGTAGTTTTGTGTTGGTTGAGGTAGTCTAGTGTAGTTTTGTGTTGGTTCATGTAGTCTAGTGTAGTTTTGTGTTGTTTCATGTAGCACCATGGTCTTGGAGGAACGTTGTTTCGTTTTTATTGTGCACTGTACCAGCAGTTATGGTTGAAATGACAATAAAAGCGACTTGACTTGACGTGTGTGTGTGTGTGTGTGATTGTGTGTTTGCTTCTGTATGCGTGTCTTTGCGTCTGTCTGAGGGTCTGTGTGTTGGCTTGGCCACGTGTTCTGCGTTTTTTATGTTTGGGTGTGTGCGCCTGCGTGTGCCTATATATGTCTGTGTGTGTTTATGACTGTCTGTGTGTTCGCGCGTGTGTGTATGTCTCTATGTGGTCGAGCCTGCGTGTGTATCACATACACATAACAGACAGAGCACACATTTCCTTCCGAGAGATTGCCGTAGCCCACGGGGACAAATCACTGGACAGAGAAAATACCTGCATTGTCTGCTAGGTACCTGTACCTGCGCCCACATAGTCACTCCTTTAGTTTGCTGCGTTCGATGGGTTAGGGATGGGTACTGAGAGAGTTAAACGAGTGTTCGGACTATGACGAAGTTCGTGGATATGTTTGTGGAGAAGTTCGTGGATATGAAATTGTTTATTCAACACCATAAATGTACATTACCTCGGACACATTCTTGGCAGAGTCTCTCAAATTCAAACAACGTCAAGAGGTTATACACCTGTCGACAATGGTAGCAATGGGTGATTCAATATAATTTCATAACCTACAAATAGATAATCAAATTCATTATTTCGAGTCTGTCAAATGGTTCCTTTAAATTACACATTTAGAGTGGAAACACGTTGTAATTGACAAGACACCTTTGAACGTTCAGACAAATTTGTTGGTTCCAACTATTTCACACAGATGGTCAAAAAGCTTCTGAGATCAGAGAACACAAAACTCCCAGATCTCTGTTGTGAGCGTTGACACATGGACACGCCGGGAGTGTATGGAGACTGATCATGTGTGCATAGGTGGGATCCGTTTAAAATGGCGGCATGGTTGGCACAGATACTGTGGTCCGAAGAGACTCTCCGTGCTTTCATTTTTCAGTTCCAGGTCGATCTAACACAAGTGGAAGGCAGCGACATTGCTTTTCTCAGAGCATGCATTCCTCTCAATGGTGATGAATATCTTTTTGACTCAGGACAATGTTTGGTACACAGAAACAAGCTGAGGATGGTTGCTGGTAATCGGGAGTGGGAGATAAGGTTACAGTGAGATGAGCTGTGATTGCAATTGGTGGAGAATCAGAGTGGAGCGGCCGCTTTACTCTCAGTGGATCTGCTCAGCCGATGGACAAAAGTCGTAGTGACACACGATGAGGTGCAGAGCTGGGTCTGATGGTCTTTGAAACAATATCCCCTTTGCTGGAGGAATGCCACTTGCAATTTACACCCCTTACTGCCCGCATAATTTCAATTGTTTGCAGTTTCACGGCTAATTCACTAAATTAATCACAATGTTGCGCCACAGGAATGGCCCTTGTCTGACGTAATCGGATTGTAAATAATTAAAACAATTTTATTTTAGAATCTGTTGAAATCTGTCCCCGTGGAGTCGCTGAGTGGTATTAAAACCCCAGTCATGTTCTGCCTCAACATTTCATTCCGAGAGATTGCCTGTAGCAGACGGGGACAAATCACTGGTCAGAAAAAAATGCCTGCATTGTTTGATAGGTACCTGCTTGTGGACAAAGTATTGAACATGTTCATCGCCGTTATTGGAGTTCCCGGTGAGTGACCGGAGCAATTACTGTTTGATATTTCTTTGCGTTGACCAATATGAAACTGTTTATGATTATTTTACAACTTGGTGTTCATTGAACAAATATCCATAAGGCATAAGGGTCTTAAGGACGGGCAGCCCACCAGGAGGATGTGACTGTGAGAGGTTTACATTTTACAGTTGACTGTTTCTGAGTTATTGATCCGAGTGGGGACCTGGTCCTGTGTTTTATGTCTCTCTGTGAAGCCCGTCGCAATCGGATTCCATTACCTGCTAGTTAAAAGTTGGATCTGATCACCCGAACCCGAGTCCATGGATCTACTGCCGTGTATTATCGAATTGAACTGTGCTGTGGAACTAACCCATGAACGGAGTCAATCCACATTGGATGACTAAGATGTTCCTGCTTTCGCTCTGAGACCTGCTCGGTTGCTAGTTCAATTCCATGATCGCTGCTGGAGCTGCTGAGGTTCTCCAGCATTTTGTGAGTTTTGTTTCCCTCCGGATCCGTCTTTAGCCCCGTCAGATGCTATTTCCAGAGGCCTGGTCATTCACGGTTAAATCAGTGAAACCGGCCCCATCAGGGACTGGGATCGGATTAGTGCCGATCGTTGCTGCTCATGACAATTGCTCACACATCGTCTTACCTCCACAATGAGGAAGGCAGGTCAGAGACAAGGTGACCTGTGGTTTATGTTAGATGAGCAGCCGTTCACCTCCTCTCGCACTCCTGATCATTGGCTGAAACCAGATCCCGTTTCCATTCCCGGGGAAGGTGTTCAGCACTACCCAATGCTTGTTCTTTCTTCCCGCAGTGAATTTCGTGGCGATTGTGATCCTCTCCCGGGGAAAGTGCGGCCTCTCTACCTGCACCACTCGCTACCTGGTGGCCATGGCAGTAGGGGATCTACTGACCGTTGTTAGCGAGGTCACTTTATTTCGAATCATATATAAATACTTTCCGTGGACTTTTCTGAGCATTACCCCTGTGTGCAGGGTGATCGAGGTACTGAGGTTCACAGCCACATACTGCTCTGTCTGGTTCACCGTCGCTTTCACTTTTGATCGGTTTGTCACCATTTGCTGCCAGAAGCTGAAAACAAAATATTGCACCGGGAAAACTGCGGTTTTGGTTCTCACAACAACCGGCGTGCTGTGCTGTCTGAAAAATATCCCCCGCTACTTCCTCTGGGAACCCAGAGAGGTAATCGTCAATGTACCGTGGTTCTGTGACCTAATGGACTATTCTCTCACCGACCCCTGGTGGGTAGGATATGATTGGCTCGATACGGTTTTAAGTCCGTTCATCCCTTTCGTTGTGATTCTGCTGCTCAACGCTCTGACAGTCCGGCACATTTTAATGTCCAGTCGGGTCCGTAAGGAACTGAGGGGTCAAAGCAAAGGCCAGAATCCCAGTGACCCGGAGATGGAGAGCAGGAGGAGGTCTGTGGTTCTATTCTTCACCCTCTCCGGCAGCTTCATCCTCCTGTGGCTGACACTGGTTGTAAATTTCATGTATTACGAGATCAGAGCAAAAGGATTTGATTTCAATGATTCTGAATGGATCTTTCACTTTGTCGGGGTTTTGCTGAAGAATTTGAGCTGCTGCACGAACACGTTTATTTACGCGGTGACTCAGTCGAAATTCAGGGAGCGGGTGATCAGAGCGGTGAAATATCCGATCACCTCGGTGCTTCAGTTCATTAATAAAGCCGCGACCTGAACACAAACCAGATTCAGCGCCTGATTGTCCCATCGACCGGCAGCGCCGGGATATTAGGATCGTTGACCCTAAGAATAGGGGGAGAGGGGATGTGGAGAGAGGTAGACAGGGCACGGTTGCGAGGGGAAACGTAAGAGAGTGGCTGAATGAGGTGATGAAACGACAGCGGGGTGCGCATGGGGTCAGTGAGGTAGTGAGAACGAGAAAGATATTGTGTGTGTGTGTGTGTGTGTGTGTGTGTGTGTGTGTGAGAGAGAGAGAGAGAGAGAGAGAGAGAGAGAGAGATTTAGGAGGATGTTGCCGTGACTATGAGGCCTGTGTTATAGTGAGGGATTGTCCAGGGTGGGTTATTATTTCATGGAGCTTCGGAGATTGAGATGCCGGCAAATGGAGACGATTGAAATGACCAGAGTTTCTGGTAAGCTGGACGGAGACAGGTCAATTTCCCGCTGTCGACTGAACTCTATAATATAGTCCCTCTAGTGTGACCCATCCTGTTGTTAAGTTCTACGCACAGTCACTGTGTGGCTGGAGTTGAGGGAGTGGAGGCAATTCACATGCATTTTCGTTGGCTGCAGTGACGGGTCCCATTGCTGGCATCAGTGTACATTTTACTCTGAGTTCGCAAGTATTTTGTGAATAAAACGAGCCCGGGTCGTGTTATGTACTTAATAGAAGTTTCAAACCTTCAGTTGAATTACACAGAAAACAACAGCGATCCCCTTACACTCTAGTCATTATGTCAGGCACCACCTCTTAATGGGAGCAAAACGATTGTGGGGCTGGAGGGGCGGAGATAAATTCTGGGATCAGAGCACATTTACTGTGAGTTCGTAAGAGTTTGCGAATAAAATGTGCCCCGTTCGTGTTAGGTGCTTAATAAAAACTAGGGACCTTTACTTCCATTACGAGGAAACCAAAAGCGGAATCCCCTTACATTCTCGTGATTATGTCACGCACCACCTCTTAAAGCGAACACAACAACTCAATGACGGTGTTTGTGAATTACGTCACACTGCTTCCATTATGGATCATTTGTGCCATTTTCCACCATGAGCATCACCTACAATTGAATCTGAGGGTAGGGCCTGTGGTGGCGGAGGGGAGAATCGATGTCGCATCGCCCTCAGTGTTGCGATCACTGCACAGTCACTGTACAGTCTCCTTTTGACTCGAGTCCTCTGTTCCCGGCAACCAAATCCGTGAATCATTTCTGCGCCTTTCTAGATTAATCACGTCTTCCTGAGACAAGCGACCAGAGATGTGCACCGAACTCCAGCTGTGGTCTCACCGACATGGAAAAGTACAGTCGGCCCTTATGCTCAGTGCATTGTTCTGAACTAACCGAACTGGCAATGCCATGGCTAACTACGGCCATTCCTTCTGCCTGCACAAGGCGCATATCCTTCCATTTTCACATATTCATGTAGTATCTGAGAACCTCCATCGAATCCGTCTTCACCATCACATTTGGCTTTCCTTCCACCACAACGAGAATAAAAAAAAACCCGTGAAGGACCTCTCCTTTAAACATTCTGAGTCATCTATAACATCACTGCCTTGCATAATTTGTTTTATTACAGCAGCAGTGTACGGAAATGATACAAAATTACTCTAGATAAATAAATAAATAGATCGATAGGTAAATAAATAGATAGATAAATAGATAAATACATACATACATACACAGATGCACAGATAGATAGATAATGCGGAAAAGGTCCAAAAGACTCTCGACCGGAACTGTCAACTGCACTTTTTTTTTCCCATAGTTACTGCCCGGCCTTCTGAGTCCTTCTGGCATTTTGCGTGTGTTTCTCTGGATTTCCAGCATCTGCAGATTTCTCTTGTATGTGATGTGGTTTCCCCTTTCACTTTAAATGCATGCCCTCTGGTATTAGACATTTCTTCCTTCGGGGAAAATTGATGCCGTCTGCCCAGTCTGTCTCTGCATCCCATATTCCCATATTTTCATCTGTGTGGTCTTTCTCAGCCTCTGCTACACTGGAGAAAATGTCCCTAGATTGCCCATTCTCCCCTTATCCAGGAAGCATCCCCTTAAGCCTCTTCTACTCACCATCCAAAGCATCCCCATTCTTCCTCTGATAGAGTACAATAGGGCCGGATGCGGTTCAAGGAAGGAATTATAAAACTGCAACGGAGGGAGAAGATGGCGGCGCGACGGCAGAGCGCGCGGCCTCTTTGGTGAAGAATATCTGTTATCTGTCAAGTAGGGGACCGTGCACAATCCTGATTTGATGGAGACACCTGATTTGGTGAGAGAACAGCGGAACATCTGGAAAACTTCTGAAATGCCACTTTGCTGCCGCTGCTACTGTGTGGCAACCGGAATCTCCGGAACTGAAGGCCCCGAAATCCTCGGCTGTATGTGTTTCAGCGACCGGGGAGAGGTCGAAGGCGCTCGGTAGAGGATGGCGCTCGGGAGGCGATATCAGAGAGGCTGCTCGGAAGATCGGAGTTTTCGGACGGATAGACTCAATGTCGGCTGGGTTCGGCCGCTTCCAAGGTATCGGCAAGTTGACTGTGCCTGGAGGTTTATGGCAGGGAGTTTCTCCCTTTTGACGCTTGCTATCGGGGACTCGGGAGTCGATTGACTAGAGATTTTGAGACTTTTTTTTTACTGTGCCCATGGTTTCTTCTTTATCAAATTATGGTATTGCTTGGCACTGCTGCAACAATATGTTATAATTACGTGGTTCTGTCAGTGTTAGTCTTTGGTCTGTCCTGTTTTCTGTGATATCACTCCGGAGAAACATTGCATCATTTCCTAATGCATGTATGCATTTCTAAATGACAATAAAAGAGGACTGAGTGTTCTCATAATCTAACTACCTGACACCGGAACTCAGTGTCGCGACTATTGAAAGCAATCGATCCCATGATCCCATGCAGCCACTCTCAGGGAGCTATGAACTAGATCACAAGATCCCTCTGTAGATTAACCCTAGACATCAACACAATCCAATCTCACCCCATAACACGTACCCAACAATCCCGGTAAATCTCCTCTGCAGTCTTCCAGCACAAAATATATTTTCTCCCAAATGCTAGCCAGAACAGAATGCATAATGTCAAGAAACTTAGCAGGTCAGCCAGCATTTACTGAGATATATACAGCCGATATTTCGGACGCGATACTTCCCGTTCACACGGGCCCTTCGGCCCAGCCCTTCTATGCGGATCTAAACTCGTTTCATCTGCCTACGTCTGAGCCATTTCCTCTGTAAAAGGAATCAGCTTGAGTGTACATCTCAATCACTTTGGCACATGGGCTGAAGGGTATTTCCCCCACTGAAAGAGTCTGTGACTAAACTTTTAACATCCTGTACGTATCCAAAATGCCTTTTAAATTTGTACCGCACCAGTAAGGAGATCATATCCGGTCTCTTAAAGGGCATTAAGGTGGATAATCTTCCAGAGCCTCGGGAGCTACACTGCACATTATTGAGAGATCCAGTAATTGAGATTACTGGGGACGTCAGCACTACATTTGTGTTCTTCATAGCCACAAGCAAAATCCCATAAAGCCAGTGATAAAAGTTATTATAACATTTAAGAAGCCGGGTGGATAAACCTAGAACATAAAGACCCACCTCACTTCAGGGATATGTACTTTACTGGAGAGGATCCTGTGGGCTGGGATGTAGCGTTATCGATCTGGACAGTCGTTCTCCATGTCGGTTCCTTTCAATGCGATCAGCAGCAGCTCTGCACAAAGCGCAACAAACCTTTCCATTTGGAAGTACTTGTGTGTGTGTATCTGATACCGACCTCTTGAGCAGAGAGCGGGAATATAATCGGTGAGAGATGGACATACCTTCGCCCCTCCCCACATATCAAACACCCCTACACCACTTCCCATATCCTCTACCCGCCTCCACAATCCTCCCCATCTCCGTCACCCCTACATCCCCTACGCCGCCATCCGTCTCTGTGAACTGCTCTCTCCGGTTTACAGTTCAGGCCCTCCGTCAATCCTCCACCCGCTGCACACTTTACCGTATCTGTCTCACCCTCCCATCCCTGCAAACAACCCCCCCCCCCCGCCGTAAACACAAAATACTCTGCAGATTCTGGGGTCAAAGCAACAATCACAACACGCTGGAGAAACCCAGCAGGTCGGGCAGAATCCGTGAAAACGATCAGTCAACGTTTCGGGCCGGAACCCTTTGTCAAGACTTTAGAGGGAAGGGGCAGGGGCCCTATTAAGAAAGTAGGGGGAGGGTGAGAAGGAGAAGGCTGGTAGGTTCCAGGTGAAAAACCAGTAAGGGGAAAGATAAAGGGGTGGGGGAGGGGGGTTAGGGAGGGGATAGTCAGGAAAGGTGAAGAAGGAATAGGGGAAAGCACAATGGGTAGTAGGAGGAGGCGAAACCATGAGGGAGGTAATAGGCAGCTGGAGGAGGGAGTAGAGTGAAACTAGGATGGGGGAAGGGAGGGGGAGGGAATTAACAGAAGTTGGTGAATTCAATATTCATGCCAAGGGGCTGGAGACTACCCAGATGGTACATGAGGTGTTGCTCCTCCAACCTGAGTTTAGCCTCATCATGGCAGTAGAGGAGGCCGTGTATGGACATATCCGAATGGGAATGGGAAGCAGAGTTGAAGTGGGTGGCGACAGGGAGATCCTGTCTTTTTTGGCGACGGAGCGGAGGTGCTCGACGAAGTGGCCCCCCAATCACCGATGTAGAGGAGGCCGCACCGGGAGCACCGGATAAAATAGATGACCCCAACAGACTCACAAGTAAAGCGTTGCCTTACCTGGAAGGACTGTTTGGGGCCCTGAATGGTGGCAAGAGAGGAGGTGTAGGGACACGTCTAGCGCTTACGCTTACAGAGATAAGTGCCGGGTGGGAGATCGGTGGGGAGGGACGTGTGGACCAGGGAGTCGCGGAGGGAAATATCTCTGTGGGAAGCAGAGAAGGGTGTAAAGGGAAAGGTGTGCTTAGTGGTAGGGTCCTGTTGAAGGTGGCGGAAGTTGCTGGATCCGGAGGCTACTGGGGTAGTAGGTGAGGACAAAGAGAACTCTTTTCCTGTTGTGGTGGCGGGAGGGTGGGGTGAGGGCCGAAATGCGGGAAATGGAGGAGATGAGGGTGAGGGCATCATTGATGACGGTAGAAGGGAAACCACGATCCTTAAAGAAAGAGGAGATTTTAGATGTCCTGGAACAGAAAACCTCATCCTGGGAGGAGATGCGGCTGAGACAGAGGAACTGGGAATAGGGAATGGCATTTTTGCATGTGGTGGGGTGGGAAGAGGTATACAACCTCCCGTCTCCGTCACCCCATCCTCCTCTACGCCGACACCGTCTCCGACCACCCCTCTGTCCCCTATACAGTTCCCACTCCCCGTCATCCCCTCCCTTCCCGAGACACGTTACCGCGTTCGTCACTCCCTCGCTCCAGTTTACTCGTCTCTGCGCTGAACTAAGACGACAGTGATGACTGTCTCGTGGCTATGGACGCTCGTGCACTGTAGTTCTTTGGTGTTTGATAATCTTTGATTTGCCGAGAGTTTGGTATTATGCCCAAATATCGGTACTGTGGACAGTTAGAAGATGAGATGTTGTTCCTCTAAATTGTTTTGAGCTGTGACAAAGTTTTAAATCAGAGATCACCATGGAGGCTAAAATTATCTCAGCTGAAATGTCCTTCACCCATTTGGCGTGCTCTGCAAACTTTTAACAGTGTAGAAAAGTCAAAAGATTTGTGTATGGGAATCACAAACACAACAGCACGTTAGTTCCGCTGTTTCTGTCAGTTCACCAGCGCTTGAATGCCGCCGATCCTTGAATGTGGAGGTGGAGATGCTGGAGAAGACAGCGCCCCACTCGCTACAAGGAGAGCCCGATCACGTGTCCATGTCCGTGATCTGATTGGATACATTGCCATGACGTTGATAGCAGTGTGATGTCATTCACCGTCTCTCATTTTGGAAGGGATTCAGTCGGCCATCGCAGATACACCAGCAGCTTCGCACTGGAAAGCGGCCGTTCACCTGCTCCGTGTGTGCGAAGAGACTCATTCAATTAACCCACCTTGTGATGCTCCGGTGAGTTCACAATAAATAGAGGCCACATTTCTGTCCGGAGTGAACAAAGAGTGAGCACCACCAGCAACTTCACATTAGGGAGGAAGTTCAAATCTGCTCTGTTGAATGTTTAACCACCACGGTGACTGAAGTCAGCTGTAGGTTTATGAGGGACTGTTACCGTCAGTTTCTGCAGTTCTTGCGGCTGTTCATCGCACCCAGGACTGAACCCTGGTCACTGAGCATTGGAGGAGGCTGTTCTGCTGACGTTCGCCTGAAACTAGACTGGTGTATAATATAGTGGATCTGTGAAAATTTATCAGTTCTGTATGAAATCCAGTGTCTCAGGTACTTACACTCTCTACCACACTCACAATGTATACTAGAGAGGCCACTCGGCCCATCTGCTCCCTGCCCATTTTTCTGTTCCATATCAGTATATCAAACTTAGTCCCTGCCGTTCCCCTCTCACTCTCCCTGTGATTACAGTTTACAACAAGTCACCACTCCGTTGGATAGGAGATTTCCCTTGACTTTCACAGAATCATAGAAATCTATAGCATATTAGAGACACTTTGGCCCACAAAGTTGTGCCAACCATTTAACTTACTCTAGAAACTGGCTGCAATTACCGTACCGCATAGCCCTCTATTTTCCTAAGCTCCAAGTACCTATCTTTTTGTGTTCGTCCATCGTCGGCGTCGATGAGGACCTTGACACCAATATGATAGTGTCGAGACTAGTGTATGGTTTGGATTTAGGAAAGGGATTACTGCACAGTGTCATCCTCACCCTCTCTTCCCAATTCCCATCTGGGTCCAGTGGCAAGACAGAGCCTAGACGGCTGGAGATGGCACTAGGCACAGTGGATGACCAGGACGTCTCCTGTGTCTTGTCCTGCTCTACACGTTCCACGACGCTTGCAGAGACCGCCTTCCTGACCCTTGGACCTTCCATTGGTCTCGTCTGCTCAATCCGCCGGAGTCTGTCTTCACATGCTGGGATAGACAACTCCCTATCTCACCGAGAGTTTGAGACCTGTCGGCTACCCTCACCTGGTTTAGCCGGCTTGTCGAAGCCGTTGCCCGGGGTGTGGCCGCTGTCGCATGCAAACAGCTACGGGGAGCCACAGGTGAGAGCTGAGTGCCAGGTGGGGATCAAAGTTGGACTAACCGACTTAAAAAGGACGCGACATGTTCCTCCACCAGAGATGCTACCCCTCCCTGATACCCCATACATCCCTAATACTAGATCTAGAATGGCATTCCCCCTAGTCGGCCTGTCAACGTGCTGTGACAGCAATCCTACCTGCACACACTTAACAAACTCTGCCCCGTCTAAGCTATTGGAACTAATCAGGTGCCAATGAATATCACGGAAGTTAAAGTCAGCTATGATAACAACCCTGTTATTTTGCACCTTTCCAAAATCTGCCTCCCAATCTGCTCCTCGGTATTTCTGCTGCCTCCACGGGGCCTATAGAACATACCCAATAGAGTAACTGCTCCCTTCCTGTTTCTGACTTCTACCCATGCTGACTCAAAAGAAGACCCTGCTATATTACCCACCCTTTCAGCAGTTATACTAGTATCCTTGATCAGTAATGCCACTCTCCCCCTCCCTCCCCCATCCCATTTAAAGCACTGATATCCAGGAATATTGAGAATCCATTCCTGCCCTGGTGCCAGCCAAGTCTCTGTAATGGCCACTATATCATAATTCCATGTATGTATCCAAGCTCTCAGTTCATCACCTTTGTTCCTGATGCTTTTTCCTTTGAAGTACACACACTTTAGCCCTTCTACCTGAGTACCTTTACACCCTTTATTCTGTTTCTCTTTCCTCAAAGCCTCTTTGTATGTTAGATCCGGCTTTATTCCATGCACTATACTTGCAATTCTCGCATGACCTTTATCTTCCTCCACCTCACTACCTGCTCTAACACTCTAGTTCCCTTCCTCTTGCAAATCTAGTTTAAACCACCCGGAGCAGCTCTAGCAAACCTTCCCACAAGGATATTAGTCGCCCTCCAGTTCAGGTGCAACACGTCCCGTCGGAATAGGTCCCACCTTCCCTGGAACAAGGCCCAATTGTCCAGAAATATGAAGCCCTCCCTCCTGCATCAACTCCTTAGTCACGTATTTAGCTGCATTATCTTCCTATTCCTAGCCTCACTAGCACGTAGCATGGGTAGCTATCCTGAGATTGCAACCCGAAGTTCCTGTTCTTCAACATTGCAACTAACTTCCTAAACTCTCTTTGCATGATCTCCTCTTTTTTTCTATCCACGTCATTGGTCCCTACATGGATCACGACATCTGGTTGCTCGCCCTCCCTCTTGAGAATACTGAGAACTCGATCCGAGAAATCGCGGACCCTGGCACCGGGGAGACAACTGACCGTCTAGGATTCTGGATCTCTTCCACAGAACCTCTTACCTATCCCCCTAACTATCGAATCCGCTATCACTACTGCTCCCCTCGTTTCAAAGTTGCTGGTGAACGCAGCAGGCCAAGCAGCATCTGTAGGAAGAGGTGCAGTCGACGTTTCAGGCCGAGACCCTTCGTCAGGACTAACTGAAGGAACTGATGTAAATAAGAAATAAGATAACAATTAATATGAAGTCAGTATCAATCACTTGAGTTGTGGAGCCCTTTGATGTGAGCTCATTGTTCGGGTGAGTGCAATTATTCCCCTCTAATTCAAAAGCCTGATCATTTAGGAAGAAAAGCTATTCCTAAACCTAGTGCTGTGGGAATTGACGTTCCTGAAACTCCTTCCTGAAGGCAGCGTCCTTAAACAAGCATCACCTGGACAATGCGCGTTTTCATGATGAATGCTGTTTTCCTGTGACATCCCTCCTTGTAGGTGTTCTTAGTGGTGGGGAGGACTTTACCTATGACAGACTATCTTTATTGTCATGTGCCCCGTGACGGGTTAAATAACCAGCAGAAATAGAAAACACTTTGGAGTCCGGTATTGCTATTAACTAATGATATTTGTTAGTAACTACGCAATACAGTAATATAAATGCAGGTAAATCAAACAAGTTAGCAATGATTACATATAAGTAAGTGTGCAATGTATATGAAAACAAAGCTTCTTCAAGTCTACTGGTAAATAAATAGTCTTACGATAATGAGTAAAGTTCAGTTCAGTTCGTGGTATTGAGTTGAGTAGTGATGGAGAGAGAGAGAGAGAAACAGGGAGAGATTTGAATTGTCAGGCGAACTGACGCCGTCGATCTTCCCGTTGTCCTCCGAAATCCTTTAAAAGTCATCGACTGTGACCGCAACAAAGGGGGCCGTTCTTCTGATGTGGAATCATCATCCCAGGGAAGAGTTGGCCACATGGACAACTCCCCACCAGTCACTCCCTTTTCACACTGTAAGAGCCACCGATCGATCCGCCTGATCGATCCTCCAAAAAAAAAACACTTTCTTTCTGTGAGCACAACGACAAAGAAATAGATACGTGGTGAGACTTTAATCTCTTCCAGGGAAGATGACCGTTGGCTCTCAAAGAGCTCATCCACTCTTTGTAAGGCCTTGTTTTTTTTAGTCCTGCTGGGTGTTCGCACACCCTCCTCGCCAGACTAAGTCCGGTGGTGGAGCCGGCCAAGTCGCTGACAACTCGACCACGGCCCCCGGCCGAGCACCGGGCGCCCGCACCCGCCGAATCTCTCCGAGCGTGATGACAAGTTAAACTACATCTTTCCCTGCATGTGGTCTGTGACATCCAGTGAACAAAACCCAACGAGTTATTTACGACCTTAATGCTCTTTGATCACATTCCCTAACTATCATCCCTTTGAGAATATCACCATACACACTTCTTCCTCCATGTCCTACTTCTTCATGAAGTCGAATGAATGCAAAGTATTTATTTGCTGCCTCGCACGCCAATTCTGGCTCCGGGTATAAACTCACAATTTTATCATTGAGTGGTCCTGCGCTCTCTCCAGCATAATGTTAATTACAGTGTATGCATAAAATGCCTTGGGATTTCCGTTAATCCTCCTCACTCTAGTCATTTCCTCGTCACTATTCAGTCTCCCGAATCACAGAGTGATTGTATCGTTGGTTCCCTATGTTCCTTCGAGACCTAATATCAGCTTTTCATAATTTCAGATGTCCACAACATCTCCCTCCTCTCTCTCTCTCTCTCTCTCTCTCTCTCTCTCTCTCTCTCTCTCTCTCTCTCTCTCACTCTCTTTCTCTCTCTCAGTCTCTGAAGTAAAGACAATGGAATTTTGTCTTCATATGTAAATCAGTAAAATTGTGCTACTGGAACTAGTTCATGATGTCAGATAGGAGAACCTACAAGTTGAGAAAGAGGAAAAAACGAGGGTGAAAGAAAGGACCGGTAATGACGGGTGTAATGGTGGTTATTACCGACGGAAGTATACCCCATGATGAGGCAGTTCTGTTTGAACCAGGAAACAGGGGTAAATGATTCGCCACGACATTCAATGCAACCGGGGCGTGAGGTAAGGTGCAAAGTGGATCCCTCTGGGACGCTGTAAACAGTTGGGTTGTTACTCTAAGGCAACACACAAAGATCTTAATGGAGCTCAGCAGACCAGAGAGCAAATGTAGAAAAGAGTAAACTCTGATTCTGTGTGTGTTGTTTTCTATTTCAAGCATCTGCAGGTTTTCTCGTGTTTTAGTTTTATAGCTCCATGCATAACATGGTTTAAATTTACCCACAAGTGGCGGTACAGAATAAGAAACATGAAGGCAACTGAATAACTTACAACATTTATTTCTAACGTCTAATGAGTTTCATAATCGGAATCAATGGGTATTTAAGAATATTTCTGAGCTCCTTTCGGAACTTTCTCTGCGTCAAGGCGTAAATAAAAGTGTTGGTGCAGGAACTCATAATCTGCAACATTCCCGATATCTCGTCTGTGATGTAACGGGGGTCAGTGACAGAATAATAAACAAACGTCTTTGAAACCCGTTGATAGATGTAAAATACCACTCGTGTTACCCACAAGAATATAAAACTACCGGTTATACTAAAGAGCAAAATGATGGATTTGCGTCGGTTCCCCATCTCCTGGTCCTTGTCATTCTCTGCACACTTTCGTTCCCGGAGCCTCCTGCGGGCTCGACTGGCCACTAAAATCTGCCTGACAGTCCGAATATTGAACAGCAAAATCAGAAAAAAAGGAACACAAGGGGTTAAAATATGGTAAATCATTGCAAATGCCGCCCATGAGGGAGACTTTTTGTAGCTTGATGTAAAAACACAATACCAGGGAACACCACCCATTATTACCAAAGGCTCGTACACAAAGCCCCAGGGGACACACTCCAAACTGGCCAGCACACTCACTGTGCATACAACCACCGCCGCCGTTCTCTCGGTGCAATATTTTGTTTTCAGCTTCTCACAGCAAATAGCCACAAATCGATCGACAGTGAAAGCGACAGTCAGCCAGACAGAGGTCGCAGTGCTCGAGAAAATTAACCATGTACCGAGTCTGCACAGAGGAGTGATGAACAGGAAAGATTGAGGGAAATAAATCCAAGCAGTCCACGTCAGCAGAGGTTGCGAGATGACGACCAGGAGATCGGCGGCGGCCATTCCCACCAGGTAACGAGTGACACATTTGGACAGACCGCACTTTCCCCGGGACACTATCACAACCGCCAGCAGGTTCGCTGGAAGAGAGACACAGAACAGCAAGTTTGAGAAATACTGAGCAGAAGCCAATGCAGCAGTGGGAGGGCATCCTGTAATATTTCCATTTTATTGTTGCATTTATTGGTGGAACGGTCTAAAGAGGGGCAGAGAAGGACTTCACACAGTAAAGTAAAGTCACTATTATCTGTGTACGGATCCCTTACTGATGACCGAAATGTGAAGTAGCCAACGGAAAGCTAAAGCTGTGCAATCACATCCACATTGTCCATACTGGATGGAGGATTTTCTCCTGGTCTCATTAGCATGAAATGAATAAATCCGGACTCTGATTGCGGCATTCTTCCATTAGACAATCATCAACTTCCATGGCGCTCCCTGCCAGCTACAGGACAGCGGAAGGATAGAAACAATCTGGAAATGCTAGAAATACTCATCCAGGAAGAACAGAATATGTGGAAAACCGCAAAAAGTGTCTCGTCTCAGAAATGCTCTGAGAGAGGCCACTGACACCTCTGTGAAGTTATCTCTTTCCATTTCAGCTGAATGACGCTTAATGCTTCCAGCTTTCTCCGTATTTCCTATTCCAGCATCTGCCACCTCCCTGACTTCACAACAAAACACTGGCTGATGCCATAATTACAGCGCGATCTGAAAGAACCTGAAAGACAGATGTGAAACCAGCACAGAGAACAGGGGAAAGGAATTCATCGTCAAGTAACTGACGCTGTAGATATAATAGAAAACATTTCGCAGAATTAATAACTATGAAGAGACAAGTCGGTTATGGTAAATGGGTCAGCAACGACTTCACTGTGTTGTCCATCAGCTGCTTCACATTCAGTCACAGCGCACACTATAATTAAAAATCCACAAGTTTCACGCTACAAGATGGAACTGCTCGCAAATGTTACAACCAGTCGATGGTTTGATTATTATACCTCACGCAACCGCTCACATACAAATGCACACAATCGATCTTTTTAACCTCCTGCGGTTGTTACAAACACAATATTTGCAATATTAATGTAACCGCTACCAAACCAAAAGCATAGACACCCGAACAGGAACACTATTGAACAAAAGCAGCTGAGAAAACTCTGCCTGACCCGTGAATTCCATAGATATTAGCGGAACCGCTGAATTCCAGCAGCGGTTTGTTTATAGATCCAGATCGCAAAATCCACATTTCCTCTGTTTCCATTCCATTCCAGAAATGTGGTAGACTTGGACTGGACATGTGGCGGCAGAATCCAGCGACAGAAAGAATTACAACATTGGAATTCAACTTCAGTCCCCACCTACAGCAGCTGATACGGCGGCTTACCGGGAATTCCAAAGGCTGAAATAAAAGGATAGTAAACTTCCCCTATTCTCAGGATGACAGGATACCCCATTTCAGTGACAGTCTCACTTCTGCTGCACGGGAATTCACAGCTCCTGCAGAAACTTTGAGCTGTTGTATTCAAAATGTCCTTGATTTATACGAAGGATCACTCTCCAGGGATGCGGTTATACCCCTGAACAACATCATTAGTCACAATTACCTGAACAAACACTTTAATTCAACACCAATGCCTCTGATATAAATATTAGGCCATTTTCAGAGAAATATAGCAAATTTCTTGGGCAGTCATCAGCAGTAACTCATTTGGTGCAAATAATGCTGGATTTTCCTGAATAATGATTCTGCTGCGACGTGTCATAACCTCAGAATGGAGGAACAAATTTTCAGGACGGAGAGGAAAAGAGAATTTCTTTATTCAGTGATTCTTTCTCTAGTTAGAAGCTATAACAGTGCAAGACAGGAAGACACCCTTTGTCTGTGATGCTGGGCTGACATAATTAAGACAGTGGTGCCAATTAAACTAATCCATCTGCCTACATGTTGTCTGTATCCGCCCCCCACCCCACCCCCCATACCCTGTGGTCTTCTTTGCCTGTCTAAGAGCCTCATAAATGCCACTGTTTTATCCACCTGCAGCACCACCCCAGAAATACATTTCAGACGCCCTCAACCCATTTTTTTTTATTTTGCTTTTAGTAACTTCCTACACGTGTCGTTGGTACGTTTTCCCCTCTCACCTTCACTGCATGCCCTTTATTTCCTGCCTTGAGAAAGATACCGGCTCTGACATATCAGTGTGATGCTGGCGACCTGGATGGTGACTGAATGGTGTTTACAAATAGAAGCACACAGACTAAGTTACTATAACAAGTCATCATCCCCGCAATGCTCCGCATCTGCAGTGGAAAGGTTGGAAACGGTTTGATTGTTTGCCAGGAGAGTTGATGAAGAAAGTGAAATTTCATTCCGGCAAGTGTGAGGTTTTGCAATCTGACATGAGCTTGAACAGCACTGATGTGCTGAGTGATCAGCGGACAGAAGTTGTAACACAGTTAGACACGATCGTAAAGGGCATCTGTGGGAAGTTTTTCTTCATTGTTCCGAACACAGAGTAGTAAGAGTCGAGAAATCCAACTTGAGCAAATGTAAAAGCGAGGGGCAAAACAAACGCCAATTAGTACGAAGAAAGATGAATGAGAAGCTATAAAAACCCTAGAGAGAGCAAGTAAAAAAAGAATAAGAAGGTGGGAAAAGACTCAGGCTGCAAACTGTATCAATGTGGACAGTAAAACATTTTTTCAAGCATGTCAGAAAATAAATCGAGATGATATTGGATATAGGAACGCAAGAAAATGAGGATAAAATGACAAGGGACAAGGCGATGGCAGATGAACTAAATGAGCATTTTGCACTAGCCTTCACTGTCAAAACACTAGCAGTGCGCCGGATGTTCAAGGGTGTGAGGTGAGGGAAGTGAGTACAGTTAAGATAACATGGGAGGGTGCGCACAAGAAGCTGAGAGACCTAAGGGTACATAACTCTACTGGACCAGATGAACTCCACCCCACGGCTCTGAAAAAGGAAGCGCTGGAGATTGTGTAGGCACTAGTAACGTTCAGCAGAAAGAAACTTATAGATCAGTTAGGCTTCATTCGTGTTTGGGAAGATCTCGGAGTCAATTGTTAAAGTGAAATTATGGAGTACTTAGACACACAGTACAAGGTAGGACAAAGTCGGCATGGTTTCCTTAAGGGAAAGTCTTGCCTGTCCAACCTGTTGGAATTTGTTGAGGATATTAAACATTCGGTACCTAAAGGTGACGCAGTGAATTTGTAGCAGGCAGCGAGTGCCCATCCTCCTAATCTGTCTGAGTCCCACTGCAGCCTCCCGGGTTCCTGAACACTACCCTTCCTTCCACCAATCTCTGTATCATCTACCGTTTCAATCATTGAGATACAACATAAAAAAGCAACGGTCCCAGCCCCAACCCCTGTGGAACACAAACTTGCAGGCAACCAGAAAAGGAGCCTTTTATTCCCACTCGCTGCCTCCTACTTATCAGTTAATGCTCTAAACATGCCAGTAACTTTCCTATAATATAATCGGGCCTTAACCTGGTAAGCAGCCTTATGTGTGGCACCTTGTCATAGGCCTTATGAAAGTCTCAATATCCACGTCCACTGCGTCCCCGTTAGTATGGCATCATTAATATCCTCAAGAAATTCCAACAGGTTCATCAGACAAAATCTTCTCTTTTCGAAACCATGCCGACTTTGCCCTATCTTGTTTTGTGTGTCCAAGGACTTCATAACTTCATCCTTGACAAATGACTCCAAAATTTTAGCAGCCAATGCTGTCAGGGCAACTGATCCACAACTTCCTTTCTGCTGCCTTCCTGCTTTCTTTTAGAGTACAGTCACATTTCCAATTTTCCAGTTCTCTGCCAGAGTCCACTTAATTGTGAAAAGATAATTACTAATGTCTACACATTCTTGAGCGCTACTTGTTTTATAACCCGAGAGCGCAGTTCACATGGTCCGGGGGATTATACACTATGAGATCTTCCAGCTTTTTGTGCGCACTCTCCCTTGTTATAGTAACTGCAATCATGCCCCCCACTCACAGCCTATAACATCCGGCGCAATGCTTGTACTTTCCGCTGTGAAGCCTTGTGCAAAATATTCATTTAGTGCATCTGCCATCTCCTTTCCCCTCGTTATCTTTTCTTTGGCCTCATTTCCAGGTCTGCAGCTTCATACTGATGAGTCACTTTCCTCCACTGCTCCTGCTCCGTGACATATTTGCCTTTGTTAATGAAGGTTTCAGTTCATGAGCCAGGAGGTAATGTTGCAGCTTTATAAAAGTTTGGCCAGGTTGCATCTGGGATATTGCATCTCGTTTCGGTCGCCCCATTGTAGGAAGGATGCCGAGCCTTTGGAAAGGGAATAGAAGACTTTCAACAGGAGGAGTTTAGGAGGAGGTCTAAAAGGAGAAGTTGCACAATTTTGTATTGTTCTTCGCAGAGTGTCAGAAGCGAAACGGAGACTGAAATGTTTATCCGAGTCGCAAATAAAGTAGACAGCCAGTATCTTTCTCAGAGCATCAAATACCGAATACCAGAGGGCATGCAGTTAAGGTGAGAGGGGAAAATATTCAAAAGACATGTGCAGGAAGTAACTTAGAAGAAAATAAAACAAAGAGTTGTGGGGTTCTGGAATGGAGTTCTGGGGTGGAGCAGGAGGTAGGTGAAACAGTGGCATTTATGAGGCTCTTAGGCAAGTAAACACACAGAGAACGAAGCGATATAGACAACATGCAGGGAGACGGATTAATTTAATTAGGCTTCACTGGCTTAATTACGTCAGCCCAACATCACAGACCAAAGGGCTCCTTCATGTCCTGCACTGTTATGGATTGCAACTAGATGAACAATTACCGAATAAGGACATTTTCTTTCCCCCTCCGTCCTGAATTTTTATTCTTTCTTGATGAAGCTATGACCCATGGTAACAGAATCCTATTTCTGGAGAATCATCACTCCAATCGGTCTGAATAATTCAAAGAATCGATCAATTCTCCTCATAAATTTCAGAGAATACCGGCCTGGCTCACACGATTTCTCCTCACACGACACCCTGCCATCCCTGGAACCAGTGCAAACAGTGTGAGGAATAATCCCTGCACTCTCAGTGCTACAAGGATGAGTTTACTGAGGAAGTGCGACGAGACCGGTAAACGACAGTTTGAGTGGGAAGCTCATACTGGATGGTTTGGAGTTTGTAAAATATGTGCAGGGTAGTTTTTTTTGTTTTGTTTTGTTTTTTGCAGCAATACATAGAGGTACCAACTAGAGAAGGGACAGTGTTGGATCTCTTGTTTGGGAGTGAGATAGGTGAGGTGACGGAGGTTTGTGTTGAGGAACACTTGGGGTCCAGTGTTCACAATGCTATTAGTTTCAACATAATTATGCAGAAGGATAGGTCTGGACCCAAGGTTGAGATTTTTGATTGGAGAAAGGCTAACTTTGAGGAAATGCGAAATGATTTAGAAGGAATGGATTGGAACAATTTGTTTTATGGGAAGAATAGAATAGAGAAATGGAGGTCATTTAAAAGTGAAATTTTGAGAGTACAGAATCTTTATGTTCCTGTTAGGATGAAAGGAAAGGATGAAAGTTTGAGAGAGCCATGGTTTTCAAGGGATATTGGAAACTTGGTTGGGAAAAAGAGAGATATCTACAATAATTACAGGCAGCATGGAGAATATGAGGTGCTCGAGGAATGTAAAGAATGTCAAAATAATCTTAAGAAAGAAATTAGAAAAGCTAAAAGAAGATATGAGGTTGCTTTGGCAAATAAGGTGAAAATAAATCACAAGAGTTTCTACCGTTATATTAATAGCAAAAGGATACTGAGGGATAAAATTTATCCCTTAGGGAATCAGAGTGGACAGCTATGTGTGGAGCAAAAAGAGATGGGGGAGATTCCGAACAATTTATTTTCTTCGGTATTCACTAGGCAGAAGGACTTTGAATTGGGTCAGATAAGAGAAGCAGGTAGGGAAGTTATGGAAACTATGATGATTAAAGCAGAGGAAGTACTGGAGCTTTTAAGGAATATGAAAGTGGATAAGTCTCCGGGTCCAGACAGGGTATTCCCGAGGAACTTGAGGGAAGTTAGTGTGGAACTAGCAGGGGCTCTGACAGAAATATTTCAAATGTCATTAGAAACGGGTATGGTGCCGGAGGACTGGCGTATTGCTCATTTGTTCCATTGTTTAAAAAGGATTCTAAGAGTAAACCTAGCAATTATCGACCTGTGAGCTTGACGTCAGTGGTAGGTAAATTGATGGAAAGTATTCTAATGGATGGTATATGTAATTATCTGGATAAACAGGGTCTGATTAGGAACAGTCAACATGGAGTTTTGCGTGGAAGGTCACGTTTGACAAATCTTATTGAATCTATATGGACTTCAGTAAGGCCATTAACGAAGTCCCACACGGAAGGTTAGTTAGGAAGGTTCAATCGTTAGGTATTAATATTGAAGTAGTAAAATGGATTCAGCAGTGGCTGGAAGGGAGACGCCAGACAGCGGTGGTAGATAACGGTTTGTCAGATCGGAGTTCCGTGACTAGTGGTGTGCCTCAGGGATCTGTACTAGGTCCAATGTTTTTTGTCATACACAATAATGATCTGGATGATGGGGTGGTAAATTGGATGAGTAAGTATGCAGATGATACTAAGATAGGTGGAGTTGTGGATAATGAAGTAGGTTTTCAAAGCTTGAAGAGAGATTTAGGCCAGTTAGAAGAGTGAGCTGAAAGATGGCAGATGGAGTTTAATGCTGATAAGTGTGAGGTGCTACACTTTTGTAGGACTAATCAAAATAGGACATACACGGTAAATGATAGGGCATTAAAGAATGCAGTATAACAGGGGGATCTAGGAATAATGGTGTATAGTTCCCTGAAGGTGGAATCTCATGTGGGTAGGGTGGTGAAGAAAGCTTTTGGTATGCTGGCCTTTATAAATCAGAGCATTAAGTATAGGAGTTGCGATGTAATGTTGAAATTGTACAATGCATTGGTAAGGCCAAATTTGGAGTATTGTGTACAGTTTTGGTCACCGATTTACAGGAAAGGTGTCAACAAAATGGAGAGAGTCCAGAGAAGATTTACTGGAATGTTACCTGGGTTTCATCACCTAAGTGATAGAGAGAAGATGAACAAGTTGGGTCTTTATTCTTTGGAGCGTAGAAGGTTGAGGGAGGTCTTGATAGAGGTATTTAAAATTATGAGGGGGATAGATAGAGTTGAAGTGGATAGGCTTTTTCCATTGAGAATGGGGGAGATTCAAACAAGAGGACATGAGTTGAGAGTTAGAGGACAAAAGTTTAGGAGTAACATGAGAGGGAACTTCTTTACTCAGAGAGTAGTAGCTGTGTGGAACGAGCTTCCAGCAGACGTGGTTGAGGCAGGTTCAATGTTGCCGTTTAAAGTTAATTTGGATCGATATATGGACAGGAAAGGAATGGAGGGTTATGGGCTGAGTGCAGGTCGGTGGGACTCGGTAAGAGTAAGAGTTCTTCACGGACTAGAAGGGCCGAGATGGCCTGTTTCTGTGCTGTAATTGTCATATGGTTATATATGGTTATATGGTTATAATATTCAAGATGCATTCTCGCCAGAACCCAGTTAGACACCTCCTCTTCCCCAGTCATTCTGCTTCATAGGACAAATTCAAGTTTGTTTCCCTTAATAGTTGATGTTAACTCTCAGTGAATTATTCAAAATGCTCCTCACGTCCCTCTGAAAGATGACCTCCGCCCCCACGTAAAAATGGCTTTTCCTACCTTGTTCTTCTCGGAATGGTTGGCCTCAAGTCATCCCGCACATTGTACATGTGCCAGGTCCTCACTCATTCACTTCTGGCTGAGTCCCCGGACCCACTCTGTATCCTTCTCACTACTGATCCTGCCGCCCAGCTCTGTAACACGAGCAGACATTGATAACATCGCACATTCAAATCAGCGATGTAGACTGTGAACAGCTGGGGTCTCAGCTCCAATCTCTGGTTCACCCTACTCGTCACAGCTTTCCAAATCGAAAGTGGCCCATTCATTCCCTCTCTCTGTCTTTGAACTGCTGACTAATTTTAAGTCTACACAAGCACACCAGAACCTTATTTGCTTATTATAAACTTCCTAATATTCCACCAACACCACATCCATCAGTTCGTAATGCTCCAACTGTTTCTAATGTCCTGAACCCATACTGACTCTGTCAACCCCGCTGCTGCAATCCTCCCAGCACCGTGTGTGGGCATTTGGGATCTGGGTCACTCTCGCTACCTATAGGACACTGTGGTACAGAATACAATGAAAATACTGAACATGTGTGGTTCAGTGTAACAGTGGAATGTGTATCTGGTTTGGGCTCAGTGTGGGACTGAATGCCTTCGGTCTAAGACTGTAGAACTGAGGAGCTGTCAGTATCCCTGTTCTCTGAAACACACCTTCGATGCGACAGATGCTCGTTAACTTGCGTATCGACAGGAAGGAATATTGTAGTCTTTCCCTGCGGGAAGAAGAAGGAAACTGGGTCAGTGGGACAGAGTCAAAACGTCGAAGGTTCTGTGAAGTGGACGGCTTATGAAAGTCAACCTTTCCAGCAGCATATCAACATGTTTGACGGACTCAGCGAAGTTTCTCTAGCACTTAGTGTGCGCTCACTTTCATTTCCAGGATCTGTGTTTGTGTGTGTGTGTGTGTGTGTGTGTGTGTGTGTGTGTGTGTGTGTGTTTGTGTGTGTTTGTGTGTGTGTGTGTGTGTGTGTGTGTGTGTGTGTGTGTGTGTGTGTTGTGTGTGTGTTTGTGTGTGTGTTTGTGTGTGTGTAGCTGTGTGCGTGTGTGTGTGTTGTGTGCGTGTTTGTGTGTGTCTGTGTGTTGTGTGTGTGTGTGTGTTTGTGTGTGTCTGTGTGTTTGTGTGTGTCTGTGTGTTGTGTGTGTGTGTGTGTGTGTGTGTAGCTGTGTGTGTGTGTGTGTGTGTAGCTGTGTGTGTGTGTGTGTGTGTTGTGTGTGTGTTTGTGTGTGTCTGTGTGTTGTGTGTGTGTGTGTGTGTGTGTGTGTGTGTAGCTCTGTGTGTGTGTGTGTAGCTGTGTGTGTGTGTGTGTGTGTGTGTGTTGTGTGTGTGTTTGTGTGTGTCTGTGCGTTGTGTGTGTGTTTGTTTCCTGTGTGTGTGGTCAGGAGGAGGTGAAACACTGAAAATTTGAAACCCTGGGTCAGAAATTAGGCGGTGTCAGTGAAATCTGTTTGCAGATTAATAAGTAGCCAACAAAAACATGAACCCTGTAAATATGGCTGCTGCGACAGAAAGCTCAGATTTTGTCATAATTCCCACCGCTGACGTAATACCCAATAATTTTGATATATTTCTATTCAATCTGCCCAATATTTACATCAGAGTCAATGGTGTTGAATAAAAATGTTTGCTCAAGTAATTGTAACTAATGACGTTAGTCGGGGTATAACCGTGTCTCTCGAGACTGCTCCTTTGTATAAATCAGGACGTTTTGAAAGCACCAGCTCAGATTTTCTGCCGGCGCTGTGAATTCAAAAGCATCAGATCACAAATTCGCACTGAAATGAGTTATCCAGTCATCCTGAGAATAGGGGAAGTTTACTATCCTTTTATTTCAGCCTTAGGAATTCCTGGTAAGCCGCCGTATCAGCTGCTGTAGGTGGGAACTGAAGTTGAAATCCATTGTTGTAATTGTTTCTGTCGCTGGATTCCACTGCCGCATGTCCAGTCCCAGTCTGCTGCATTTCAGGAAGGGAATGGAAAGATCGAGAATGTAGATTTGGGAATCTGGATCTAAAAACAAACCGATGATGGAATTCAGCGATTCTTGATTTCAACGTGTCAGGCAGAGTTTTCCCAGTTGCTTCTGTTGAATAATGTGGTGTTCGTGATTATCTGCTTTTGGTCGTGGAGTAGCTATACTGAAATCAGAAAATATTATGTCTATGCAGCTCCCCGTGTTTATATGGACGGATTGTCTGCATTTGTATGCGAGCGGTCTTGTGAGGTGCAATAATCAAACCATCGACTGGTAGTATCATTTTAGTAAATGTGAGGAATTCCATGTTGCAGCATTAAACTTGTGGATTTTTAATAAATGTGTGCGCTGTGACTGACTGTGAAGCAGTTGATGGACAACTCAATGAAGTCGTTGTTGAGACAATTATCACAACAGACGTGTGGCTTCATAGTTATCAACACCATAAAATGTATTACGTTATATCTACATCTGACACCAATCCAGTTATCTTAAAGTGATACTGAGTTGGCTACTGGACGATGAATTCCTCTCCCCTGCTTGATAGTTGGAACTATCCCGCAATCAGGATGCGGATGTATTCATCTTATGTCACGAAATGCGGAGGCGCCAGTAGAAAACGTTCCATCTAGTATGGACTCTGAGGAGGTAAATACCCAGTTTTCACATCCCGCTGCCACTTCACATTTTGGTCACCAGTAAGGAATTCGTACACAAAATATATTGATTTTATTTAACTGTGTAACGTCCTTCTTTGTCTCCTCCAGATCTGCGCCCTTTTTGGAATCTTCCACCACTAAACGCGTCAATGACATGGAAGTATTACGATTTCCGCTCACATTGCTGCACTAGCCTCTGCTCAGTATTTTTTTCAACTTTCTGTTCCCTGTCTCTCTTTCAGCGAACCTGCTGGCCATTGTGATTGTGTCCCGGGGAAAGTGCGGTCTGTCCAAATGCGTCAATCATTACATGGTGGGAATGGCCGCCACCGATCTCTTGATGGTTATCTCCTACCCGATGCTGACGTGGACTGCTTGGATTTATTTTCCCCGATCATTTCTGTTCATCACTCCTGTGTGCAGATTTTGTGGATGGTTAATTTTTGCGAGCACTGCAACCTCAGTCTGGCTGACTGTCGCTTTCACCTTCGATCGATTTGTGGCTATTTGCTGTGAGAAGCTGAAAACAAAATATTGCACCGAGAGGACGGCCGCTGTGGTTATCGGGACAGTAATTCTGTTGGCCTGTTTGGAGTGTGTACCCTGGGGATTTGTACACGATCCTTTGGCAGTAATTGATGGTGTTCCCTGGTATTGTGTTTATACATCGAGCTACAAAAGTTCTCCCTCATGGGCGGCATTTGCAATGTTTCACCGCATTTTAACCCCTTGTGTCCCATTCTTTCTGATTTTGCTGCTCAATATTCGAACAGTTAGGAAGATTCTAGCAGCCAGCCGTTCCCGCCGGGGGCTCCGGGGACGAAGGAATGGAGAGAATGACAAGGACCGGGAGATGGAGAACCGACGCAAATCCATCGTTTTGCTCTTCAGCATATCCGGTAGTTTCATACTGTGCTGGATAACACGGCAGGCATTTTATATCTATCAACGGATTTCAATGAGTTTTGTTTATTATTCTGTGACAGATCCCCACTACCTTACTGAAGAAATATCGGGAATGCTGCAGATTCTCGGTTCCTGCACCAACACTTTTATTTACGCCCTGACCCAGAGCAAATTCCGAGAAGAAATCAAGAAAATGCTGAAATACCCAACGATTCGGATTTTGAAACTCATTAAACGTTAGAAATAAATACTGTAAATTATTACAATCAAGCTGTCTTCATGATCCCTATTATGTTAACCCATTGTGTATAAATGGAAACAATGTGATGAACAGAGTTATAGAACTAAAACGGGAGAAAATCTGCTGATGCTCGAAATAGAGAACAACACACACTATCATAATTTACTCTTTTCTATAATTGCTGTCTGGTCTGCTGAGTTCCATCATATTTTGTGTGTGTTGCCTTAGAGTAACAAACCAGCTGTTTACAGCTGATTCTGACGGCATCACTGGCTTCGGCGTCCCAGTGAAATCCACTTTGCGCCTTACCTCACACCCCGATTACATTGAGTGTTGTGGCGAATCATTTGCCCCTGCTTCCTGGTTCTAACAGAACTGCCTGATCATAGGGTATACTTTCGTCAGTAATAACCATTCCTGATCCCGTCATAACCCGTCCTTTCATTCACCCTCGTTTTCTCCTCTTTCTCAACCTATAGGTTCTTCTCCTCTCTGACGTCATGAACTATCTTCCAGTCGCACAATTGTAACAGTTTTACATATGACAACAAAATACCATCGTCTTTACTGCAGAGAGAGAGAGAGACAGAGAGAGAGAAGACAATGTAAAGTTTGGGATGCTGAAATTGTACTGGCTCTCGGAGGAACATGAAGAATCAACAAGCAGGTTAAATTGTGAATCAGGAGAGTGAATAATGACGAGGAAATGACTAGAGTGAAGAGTATTAACGGGCATCCCAAGGCATTTAATGCATACACTGTAAAAAAAAAAAAAATAGATTTGTTACTCCTGCTTCCCGGTTCTGGAAAAAGGCCTGATCTTGGAGTATATTTTCATCTGTGGCTATAATATCCCCCATATTGACTGGGATCCTTAGTGTAGAGGCTCAGAGGAGAAGAATTTGCTCGCCGTTATCCTGGAAAGACTTAGCGATATTTACCCTCTATACTACGTCAGTTTGTGTAGATTTAGCATGTCAACTGTAATTAGGCCAACTTCTAGACCAGAATAGTGGAGAGTACCCTGACTGGTTGTATCATTGTCTGGTATGGAAACACCGGGTTCCTTGAATAGAATAAACAATGAAAAGTTGTGGATGCAGCCAGTCCATCAGATGTGTATCCCTATCCACCGCTGAAAACATCGACAAGGAGTGAAATCACCGGAAAGCAGCATTCATCATCAGGGACGCCCGTCACCCAGGTGATGCTCACTTCTCCATGCTGCTGTCCGGAAGGAGTGACAGGAGCGTCAGGTCCCATAGCAACAGGTTCAGCAATACTTCTACTCGTAAATAGAAACGTCGAAAATAGGTGCAGGAGCAGGTCATTCGGCCCTTCGAGCCTGCACCGCCATTCAGTACGATCATGGCTGATCATTCAACTCAGAACCCTGTACCTGCCTTCTGTCCATACCCCCTGATCCCTTTAGCCACAAGGGCCATATCTAACTCCCTCTTACATATAGCCAATGAACTGGCCTCAACTGTTTCCTGTGGCAGAGAATTCCACAGATTCACCACTCTCTGTGTGAAGAAGTTCTTCTTAATCTCGGTCCTAAAAGGCTTCCCCTCTATCCTCAAACTGTGACCCCTCGTTCTGGACTTCCCCAACATCGGGAACAATCTTCCTGCATCTAGCCTATCCAATCCCTTTAGAACTCTATACGTTTCAATAAGATCCCCCCTCAATTTTCTAAATTCCAACGAGCATAAGCCTAGTCGATCCAGTCTTTCATCATATGAAAGTCCTGCCATCTCAGGAATCAATCTGGTGAACCTACTTTGTACTCCCTCTATGGCAAGGATGTCTTTCCTCAGATTAGGGGACCAAAACTGCACACAATACTCCAGGTGTGGTCTCACCAAGGCCTTGCACAGCTGCAGTAGTACCTCCCTGCTCCTGTGCTCGAATCCTCTGGCTATGAATGCCATCACATGTAGCCAGTACTCTATTGATTAGTGTAGGATTTCTAATATTACACAAGACTAATTAATCTGATACCCAAATTGTTACTTGATGTGTAACAAGTTGTAATATCATTGTGCCAATCATAGCGAGCAATCACTTGGTATATGGAGCAGAAAACTCAGTTTATTGCTTTCCCTCAGATTTGGTCAATGCTGTCAATAATAAAATTCCTGGAATTTTGAATGTGCTTCACGAATTTAATTGAATTCACAGATGAGCGTAGGGTTCTCGATAATATTAACTGCACCGTTAACTGTTAACTGCTTATTATAAAATGGCTTCTCTAAGGTGTTATAATGAAATGACTTCTTTGTAATGCTAACTATTGGGTCATGTTCTCTGTAGCTGAGAGGTTTCAGTTATACTTATTGATAACGGAGGAACTAAGCAATGGAAGTTATCTATGTTATGCTACCTTGTCTGTGTGAGCTGAGCTGGCGCTCGCGGGCTTTTTCAGGACCCGAGCGGAGAGGACGGACGTGCGGAGCCGGCGTTTCCAGGGCGCCAGATACCGAGCCTCCGGGGTCCGGAGGGTGGCCGAAGTCTCGGAAGGACGTTGTGGATGGAATCGGAGGTGTGAGCTCCAACGTATTAAAATATTATGTGCAGAAGACTGATAGGTTTACCTGTGTGGCGCCTTTTCAATAGTTGTTTCTACTAACTCATCACCAAGTATTACTGTAAAGTATATTTTTTGCTTGCACTTTGTATATTATTTGATGTTTGTGTCGTGGCTGACATTTCGGAGCCTCACACAGTATCCGCAGCAAAGCATTTGCACTTTTTGGCAGAATCGACGGCTAATCACCCTCTGCAACGGGAGTCAGATGGGGCATGCACGCTGTCACGGAGGAAGGGTTTGAAGGGACGCCAGAGGAGTTGCCCGAAGGTAGGGGCGGAGACTTTAGCGAGAGGGTCAATCGGTTTTGAAGGATGAAGGAAGGGAGTGGTCAGATTTGGAGAATGTAATTGGTTCTGTTACGTACCGCGTAACTGGGTTGCCAAACCAGCAGAAATGGACCACTCAGTTGGAGTCTGGATTACTGGAACTAAGAAGGTTTTATTAAAGGAATAAGCAACGCAGTACTCTAATCAAAAGGATAATAAATGCAACAGTTCAGCAATGATAAACACACATGTACACAGAGCTAGGATAGTAGCATCAATCAAGCTTTATCGTCATCTAGGGGAAAATGACCAGTTTCAAAGTGACGCAAAGTTCAGTTCAATTGAGTTCAGTTCAGTTCACAGTAATCACTGCCGTGCCGTGAGAGACAGAGAGAAAGCGAATGAATATTCAAAACGGATTCCACACAGACCTTCGATATTCCTCGCAGTCAGCTTTCGGGCGAGCTCTTTGTAATGTCTTCTGAGGTCACCGACTGTGACCCCTCCGTTTCAGATACAATCGTTCCTCTGCAGTGAACCTGGCACCCAGGCAAGGGCGGACACACACCAGGTCCCGCCGATCGTACCTTTCCACCCTGTGCGTCTATGGCTTGGTCCCGCGAGCAGCCCTCCAAAAACTCCCACCGACTTGCGGGAGGCGCACCGCTTCCAGGGTCTCGTTACCTCCTGGTGTCGTGTGTGTCCTGCCTTAGCGAACCTGTCCCTTTTTATCCTCCTGCTGGGGTATCGCCTGTCCATCACTTCAAACAGTTCAGGGTTCAAACGGAGCCGATCTTGACTATACCCAGACCGGTGTCTCCTTCCGTTAAACTCTCTCGTCTCTTCATTAACATTTCCAAATGCTGCTCCATGTCTTATTTATCTCTGTTTCTCCTGAAAACAGGTGGCAGATCGACTGTTGATCCCACTGGTGCCAGGAACATCTTAATCTATTTGTACTTTTTGTAACCCTCTTTCGTCACAGTTCTCATTCCCCACGGAAGCGGGAAGGCTCTGAGTTGGCCTCAGCCATTAACTCCCTGGTGAACAAGGCGGTGGGTCCGCGTCAGCAGTTAAGAATTTCCTCAGGAAGGACCCACATCCCCGAAAGGGAAGATGATGATGAGACCTGGATAGAACATACCTCTCAGCTGCTCGGTGAGTGGCAGTGTCCTGAGGAGGAGAAGCGGCACAGATTGGGAGAAAGTTTGAGAAGGGGGGCAGCTGAGGTGGTAAAAGGCGTGGAAGTTAACCAGCCCTTGGCTTCTTGGATGGGGTGTCTGGAAGCATTCGTCGTCTGAACCCTCAGTGTCTCAGTGGCACCTGGGGCCTCCACAAGGGTCTAGAAGCATTAGGGGAGCCTTTTGGGCTAACGGGGGGCACGCTGGAGCTTTTAGGGGGGATTCAGAATCTGCGTCAGGAGAAAGGGGAAAAGTTTTCTGAGTACCCTTTCCGGCTGGAGCGAAGGCTAAATTGCTTGAGGCCCCGGGGGCGGGGGTGGTTATTCAAGGGAATGAGATGGATCGGATAAGGATTGACCAGGTACCCAGGGGCACGCAGAGACATGATGTGATCGCTGGGAGACTCCGGCAGTCCCGTAGAGCGTGTCCCCCCGCACCCCCGTCTTTTGTTCAGTTGCTCAGAGAGGTAAGGGAGGAGGAGGACGCGTTGGGAGGGGAAGAGGGCCTCGTTAGTACGGTGCCGTCCTCGGTAGCAGCTCCTTGTGGTGAAATGACCGGGGCAAGATCTACGCGAGAGACACATAATGGGGTCGCAGAAGGGGACTAGTGGAGAAGGCCCCTCTCTGAAGGGACGGACGGTACTGAGGTCAGGCGGAGGACGGCGTCCTGCGAGGCGAGGCGTGTGCTATAACTGCGGGGAACATGGGTACTTCAGGCGGGAATGTGAACGGCAGAGAGCCCCTCGGAGGGAGTGCCCACCGGTGTCCCAGGAGGAAGGAGGTGTCGGGAAAGTTAGAAGAGACTCAGTTAGAACAGACTGGAGTCTCTGGGAAAATCCGTTCCCAGCAATGTTCGGCGGGATCCTGGAGAGGAAAAGTCCCTATCCCCGAAGGATTGGTGGGACCCCGATCCGGCGTGTCGATGCGGATAGAGGTGATAGATGTAAAAGCCATACTCGACACCGGGTCGCAGGTCACATTACTGTACCGGTCGTTCTACGATCAGGAGCTGGCGCATTTACCATTTACTCCTTTCAGTGCACTGGAAATTTGGGGTATCAGTGATGGTGATTACCCGTACGATGGCTATTTGTCTGTGAAA
Organism: Mobula birostris; assembly: GCF_030028105.1. Classification (NCBI taxonomy): domain Eukaryota; kingdom Metazoa; phylum Chordata; class Chondrichthyes; order Myliobatiformes; family Myliobatidae; genus Mobula; species Mobula birostris. The sequence continues at coordinate 71,495,984 of NC_092382.1, forward strand.
CTGGAGTTCCTGGAAGCTGAGGTGGGGGTGTCTGAGGCTCATGAGGCCCTGGTACTGGTTTACCCAGACCCCGGTGAGGCGGGGGGGGGTGTCAATTCTGGTGGGGTCCAGTACCCCTACTGTGCGGAGACTCCTGGGAGCCTGTAAGGAGAAGGCAGGTGAAGACTTTTTGGAGACCCTGTCAGTGCACCCAGTGTTCCGAGCTGCTTTTGAGGAAGTGTTGCGTTGCCCTGGGCTAGACGCGGTGTGTGAACGATGCACTGTATGGTGTGCCAAGTCGAAGCCCAGGGTGGTACTCCAGGTGAAATAGCGAGAGTGAAGTGGATCCCTAGATTCCCGGGAGTGCCTGAGGGTGAAGCCTTTTTAGTCGACATCCCGGAAGATCTCAAGGAGGAGTCAAGATTCCCGGCTGGGGTGCTGATGCGACCCGAGTTGCAGAAGCCCTCGGTGGTGCAGGCACGCAGGCTGGTGGTGTTCGTCAGGAACACTACGAAACGGGATGTCACCTTTAAGCGAGAGATGCCTCTGGAACATTTGTTCCCCATGATGGTGATGCATAGCACCCCCGTGAGGCCAGTTGGGAGATTGCTGTTGGGCCAAGGGCCTAAGTTGACCGCTGAAAGCTTTTAACTTTGGGGCATCACTTGTCCAGGAAGGCTGGAAGCGGAGGCTGGTGCAGAAGATGTTGACGCTAACGGGTGTTTTTTTTCCACTGACGAGTTTGATGTGGGTTGTTCCAAGAGCATTCACCACACCATACGGGTAACTGAGGATACTCCGTTTAGTGAAAGATCGTGGCGACTGGCTGCTGCAGATGTGGAAGACGTGCTGCAGCATTTGGGCAAGTTGAAGGAGGCTGGGATCATTACAGAGTCCCGAAGCCCTTATGCCTCTCCTATCGTAGTGGCCCAGAAGAAGAATGGGAAGGTTGATATGTGTGTGGACTATAGAACACTGAACAGGCGCAGGGTCGTTGATCAGAACACAGACCCCGGGTCGAAGACGCGCTGGCCTGTCTGAGTGGGGCGAAGTGGGTTTGAGAACTGGATATTACCATCCCGATGAGTGAGGCCGATAAGGAGAATACAGCCTTCATTTGCCCTCTGGGATTTTACCAGTTCGAAAGGATGCCCCAGGGCATATCGAGGGCCCCTAGCACCTTCTAGAGGGTCATGGAGAAGACAGTGGGAGATAGGAACCTGCTCGAAATGTTAGTATATTTGGATGACTCAGTATTTGGATCCATCTTGGAAGAACAAGAAGCGAGAATACTGAAGGTGCTCAACCGGCTGAAGCAGGAAGGGTTGAAGCTTTCCCTGGACAAGTGCCAGTTCTGTTAGCTATGTTGGACACATTATCTCGCAAAATGGTGTAGCGAAGGACACGGCTAAGATCGAAGCAGTGACCACCTGGCCAAGGCCCCAGACCGTGAGTGCTCTGCGTTCGTGCCTAGGGTTCTATGGGTACTACCGGAGATTCGTGAAGGGCTACGCCCAGGTGAGTCATCCCTTGAACCAACCTCTGCGTGGCTACCCTCCCCTGGGACAGAGGGGGGTGGGGGAAGGACGGGAGATGGGAGAATATTTGAACCCGTCAGAGCCCTTCGGACAGAGATGGGATGACAAATGTGAAGCGTCTTTTCTGTCACTGAAGGAGATGCTGACTCAGGCGCCGGTGCTGGCTTTTGCAAACCCCCGATTGTTCTACGTGCTACACACTGACGCCAGTCATGAGGGTTAGGGGCCGTTCTATATCAGGATCAGGGCGCTGGCCTGAGACCTGTGGCATTTGTCAGCCAGTGTTTGTCACCTTTGGAGAGGAACTATCCCACTCAAAAGTTGGAGTTGCTGGCGTTGAAATGGGCGGTGGTGGATAAACTGGATGCTACAGACCGTCGGTGGCTGGCAGCCTTGTCTGTATATGATTTCAGCCTGAAGTACCGCCCCGGGAGCCGGAATGTCGATACGGATGCTCTGTCCCGACGGAGGCATGAGGAACTGAAGAAGTACGCGGAGTGGGAGAGTCTTCCTGCATCCAGGGTGAAGGAGATGTGCCAGTTTGCTGTCACTGTGCAAGCTGAGGAGAAGGAGGGGCCAGATCGAGCAGTGGTCTCATTCGGGGCGTCCAATGACGCCGTGCCCCTAGTTTACAGTGATCTGACTGCTCTGAAGACCACACAGCTGCCGGAGTTAAACCCTGGGGAAGTGGCCGCTGCTCAGCGAGATGACCCGGGCATTGGCCCTGTCTGGCACGCCGTGGAAGAGGGGGATGTGACACAGGCGGAGAAGACTGAACACGTTTCAGTGTTTCTGTTATTGAGCGAATAGCTACGGTTGAGTTTGAAAAACAAAAATTTATAGCGGGTAAGGTCACTCTCGGACCGACCTCGGTGTTGGCAGCTGGTCCTGCTTGAGAAGTATCGGAAGGTTGTCTTGAAGTCCCTCCATGATGGCTCTGGACATCTGGGGGTGGAAAAGACCTAAGGATTGCCCAAGGACCGGTTTTACTGGCCCCGAATGAGGACGGAAGTCGAAGAGTACTGCTAATCCTGCATACGGCGGAATTCGCTGCCTGGGCAGGTTGTCCCTTTGTCCCACTTGCAGATTGCGGGGCCGTTTGACCTGACGTGCATGGATTTCGTGGCCATAGAACCCGATGCCAGCAACACGACGAATATTTTGGTCACCACGGTCCAAAACACCAGGTATGCTCAAGCTTTTCCTACCAAGGATCAGGGAGCGACTACAGTGGCGAAAATGCTATGAGAGAATATTTTTCGCCGGTGGATACATAGTGGCCAGGGACGGGACTTTGAGAGTAAGCTCATCTATGAGTGACTGGGCATGCTCGGGGTTGAGAAATCGAGGACCACGCCCTATCATCCGCAGGGCGGTCCCCAGCCGGAGATGTTTAATCGGGACTCTGGAGATCAGCAAAAAGAACCGCTGGAGTCGACATATTAGGCAAATGGTTCACCGTTACAACTGTACACGGAATGAAGCTACTGGTTACTGCCCCTATTATCTTATGTTTGGGGGCGAAGCCAGGTTGCCCATTGACCTCTGTTTCGGGACTGATGCGGGTGAGGCATCGCCGACGCCTTACTTGAAGTATGTGTCTGATATGAGGAAAGAGCTGAAATGGGCTTACGAGTTAGCCGGGGAGGCGGCCGTCCGGCAGAATCGGGGAAATAAGAGGAGATATGACACGAAAGTAAAGTTCTCCCAACTCCTACCGGGAGAACGAAGCCTCATAAGGAATCTGGGATTAACTGGAAAGCACAAATTGGCTGATCACTGGGCAGCCACGCCCTATGTGGTGGAGAGTCAGATGCCAAATTTACCGGTTTTCCGGGTCCGGCCCGAGGATAGAAAGGGGCCTGTCAAGATTCTCCATCAGAATCACCTTTTGCCCCTGGGGTAAGACGTACAGATAAAACGGGAGCTTGAAGCGGCGGCTGCACCCAGTATCAGGACTCTGCGTCCCTGCAGGGTGGAGGACGTGCCTACCCCGGGAGAGACGGGCCCAGGTCCAGCCCCTGTGCGGGATACTGACTCGGAGGATGATGACTGGGATGGTTGGTACCTTCTGCCGTTCGCTTATACTCCCGTGATCGAGGAAGAGAGTCCTGGCATTTCCCCACTGTGTTAGACGGGGTAAGGGGGGCTAGTGATAGGCAGTCCGTGGTACTGCAGGGCGCTGAAGGACAGTATGTAGGGTTTGAACCAGAGATAGAGGGTTCCGAGGCGCAGAGGGGTTTGGGTGACCGCTCGGGGGTGGGTTCGCCTCGTAGTTTCAAAAGGTCCCCTATAGTCTCCGAGGCGGAAGAGTCAGAAGCGGGGATACGTAGGTCTCATAGAAGTCGGAACCCCCCGGAGAAGTTGGCCTATGTTGCACCCGGGGAGCAGGGTGTGATCTCTACTGTTTTGGGAAGTTATTTCCCTGCTTTCTGCACGTGGATTGGGCTGTTTGTTTTGCAGGAAGGCGTGGCGAATTATCTGAATGTCATGACGGCATGACTTACTTCGGTGGGGGGAGAATGTAGGGTTCTCAGTAATACTAGATGGACAGTTAACTGTTAATTGCTTATTACCAAAATGGCTTCTCGTACTGTTAAATGCTGAGCAAGGTGTTCTCTGTACAGCGTGTTTGGAATATACGTAGTGATATTGGAAATTGTCTTCATTTGCTAGCCAATGCAAGTCATGTTATGTTATCTTGTATATGTGTGCTGAGTTGAGGAGCGCGGGCTTTTTCGGGAGGCGAGCCGACAGGACAGACGTGCGGGGAACGGATAGCGGTTCCAGGGCGGCAGATACCGGACCTCGGGGGTTCGGATGGTGGCCGGAGTCTCGGAAAGACGTTGTGGATGGAATCGGAGGCGTGAGCTCCAAAGTATTAAAATATTATGCGCACAGGACTGATATGTTACTAACGGGGCACATTTTCTTCTAGCTGTTGCCACTAACCCATCACCAAAACTTGCTATAACGTATAAATCTTTACTCGCACTTGGCATATTGTTTGATATTTGTGTCGTGGCTGATCACTGGGTGCCTCACACCGTATCCGCACCAAAGCAATTGCACTGTTGGCGGGGTCGACGGCCATTCGCCCCAGGCAACGGGAGCCAGTTGCGGCAAAGGCCGTTATACCAGCATGTGTCGTGAAATTTGTGAAAGTAGCAGCCGCATTTCAATGCAATACATAACGAATATAATAAATTATAATAATAGCAACAAAGGCATAAGTACATCAATTACAGTTAAAAATCGTGCAAAAAAGAGAAATAAGATATTAAAAAGTAGGTTGTGCTTACGGGTTGAATGCCCATTTACGAATCGGATGACAGAAGGGAGGAAAATTACCTGAATCACCGAGCGTGTGTTTTTAGGCTTCTGTAGCTCCTGGATGGTGACAGTGGAAAAATGGCTTGTCCTGGGTGCTGGATGTCCTTAATACCGGACGCTGCCTTTCTGGGACACCGCTCCCTGAAGATGTCCTGGGTACTTTGTTAGGCTGGTACCCAAGATGATATCGACGAGATTTACAACCGCCTGCAGATACTTTCGGTCCTGTGCAGTAGCACAGCACCACCACCCCACAACCCCCGACCATCATACCAGACAGCGATGTGGCCTGTCAGAATGCGCGTCACGGTACATCTAAAGAGGATTTTTTTAAACTGCATTTGTACTTGTTCACACATCAAACCTCTTCAAACTCCGAATGAAGTATGGTCTTTTTCTTGTTTTGTTTATAACTGCATAGATATGTTGGAACCAGTTTAGAACCTCAGAGATCTTGACACCTAGGAACTTGACAATGCTCACTCTCTCCACTTCTGATCTCTCTGAGGATTGGAAAGTGCTCCTTTGTCTTACCTTTCCAGAGTCCACAATCAGCTCTTTCGTTTTACTGACGTTGAGTGCAAGGTTGTTGCTACGACGCCACTCTTCCAGTTGGGACATCTCGCTCCTGAACGCCCTCTCGTTTCCATGTCAGGTTCTACCAGAAAATGGTTGTGTCATCAGCAAATTGATAGACGGTATTTGAGCATTAAAGATTTTAGAGCAGTGGGCTAATCACGCAACTCTGAGGTGCACCAGTGTTGATCGTCAGCGAGTAGGAGATTTTATCATCAATCAGCAAATATTGTGGTCTTCCAGTTAGGAATTCGAAGATCCAGTTGTAGAGGGAGGTACCGAGGACCAGGTTCTGCAACTTTTCAATCCGGATTGTGAGAGTGATGGTATTACATGCTGAGATATTGTCGATTAACAGCATCTTTGTTGTTTGTGCTGTCCAGATAGTCAGAGGCAGCGTGAAGAGCTAATGAAATTGCATCTACCGAAGACCTATTGCTGGCGATAGGTAAATTGCAACGGGTCCTTGCTGATGCAGGGGTTCAACCTTCTTCCTCTGAATGACACAGTACAGGGTTAGAGCCATATAATGCCCCTCATATGACAAGCCTTTCAAAGGCGGAATCATTTTGATTGACCTCCGCAATGTCAGCATATCTTTATAAGAAAGAGACACAAAATTGCTCACAATTCTCTAAGTGAATGTCCCTTCCTGTTAGACTGTTGTTAAACTCTGTTCGACAGAGCTCAGTTTGAGCACTATTTACCATTCCCAGGTATGGTGGACACTGACTGCAATACTATTGAATTTTACCGTCGCTTATTATTTGGACTGTGTGAATGTGCACCACTATTGTATAAATTCACAGCAAATCTTGCACTACCATCTTATCAGTGTAAACTTGTAAATCTTGCGAATATTGTCATCTTTGATTTATAATTCCTGGAAAGTTTATATTTTGAGGTACTTACTTCTATTCCTTCGTACCTCTCCTCTAATATTTGTGTATCTGAGCACTTGTAATATTAATGTGACATCTGTAAATTTCTTTGGAATCAATAATGCATCGGTAAATCTCTCTACCTATCCTCCGTATTTACCACCTTAAAGGTTGCTTTACGTTAAGCTATCTAATCAATTTCTCTTCCCTGCACAACAGCCAGTCCAGCATAACTGATCCCCAAGTGAGCTCAACCACCAGCCGCTCGAAAAAGCCATATCATAGCATACTAGAAATGTCTCCTCTTGGAAGCGTTTTTGGAAAATCTGATTTCCCAGTCTTTCTACATATTGAAATACCTCACGTCTGTCGTAACACTACACTTTTGCCATGCATTTTCAATCTTAGCCACTGTTTGGGGATCTTTACATAACTCCCATCTGGGTCATTTTACCCTGCTGTTCCTTAGCCCTACGTATAAAGATACATCATCTGACCATATGTACTCTCTTTCTAATGATTAGATTTTAGTTTTGTACCAACAGGAGTACGCTGTGCGCTTTGCTTCCATGCCTTTCCTTTCGATACAATGTGCATGTCAGGGTCCGGATCGTAAATTCCCTATTTTCTCCTAATTTCCTTTGATAGTGCCACAATTCCGACCGTCAGTTTCCCACTTGCTCCTAATTCTCTTTGATGACGGCACACCTGGTTTCCATCAGGACCTGCAGCATGAGAACTCCGGCGTTACAACCAGTAGTTGCCAGATTGTTGGTTTTGAGGGTGTGGTAAATAACTTTTCCCGCTTAAGGCTGTATGTTCTAGGTTTTGCCCAGTATCGAAAATTACCTGTGAAACTGAATTTCTTCGTGTCAGGATCAGTTTTCTAAGTTCAACTCCAGTTCAGAGGCTTACCTGTGAAACCCAGCCTCCCCGCGTCAAAATAAGTCTTTTAAAGTGTTAATTCAGCACCAAGGCTTGCCTGCGTAACTCCGTCTCTCCGTGCTAAGAAGGATTTTGTCAGCCGTTTCTCTCTCTACGCTCCGAGTCAAGATAAATTCTGTCCGTCTTCTGCCTTCCTGCTCTCCTTCCTGTTTGCCGTTCACGTCTGCATCCTAACTAAATCTCCGTGCCTGTGTCGCCTCATTCGTTGCAACAGAAAGATCTGGCCACTATGCACCTAGCGGACACGAATACCCTGCAACAAGACCTCACCAGCCAGGACTCCCAACTGGGTTTGCATGACCAACTCCTCCAGGAGGTCATGGCGAACGTCCGTTCTCCCTGCTGACGTAACGAAGACCAGTGACCAGGTGGACCGCGTATTTTACCCACTCCTGGAACTCTGTCTAACCAGCCCAGACAGCCTGTAGTGCCAACACCCAACGCATCAGCAACATCACCATCAAGATAGCCGCACGAACCTGAACCAGAGCACTACGCTGGGGATTTGGGAAAGTGCCGGGTCTTCCTTCTGCAGTGCTCCTTGGTGTTATAGCAGCCGTCATCCACGTACTCCACGGATACGTCAAAGATTGCTTATATCATGGGGTTGTTGTGGGGAAGTGACTTAGCGTGGGCTACAGCTGTTTGATATAATCAACCGGATATCTGCTCTTTTTTACAACCTTTATCGCGGAAATGAGAAAGATCTTTGACGACTCCGTCCGTGGTACAGATACGGCTAAGCGCCTACTCACACTCCGCCAGGGCTCACGCAGCGTTGCCGAATATTTCGTGGAGTTCCGGACGTTAGCGGCCGACAATAAGGCACTTCAAAACGTATTTCGGAACGGTCTCATTGACATGGTGAAAAACAAGCTAGCGGCAAGAGATGACACTGACAGCCCGGATTCCCTGATCTCCCTGTCCACCTGGTTGGACAATCGTCTCCGAGAACGCCATGAAGAACAAACGGGTCCTCCACCACATTTGGCCACTACAGGGCACGCATTTCCGCCTCCCGTCAGAAAAAATAAAACCTCTCTGCTGCTGCTTCTAGTAGAGATAGTAACCATATTCATCCTGTCTCGGGGAAAGTGTGGCCTCTCCAGAGTTGTCAAATGCTAGCTGGTTGCCATGGCCGTGGCGGATCTGCTGGTTCTTATCCTGGATCTGATACTGAGCAAGGTTCCACTTACGCACATGCCAATCGGCGCTTTCTTCCGCTCAATGACCACGGTGTAATATCCACGCTGCTCTGATTTACACCGTCTCCGACTGTTCGGTGTGGTTCACCGTCACGTTCACCTTTGATCGATTTGTCGCCATTTATTACCAGAAACTGAAAACAAAATATTGCACCGGGAAAACTGTGGCCGTGGTTTTGGGGACAGTGACTGTGATCAGGGGTTTAAAGAATATTTATTGGTGTTTTCGGCTCTCAGAGAACTGCACGTTGACAATCAACCCATTCATTTGTTCACAGAGAGTTCTTGTTTTCAGTTTCATAACTCAAATTGACCTATTTTATTACTTCCTCGACCCTGTATTGACATTTGTGCTGGTTCTAGTAACGAACGGTTTCACCGCCAGGCACGTCTTAGTCACCAGCAGAGGTCGCAGGAGAGTCAGGGTTCCCGGCAATGGACAGAATACCAGAGACCCGGAGATGGAGAAACGCAGGATATGCCTCGTTTTATTGCTGATCACTTCGGGGAATTTCATCGTGCTATGGGCACCTTTCACTGTTTATTCTGCGTGGTATCGGCTGAATGATTTTATCAACTCTGTGCGTCCGCCCGAATCGCTGCGAGAGCTGGGCATCATTCTGCAGCTTCTGAGGTGTTGTACAAACACGGCCCTTTACGCCGTTACACAGACCAAGTTCAGGGAGCAGCTACAGAATATGGTAAATTCTGCGCTTGCTGTCATTGTTGTGAGGAAGTCGTGAATTAGCGGTTTCTCCGGTCTGACCCAATTTACGTCCCATACATTGCGGTTACTTTCTGTTCCTCTGGGTCCGGCGCTATCCTTCTTCCACTCACACCTCCGCGGCAATTACATAGAAGGCTCCCTTACATAGCCGCAGTGCTCTATCCTCATTCGCCGGCCTGTCTTCCCATCACTGCCCTACGGATGTTAGTGAATTTTGCCCCATGGTTCCACCGTGCATTCCTTCTGGCCGCCCGGATACATTGATCCACCTGCAAGGCCATAGTCCTCCGAGGGCGTCTGTGTTCCCGAAACAACCCGTTCACCCCCTACAGAGACGACTGAATTGGTGCCGCGAGTCCATTGACGACTCAATTGGAGATGCTTCCTGCAGCCTCGCTGATCTCGTCATTTTCATCTACGTTGCCTACGACTTCCCACATGGACCTCAGATTAGATTGTTTCCATTCTGACATCTCTCTCATCTATCGATCTTTCTGTCCCAAATTCCAGAGACAGATTATCTAACGAAATATTTTACAAAGCCAAGCTACTGTCTGTCACAGTTATCTTGACGATACCTCCTGCCGCACGGATACTGGCAAAAGTGCTATCATTTGCATAGATGAGACTTTCCTCTCAAGTCATTTTACAGTAAATGGAGATTCTCTTTCACCACGATCGAAGGTGCCATCACCACTCCCTGTCGCATTTCACGCAGGTAAAACACTCCATCCCTCCCAAAATAACAGAAGTGATGGGATCTCCTGGTCCTCAGGTAACACGCAATGAGCCTCCTCATTCAAGATAGCTTCTATAACTTCCACCATCTCCATAGCGACTCTACCACCCGGCAGGACTTTCCCTCCTCCATGTCCGGTTTCCAAAGATCGCTTTCTGCGCGACTCTATTGTTTACTGGTCGTTGCCCACAAGTCCCCCCTATTACTGTCACCATCCTCCAGACATTATTTCCACACGGACACTGGTTATTCAAGCACAACGGAGACCACAATGGTAACAGACTGCATTTCCAGTGTCCACTCCCTTGCAAGAAATGAAATACTGATTATCCATCAGGGGGAGAAGAAGATGACGGCGTGACGCAGTGCGCGCGGCCGCTCCGAATTGATATCGTATTTGTGAAGTAGGATGCCGTGCACAATCCTGATTTGATGGAGACAGTTGTGAAAAGCACGGAGGAACATCTGGAGAAACTTCTGAAATGCCTGCTTCGCTGCCGATGCTACTGTGCGATCGAGAGTCTCCGAGGGGAAGGCCCCAAATCCTCGGCTTTGCCTATTGCCTGTTGTCTGTTGCCGAGGCCGGGATCGAAGCGCTCGGTAGAGATGGTGCTCGGTGCTTGTTGTCGGAGTGCTGGTCGGCGGCTCGAAGTTTTCGGACGGACTCGGAGTCGGACTGTGGTCGGGTGCTTCCAGGATGCTGCATCGGCAAGTTTGCAGCGCTGGAAGCTCTTGGCATGAAGGGTTTTCTTCCTTCAACCGTCTGCCTGAGATGATGGGACTTTCGAGAGACTTTATTTTTACCGTGTCCGTGTTCTGTTCTTCTATCAAATTACGGTATTGCTTGCACTGTTGTAACTGTATGTTGTAATTATGTGGTTTTCGTCAGTTTTTAGTCTTGGTCTGTCTTGTGTTTCTGTGATATCACACTGGAGGAACAAATTGTATCATTTCTTAATGCATGCATTACTAAATCACAATAAAAGAGGATTTCTGTCCTCATAATCTAATCTAATCCAAGCTACAATCGACAAAACCCATTGACAGTAATGATGACGTTTCCAATCCCTTTCAGACCAAAATACTACCGATGCCGCGGACAGAATTGTCCGAGAAGTTGTTATGAGCTTGATAATCTAGAGATCTGAGGAGAGATATTTACGGATATGACAGAGGAATACAGAAGCATTCAGCATTAACTTTTATATTCTATTCGCTATAATATCGGGAATGGCACAGTCCGTTGACTGAAAAACTCGCTGTATTATTATTAGTCTTCAAAATATTTACACTTGGAGGGATCGAATGTGATGGAGTGTTTTCCCAACACGTAGTTATGTCCATTATTGGTGACATTTTTCTCACGTGAATCTCAGGTTCATTTTTGTGTGCAATCCGTTTGAAAATAAAAGCGGAACTTAGTGTCAAAGTCGGCAAACATTGTGCGCCAAATGGTCCGTTCAGTGCTGTATATAGTATTCCCCGGTCTATCAAATTTTCCCCAACATTAACAACTTCAGAAACGCCATGCACCACCTAATGTGCTACTATAATGAAGAGACTACTGAACGTTTGTTGCCATGATAGATCACGTAGCATTGAAGTACTTGTAATGTGACAGGAAATTTACTCGCACGTATGCAGAACATTATATACTTAGCAACTCTGATTTTGGGATTATTGGGGAGAGTGTTGGTTTCACTTATGAATCCTGACATCTGGAGCTTCTGCCACACTGCTGCTGTCTTCCACGGTGAAAACTGATGCAAAATGTTACAGCGCGTCCGCCATTTCATTGTTCCCCATTACTATCTGTCCAGCATCGTTTTCCAGCTGTCCGATGTCCAGTCTGGTCACTCTCTTTCACTTTATATATCTAAAAAAATGTGGGTACCGTCTTTAATATTGTTGGCTAGCGTTATTTTGCATCCCTTCGATGCCTTCTTATTGACATTTTAGTTGCCTTCTGTTGAATGTTTAAAAACGTCCCAATCATCTAACCCCACTAATTCTTGCTCTTTTATGTGCCTAATTTTTGGATATTAAGTTGTTTTTCTCTTCTCTTGTTCGACACAGTTTGTCATGTTTTTCTTTACAATACCGCTTCTCTTGTGACGCACGAATCCTGTGCCTTCTAAATCCTTTCCGTAATTGCAGGCACTGCTGCTCTGTAGCCATGTCTGCTCGTGTCTTTTCCCCCCAATCAATTCTGGCCAATTCCTCTCTCATGCTTCTGTAATTTCATTTACTCCATTGAAGTTCTGATACATCTGATATTCGCTTTTCCTTCTCAAATTTCAGGATGAATTCGATCATAGATCTATCTACAATGAATTAACACCTTCTGATCCTATGGGACCTCTTTTAAATGATTTGCTTTAATCTTGCAGAACAGAGCAAAGCCGCCCCCTCTAGCTTCCTGCCTGTCCCTTGCTACAATGTGTATCCTTGATATTAATCTCCTAGCTATAAACTTCTTTCAACTATGATTCCGTTTTGCATATGCATGTATGACAATGAATAACTGTGCTACAAGTTCCTCTACCATATCCAGTGTACTGCGTGCATTCAATGTCACACCAACATTCCTGGATTCAGACACTTCGATTTTTCCCGCTTTGATGTTGCAACTCGTCCTCCTAACTGCAATTTTGTCCTATCAGCGGCCTTTCCTTTCAAGGAGTCTCTCTATACATTGCCTCTGCTTGTAAACCAACGACTGCATCTTCAGCACCATCTTGCAGGTTCCCATTCCTGTAACAAATTAATTTAAACCCACCCGAGCAACTGAGGCCAACCTGCCCGCTAGGATATTGGATCCTTCGGGTTCAGTTGTAACCCATCCCTCTCGTACCGGTCGTACCCTCCCCAGAATCTCAACCACAGTCTCAACAACTAACTCATTCACAACATTAATGCCAATGACCAAAAAGCCAACAAATCGTCCCTTAACTGAGGACCCGAGGCATGACTTACACTCTTCAGAGCCTGGTGCTAGTGGTCGCATGACCGGGACCTGTGATGTACGTTAGCTGCAAATACGGCCATACTCTACCAAGTCCCAAGACTGCATGTCCCCCTGATCTGTCGGGCGGAGGGAGAAGCAGAGTAATTGTTTAAGTAGGTGGGCGAACCATGCTCAAGAGTAACCTGCAAACTGGCAGAGGGAAGGAGCCGCGTACATCTCTTTTATTTGGTCTATCTGCACAAAAATAATTCCGAACAATTTTCAGTGGATTAGTGGATAAAGAGCATCACGTATGAAAAGTGATGCAGCTTGTGTTCAGAGGTGCAGGTAACAGAACTCACCAGGGAACCGAAAAATGCCAAGTCTACATCGCTTTCAGCTTTATACAGCTGCTTCTTTATTTCTGGTCTCCCATACTGACAATAACATTGTGAATATAATTATTAAAATATCCTGTATGCACGTAAACATACGTTTCACATGTTTAAACGCGTCAACATATTGTAAAGAGTGCTGCAAATAAATGTTGGGGTTTGTACTGTGCCAGCCAGGCAGTGTACAACAACAAAGAGAATTATTGCACATCACAAATCAGATTAACTGCAGTCAGAAACAGATGTAGTTCAGTACATGTAGAAATATGGAATGCGTCATATGCTGGTATAAAATGAGAGTACGACATGTTATTACTAAGTATTTTGCAATAATTTGAAATGTTTGCTACAATGGGAGTCAATATTCTACGGAGAAGGACTCTGCAGATGGGGACGGATGTAAAACACAGCCTGGATAAATTTGGCCGAAGTCTCCACTAGACGCGGTCAGATTCATCTCTCCGACCTCCAGGGAGCCACTCCCTGCATTGGAAATGCAGAACAGCAGGCACGATGCCGACACATTGAGTGTAATGCTGGAGCGTCAGAACCGCTACGGGCTGTTGTATTCAATACGCAGAATGGATTGCACTTTCAAAGCACGTCACTGAACACCCTGGTGTTGTTACTGCTTCTCTGGAACTCAGCTCAGCTGACTGGATGATCTCACTGCAGGCCAAGCTGCCGCGTCATTACTACCGTTGACCATGATGATAATGTTGTTGTCTCTGTGGCCTTAACACTGACAGTACTGGTTATGTAACAGCGTGTCCTGGTCATTGTCAGGGCACCCATATTTTAAATTCCTCCACTTTGCGTGGAATCCAAGTTGAGAATTATCAAGTGAGAGCTCCCTGCAGTCAGGTGATCGCGATTATATTGATCAAAGGCGTCAATAGATGCTCTACATTACTGCTCCATCTACTGTCCTGCAGATTCAGCGCTAATCTCAGGTGCAGGATCAGCGCCCACCCCGAACATCGGCTTTTATCTTAAACGTGCAGCCCATATGTCGTTATTATAGTGCCAATAGATTGCAAATTATTAAACTGCATCTGGTCTGGAATCTATACAGGTAAGCCACCGCACACCTGATTGCCAATTCTATGAAACAGACACCAACAGAAATAGCTTGTTTTATAGCTCGGACGACGGAGCGAAGCGATTGAGCAAAGCAGTAATGTAACTGAGTGGTAAACATGTTGCTAATTTCAACTTTAGCTTCTGTGCAGTCAATGATTCAAACTCCACGTGTGTAGTATAGACTTACGCACAAGATAACACATAATCAGCATCTTCTTCAGTACATCTGGTGTTGAAATACTCAAAACCGGACAGCTTTCTCACTCGACGAGACGGGAGAGTATCTAGACAATAGAATCGTGTCAAAGGATTGGCAATACAGAGGGATCTGAGGAAAAGATACTTTTCCAACCATATGTCAGAAGGGATCTGGAACTTAGAATAGACAATAGGTGCAGGAGCAGGCCATTCGGCCCTTCGAGCCGGCACCGCCATTCACTGTATTCATGGCTGATCTTCCACAATCAGTATCCAGTTGCTGCCTTATCCCCATAACCTTGATTCCGCTATCTTTAAGAGCTCTATCCAGCTCTTTCTTGAAAGCATCCAGAGACTTGGCCTCCACAGCCTTCTGGGACATTCCATATATCCACCAATCTCTGGGTGAAAATGTTTTCCTCAACTCCGTTCTAAATGGCCTACCCCTTATTCTTAAACTGTGGCCTCTGTTTCTGGACTCACCCATCAGCGGGAACATGCTTCCTGCCTCCAGCGTGTCCAATCCCTTAATAATCTTATATGTTTCAATAAGATGCCCACTCAGCCTTCTAAATTCCAGAGTATACAAGCCCAGTCGCTCCAATCTTTCGACATATGACAGTCCCACCATCTCGGGAATTAAGCTTGTGAACTTACGCTGCACTCTCTCAATAGCAAGAATGTCCTTCCTTAAATTTGGAGACCAATTCTGCACAGAATACTCCAGGTGTGGTCTCACCAGGGCCCTGTACAGCTGCAGAAGGACCTCTTTGCCATTATACTCAATTCCCCTTGTTATGAAGGCCAGCATTTCATTAGCTTTCTTCATAACCTGCTATACTTGCATGCTTGCTTTCAGTGACTGATGTACAAGAACACCTAGATCTCGTTGTACTTCCTTTTTTCCTAACTTGACTCCATTTAGATAATAATCTGCCTTCCTGTTCTTACCACTAAAGTGGATAACCTCACATTTATCCACATGAAACTGCATCTGCCATCTCACCCAGCCTGTCCAAGTCACCCTGCATTCTCATAACATCCTCCTCACATTTCACACTGCCACCCAGCTTTGAATCCTTGAATCCAGGGAGATCGCAAAATCATGAAACATGACGTGCAGCTATCAGGTCACGTGGCCACTGCCCGCAGGAATGACCAGGCTTTCGAATGGGGCCTGGACCTAGCCTGCAGTCAAGTCAAGCACATGACCCATTATAACATCTGAGACTGATTGTATTGAAGCTCATACTTAATCAGCAAAGTACAGTATATTCGTGCAGGAAAGTTATACGTACTTTTGTTCTTCTACAAGCTAAAATAAAAGAGCTCAGCTCTATCAATGAATATACAGTATGTTATCACATGAATCAAAATGGTACTTGTTAATCTTTAGGATATGTGGTTCACCTAAAGAGATACATATCTGTCATATCTAATGCAAATATCCAAGACAAAATGCAACTTTAGTACATTACAATTAAAATCAAGACGACGATTGCTGGATATGCATCACGAAAGAAAAAATAACATCTGATACCTTTAATGCAGAGTACTGGTGTCGGTTAATTTGCATGTTCCTATCACTGTACCTGTGCAGGGGAGTAAACATTATGCTAAAGGGACCAGCCCAGTGGCTGAACAACATGAATAGACTATGACGTAGACTATGCTGCGGAAAGATAGACCTACGTTGGTGCACTGTAAAAACAGATGAAAATGAGAAATAAATGTTAGCATGATTCTAAAATAAGGTTGGCACAATACATTATTTATTTCGTACCGTGTAAAGTGATTCGTGGTAGAGTGTAAACTCAAAACATTTACAAATGTAATATTGCACAGTAGATAAAGAAAGTTGTCAGATCTGAAGGAGAAAAATCGTTTGCACTTCTGAAACGTGACGGCTATCAGAGGCATAGTTTATTCCGTAAATGGACCCGAGTAGTAATAAATGGAGCAGCCGCGAATCAGAGACTGTAGAAAATCAGAACCGGAATGAGGTTTAATATGTCGTGAAATGTGTCGTTATGCGTTGCAATACATAATAATAAAAACTGTAAATCACAGTTAGAAGATAATATGTAAAAAAAAACTAAATTTAATTAGTGCAAAAAGAGGACAACATGTAGTGAGGGAGTATTGTTGGGTTCAATGCCCTTTCAGAATCCTGATTGCTGAGGGAAATATGCTATTCCTTATTATCATTGCAGATCCAGACACATCACTGACCAGACTGACAGAGTCACGACTGATCAAATCCACATTCCTGACCACAGTGATAACCTCACTGCATATCCAGTCCCATCACTGTCCACACGGAGAACTAAGCAGCTTGCCCAGTTCCAGTAGGGTCGACCCTAGTAATATCGCTGCTACTCCAACACCATCACTGGCAGTGCGAAGCTCTGTCTTTAAAAATGTCACTGAGCAGAACTGTTCGACTAAAGATGATGTCCAATTATCAGTGATCCCATTGTCACGGGTTACGAAAGGCAAATATGAAAATATTCACAATATATACGATTGTCAATGGCCGCTCACATACAGGCAAACATAACGGCTGTTTGAGCAAGACATAATACTGCAGAGTCAGTGGCTCAGGATTGGTATCATTGATGCATTCCTGGATTTATATTTTTACACAAGAATATCAGTAAACACAAGCTGTTGGGGAAGAACGCTCGCTGTGTTTTATCGTTATCATCACATCAGACGTGGTTACACTCCGAGCACAGCAGGGAAAACGAGTGTTTGTCGCACAGGGTTACACATCTGTAAAAGGGATTTGTTGAAATTTGTGATTTATACGCACAAATCTAAATCTGATTACTGCTCAGTTGAT